>NW_022631025.1:7097058-7697058 GCF_010015895.1 Lontra canadensis
ACTCTGGAAAACAGCATGGAGGTTCCTCAAAATGTTGAAAATAGAACTACCCTATGACCCAGCAATTGCACTGCTGGGTATTTACCCTAAAGATACAAACGTAGTGATCCGAAGGGGCACGTGCACCCGAATGTTTATAGCAGCAATGTCTACAATAGCCAAACTATGGAAAGAACCTAGATGTCCATCAACAGACGAATGGATAAAGAAGATGTGGTATATATACAATGGAATACTATGCAGCCATCAAAAGAAATGAAATCTTGCCATTTGCGACGACGTGGATGGAACTAGAGGGTATCATGCTTAGCGAAATAAGTCAATCAGAGAAAGACAACTATCATATGATCTCCCTGATATGAGGGAGAGGAGATGCAACATGGGGGGTTAATGTGGTAGGAGAAGAGTAAATTAAACAAGTTGGGATTGGGAGGGAGACAAACCATAAGTGACTCTTAATCTCACAAAACAAACTGAGGGTTGCTGGGCAGAGGGGGGTTGGGAGAGGTGGGGTGGTTATGGACATTGGGTAGGGTATGTGCTATGGTGAGTGCTGTGAAGTGTGTAAACGTGGAGATTCACAGACCTGTACCCCTGGGGAAAAAAAATATATATATATGTGTATTAAAAATAAAATTATAGAAAAAAAAAAGATTTTGGTGGTTTGACTGCAGCAGTTCTTTAAACGTACAGCCAGAGCTACGGAATTTGGAAAGTGATATTTTTCATCAAATAAAAATTCTTCTCCAGGAGGCTTCAAGGACCGTAAGCAACTGAGAAACAGAGTGAAGGGCAGACGGTACCAGGCGCGTCATCCGTCTAAATCCGTGCTCAGCGGGAGAGCCTTTCCTTTCCTGCTGCTCCACTGGGCCTCGTGTACATGGAAGTGAATCATCCCTGAGGCTTTAGGCGCAGCGAGTTTGGCTGTAAGCTGGTGGGAGGCGCATTCTCCAGGGTCTGCTTGAGACCCGTGGCATAAAAGCACCACGAGGTGGGGAGGGCCGGTTCAAGGCTCAGGAGCGGTGACCTGCAGCCAGCCTCGTGTTTTCCTCTTGCAGGAAATCCAGCAGCCAAGTTCCTGGGGGGTCCCATCTGATGCTGGAGGTAACCGGCTCCCCCAGTCAGGGACTTGACGCTCTTGACCTCGGCGCTCTTGCCCCCAGCACCCAGACCAGCCTCTGTGAGGAGACAGAGCCCGAGAGGCGACCTGTCCTCACACACAGACAATCGTGGTGCCTATTGGACATAGCGAGGCTCTATTTTCTAGACTTGCTCTGTTTGCTGAAAGCCTGAAGAAGCCAGAAAATTGCTTCCTGTGCCTGAAGGTATGAGGAAGAGTTATTCCCCCCATCGTTTTCTTTCTCAGAAGACAGAAATAGTCATTAGTAGAAATTTCTGCTTTTTTAAAAACGTGTAAATATTTATTTTTAATTTTTATAGTTGATTTTATTATTTATTATATTTTATACATGACCATATTAATGTATATTAATTATATATCAGATAATATAGAATATTATATATTAATATATAATTAATATTTAATCTTCTATAATACACTAGTGATATAATTAATAATATATAATTATATAAATAAGTATATATAATTATTTTAATAAATAATTTTAAACCTGTAAAATATTAAGCAACCAGAAAATATTTATTGTTCTCACACATAGTTCCTACACCATGCTAGGCACTGAGGGGGACATTTGTAAAGCCAAAAATTAATAGTGGCCTTTTATTCTTTCATCTAAGTAATGCTTGAGTGTGTATCAAGTAACAGACATCTGGGCACGAGAGATTAAGAAAACCAAGATTGGTTTCCTTTCTTAAGTAGCGTGTAGTTCAAGAACTTATGGTCTAGGATGGGGGTTCCCAGTTGGAGGTGATTTGCTCCCCAGGGGACAGGGAACAGTGTCTGGAAGACAGCTGGTTGGCACTGCTGGGATGGTTGGGAGGTGCTCCTGACGTTGAAGGAGTAGAGATCAGGGATCCTAGGGAACATCTTCCAAAACACAGGACAGCCTCCAACAACACACAATTATAGGCCCCAGAATGTCCCTAGTGCCAAGGTTGACAGTCCGTGCAAACCCATTGGGCCCTTCCTTAAACCAGGAGCCCACTCTCCAGGTGTCAGTTAACAAAGCAAACCGTAAAGCCACCTCCTGCCCTCTCTTTGCCAGGAGGGGCTGGAACAGGGTGGGACCCCAGCTGAAGAGAGAGGAAAGGTTACCACCCTGCCATCCACGCAGGGTACGGTGGCACTGATCAGAGGACAGTCAGCATTCTTCTTTTGGTTCCCAGAATGGTAACTAGGATATCCCAGGACAGAGGGCACGTCCAGTTAAATCAGGCTGCTCCACAGATGACCTGAGCCTTCTCCTTTTTATTAAGAGCAGCGGAGTCTCTAAGTCAGCCGCTGATACACAGGCGTCTTAGCAAATACAGCTGATCTTTGAACAGCAGGGGTCGGAACTGCACGGGTTCACTTACATGTGGGTGTTTTTCGATAAATACAGTTAAGTACTGTGAATGTATTTTCTCTTCCTTCGGATTTTCTTAAGAGCATGCTCTTTTCTCTAGCTTTATTGTAAGAATGCAGTATATAAGATGTATGACATACAAAATGTGTGTTAATTGACTTTCTGTGATCACTAAGGCTCTGTTTACTAGTAAAGTTTTGGGAAACTCAGAAGTCATTCAAGGATTTTTGACAGTGTGGAAGCTCAGCCCTCCTAACTTCTGAGTTGGTCAAGGGTCGACAGTAATATTATTGAAAGTCAATGACTCTTTTAAAATTTAAACATAGCGGGGCTCCTGGGTGGCTCAGTGGGTTAAAGCCTCTGCCTTCGGCTCAGGTTGTGATCTCAGGGTCCTGGGATCAAGCCCCACATCAGGCTCTCTTCTCAGCAGGGAGCCTGCTTCCTCCTCTCTCTCTGCCTGCCTCTCTGCCTACTAGTAATCTCTGTCTGTCAAACAAATAAACAAAATCTTAAAAAAAAAAAGACTTCTAAAAAAAAAAATTTAAACATAGCATTTGCTCCTCGGTTGAAACTACTATAAAACTTTTGGTCTTGTCATATGTATTACTTTCAAGTCTAAATTTTACAAGTGGCCTTGCAACCATGCTGCTCGATATAGCCACTGGCCACATGTGGCTTTTTAAACTTAAATTAGTTGAGTTGAAAGAAAATTTAAAATTTATTCCACCACCACCCCGGTCACATGCAAAGTGCTCACTAGCCACACGTGCCTACTGACTGCTGAACTGGACAGCGTGAACATTTCTATCATCACAGAAAGTTCTATGGACAACACCACCTTATAAGACTTTTCTAAGGATGCTTGCCAGCATGAGCAGTTATTGCTAGAACAGGCTTGTTTTCTAGCTGCTGAGACCCCACGGCAAGCACTTTGCATCATCTCGTTATCCTTGTCTGTTGGAAAGACCTGTTTTGCTGGGAGGGACCGTCTTTTGTCAGCCATGCAGTTCTGTGAAGGGTTTATGTCATGGATGTTGGGTAATACATCAGATGATTGAAACTGATTTTCCAGAAGGTATAACAGTGTAAAATTCAAGTAGATAACCTCTATAAGGCATTTCTGATCTAAGTCAAGTGTGCATTGTTAAATATTAATTCCATTAAGGTATGTCAGCAGAGAATTAAGATATGTGACCCAAATAGATTTCTTTCTAGTAATTGAGTATGATAGAGAACTTGGTGCTCCGTGGATCTTAACTGGGGATAAGTCAGGAAGAAGGGAGGAGGAGGAACAGAAAGACCGGGGAGCTCCTGCACAATGCGTGGGTTGTCCCCATGGAGGGTTTGTCAACACGGTGGGGCAGGCGGGTGGGTACGGAAGGTCTTGCCCATGTCTATTTTGAAAATATTTCCCCCGTAAGTCCGCTGTACCCAGTCCAGGGGAGTATTGTTTAGAGATATTGAAAGAAAATGATTAATGTGCCTCTTTTCCACTGTATGATGGGGGCGGGTAACCTTAAAAAGACACCTGGGCTCCACCTCTAGGTAGAATTCCGTGCTCTTTGGGTGGGCCCAGATTTCACTGTCCCTCTTTCAGAAGACCCACTGGTTGTTTCCAGCAACCCCTCCTAGGTCGCTTAGGATCAGGGTTTAGAACTACGGCCTCAGGCACTTCCTTCCAGTATCTGTGTCTATCTCGGGAAAACTTGCTCAGGCTGTCAATCACAATCCTTTCTTGGATGTATCTTCTTATCAGTGCCTGAAGTGATGATGCGGTGTGCTGCTGATCGAAGAGGTGTCACATGTCCCCGGGACACGGTGGCCAGAGAGGACACTCAGGTAAGGAAACTGAGGAGCCCAATTTTAGTTTGTGCTCAGGTTACAGGGTGTACTTTGAGAGGAAGGTGACCCATGGGTGTCTGAGCAGGGCTAGAAATCCTCTCCAAGAGGCCCTCATCAAGCCCTTGGGTAACTGTTTCGGTTGAGATTTCAGTTTGGTCCTGGAGTTTGGGTCGTGTTTGTTAAGATCAGAAGGCTGTTCCTAACTGGAGAGACGCCTAGCCATCCATCAGATGGAGAGCCCACTCTGCTGATGGATAGAACGCTTCAACACCCTTATCCCAACCCTCATTTAAACTGGAATTTCACGCCATGTTGTCAAGGCATATTGGGCCTGAATGGACCTGTTTTTCACTTTTGTTTTTTCTGTTAATGCATTTAACATAGCTCTAGTCCATTCCACATTCTCTTTATCCTTGGTTTCAGATTTTCCTCTGGCAGAAATTCAGTTTTCCCTACGATATGTAAAATGCTGATCACTTGGGATTTTAAAAGCATAAGGTGGGACTCATATCACTGGGAAACTATCCAGAATATAAAGTCCTTTCGGTGGCATGTTGCACAACATATGACATAAGCAAAAAATGTTCTAGCATCCCCAGCAAATGTCCAACCCTAGCTTCCCATGCCTCTTCAGGGCAGCAGAATATGTTGGTTGTGAAGGTAAAAAGAAGGTATGAAAACAAGGAGACTGGAACAGATTATAAATCAGTGGGTTTAGTTCCATCTCTGAGAAGACTTTGTGAATGTTTCTCCATGGGGTCTCCCAGGACTTGGGATGTCAGGGGTGTGAAATGCCCTAAGATTCTGGAGACCTGTCTGGGTTTGTCTTTCCTAGAGAACCCAAAAAAGGAGGAGGAGAATCTTAAAACCATGTTTAGTTTTGGGTTAAAAATTCAGTAATCCCAAGGAAGCGAGGAAGGAAGATCCCAAGGGATCTTCCCAAGGGAGCTTCCCAAGGGATCTTCCCAAGATCCCAAGATCCCCAAGATGCCCAAGATCCCAAGGGATCTTCCCAAAGGAGCAAGGGAAGGCAAGGGGTCAGAGGGAGGGGAGGGAAGACTGACTCTAGAACGGCTTGCTGGGACTGCGTCATTCATTAGCAAATATAACTATCTGTCATGCGCCAGACACTGTGGTAAGATGTGGCTATGTGACACGATAAAACATATATTTGGTCTTTGTCCCCAGTCCTGGCTGGCACAGAGCTCCTAAAATCCTTGCGATTTTAAGAGTATTAAGAATATCTTTTGTACACTAATGAGGTGACTGAACACAGGTCCTCAGATCACTTCAGGACAGGGTTATTGACAAGGAACCAATCATGGGAGAGGGCTAGACCAATCAGCCTGGCCTTCAACAGCCAGGGAGGAGAGAAGAGCCGGAGATGTAATTCAATCATCAGCGATTTAGTAAATGGTTTAGGAATGATTTAGTAAATGGTTTAGTAATTTAGTAAATGATTTAGTAAATGGTTTAGGAATGAAGCTTCCAGAATGCTCTGAAACAATGAGGCTAGTGGAGCTTTCAGGTTGGTCAAGACGTTGATGTGCTGAGAGGGTGACACACTCAGCGGGTTAGAAGTTGTGGATATCACCCCTGATCCATCCCTCTGTACATTTCCCTGGGAACCTCTTCCATTTGGCTGTTGCTGAGTTGTAGCCTTTCTGTTGAAACTATAATAGAGACTAGAGTGCTTTCATGAGTTGTTCTAGTGAGTAACTGAACCCGAGTGGGAGTCATAGGGACCTCCAAGTCTGTGGTCAGTTGGACAGATGGTTAGGTTTCCTGGGGACCGCATTTGTGGCTGATGTCTAAAGTGGGGGCCTCTTGTGGGACTGAGCCCTTAATTTGTGGGGTCTGTGCTAACATTTGAGTAGTGTCAGCACTGGATTGAATTATTGGATACCAGTTAGTGTTAGAGCATTAGAAAAGTGATCGGTATTGGAAGGAGGTAGCTGGGGATAAGATGGTGGACAAGAGCGGACATGTTTCTGTTCTGTAAAACTTACAAATACCTTAATGCATCTGTTGGGTTATTTCACGTTATGATCAATTTCACCTACCTCCAGATCCTCTCATCCCAATCTTTAGAGACTGACCCTTATGGACCACATCCATGGGCACCCTGCCCTTTGTCTCTGGTTGGACTTAACCAAATGGGGAGCTCTGGTGGGAAACTGAAGGGAGGGAGAGAGCGAGGTCACTCAGGATACTTAACTCTCCTAACTTCGTCCTTGGGAAGATGCCTTGGCTCTGTCCTGAGACAGAAGCCCACTACTCCTTTCAGGACAGCCTTCCCTATATGGCTTCCTCCTCCTTCCAGATTCTGTTAACCACTGCTCCTCTGTCTCCTTGTGCCAAGGGGGTGGGAACAGTGCTTCGGCTCCTAATCCTAGATTATCGCCCCCACAATTCCTTTTTTTTTTTTTTAATACCCTGGGTATACCTTTGTAAAATTAAATTATTTATACAGGATAAATAAACCTTATTTGAATGATTCTGATAGGGATGAGCCATCTCATTGGGACCCTAACTAATACAAGCACTGTTCATTTAAATGCCAGACTTGTGGCCAAATATGTTGATTTTTGTTTTAACATCGTGGATGCTAAACCAGCCATTTAGCTGCTGCTTAAGAAGGCCACCCTCATTAGCAGTGATACAATCACTTCACAGAATGCTTATCTTGGTACATCCTTTGGCCTGAGAGCATACGTTGGGTGAGGGAAAGAGAAGGGGAACTAGGCCATCAGTTTGGTTTAATAGCATTTGCAATTGCAATTTCAGTTGCCAGAATGCTCTTCTTACCCATTATGGTTCTGGCATTAGTGCTGTATTCCAGGCTTGGGACATATAGCAATAGCCCAGGATTTATACCAGCACGATACATTCTGATGAGAGGCTGATAAATGTTGTAGAAAGCGATTGTTATTAGCTGTTTTATTGGTGAAATAAAACAGGGTAGTAGCACTCAGAAGCTCAGTAATTGTGCCTAGGACATGTTTCCTTCCGTGCCAAGCATTACGTTTATTGCGGGTCTTTTCGTGAGAACCTCCCCCTCCCCCAACACCTCCTCTAGAATTTCTCAAAAGCTGGTTTTTCCAAATGATGAGTGTCTTGTAAAAAGATTCCCATTTATAAGTTTGCCTTTCATTGGAGTTACTTTGAGCCTCCTTTCATTCTTATTTTGCTTTCCAAAGCTATTACTGAAATAAAAAGTTGGGATGGCCAGACCGGATCATGAGAGATGGCTTCAGCCTGTGTAATTGTCCATCGATCTGTAGATGAGAGGGAAAGCTTTTCTCCCAAGATGATATATGATTACATTTCAGGAGAGCTGGTGGGAGGAACCCTCATCCTTGAAAAAAGCACTTTCACAGGATTTGCCCCCTCATGCTCTAGCTGAGGAAACTGAGACCCAGAGATACCAGGCGGGAGACCTACCTGAGAACACGACTCCTATTAGTGTATTGGGGCTGCTGGGACAGAGGGCCCCAAACTGAGTGGCATAAATGACAGAAATGTATTGTCTGTGAGTTCTGGAGGCTAGAGTCCAAAATCCAGGTGTTGGCAGGATCGGTTTCTTCTGAGGGCGGGGAGGGACAAAATCTGTTCCCAGGGTCCTCCTGGACTTGTCCATGGCTGTCTTCTCCCCACGTTCATTCGCATGATCTTCCCACTAGGTGTATCTGTGTCTAAATGTTCCCTTCTTACAAGTACACCGCCATATTGGATTAAGGCCCATCCTAATGACCTCATTTTAACTTGATTACCTCCCTAAAGACCCTATTTCCAAAATGAAGTCACATTCTAAGGTACCAGTGTTAGGACTCCAACGTGCGAATTTGGGGGGGATTACAAGACAAGCCCAAATACTGCCTAGAACCTTGGTCTTCCAATGCCCTTGCTTGTTTTTTCCCTTCCTGCCCCATGTGTCTTTTAATATCCGTACTCTCCTCGCTACAGAGAAGATGTGTTCTTTTTCGTGGACATGGGGTACAGAGGTGGGTCAGAACCTCCAATTTCTCAGACATTTCAAATCAATTTAGAAGAATATCCAGTCTAGGTAAGTTCAGAGGAGTAAGGATTCTTATTAACATAGCCTGAAAATAAAATCAGCTTGGAGGTAAGCAACACATTTTTTATTATTATGTGGCCGATAATGTTGAAACTTTTGACTGAGAGACGAATTTCTCCCAGACTTGTCTCATAAACTGTGGCTGATACTATCACACTGTGATGAGAAATGTGTTTGTCCAGTTGTTTTCCTCTTTGATGTGGAGCTCTCTGTCCCCGGGGCAAAGACTTCCACGGAAGCAAGGCTCCCTTCTAGATGTCCTGCGATGAGGCTTTGGCAGAACCAGTGCCCAAATCCTGCATTTTAGGTTTAATTCTAAGAATCATTTTGTCAGTGTAGAGATGTTTAAAACATCTAAAGGTTATGAGGTGGCCACAATGGTGTGAGATATATGAGGGAAATGTTTGCACATTTGTAGGAAGATATTTTTGTCATGTTATTCCAAGTGATCTTTTAGAGAAGGCAGAGCTAAATAAGATAAATTAAAAAAAAAAAAAGGCTTAGAGTTGTTAGTTCATGTACCATGTCACCAAGGCCAAGGTGGCTTGCTCACCGTTGCATTAATGAAAATCGCTTTCATTAAAAGTTGGAACAGAGGGACGCCTGGGTGGCTCAGTTGGTTGGACGACTGCCTTCGGCTCAGGTCATGGTCCTGGGGTCCCGGGATTGAGTCCCGCATCGGGCTCCCAGCTCCATGGGGAGTCTGCTTCGCTCTCTGACCTTCTCCTCGCTCATGCTCTCTCTCACTGTCTCTATCTTAAATAAATAAATAAAATCTTAAAAGTTGGAACAGAAGACAAATAACAGGGAGTTGGACTCTTTGGTAATGATCTCATGCTCCCTGTTCTGATGGAGCCCACCACGCTCATTTTGAAGGTGGAAAACCTGAAGATCAGAGAAAAAACATCAAAACATCATTCGCTCAAGTACGCTCCCTCCTACACCAACATGCCTCTCACCCGGGGCAGCAACTGGGATGTAGACACAGTGGACTGAGGGGCCATCCCAACCACCCAGCACACTCATTAGCGGTCCACATAAGTCTGGACAAGGCCAACTTAACTTAGTCACAGGATATGCCTCTTGGCACTGAAAAGAGGTAGTGCCCCCCAAATCTAGGATTTGCCCCCTGGATCCCTCTGCTTCTTAGCATTTCCCGAGGCATCACCAGCCGTTCAATGTGTGCCAAGAAAAAAACGTTCGGTGGTGAAACAAATTTGGAAGATGCCACACAGTCCATCTCTCTTTAGCTACTCATCGTGCACGCTGCAATATTGAAGCCTCGTGCCATGTCTTGCCATGACAAAGCCATTTGACTTTCTTTAATCGTGTGCTTGTCAAGTCATCTGAGCGTGGACCCATTTATTTCTGTAAAACCTGTAAGTTGCACGCAACACATTTTGAGAAGTGCTGTCTAAAATTTGCATAAGTTGAAGAGAGATATGGAAGAACAATGTATATACTGGAAAAGAAATGAGATCAAGTTCATAGATGACTGAGCAAGAGCTCTGCAGAGATATCCCTATAGACACTTGTGTGACCGTCCTTAGAATCACCCACAAAAGATTCCTTGTGGCCACTGGCAGGGAGGGAACAGTACGCTGGGCTGGCCAGGCTTTTTGCTCATGAGGTTCTTTATTAATTGTGAGGGTGTTGATGACTGTGTGTGTGTGTGTCCTGGATAATCAGATGGCTTCTGAAAGAAAAGAAGTATTGGGACAAGAGTGAAAAGGCAGGAAGTGGCTTTGGCCCTCATTGTGGATTTGTGATGTGACATCTCTGTTCCTCCATGGGTGAGAGTGGGTGTTACTGCATAGCTCTGGATCCCTCTGCCATCAGGCGGCCCCTAAGGAACCAGGAGGTCTCCCTGGACACTTGGGACCTCAGCAGATGCTGTCTGAAGGTGGAGAGGGGGAGGAGGAGGTTGTCAGGCTGATGACATAATGTCTAAGTGTTTGGGTCACCTCGGGAGGAGCTGAGTGTTGGGTGCAAAGGGCCATGTCATTGCTGAGGAAGACTCGAATGGACTGTAAGACTCCCAGCAGCAGCCTGGCTCGCTCTGCATGAGGCTGTAGTCACAGGTTCCTTGAACAAAGACCTTCTGGTTTTATGACAGGAACCATCTTGAGCTAGCTGAAGAAAAAAAGATACTTTGGGTAGATGTTTGAGCATGCGGTGGAATTTAAACAATGGGAACAGCCAAGTCTAGCCAAGCCAAGCCAAGTTCAGAAGATGACAGTTTGAGGGATCTGTCTGTAAGTCTGTCTCTGTGAGTCTCCGCTCTTGTTTGGGGTAAGGGTCCACTCTCGTCCATTTAGATAGGACACATCTGTTTGTTCAGGAGAGAGTGGCAGTACCTTGATCTCAAGGAAAGCTGGTCCTCTCTTCAGCCCCCTGGGATGAATTGTGACTGAACTGGTCACAATAACCCAATTTCCCGTTGTCAATAACTGGTCTCAGAGCAGCCATGTGACCCCGGATTAACGCAGAAGCTAGAAATGGAAGGAGGCTGAATACAGATGCTGGGAAAGCTGTTGTCTTCCCAATAAAAAGGAATGACAGAATTGTGGGACATGGCTCTTTCTTCCTTTGCTTTGCCCCTTCTCTGGTGTTCAGACATGATACCCGGTGACACAGCAGCCATGTTGGGACTGTGGCATGACAGGCACCAGAAGAAAGCTGTGTGCTAGTAACAGAAGGTGCAAAGGAAAATGAGCAAGGTCCTTCTTTGGTTGAGTGGCCACCCCGACCCTGGACCGAACACCTCCTGACTTGTACTTATTTGAGAAGAATGAGACCCTGGTACTTGAAATCACTGCACTTGAAATCACCCAAAATCATTTCTGGGTGAAAAGTTACGTAGTATAAGAGTAGATGTCAGGAGCCAGCCCTGATGATGAGAGAGGGAGTGTTAGATCTTGAATGGGGAGGTATCCAGAAGTGTCTATGAAGGCCAGCTTGGAGCCTAGGGAGCTCACCAAACTGTCTCTTTGCCAGTACACACCTGTCCTGGGTAGAGTTAACTCTTTAATGAACTAATTGTACTAACTGTATGGATCCCTTGTTACCTGCTGGATATATTTTTTTTTTTTTTTCTGGTGCTGGGGATAGACTGGGGAAGACAGAGAAGATGCTGGCTCTCATTTCCCTACAGGGACCGGAGGCAAGGAACAATAATAAATGAAGGGGATAATCAGAGATAGTGAGAAGTTCTGTATGCAATAGGAAGGGAGCGTTGTGATGGAGAGATCTGGGAGGTGTGTAGGTGGCCTGAGACAGTAGAGTTGACATGAGCCTTGAGTTGCAGAAGGGAGCCAGGTGCGAGAGATGAGGCCCAGGCCTCCTGGGAGGGACGGTGGCGCAGAGCCCCAGGCAGGAAGTCTTCTGCTAGAGACACAGAATGAATCATTAATGGGTGTCCACGGCGAGGGGCTGTGGGCGGGCGCCCGTGCTCATCTTGTAACCATTCCGGCCACTTGGCTCATGGGCTTGTGATGTAGCTCGAGGCTGCTGACCAGGCTTCCTGCTGCACAGGTGATGTTTCCTGTCCTCTGCTTCAGGCTGTGAGAGCCCTGGGAGTGGGACGGCTGGGGTGGGTAATCATGGGGACGGACCCCCCTTCCCTTCAAGAATTGACCCGTCATGCTCAGCCACAGCACAGAGGCACCCCAGGGTCCCAGCTTCCTTTGCAACAGCATCAAGCCCATTCTGGAAAGACGAGCAGAGCCTCCAGCTCTCTCAGCACCATGCCCCAGTCACCCGCGTGACTTACAGTCCCCACACTTGACCTGCTTTCCTGTGGCAAGGCCAACGCAGAGAAGCAGGAAGACTGGCGGGGCGCATGGCGGTGACTTCCAGCCTGTCATGACTGGTCGTATCTGACATCATCTCAAGTGATACTGATCAGTGAAGTGGTCACAAGAGGTCACAGGGCTAGAAACTCCCCAGAAGTCCTCCTGCCCTGCATTCCCTCATGTACCTGGCGTTACCCAGAACAAAAGTGTGGGAGGCCCCACCCCGTCCAGCTGGTTGCCTGCGGAAGCGGGTGCTCACCTAGTCCCAGCAGAGAATCCAGTTCTCTTTTCTCTAACTCTTGAACTTGCGGGGGGGGGGTGGGGAGGGGGGTTGCAGTTAGAAGCACTGTCATTATATCATATCCCTGGGCTGTGAGACTGCCTCTTGGGTCCTGTGTCATGAATGGGACCCTATATGAGTGTTCACCGTAGGAGAGCAAGCCGGCCTGGAAATACCCAAACTACCCTTGTGAAACCCTGGTTCACTTCTCTTGGAGCCGGGACCAAACCAACCACAAAATTTCAAAATTGGGAGACACTCCGGTGATTAATATGCCTCCTCTTATAGATGGGGAGTGGGGGAAATGAGCTGGCCAAGGTTCATCCTCATGCTACAGAGCAAGGCTCTTTGGGAGGCACATGGAGCTTTCTCGGATGTTGACCACATTCTGCTGTGACGTGCTGCCTTGACTTATGGAGCAAAGAAAACAAACTCACATGTCACCGATGTGTATAAAGTTTTTTGTTCCTCCGTCCGGGTTGAATCACTGTTCCTCTGTGATAGGCATTCACTGTTCCCATTTCAGACAAGGAAAGTGAAGAACATGAATCCGTTTAGTAAGTGGCAAAACTGAACTCAAGCTCAGGCCTCCCGGTTTTTATTCGAGAGCATTTCCAAGTCCGTCTCCACTTTTGTCCTCTGAGGGTTTAGGGGCAGAGCAGAAGTTAGCTGTAACTTAGGGTGGGATCCGCAGCAGGTGTCCTCGGGTGCTAGGAGCAGTGTCCTCAGGTCTAGAAGCAGGGTCCTTGGCTGCTAGGAGCTGTGTCCTTGGTTGCTAGGAGCAGGTGTCCTCGAGTGCTAGGGCCTCTAGGAGAAAGGATTCTGATTTTTAGCGAACACTCTTGCCTTGGCATGTGAATACTTCCCTCTTAGAGCCCCTGTATCTGAGGCAGAGTTCCCATAGATCCTATCGTAGCTGGGTGCTGCCATCTACTTACTTCAATTGCCACCTCCGGGACACAATGGCACAGAAAAGTCCAGGCCATTAGAACCAACTGGCTCTGTCCAACTCCTGGTTCCAGCACTGACTCTGAGTGACCTGAGACCTCTATCACTGAACCTTGTGCTGTCTCAGTGTTCTTATCTGTAAAATGGGGCGAGCAGTAGTACCTTCCTGGGACGGTGGCTGCAGACTAGAAGAGGTAAAGCTCTTAGAAGAGGAAGCAATCAATAAATGTCAGCGGCCGCCTTGTTGGCTCTCCACACAACGGAAGGAATCCAGTCACAGAAGCGAGTTTTCTCCGGCGGTACAGAGAAGATATGTTCACTGCTCCTGATGACAGGTAGGCATCCCAGGGTGAGAAGCAGACAAAGATACACTCATGAGCGCTTCACAGCTTGACTCCGGAGACTGAGCTCTCGTAGACCCTCTACTACAAGCGTATCTTCTTCTCTGTCACTGTCTCCCCTCCAACAGCAGAAGGCTTTGGCTGGCACACCTGAGAGGCTACATCTTGCCTGCAAGTTATGCCTACAGAAAAAAGAGAAGTAAGAGCCTCTTATGTAACTCGAAGAGTACAAAAGATCCAATGATAAAAGCCACTGCCCTGAACTTTTCCAAAGCACAATAAATCCCTGCCTACCATCCTCTAGTCCCTGGCAAGGCATCCTTCATCTGGCTTTCGTAGACTAGGAAAATAGTTAATGAACCCACTCCCATTAGGTTGTATATTTGTGCTTAAAGGCTACGGAAAGGCTACTATTTCAGTGGGGTCCTGTTGTCTAAAATACGCCCCACGTTTGCTTTATGGTTTCTCGGTGATATTCTGACTTTAATTTGATTGCTTCCTGTGAATGGGTATAGTCCCTGGAGAAAGCTGATTCTCCCTCTCCCCTGTCTCTCTCTCTTTCTCTCTTTTTTTTCCCAGCCTCTACTTTTTTGTTTAGATCATCTCTCTCCTGACCTTTCAGCAGCTCAGCACTTTTTTTTTCCTCCTTTTTTTGCAGTGCACGAGCAAGGCTGGAAGACAGAGCCAAGACACAGACTGCAAAGCAACAGCTCAACCGCCCAGAGCGAGCGGGCTTCGCACTATTTCTGGCCAGAGCAGATGTGGCCTCGGTGGGCCGTGGGGAACAGTATCCCTCAGGTAAAAATAAACTCGTACCATTAGGACCCAAAGGATGCCGATTCCTCATTCCCAAGCAGATCGTGAACTGGGAGCTGTGTGGAAAGACGCCTGGTTTGGGAATCCGACAGGGTTCTGCCCTGGATTTCTTCCAGATTGCGCTACCAATCGGCCATCTGGTCTCGGTGAGTGCATGTGACGTACACATACATTTTTTAAAATCAACAACACTAAAAATAAGGCAAACGCGGTAATACAACTGAGTGCTGCCACGGAGTGCGTTCTAGGCAACAATCCTAACGTTTCGACCAGCTCCCTGCAGAGTAACGGAGTACTGGGCGGACTCCTCCTGGATCCCGTTTCCCTGCCTCCCAGCCCAGAGACAAACACTGCCCGGACCTTCCTGCTTTCTCTGGACACCCGCATCTTTCAGCCGTGGGTGCTGCCATTTTCTTTTAAAACTTCAAAATTTTAAAACTTGAAAGTAAATGGAAACACACTTTATGTTCTGCCACTTGCTGTTTTGTGTGTGTGTGTTTTGTTTTTTTGGTTTTTTGTTGTTGTTGTTTTTCCCATTGAGCTTAGATTTCAGCAACATTGCTCTGGTCCATTCGTTTTAACGCCCTGTGGCATCATGCTGCATGGACAGCCTGCCGTGTGTTTTTTCGATCCTTTTGTTGATGAACAATTAGGTTGCTTCTTATTTTGTACTACGATAAACAAGGCTTCAGTGAATGTTCTTATATATCTCCTATACTAACGTGCCAACGTTTCTCTTAGCATTTTTTCAGACTGTTTTGTCTATACCCACCTTTAAAGATACACCTTTCATGGTCGCCCAGCCCATGGGTTACGCTGTGTGTGTGTGTGTGTGTGTGTATGTGTACACATATATGTGGAAGTGCCCAAAATAGTGCCCATATTTTCTATTCAGTTACGATCCAGTTTCGTGTGGCCTGAAAGAAAATGTATTGGTTACAGCGTACTGAAGGGATCCTCTGAGCTATGTCTGTGAGGCGTTGGGTAAACACGGTTCTGGGACACATGCAATCGCTGGGTCATAGGTTATACCTAGTTTCAAATTGAGGCATTCTTTGTGAGTCTTCGTGAGGTCATGTTAAGCACGGACACGGATAGTTCCCTTTAGTTAGCATTCTAGCTAAAGAAGGAGGCTCTTAGGTCATTTTCCCTGTCCTGTAGCTGGAAATGAAAGTCCTCTTTTGAGTTTCGGGGCTTTCATTTTTCATCTGTCACAAGATATCAAAACAAAACAAAAATACTAGACTCCGGTATTTTGCAGACTGCTTTCTCATCAGCCCTCGGGGTCCTGGGAAAGACTTCAGGGTCGGCCACAAAGTGTGGAAGTTGGGGGTGGGGGTGGGTATAGCAGGGAAGGGGACAGAAGGAGGAGATGGAATCCTGGGCTTCTCCCCGCAGTTCCTTCCAAAGGATACCATGGTAGTATTTCTCCACTGTATTTCCATTACATTTACTTTGCCAAAGGGAAAAAAAAAAAAAAAGGTATGCAGGTTGAAAATATTCTTAAACTATGGGTTTAGATGCTCTCCAAGGCTCTTTCCAGATCTAAACTTGAATGAAAATAATTTTGGAGGCTCGGGGCCATTTAAACTTGTAGCCAGAACCAAAGATCGTGGCAGTTGAGGGGTGAGGGCTCTGGCAAGCAGGGCTGTCCACCTAAGAGTCGGTCTGTCCCTCTGCCACCGTGGGAGCTGACATGGACAGGGGGTTCTCAGTGACCTCTGGACACTCTGCAGCTGGGGTGACCACCGTGGGGACAGCCATGTCTGTCCTGTCCTATGGGCTCCTTCCACATGAGGCTGCTCTAAAAAATTCTGTTTTCATCATGCTTGTTTATTTTGTGAGTAAGGACCTAATAGACATTTTTCTGGGCGTCATTTCTGCCCCCACAGACTGTTCCCGGTGCTCACAGCGAAGCTCGTTTGCTCAGCGGGGAACACACACAGTTAAACCATTCTGTTCACAGAGATGAAATTTTATTATCAGTTTAATGAAACTGTTCAGCTCCTCTCCGGTTTATTTTTGCCTTCCCAAATATAGTAAGGTCATAAAAGGAAAGAAAAAGAAATGGCAGTGAGCTGGTAGTAAAGTGACTTCGGGGTGGGCAGATGTTAATTTCTGCGGGACCGTGGATTCCTTCCGGAATAGGCTGGCTTTCCGTCTTGCTGCCGGCACCTCCCGGGCTGGATGCCTGCCTCCTCTCAGATGGCAGCCCTTCCCCTGCATTTGTCCTGCTCGCATTTCATCTTCCTTAATCACTGTTTTCATCACATCACTCTCAGGCTCAGAAACCCTCCAGGGATCTTCATTTCCCACCACCTAAAGTCCAAATGACGCTGTCTGTTTCCGAGGCTTCTCCTAATCTAGTCTTTCCTTACCTCTCCGGCTTTATTTCCTTTGCCAGATGTGGTTCTGGTCCCTGTGGTTTAGAGATAATGGAATTTTTGTACACATCACCACCCATCCGGACCCCCCACCGCTCCAAATTTGAAATCTGCATCTTTTTTTTTTAGAAGATTTTATTTATTTACTTGAGAGTGAGAGAGAGAGCATGAGGCAGGAGGGGCAGAGGAAGAAACAGGCTCCCTGTGCCGAGCAGAGAGCCTGATGTGGGGCTGGATCCCAGGACCCTGAGATCGTGGCCTGAGCTGAAGGCATTGACCCTTGACTGACTGAGCCACCCCGGAGCCCCTGCATTGTTTTTCTTAAGTAAGTTCAGCCTAGTTGCCTTAAACACAACAAAGCAGCGAGAATTCCTTCCCTCGCCACAGGCTACGGCAGCGGCAGCGTGGCTGCGGGACTCTCTGGGGACAGCAGGGGAAAGGAAGCAGTTTATGTCCCTCTGTCCCTCCGTATCCCAGGAGAAGATGAGGCACTGAAAGAGGTAACTCTGTTCACTAAAGTCCTTGCTGAAAAGCTCTGCCAGTTTGACAAAACAGGCAGAATGCACACAACTCCGAAGGCAAATGTGGAAGATATTCAATTTCAAGACAGGAAGGGCTGGTGCAAAGCCTTTGGAGAAAGGTCTGCCCAGGCTCAGGCCACAGTCAGCAGGTGACTGAGCCCCGGAAAAGATGCTGTGGGGGCTGGTAGAGGAGAGTCCGGAGAAGGCTAACCTACCGGGGCAGGCTTAGCACATCCGCAAATACAGTTTCTTTTCAATTTCGTATTTTGTGTGGGTGTGTAGGGACGTTGTCCTTTTGTTTTTCTAGAACAATTTCCATAAGTCCTCGTGCGTCCACTTAGCAGCTGTATGATTAGGGGCAAGTTTCTTTACACAGAAAGTGGAAGCAATAGCGGTACATCACACGCGGCGTTGTTGTGGGGACCGAGTGAGGGAACGCCTGGAAGAGCCTGGCATGTGGTCCAAGACCAAGATATTAGCTATTATTACTATCACAGTTATTAGAAGTACAGGTAAGCGGCTCTTCGTCTGAGCGGCTGCTGGAATTCCACCTTCTCTCACAATACCCTCAGGTCACGTGAGGCGAGCGAGCATTCACTCAGCGCTCAGTACCTGCCGCGCACTGAGGGGACACGGATGAGTCTGACATGTTGACCTTGCCCTTGGGTAGCCTGCCTTCTAGCAGGGAAGACAAACCTGTGAGTAGATGATGTCAGGTTTTTATTTTTATTTGTTGATTTTTTTTTGGAGATAGAGCATGCGTGCGAGGGGGAGGGACATAGGGAGAGAGAATCTTAAAATCTTAAGCAGGCTCCACACCCAGCGCTGAACCCCATGAGGGGCTCGACCTCACAGCCCTGAGATGACCTGAGCCACAACCAGTGTCAGATGTCCAACTGCCTGAGCCACCCAAGTGCCCCACATTCTTCGAGGTGAAGGCTGGGCTGGCAGGACCGACCAGCTCGTCACCGCTAGCCACGTGTAGCTGCTGCGACTGAGTTGAGAGGTGTTCTCTATGTAAAATACACATTGGATATTTAAGAAAACGTAAAATATCTAATAATAGCATGGTATTGATTTCCTGTTGAAATGATGACATTCTGGGTATACTGGGTTAAATACAACATAATAATTTTTTTTTAATTGAGATGTAGTTGACGCACGATGTTGCATTAGTTTCAGGTACACGACATAGTGATTCAGCAAGTCCGTGTGTTATGCCGTGCTCACCCCACGTGCAGCTTCTGTCCGTCCCTGTAGGACACGCTCACAATACCACTGACTCTGTTCCCTGTGCTGCACCTTTTATCCCTGTGACATACTCACAGCCTGAACCTCCCACTCCCCTGCACCCATTTTGCCCCTCCCCCTACCACCCTGCCCTCTGGAAACCATCAGTTTGTTCTATTTATGGGTCGTTTCTGTTCTCTGTTCCCCTTTTTTTGTGGATTCCACATACAACTGAAATCATGGTATTTCTCTCTCTCTGGCTTATTTCACTTAGGATAATACCCTCTTGGGCCATCCATATTATTGCTACACACACACACACGCGCGCGCACACGCGCTACATTTTCTTTAGCGTTAATCTATCAGCGGACACTTGGATTGCTTCCTTCTCTTGGCTATTGTAAATAATGCTGCAGTAAACTTACATCCTTTCAATTCAGTGTTTTCTTTTTTTCTTACATCCTTTCAATTCAGTGTTTTCTTTTTTTCTGGGTAAATACCCAGGAGTGGAATTATGGCATCATATGGTGTTTTTATTTTAATTTTTGGAGGAATCTCCATATTGTTTTCCCCAGTGGCTGCACCAGTTTACATCCCCAACCACAGGGCACAAGTGTTCCTTTTTCTACCTGTCCTCCCCAGCACCTGGTGTTTCCTGCCATTTTTAATTCTAGCCATTCTGACAGATATAAGGTGATACCTTGTGGTTTTGATTTGCATTTCCTTGATGATGAGTGATATTGAGCATCTTTTCATGTGTCTGGTGATCATCTGTATGTCCTCTATGGAACTATGTCTCTTCATATCTTCTGTCCATTTTTAATCAGATTATTTGCTTTTTTTGGTGCTGAGTTGTATAAATTCTTCTTCTATTTTGGATATTAACCCTTACCAGATATATCATTTGCAAATAACTTCACCCTTTGAGTAGTTAGTCTTTCTGTTTTGTTAAGGGTTTCCCTTACTCTACAAAAGCTTTTTATTTTGGTGCAGTCCCAATAGTTCATTTTTGTTTTTCTTTCTCTTGCCTGAGGAGACATATCTAGAAAAATGTTGCTAAGGCCAGTGTCAAAAAGATGACCGCCTTTGTTTTCTTCTAGGAGGTTTATGGTCTCAGGTCTCACATATAGGTCTTTAATACATTTTCAGGTTTGTGGGGTTTTTTGTGTGGGTGTATAAGAAAGTGATCTAGTTTCATTTTTTGCATGTAGCTGTCCAGTTTTCCCAGCACCATTTATTGAAGAGACTGTCTTTTCCTCATTGTCTATTCTTGCCTCCTTTGTTGTAGATTAATTGACCCTATAATAGTGGGTCTATTTCTGGGCTCTTTATTCTGTTCCATTGATCTATGTGTCTATGTGTCTGTTTTTGTGCCAGTACCATACTGTATTGATACTAGAGCTTTGTAGTGTATCTTGAAACCTGGGGTTGTGGTACCTCTAGGTTTGTTAAGATTGGTTTGGCTATTTGGGGTCTTCTGTTGTTCCATACAAATCTTAGTATTATTCTAGTTGTGTGAAAAATGCTATTGGTATTTTGTTAGGGATTGCACTGAACCTGTAAATTATTTTGGGTAGTATGGACTACCCAAACCCATTGGAGGTCCCTAATAGCTAAACGTGTGAATGCCATCATATATACTCTCCTTGGACCCAATGAATGAGAACATATCAAAAGGTCTCAATTTCCTCTAGGATTCTCATTCATTAGGTCTGTATGGTAGTGAGTAATTTTAAGCTGCTATCTGCTCTCTAGGACTATGTGCAGGAGGGAATATTGGTTCTTCCCATCCATGAGCATGGAATAACGACTTGTTTGTGTCTTCCTACATTTTTTCATCAGTGTTTTATAAATTTCAGAGTATAGGTCTTTCATTTCCTCGGTTAAATTTATTCCTAGGTATTCTATCTTGGTGTTGTAATTGTAAATGGGATTTTTTTCTTAATTTCACTCTCTGCTACTTCCTTATTAATATACAGAAATGCAACTGATTTCTAGGTATTTGTATTCTGCAACTTTATAGTTATTTTAATAGTTTCTTAGTGGCATCTTTAGGGTTTTCTGTGTAAAGTGTCATGCCACCTAGAAATAGTTACCATTCAACTTCTTCCTTACTTTCCTTACCCCCCCCCAAAAAATATATATTAACCTGTTCCCTTTAATTTTTTAAAAACTGCACTACTAGAAAATGTAAATTTATGTGACTCCGGTCCTATTTCTACTGGACAGCAGTGGTCTCTGGTGATGCAGGATGCTGTGGGGACCAGTGGGGCAGCATGTCATCCAGTCTGGGGTGCAGGAATGCTGCCTGGAGGAGCGGATGCATCTGAGCTGAGTCTTAAAGGTGGAGCAGAGTTCCTCCAGGTAAGGACACATCTTGAGGATATTCTGGGTTGAGGTACCAGGAAAGCAAGGAAAAGTGTGGTGTTGGGGAGGAGCCCTGGAAGGCAGCCAGTCATTCCCCAGCCTAAGGCATTAGAAGTTGGGGACTGGACGATGATGAAGCTGCCTGAGAGGTGAGGCCTGGTGTCCTGCCACTTAACATCCAGTAGTCATTAAATGCCCTGGTCCTCGTCTTATATGGGAGGGCTGGTTAGGTCTCCACTCTGAAGTTTTGGGCTATCAGCTGTTACCAGCTGGAAGTTTATGTCTCTACAAGAATAAGACCACCCTGGAAGATAGGACTAATGCATGTACATAGGCTGCTGGGAAGGCAGGATGCCATTTTCCCTTCTGCACATAGTCCTAGAGAGTGGGTAGTAGTCTAAAATTGCTCCCTAGAGTGTAGACCTAATGAATGAGAATCCTAGAGGAAGGTAAGAGCTTTTGATATTTCTCATTCATTGGGTCCGAGGAGAGTATACATGAATGCATTCACACCCACTGATCACTGACCTCCAGTGGGACTATTTCCCACCCCCAAATTCTCGCCAATAATCCAGTTGACCTTTGAACAACACAGGTTTGAACTGCGCTAGCCCACTTATATGCAGTTCTTTTTTTAAACAGGACACCACTGTAAATGTATTTGCTCTTAATACATATATAAAATATGTTTTAACTCTGTGATCAGTCAGGATTCCAGTCAACAGGCTATCGGTGAAGTTTGGGGGAGTCAGAAGTTTTATGTGAATTTTTGACTGTTGAGAATTGGTGCCCTCCACCTCTGTGTTGTTCAAGGGCCAACGGCATATTCATTTATCCGATGATGTTAATTTGGAAGCTCATTATAGCCGTTCTATCCCAAATCACTCTCAGGTCTTCTGCCATCAGTAACGAATTATTAAAAGGATATTTAGTAGGTCACGCAAGGTGAAAGAGGACTGGCAAAAGGAGACGGTGCAAACCCAAGTGGATGGAGAAGCTGGAGAGGGAGAAGACATCTTCAAGGTTTGCTTCCCACTCTCTGCATGTGACTCACACAGGGATTTTCTGTAGGTGCCAGTTCTAATCCCTTAAGCCGAGGGGGTGGGAGCAACAATCTGTATTTTTATCTAGCTTCCGGGTGATGTCAGTGCCGCTGGTCTGTGGACCTCGCATTGAGTTGCAAGGTCTACAGGGTCCGCTTAGTGCAGTTCTTTACCATGGCTGGAATTTGCATTGCGACAGCCGTGGTGAGTCCTTGGACGCCTCGGAGGGAAGACCTAGAGCCTCCTTTGTGCTTCGCGTCTTCCTCCTCGGTGGAGGGAGCCTAATTGTTGGAACAGTTTTTCTTGTCCCTAGATGCGCTCTGGGAAATCTCTGTGCATTAGTCCTCATTCTATTTTTGGGAACCCTGAGATACGGAACCTGATCTCTCTCTCATGAAGCCAGGTGGAACTCTGAAGAGCACTTTTGTATCTCCCTTCATTCTTTCAGCAGATTAAATCTCCTCCTCTCCTTTAGCTGTTCATGATGGTGCCCTCCGGACTGCCCCAGGAATCTGTGCTTTAAGTGAGCCTCTCCTAACCACACACAGCATTCCAAGCTTTGTCTGAATATCAGAGAATAAAATGGGCCCAGTACCGACGTGGCTGTTGATTCTCTACTTCGCCCAGAGTCCCCCGTCGTCCTGGCATGTTGATACTCTTGGGTATCAGTGCTTCCGAGCCCTTTAGTGGACTGAGCTAGAGAAACGTGTGTGTGCTTTTGTGTGCAGTTATGGTCCAGTGATTTTCGTATTTGTCCGCGCACCCATCCATCCGTAGAAAACCCTGAGTCTACAGTGACACTTCAGTTCAGCTGCAGGTTGTTCTAGTGTGTTCCCTTTCCACGTTTAGAACTCCCTTCCTAGGAGTAAAAAACCCACCCTCTGATCATCTGGAAGATCGTTACCTGTGTGACCGAACCCTCGGGTAAAACCAGTCCTTGGTCCACCTCCACCGTCCTCTCCCCACGCATGGCATGTTCATGCCACCCAAGTTCCAACACATTCCCACTTCCTTTGGGATCCAGCTAATAGCTTCCGGGATGAACTATTTGGGAAGGGATGGGAGAGTGGACCAGAATGAGGAGGAGGAGAAAGTTGATTTTCTCTTTTGACTCCTAAGTTAGTGAATTATGCTAATAGGTTTTCTAATACTGACTCATCACTGGACTTCCACATTGTGCCCTGCTTTGATTTTTCTACTCTTTTATTTAAGATTTCTTGGCAAGTTAATTTTGCTGATATGAAAAGGCTTTGTAATGCTAGGCATTTTCTTAGATTCATCCTTTTTGATTTCTACAGGGGGATCACAAAGCTTTTCCTGACTTCCATGGATTTCTCCAGAGCCTTGGCTTTTGGAAATTCAACCAGAATGACGGCTGCATTTTTAGAGGTGGAAATTATTGATAGGTCTCAAAAGCAAGGAATCAGAGAATATCTGTTTTCCAGAGATAAGGTACGACTTCCACCAAAGCCACACCAGTATTTCTAATACCTTAATGAGTTTTTTTTTTTTCATAAGAACAGAACTAAGATTCCTATCATTTCCTGGAATCTCAAAAGAAAAAAAAAAAAAGGAAAGAAGAAAGAATTCAACTAGATACCCATTTGTTAGCCCAACATTGGAAGGGATCAGCCTTTGATTGGTGAGCAAATCAATACCACTATCCTTCATCTCTTCATATCCAGCCTGCCCCCAAAGATTTTCTTGGAACCCACAAGAAGGTTAATTGAAAAGATAAATCTGCTTTGGAAAACATTTGCCTTTTTAACAGAGATGGAGTTTGCGGAAGTGCCATGTAGACATTTATCATTCTACAAATCATACTTATTGTCCGTGACCCGAAACCTGGAGCAGGTTATGATGGTTAAATAATGTCCGCAGTCTTGCTCTTTGGGGTTATCATTACCACTCTTCTTTGGGTCTTTTAGGCCTAGAGTGCGTGTGTTGCTTCTATGTATCTGAGTAGTTAATTTTGGAGGCAACCATGTTGCAGATCTGATCTCCATCCTCCGACAGATAAGGCCTGGATTGCTCTCCTTTTTATACTTCATTGTTCACACTTTCTTCCCCATCTCCCACCAGCCCTCCCACCATTTCTATTTAAGGAAGATATTTATTATATATGTAGATTTCTCCCAAAAGATCTACCTATGCCACACGCACACATACCCACAGTCCATGTGCACATCTCTGTATGTTTTTTTTTTTTTTTTTTGACTAGGTCACTGCTGAAAAAAAAAAAAAAACTGAGTATGACAGAAGCTGGTAACAGAGAGGAGAAGGATGGTACTTTTTGGTTGCTGAGGTTTAGAATTGATTTTCGCCATAATAAGTTAACTGTTGGGGAACTGTGCCTCCCTGTGAATTGCACACTTCAGCTGTGTCCCTGGCTCTGGTCACCCAGAGAGTAATTATCCACATAAGGAAATGCCTAAAAACAAAGAATAATTAGAAGTAGCCTTTCAGAAGCATGCTCGTTTGTGAAACTGGTGGGTCACATTCGTTTTAGAAGCACATCAGCTGGGATATGGTCTGAGCCTGTGATTAGAGCACTCATTCATTCAACAGCAAACATTTACTGAGAGCCGGCCACGTGCTGGACACTGTCCTAGGTGCTGGCGAGGTACTCCTAAGCAAAGAGAAATATGAGCCCTGATGGTAAATTTAAGAACTGGTTTTCCCCCAAACAGAAGCTCTGATTTTTCATTTTTGCCAGTGTAAATATGAAAATTCAGAGTGTCAATACTCCCACCATAACCAGTTTCAAGCTACCCGTGTTCCTCATTGCCTGGCACATAGAAACCGGCAACCATCATTATAGTCCTATCTTGATCCTAATTAGCGTCATTGGGCTTGCTGTAACAACATAAAAAGAAACTCACGACCTACAGGGGAAGTCTAAGATGTACTCAGGGGTGTGTGTGGAGAAGGGTCTGAAAATGCACCCCGGGTTTGGTACGATAACCTCAGAAAGAAATAGGACATTCCTCTTTCCTTTTTACTGAAAATCTGTAAAATGCAATTTTAAAGAAAGAATTTACAGTGTCCAAGTGGAACAAGCATCGCTTTCACATGATCTGGGCCCAAGAGTGACCAAATGCTGAGGGGATGCGAGCCAGTTGTTAGGAGAGAGTCCTGTATCCACGATATGTGAATCATTGCTCAAGGACTGTTCAGTTGTTTTCCTGGTGAGAAGCGACTTAAACTATTGGCAGAAGATAAGTATCCCCCTTGCTGTAGGAAGAAAACCACCCCCACACTAGCTTAAGCTGGTGATTGTGTTTATTTCGCTCACAGGTTTGCCGTTTGGGTGGAGCATGGGGGGCGAACGTTGTGTCTGTCCCTTCTACTGAAGACAGTCTACCTGGCTTCTGGTGGACTGAAGAAGTAGAAGACAGTGGATGCTGGGTGTGGGCCAGGACTGCTGTGGGGCTGTGGCTGCAGCACCTCCCTGTGGCCCCTCCAGGTGGTCGGCTTGTCTCCCAAAGGTGAGTGTCCCAGAAGAGAGCCAGGTCCAAGCTCTATCAACTTTTATGCCCTAACCTTAGAAGTCCCACAACATCTTCTCTCCACATTCTCTTAAGGTGGTCACAAAGCATCACCCAGGCCAAGAAATGGAAAATGAGACTCTACCTCTCTTGGTTGGCAAGAGTGCATGGAACTGGAATACCGATGGGGCCATTTTCGGAAAAGACAACCTGTTCCAAGAATTTCTCTCCTTTTCGATGTCATCAGCACCCCCAGCTGCAGAGAAAACATGGAAGTTAGGCAGATGGTCTCCACTGCCCAGTGGAATGTGAGTACTGCACCTTAACACCAAAAGAATGCTTTGTAAAAGCTGTAAATTCTTATGTGGGAAACCCAGCAGGTGTTAGCATTGTGTTCCCCATGCCTAGCGCAGCCATGGTTTTAAAATTAATTTCCATGTCAACTGTCAGATTTGTCTTAACTGCAAAGCAAATGGACTCCTTACAGAGATGGTGGGAGTCTACCTTTATTGGGTTGGACTCCGAGTTTGTATTTTTGTCTCTAAGCTTACTTCTCAAATGCAAACTAAGAGCACAGAAAGGAGATTCATGAAAATGAATGTTTTTCAAAGGAATGTTAGATATTCCTCTTAATGCGTATAGGTGTCCTTATTTCCTGCCAGCCACAGGATATACCAGGCCATGGTGAGCTCAATATGGTGCTCAGAAGTCCAGTGCTTTCCTCCTATTATTTACTTATTAGGGTTTGAGTCTGTTCATTCATTTGTATCCACAGTGTCCCTTGGTTCCCACTGGAGCATGCATAAATAGAACATAGTAACAGAAAAATACCAAAGATGTACGGATTACCCATAGAGTAGCACTTAGATTACTGTCAGAAAATACCCAATTAAGGCAGTCTACTAGATTTGAGTCTTTCTTTATGGTATGAATTGGTGGCCCCAAACCAGTTGTAAATTAGACATGCAGGGATTCTCATTTGTAGAGATATTATTGCTGGAAGTTTGTACTTCTTTGAACATACCCAAGTTCTTGCCTTATTTCAGAAGATGAGGTCACTGTGTAGCAGAAGTCTCAAAAGCCAAGCTCTTTTGGCAATTGACTATTCATGGCTGGATAAATCAAATTGAATTTGAACAAAGTTCTGTCCCCAAATACCTTCTTGTTCAGGCTGAAAACAACTGTGGGACATTTAAGACAAGATTTTGGTTCTCAGAAATTTGTTGAAATTTTGAGCAGTCCTTTTCCTCCCGTAACGGCAGTGCCAAAAGAGCAAAATGAGTAAACTGACTGCCATTATTGTCCCTGCTTCAATGGAATTCAAATATTGTGTCTCCAAATATTTCTGTTCCTGATAATCCTTATAAGGAATATTTGCTGGTAATCCCGAGCTCAGACAGTCTGTCTGGTGGTTCTTCGACAGCTTTTATACAGCTCATTCTTGGGGCTCACTTCTGCTTCCCAAAGACGCAGGCCGATAGGAGCCCAAGGAATATAGACTCTCTAGGGGTTCCCCTTCGGATCCTGGGAATCAGCCAGCCTTGGGAACGATTAACCTAGGTCATTTGCTAACTCCTGAAATTTTTGTGAAGAAGTTTGCCTTGATAGAGGTTCCTGTGGCTCAGGGCAAAACAGTGTTACGATCCCATTTCTATCCTTGGTAAACATTTTACAGTAGAAACTCAGGAATACACTGCAATTTTATATATTGACTCACTTTGTAGTAGAAGCTACAGCTTTGAAAAAGAGATGGGGAAAGGCATTCTAGTTCATAAATCTCATCCTTTCCCTCTTGAGCTTTGTGTTTGGGCTGAATTTTTTTTTTTATATATTTAAATGTTCAATGTAATGCTGGTAATGATTGTCATTACTTGCTAGATTTTTTTAGATTTCCCAGGCCCCTCCAGCTGGAACTCATGAAATAAACAATTACAAACTAAAGTGGCAATTACTGGATAGAACCACAAAGAATAAATAAGGTTTCCAGGGCGCCTGGGTGACTCAGTTGGTTGGGCATCTGCCTCGGCTCAGGTCATGATCCCGGGGTCCTGGGATTCAGCCCCGCGCCAGGCTCTCTGCTCAGTGGTAAGTCTGCTTCTCCATCTGCCACTCCCCTGGCTGTACATGCTCACTTACATGTAAATAAATGGACTCTTTTAAAAAAGGTTTCCACCGGTAGAAGAGTAGATAAAAGATGTCTCCAGGTAGAAGGAACATAAGAAAGGCACAAATGGCTTAGTTGTTTGGCACACTCACGGATGGGGAATAGATCAGTGTAACCAGGACCAGATCCAATATACATGGGAGGTATCGGTGGCTTGAAATATTCAGTCCTCGGCGATGGAGGCAAAGAATTCTATCTTACGTTCTGTTTCCTATTGTCTGGAGTGGCTTTTTGGAGAAATGCGTTAAGATGGATTCTGAGGTTGCATCTGGCTTTGAGACTGATTAGGGCTCAGAAGATGGGACAACAGTATCAGCCACATATTTTCTCTTTTATACCCTCTTTTTTTTTTAAGATTTTATTTATTTATGTGACAGACAGAGATCACAAGTAGGCAGAGAGGCAGGCAGAGAGAGAGGGGGAAGCAGGCTCCCCGTTGAGCAGAGAGCCCGATGCGGGGCTCGATCCCAGGACCCTGGGATCATGACCTGAGCCGAAGGCAGAGGCTTTAACCCACTGAGCCACCCAGCTGCCCTCTTTGATACCCTCTCTTATTTTGTCCTGCACTTGATTCTTGTTGGGCTATCTTTGACAAGGGAGTTTTGCTTCCGTTTGCCATCTGAACCCGTTGGCGAACTGAGGCAGGACTGTTGGAACCTATGAGCTGGTGAGAACCGGGTGAAATACAACGCAGTGTTCACCTCGGAGCTTCTGAATGAGTGATCCAGCCAAAGGAATGACTGATTAACTATTAATCTGGTTAGTTGTTTGGATGTCCATTTAAAAGCTGTGGGGCACAGGCATATTGTTTTTTTTTCCAGAAGAAAAAGAGATAAAGTAGAAATTAGATCCTAGTTCAGTGTTTACCAAGGAAGTGCCCATTATCAGAGCAAAGCACCCGATTATACATGTAATCTTTGTTGGTGACAGTTTTTCAATTTAGTAGTTTTTCAGAAACCAAATACTTTCCATGCTTCTAAGGAATGTAAACATGTATTTACCTACTCTAAGTTGTGATTTATGTGAAGCCTCTTGTTGTTGTTCCCGTTTGTATTTACGCCTGATAATCTCATTGGGACACAATATATATAGGCTTTTCATTAGTATCACTTAAAGATTTCGTATCTAATTGGCATTTCTTTTCAACTCTAGGACTTTCTTGGGGGCCACACCTTAGCACTCTAAAATCAGGATATGTACATCGTAATATCTGAAAACCTCTCCCATAGCTTTTCCTGTCCGTTCCAACTCTCACCTCCCACTCCCTCCCCCTGCTACTAGTTATTAGTTCTATGCTGTTTCTGGGCCATTTTAGAATCGAGGAAACAGGGAGCGTGCATGCCCGACGGATGGATAACCCTTAATGATGTTGCAAAAACGGGAGAATAAGAACGTGACAGCTAAGACAGAAGATGTGTCCCCCTTCCTCTTCGTTTTGAATGTGGCTCTGTGTATGACTGGCAGCTGGAAGTTTGACGGGACTCTCCCACCGTGTCTTAAGGTACTGGATGTATCTTTCATGTTCCTTCAAATACTTAATTTCTAACATTTTAAAATTATTTTGGTTTAGTAAGATAATAAGGTAAATTGGTTATTGGTGCTGGAGCGAACAATTTTACTTCTACCTAGAGATTAAGTTCCAAAACTTACAGTGTCCATCCACAGGGAATGGGAAAGGTTTTCCGGTTCAGCCCAGACTTTGAGAATGGGGCCTAGTCCTCTAAGAACATTCTCCTTGCTTTAAGTCTCCTGTTGGGCTCAGTCATGCCCCATGGTGATGCTTATGGCAAGCTCTTAAACATTTCCTGCCCAATGATTTGGACCTTAAAATAGCAGTCTTCCAGCCAAGTTAAATCTTCTAGTTGCCACAGACAGGTAAGTTGTGTAAGGCTCAGCAAAGCACAAGAGATACTAGGGGGTCAGACCGCAGTTCAAGCCTCAGTATTACCAGCTTTTAGATTTGGGACCTGTCTGGTCACTGCACAGCTCTAAGCCTTAGTCACTGATTCAAGCCATGAAGAAAATAATCAGTGTAAATGAGGTTTACACATTTGGAACGTGTCAGCAGCAGCCTCGGTGCTGGGCATACAGCACTAAACAGACTTCGTTCCGACTCCTTATGAATGCTGCTCCGGAGAAGATACAAGGAAGAGTTGCCAGAGGGAGAGCCCAGGCTTGTAATGGGGTACCCTGGGTAGATGAACCTTTAGGAGAAAATCCTTCAAGGCTGAGACAGGAGTCATTATGAGTGCCTAAACTTTCTTCCCTGCAAAATGGGGACACACCTGCCTTGGGTTATAATGAGGAAATAGACATGAACATAACATCCCAAAGCTGTGCCCAACAGTTCACTATTGGATCAGAAAACATACATTGAATAGTGATCATCCTAAGCAGTGGGGATTAAAAAATGAGAAGGGGGCTGTCCCCATCCTCCTGGGTCGCAGAGGCAGGTAGTTGAGGCCTGGCTCACTGGGCTGCCCTATTCCCGCTCTCACCCCACGTGCCTGTTCCCGTGTCTCAAGATCACCTGCTTAGGGAGGCCAGGAACACTTCTCTCTAGTTCACTAGTGCACGTTCATGGCTTCGCAGTTCCTAGTGGACCTTTGCTACTGGCCCTATGCCCTAGAGCAGGTGCAGCTTGCATCCTGCCTTATCCCCTCTCCCTTACTTGTCCATCTCCTGCTTGTCCAACTTTCAACAGCCAAACCCTGCACTTACCCGCCTGCTGGTCTTCTCTCGCTAGCACGGGCCACTCAGGCCACACCGGAGGCAGGGAGCCGTGGAGTGCGGGGGAACTAAGTCCCCCCACCCCATGGCTCCACATCCTCTGCCCTCTGAGGAATGAGTTCTAGTTACCCCCTGACAATAACTCGATTGATAATTTACCCTACCATGGCTGATTTGCCTTATCTTACTTGCCCCACTTCCTTACCAGTGATTTCAGGGGCTCCCCCCCACACCTTTTCCCAAATAAACCACTTACATTGGAATCATTGCCTAAATGGCTAACCAAACTGAAATGTTCACGGAGTATCCAAATCCTTATCTTATATTTGAATGATCCTGCTGCCTGTAAAGCTCCCATCGCTCATGATAGGAACTGAAAAGGTCATGTACACTTGTAGCCACCAGTGGGGACATGACCTGTACTGTGCTAATTAGACACATCCAATCCACTCCCTTAAATGGGAAGCCCGTGTCATGAAGGAGGAAATGCCCAGACTGGATTCTGGGGACAGACAGTGGTAGAGACAACAACGTGAGTGGGAGTTTTCAGCATCCAGCATTGGTGGCACACGTGGTGCCTCCCTCCCCGCCACTGTCCCTGCCCCGCCCCCCCACCCCCACCATGCCTAGAGCATGGCTTCATTGAGCAGTTCCCCTGGGATGTTTCTGAGCACTGATCTTTCCCTTGTACTCTCAGAACCTCTCCTCCTTTTGTCCTTTCAGAAATTCTTTGATCTCTCCGGTATCTTTTATGACAAATGCCTTTCCTGCCAACATGTCAGGTTTGTTCCAGAAGATAAAGCCAGGAACACAGTCCTCTACCTCTTGCAAGCAGATGGGATTTAGTACAGAAGGGGATAGGAAAGCTGGAAAGCCAAGCAGGGAGCAATGAGGTAACCCACAGATCACTGACACCTGGAGGCTGTCGTCACCCCTGGGGCTGGAGGGACCGTGGAGGGAGGGAGGGCATTGTCTGGCAGGAGCTAGAACCACATGGAGGGGGCTGCCAGGCGAGGCCACTGGTTGGCGTCCAGGACCCGAAGCTCCATAGGAAGTGGGGCAGAGAGAGTAGAAAAAGCATCTGGTTTTTCTTCCTTTGCCTCCTTCCAGTTTTATACCTTTCCACCCAAAAGTTGAAAGTAACCAGACGCTAGAGGGCAAGGGAACCTAGAATACAGAACAGGGAAAGAGCCAGAACTAGACCAGAATGCCAACAGGCAGCTGACCTGCACAAGTAGTGGGAGCTCCCATACTTTTTGGCTGAATGAACAACGAGAATAACCAAGGAGAGGGCTGGGACCAGAACCCCGTGTTACACCAACTCTTAAAGGATGGGGGAATTAGACGATTGCCTCTAAAGAGACGCGGTCAGAGAGCTAGGAGGAAAGTGAGGCAGGAATAGTGTCCCAGATGCCACAGCTCCGAAGCCATCCTATCTGCCAGACTCCTAACTGGATTTCCACCAAACAGACCTCTGAATTATTCATTGAGTCTAGACAGGAGACTCAGAGTGCTTATCCGTGAGCTTTGGGCATCATCGCTTCTAATCCAGGCTATCCCCTGGGTAACTGGAGTTATTAAGTGAGGATAACAGTGCCTGCCAACTTTCACTGGGCAAGGTGAGAAGCAATGCATAATGGAGATTTTTAAATACTTGGCAAGATAGAGAAACATGTCGCAGCAGGAACCTTAATTGATAAAGTAGAGACAAGTGCATTCACTCACCCAGTTGGAAATGATGGGACTGTCTTACATGACTTCCATGAATCGATGGATTGCAACATCTTTGTTAGCAGCAGCGCGGAAGAGAAAACAAAGCTCTGTGCTTGGGGTTTATGAGAAGGAACATGGTATAACAGAAAGAGCATCAATTTCAGATTCAGGAGAACCTCATTCTAATCTCACCTTCACTGCTTGTTAGCCTTGTGATCTGAGACATATTTTCAACTAAGCTTCAGTCTCTTCATGTTTAAAATTGATTCTGTGCTGGGCATTGTGCTGGAATACTAACTTGCCCACATGATGGCCACTTCATAAGTATTTGTTCCCATCCTCGATCTCCTTTTCTTTTTTTACCATAGCACTAGCATAGGAATGAAAAGGTAAGAAAGTAAACTAAAATTCTTTCTACAAAAATTGGCTGTAATGAATCAGGTTTATGGGGAAATGCTTAAAGGAATTAAAAACCAAATCTCAGCCCTTCTGCTTATGGTTGAAAACCCCAAAATCCATGGTATTATTCATCCAAGGCCACTTACTCAGAATTTCAGACGGTTTTTAAAAAAATTTATCCATATGGATTTTGCTTCTTAAAAAAAATCATCTCCCATGGCTGCTGTAAAATGTGTGTTCACATACTTTGAGTGCGATTTCATTTTTAGGGGGTGCCTTGGTGTTTCTGTGACCCAAGCAAGGGGTTCCCAAGCCTTTATCACATGGCTTCTTCTTGACACAGCTGGAAGTATGATCACCTCAAGGCCCATCATAAAGAAGCGGGGCCTCTGCTATGGGCCAGCAGCACCAAGAAGTGTTGCCAAATTACAGTACAAAGCACCAGACCCCCGGGTCTCCCTCTGGGGTTCTGGAACAGCGGTCTTTGGCTCACCTGTGGAAATTTCAGTTCATTGAAATCTGAACACACCTGTCCCCTGGACAGGAAAAGGCCTAATAAAGGGACTTTCTCCCTGCTGGCTAGTCTTGGGGGTTTTATTCAGCCCTTAAAGACGGTATGGGGGCTGAGTACCACAACGCAGCCTAGCCCGGGAGCGAAGCAAGCCCCAGAGATGGTCACCGAGATTGGAAAGTACCAGCCAGCATAGATACTTAGGGGCTGCAATGAGGGCACTCAGAGCTTGCCTTACCTTTGAAACATCAGATGGAACTCAGACAAAATCAGGTCGCCCTTAAATTTCATCCTTGTGTGGACAACCTGTACGCCTTCTCTGTCATTCTGCAGCCTGGTCTTTGGCACAATGCCTTTGATCTATTTAATTTCAGAACATGACAGAGATGTTTATCCCTATGTCAGTCATAGGCCTTTAAATCTCATACTTGTCATGACTTTTAGAAAATAGGATTTCTTACCAAAATTTATTATTATTAAAGGAATGGCTGTAGTATCAAGCCAAACTTAACCCATGTCCTGGCTGGTGGAGATCAAAAAGAAAGGTTCTCCCCCATGATTTTTTTTAAGGCTAAGTTGCCCCAGCAGGCCCCTTTCCAGATAGAAAAAAAAGTTTTTCCTTGGTAAGGGAGACTCATGTTCTGGGATTGTGGAATGAAATGCTCACAGAGGATAGTTTTTCTCTTGGATTGTTCCCCAGCCATGCAAACTCATAGTGTATAGGGCCACGGAACCTAACCTTGGGGCCCCGGTCAGAAGTCAGAGCTCTCGAATGACTATAAAAGCACCTGATGCTCCTGTGTTGCCTTTTTAAAAATTTTTTTAAAAACTTTATTATTTGTTACCACTGGCCATAGTTAACCATATCCTGTTCTTTGAGGAGCCATGTAAACATATTTAGCCCTTCATTTTAAAATTTATTTCCATATTCTAAAGAGAATGCTACCTCTGCTCATGTTCTATTATGGTAGATAATATGTCTCCTCTGTTTACCGTCCTTCTGATTTGTCACATGACAATTACAACATCTGTATCATCTGACAGTGGAATGGTCACTGTTGAGCCCAGGAACCTATTACCATGTTTCCCTTCTTGTCCAGTTATTATTTTCCCTAGAGCTGAGAATTTGGCCATTTTTAAAAGATGCCTCTAGTTTTCTCCGTACGTGCTAAGTCTTTCCAGTGCCTCCAATAGCGTAATACTCAAGGCATTGTTTTTTTGTTTTCAGCACATAAAGTATAAAAACTGACTTAATTTTCACAGGAGCTCGGTGAGGTAGGTACGTTATGGATCCATTTCATCACTGGGAAGTGTGAAGCACAGAGGGTAACTGACTAGCCTGGTGAGACCCTAAATGGCAGGCAGGACTGGAAGCGGGACAGTTGCACCTCCTGCAGCCCCTCCCAAGCTCAAGCAACACCGCCCTTGGTGTAACTTTCTACACTAGCAAATCCACCAGATAATCCGTTGGAAACATTTCGGAAGGCTCTTTCTGCTGTGCATCCTGTCACCTGGTTTCCCCTGGCTCGCGTGCTGTCTACCCCTCCACCCACGGGTCCTACTCACCCAGGGGATTTCCTTCTCCCTCTCCTGGATGGATTCCTGGTTTTCTGGGTAGCATTCCTTCTTTCTTGGTTTACCTTAGAGCTTTGGGGGAAGCCATCCTTTAGAAGGCTTCTCAGACTTTTTAGGTCTTAAATATTTTTTAAAGAAAGTTTGCATTCTGCCTAGAGAGCCCTGGGTACAGTGTTCACAGCCATTTTTACTCTCAATCATTTAGATGTGACCCATATTTTTTCCATTATTGAAACTTAAAATGATGGTGGATCTTCTCTTGTGCATTGTGCTGGGTGCTCCGCTGTCCTTCGGGTCCAGAAAATATCCTTGTAGTAGTTCCCTTGACTTTTCTCTTCCAAACACTATTGGTTGGATGTTGGGGCCCCTGGTTTGGCCTTCTGGTTTCCTCTATTTTTTTCCGCATTTTTAACGTAATTTTAGCTCTCCTATTTAAATTTCTATGAACGCTTTCTTAATAATAATCTCAGCCTACTAGCCTCCTGACCTTGTTTGGAGAATAGCTAACTTACCTCTGTGAGGTCCTTAGAGCTTAATTAGACTTTCCTTCTAAGTTTCCTCTCTTCCTTTCTTGTTTTGAGGTCCCTTTTATGTTGGAGGCTTTCTTCAAATGTCAAGTAATTCTCAGCTTTCTCTTAAGATTTTAACAGTCAGACACATAAATGCTGATTGCAAGGTCTGTGTAGTTGGACGTGGCTTGCCAACTGCCCAGTAATTGGATAAAGATTTTTTATCTCTAGGCACATGAGGTATTTCTTTGTGTAGCATTATATTGAAATTCAGTGTTCGATGTGGGGGTTCCTAAAACCCATTCGGCTATTTCTGCAATGAGGACTCTACATCCCTGTCATGTTGCTTAGCCACTGTCTTCTCCTTTTCTGTCCCCATTGCTAAATTCTTAGACATTTTAATGGAGAGCAGTTTGGTTCCTGCTGACCCCTGTCCTCAGTGCCCTCCTCTTTCTACCCCTAATCAGCATCACAGTTTTCCTAAATGAAGGTAGTTCTAGCAAAAAGAATTACTGTTAAATCTGTGCCAAAACCCCAAACATCAACTATGGAGTGAAAAACTCTAGTATTTCTGTGATAGCTACGGATAAACTCGACTTCTGGACTGATGCCAACTTACATGTAATTCTTGTTTCCTTACAACGTGTAATTATTGCATTTAGATCCATTCCACTTATTAAGATTATTACATTTATCTTGAAGTTCATTAATCTCCTTGTTGCAGTGACTCTGCTAAGACTGTGTGTTTATTTATCTTCCCGATGAGTGTGCTTCAGATTTTCTATGTATGAGAAGTCCTGTCTATCGACTTTTGATGGAACTCTCTAGACCTCTTGGCAAACTTATTGTTAAGGGCTCCTTCCCAAGCCCTTAAGTGCTATAGAAACATAATGGTTGTGGATATACCTGGACCTTATCCATGATTTCCTTTACATGAAATCCAACTCTTGATTTCCTGCTCTTACACTGGATTGTTTCCTGCTTCTTGAAGCTTCCCTAGATGCTACTTCCTTCTCTGGTCCCTGTACTCAACTTGACCTCTGATGTAAGACTGCTTCGGGATCCTGAACTCTCCCCTTCTCTTCTCTACTAAGTCTCTCCAGGGGATGCCATCCAGCCCATAGTTTTATGCTCATCACTCCCAGATACTGATCATTCACTATGTTATATCCCTCGGAGCCCGACTCTAGTTTCCAGCTTAACAGTGTCACATGTTTGGCATGACCGGTACCAAACTTTTGAGGTACTACCATCTGCACACACACCAACTATCCCTTATATACCTCTTTCTTCCCATTTTGGAAAATGATGCCAACATCCAACCAGTTGTTCAAGCCACAAATCTGACAATTATCCTCAATTCTTCTCTTTCACTCAACTCACAAAAGCCATTTATCTGCACAGTATTGATTCTACTCCAGCAAACACCTTGAATCTGTCCACTTCTTTGCATTTCTAGGACTCTTGCCTTACACAAAGACATCATAGTTCTCCTGGACTACGGCATAGGCTTCGCTTCTTACCTGGTATTTTTGTGTCCAGTCTTGCACATAACGATGATAGTAAGCTTTTTCTCAGATCATAAATTGGTTTAAAATCTTCCAAAATCTCTGTGTCTAAATCACCATCCATCCTCTAGCTGGTTTCTCACAACCCCAAGCACATTCCCTCTCTGGAGTCTTTATACTAGCTCTTCTGCCTAGAATGAGTTCTGGTCATTCATACATGGCTTAGTCTTCCTTGTGTTCTCATCTAAAATGTCACCTCCTCTTTCCCCACGCACCCTCCCCCTGGGTACCCAATCATCATCTTTCCCATCAGCCTATTTTAATTCTGTGGATAACACTTACCACTATCTGGTATATTTTTATGTGTTTATTTTCTGTTCATTGCGCCTGCCAGAATGTAAATTCCTTAAGAGCAATGACCTTATCGCTCAACTTAGGTGGATTAAAGGCACTTTAGAAGTGAGAAAACCAGAGAGAAAGGCAACTTGCCAGAGATCATGTAGATAACAGGCTATTTGTCCTAGCACTTCAAATGTGTTCATTGTCTTAATGACCCCTACTACAGCCCATAGCTACTATTTTTAATTGTACTGTTGGTTCCACCACTTTGAGCAGTTTATTTTCTTATTCTAGGGCTTTACCTTATCAGCATTATCCCACTTGAGGGTTCTGTGACCAGAAGCCAACGATGTGTTCTGTCATTGGTCATCTTTATCCTGAGGCAGTTACAAGCTTGGTTTATCAACTTTGAGAACTTTCTTTTTGGCCCTTCTTCCCTGTTGACCCACTAGAAACCCACCTTCTTGCCAAACCACATACTTAATAGTGTTCATGCATAGGATGGAATTGTAAGTCCACAGGGTGATTATGGTTTGGTGGAAAGAGCTTTGGGGAAACTGGGCTTTTCATCTGTTTCTGTTAACCAGGAGCTATCTGCTCTTAAGGGAGCCGTTCACACTCCCAGCTTCAATTTCGTTGCCTGTCCAGCTCTGCCATGCGCAGAGGAACATTAGAACAACAGTCCATTCTCACTCTCTCCCACCCATCTGTTTGGAATAATACATAGGAACATTCACTTCCCAGGGATTAAGTGAATTCATAAATAATCTAGTTAGTTGGATTAAATGAACTCATGAATATAAAAATATTTTGCTGAGGATAAGATGCACTACAGGTGTGGGGGATTAAATGTAAGGGACTGCTTGCAGGAATCAGTTCCTAATGCATTCAGTATATGGCCCTCAGTAAGCATGATTGTTTCAAGTCCCCGTTAGAAGCCAGACTTTCAGAACAACTGTCTTCCTATCCTGTGCACTTTTGAATAATGCTTTTTCTTAATGAAAGTGTTGTATACACAGTAACCAGTCCAAGTGGTAGAAAATGAAAACTGAAAGTTCGCTCTCACCTCAAACCCAAGTATAATGCCCAGACCCAAACAGTTATACTTAATAATAGCTCAGAACTTGACAATGAGTCCGCCATTGTTACAAGCTCTTTGCAGATGAACTCCGTTGGACACTCTCAACAACCCTATGGCTCAGGGATTCCTGTGACCCTGGTTGTATGTATGAGCAAACTGAGTCACAGGGACAAGAAGCTGTTTTCCCAGGGTCACACAGCTACACACAGTCATGGGTGCTCACACAGCCTGGCTTCCAAGTTCATACTCCGAGGCACCTTTCCAAACAAGTATATGGAGTACCTATGGTACATTCCATTGTATAATGTATCCTGCTAAGAGTTTTACAATCTCCTAAATTTTTCAGTGTTCAAAATGAAGTACAAAACATAGGAAACTTGGGCCACTCTGGACAACCTAGTGCTCTCGTGTTTGTCTACAGCTTACATTTCTGTAAGTGGAAAGCAGAAACAAAGGACGTGTATACTGAATGTCTCAGGCAATAACCATCAGGCTGCCTTCCATGCTGAAGAGCAATGATCACCTGGGGTCTGCAGACCCCCAGAGTCATGGAGAGGACATGTGAGTTTTATGTGCCTCTATTTTTTTCTCTAATTGCTTTTTAAATCTGAGTGCTCTGCTGTTTGACAAGGGATTTTACCATGCAGTAAACACAACTCTCTGGGAAAAGCTTCTCCTATTCCCGTGGGCTGATGTCTCTGCTCCTTGGCAGGGGGGTGAGTTGCCATCGGTGACCTCTCTGCTTCTGCTGCCTGGTACCCTGAGGCTCTGGAAAAATTACTGTGAGGCTATTCACCTTGGCTCAGCCTGAGATCTACTCTGACGGATTTATTGGCTCTTAAACCTTTACTCAAGCAGAACCTCTAAACCAATATATGGTTTCACTCACTTGCACTCCAGGGAGAGAGTGGCGAGAAGGGGGAGCAAAGTCCACCCCTCTCTGACCCCCTTGCAAACTTCTTAGGAAATGGAATTCATCATTTCTTTCCAGTTTGGGTTCCCTTTTTTAACCAGAGTTTTTCTCAGTCCATTGGTATGTGGGAATTCATTGGTGAAAGGAAAAGTAGTAAGATCATTCAGTCAACCACTATCCATTAGCTATTTTTAAGGGAAAACATTGAATGAGAAACTTGCAGTCTTCCCCAGCTTTTGTAGGAATGGAGGATGGAGGAAATGGCACCCATTTAAACACGAAGGAATTTAGAGCATAAAGGAAGACCATCAAAGGAAGATCACCAGTAGTGTTATCCCTATTTTCCTACTAAAGCTTAGAGAGGATTTAAATGACTCAGCCCAACTTACTCAGAAAGGGGTGTAGCCATAGTTCCAACTCTGGTTCCTGTTTCCAAGTCCTATATCCTCTACTGCACTCGTTGGTGGTCTCCAAACCAAATGCTTTCCAATTCCATGTACACTGCTTTCCTAACTTCTGTGTGCTACAGACACAGGAGCATGCTGGGTGAAATCTAATGAAACTGTTTTACATATTGGCAGGGAAGAAAGTGAGGGAGAGAGAGACCAAGAAATGGAGACACAGATCTCTTATGTGCTAAAAACAAAGAAGAACCTCATAACCGATGTGGTAAGTACAGAGGTTGAGGCCAGAAGAGAGGCTGTAAGACATGACCACAGAACCTAACAGCTGTGGGCTGGGGTTTTTTACACATGGCCCTTGGGCGTAAGGAAAGTAAAGAGTTGAAACTGAAATTGACACATAGAGCTACAACCAAGGAAGACCTGCCCCCACTCCGTTAAGGGACCGGAAAGTATTGTTCACTTACTAAAGCTACTGGCAAATTTCTCACTGATCAGATATCTGGGTGGGGAAAATTTCCCACAATAAATGGCAATTTAAAAAATCTCTTCTATGCGTAGGTGTAGCATGCAAATTTTAGACCCTCCTCAAGCAGAGGCACCCCAAATGAAAATATTAATGTAGAGACCATAAATATTTCTCACCAGTGAAACTCCTAGACGTTACCAAAGAATCAAATGTAAGATTTCTCTGAAGGGGGCACCTGGGTGGCTCAGTGGGTTAAGCCTCTGCCTTCGGCTCAGGTCATGATCCCAGGGTCCTGGGATCAAGCCCCGCATCAGGCTCTCTGCTCAGCAGGGAGCCTGCTTCCTCCTCTCTCTGCCCACTTGTGATCTCTGTCAAATAAATACATAAAATCTTTAAAAAAAAAAAAAAAAGACTTCTCTGAAGGATTACTGCCACTTCTTAAAGTACCCCAGCATTCCACAGGGAGGCTATATCCTAAATGAAAAAATGCTCACAAAGTCCAAATCAAGGGAGTGGTCCACAAAACGGGAGAATCGACAGATACATGTGGGAAGAACAGCACCACAAGAATCTGAGATAATCTAACAGTCTAAAGCTAACTATAAATTTAAGTACATTTACAATCATGAAGGAGATAAAGGGAGAAATAAAAAGCCCTCCTGGAAAAAAAAAAAAAAAAGGAAAAGAATTGGCAGTTATGACAATCCAGTAGAACGATTCAAAATGAAACACTGTGAATAACATTCAGCAATGACCAGCTTTGAGGGCGGATAGGCACAGTTAAAGAGAAAAGTGATGATATGGAAGATACGTCTGAGGAAATTACCCAGAGTGTGGCAGAGGGAGATAGACAACTATGAAATCAAAATGACAGGTTAAGAGATCTAAAGGATTAAAGTAGAAGTTTGAATTTAGCTGTAATGAGATTTCAGAAACAGAAAGTGCAAACAGGGCAGTGCTTTCCGTGAAACAGCTATGAATTGTCCAGAAGAGAAAAATCCCGAGACTTCTCACGCAAGCAGCCCACTGAATCTGGCACGTAATCTGGTAGATTCCTCATAGGAAGAGCAGAACACTGAAGCAAACACTAACTGAAGAGCCAGTAGAGACAACAGATAACACAGAACAGAATAATCATTAGAATAGGGGACACATCGGCAAAATGGAGACCAGAAAACTAATCTGAGCATCAGAATCCCCTGAGAAGTACATGAAAATACAGTCTTTTGGTTTTACGCAGATGCTCTCAAGAGTCAAGAGTGAGTATGTGTTAAACAAAACACCAAGGTTTCTGTAATGATCAAGTAGGTTTAAAACCCTCTTATTCCTGAGCACCAAATACCTACACGCATATATATACATTCACATTTTCACCACACTGATCTCAGGTGTGTGTTAGTGAAATTTTCCCCCACCCCTAAAAACCATGGAGACGTTTGATCTAATTTCTAAAATATTTTCCCCCCAATCTCTTGGAGTTTCATGCTAAATGGTGCCAGAAGATGATCCCCAAAGAACAAGGCAAAGGAGTTAACACAAGCATCTCTGACCTCACGATTCCTCAACGTTCCTACTTCTGTTTCCTCTAGTAGATGTAGGTCTGCGCATCAGAGGACACGGCCTTCAGCCTCAGACCCGTGTGCATGTTTGAAAGGATAAATAGCCCGCATTTGAGAGCATGTGGCGAGACAGGATCCTAGCTTACTTCGTATTTCGTATTAAATACAAGACACCGTAACACACTAACAGCAGAAATTCAGTCTACTTTGCCTCTATGGACATCTGTTCTCAGACTACTGGTTGTTTACCTAACTGCTATAATAAAGGCTAATTTCTACATTAAAGTAATACTTGGTATCATTGGAATATTTTCTAAGTAGCCCAACACAGAAAACGTGGAAATCTCCAGAAGGGATGGAGGGCGGTGAGATTTTGCCGCATTGTTGTACGCCCATGAAGTAATCTGTCTGCTCTTTGGCTTGGACTCCTTATACTGGGCTTTTCCCTTTTTGATAGAGAATGCTTCCATAAATAATAGCATACCCACATGACAGAACTCTGCCAGTAGAAAAATGATGTTTTGAATGGATAGTTTATGAAAGGAAAAAAAAATACCACAAATACATAAATATTTAACTTCAGTAGCAATAAAGAAAAAAAAATTTTTAAGATGACAGTGCCTAATATTGGTGAAGTTATGGGCAAATGAGCACTGCTTTGCTCACTTACTTCCTAGATAGGTATTTGGTAATATGTAGCAAAGTCTTAAAAAGTTAGATTTATGGCTCAGCAATTCCATGCAAAAAGTGTATATTCTTAAAAATTGCATAAGTGCAGCACTGTTTATATTTTTAAAAAATTTGGAAACAACTTAGGAGTCATTCCAATAAAATCTGGTGCTATTCAGTGGAATTCAGTTAGGAAAGATATTCATAGTACATAGGTAAGAATTTAAAAGTTGCAAAATTGAAGGTAATATAAAGCAATAATTTTACTAAATTTAAAGTATAGACAAGAGCACAATGCCAAGACAGAGACCAAGAATTAAGAATGAGTGGTGGGAACTTGGGGATGTTTTTTTCTTTTTTACAGGGTATTTTCTGTAGGTTTTGCGATTAAATTTTATTTTTTTTTAATAAAGGGCAAATTGTGGTCATCAAATTTTTAAGCAATTGGAGATAATGACATTGATGGCAACAATGAAGGGTACCTTCTGATTACAAGGCTATAGAAATGTGTGCATGAAAGCGAAGAAGGAAGGAAGGGAGGAGGAAGGAATAAAAATCAACAGTGCTTCTCTTTGGTCACTGGAATATGGGGCAAATGTTTTCTGCTTTTATGAATTTTCCCTATTTCCTAGTATAGTATCAATTTTATACTAGAAGGAAACTTAATAATCAGGATTTTCCCATTATGTTTCATTCTATACATCTCTCATGCACGTCAAGTACCCATTCAGAGTCCCAACACTGAGTTTCTGGGCTCCATCCAGGTCACTGTATTAGCTAAGTTTGCATAAAAAATAACTACTGAATTTATGATTTCAATCAGAGGAGCTAGGAGACTTTTCTAGACTCCTCTCCTGAGTCTGTCAGGAAGCCGGGTGAGATAGGGACTTGTCTGTCTCCACTCCGCATTCCGTCTGGGTCTGCAGAGGGGGCGGAGAGCAAGGAGACATTGGCACTGCTGTAGCGGACCCACACTGTAGTGCTCTCGCTTTCTGGCGTGGATTCCTCACACATATGCTCTGCTTCTCCACTCTCAAGCAGAGGGCTCCTTGCCTACACCAGCCTGGGTGTCAGCAGGGGGCCTCCTGGCCCCAAAAGCTTTCCATTTGAATTACTGTGTGTGGTTTCTGCACATTGAAACTCGGCACCCACACACACAGCCCTCCCCATGCACAACCTCCATGTTCCATTAGAAGCCATCGAGATTCTTGGTCTGGCTAGTGGCCAAAACCAGACTTCAAAAAATCACCTAGCTTCCGTCTGCTAAGATACCACACTCCCTTCCCCTTTTCAGCTTCCAGGCCCTTCTCCAGTCCTGTCTCCACACGGCCACCTGAATGAACTGATCTTGCCCCCAGTACGTCCCTAGAATCTTCTGCAGCTTCCCATCACATGCAGGAGAATGTATATATTCCATAGATGGAAAGCAAGGTCCTTGGTGCGGTGCCCCCAACTTGTCTAGCCCGGCCTTGACCTTCACCAAACATTTCTGACCTTCCTCTATTGCTCTAACACACCATCTCTGGACTTGACCTACTTCCACACTTGTCTCTGCTTTTCCACACGTGCTTCTCTTGCCTTCTCCACTTTGTCTCTCCTTTGATACCTTTTCATGCTTCCGAAGTCACTTTGAGTGTCATTCCCTTTGGGAAGGCTTCCTGACTCCCACCTCCCTGGTCTCCCCTCCATCCCAGGTGCTCTGGCCCATGCCCCCTACCAACATCCTAGACTGTGTGCCAGCTCAGCTTTGTCCTTCACTGGATGGTGGGGACCTTGCAAACAAGGACTGGGTTCTTCCATGGTTTCATTCCAGTGTCTAGCCTCCTTTCATAGTTTCCAATGAAGGACCAACACCCAAAAAAGTTCCCAGCACTTCCGCTCCTGGTATAATCCCAACACAACAGAAGACATCCACAAGAATGTTCACATCGGCATTAAATGAGTTAGTCCCAAACCGGAAAGAACCCAACAGCCTGTTCACCACAGAAGAAGTTAGTCAGTCACCGTGTTTTCAATACATAAATCCTATGCAACTATGAGAAGGAACGAATGAAGGTTGTGAATGAAGCCACAAACAATGTTGAGTGTAAAAGTTTACAAAAGAGTAAACGATGAATGAGGCCATTTGTGTTAGCTCAAAAGCAGTCCTCTGCGGGGTTAGAAATCTTGGGAGTAGTTACCCTCAAAGGTATAGGGTAACAGATGCCTCTGGGAGCCCAGGAATGTTCTGCCTCTTGATCTGAATGCTGACTGCACGGACACTTTCACACCGTGAAAATCCGTCTAGCTGTGTGTTTCTAATTTGGGTGTCTGTCTGTATCTTGAACCCCAATCAACATTTTAATGTAGAGAAGTTCCCTCCGTGAAACGTGTCTCGATGTGGTGCGGAGAACAGTGACAGAAATGGGGAATGATTCAAGTGGATTGACAGCTTGATTCATGCTCTCTTCCCCACTTGGGATGGTGTCTCACGGCAGAAAAGAATTTTTTTTTTTTTTAATGAAAAAACTCCTTCTGTAGAGGGTCTAGCTTTTGCTTTAAGAAATGTGAAGTTCAATGGTGTCAGAGAGTTGGGCTTCTCAACTTGAATTTCAGCAGCCTCAAGTCATTCTGGAATGCATCAGGGTATAAACAAACCAATAATGCTAAGTGCGATGTCACCCTTACTCTGTACCCTCATCCTTCTGTTTGTGCAGCTTCTGCCCCCAGAGGGGGGTTTATGGGTTTGTGGTCCTCCCGCATCAATCACACCTTCCCTCAGCTCTCCTGATGCACGTTTCACTGCTGCGGCTCAACACTGCATTTCTTCTTGGTACAAAGATAAATTATCTACATGAATCTTTCAGCTTTTCCCCTCTAAAACTGTAAGAGTCTAGAAATACCAGACAAGAGGACACGTTTAAAATTAGATTTTCTTCTCTTGAAACAGACAATGGAGGAGAGGAGCCTGGCGACCCCAGTCTCTGAAAGGGCCACAGCCATCTTGGGTGCTTTCTGGGTGCCCCACGCCGGAGCCCGTCCAGCCACCCATGCAGGGACTCACCGAGTTTCTCTCTCACGTTCTGTAATAAAAGCCTTTCCGTGTCTGCACAGATGGGAAGGCTGCTGCCACCTTCTCATTTCACATTTCCTGCACTTTTCTTCCTAGGCGCTTGACTGCCCGAAATAGAATCATGGTTTTTGGAGTCCGGGTGTAGGAATGTAGTGGGGTGGGATGGGGCGGGGTGGGGTAGGGTGGTCAGGGTTTCTGTAATCCCCTCTAATAACCACACCCTGAGGGAATTTTCCTATTGGCTACAAGATGGATGAAAGATTCAGAGGTAGGCCAAAGTGTCTTTTGGAGAAGAGCCTAGATTTTCCTTCCGGGGGTGGTTAGGGAAGGCTGACTGTGAGGCAGGACATTAGCACCCAACGAGGGCACAAGAGGGCACAAAAAACAGGGGCCTTTGCATGCCTTACCTCCCAGTAGCCCCCTTCCCTGATTCTCTGCTTTCGTGAGGTCTTTTCCTCACTGGATAACGCCCCCCACCACCCGCCTTTTTAAACGGAGTTCCCAAAACAATCAACCTCCTTGTTCCTCTCTGCCTAGGTGAATTCCCTCCATCCTACCAAGTCTAATTCAAATCCCACCTCTTCTGGGAAGCCTTCCTGGATGACTTCAGCTGGCAGTGATTTCCCTCTTGTCTGAATTTTCAAAGCCGCTGCTAACAGTCCTGGAGCACTTACGTGCTGGACAGCATTCGTAGCACGTTACATAGACAAAGTCACAATCCTTACAATGACTCCACAAAGTAAGTTTTGGTTTTATCCCCATTTTACAGATGAGGATCCTGAGCCCTCCAGGGTTCTCATAGCTCCCTAATTAGATTAGAAACTCCATTTACCATTCTTTTTGACGTACTACTCATCCCTCTCACAGCACAAGATTGGAGACTTGCAATTGCTCATTGTTCAACTTGTACTTTTCTATGTCTCTGTGCACTTAATGGGATTTAAGATGATGACAAAAAATTTTGGAAATCATTTCTATCCATTATATATGCTAGCTTTCCATTTCTGTCAAAGCCACCGTACAATGGAGGAGGTAGGATTGATTAAAACCACAGTAACAAAAAGCCCTTGTTTGGGCTGTTGAATGCCAAGCACAGTGCTCAGTGATGTGCACTGATATCTCTCCCAATCCCAGCTCTTCTTCCCAAGAAGATCAGAGAGAGCTTACACAAACTTGCAGTAGGATCAAAGAAGTAGATGAAGCAAAGGGAATACAAACAGAAGAAGTTAAAAAAAAAAAAAAATCCCGAGTTCAGTTATTACCTAAGGATGCATACCCTAAGGGCCCTCCTTTTCAGGGGAGCCACAAATGTGGCTCTGTGTCCTAGTGTTTGTGACAAAGAAGGACACGTAATCAATTACAATACTCCCATCGCCTCTGAGATCAAGACAATCCCTCTTTTCAGAGGAAGCACATCAATGTCTCATCAGACCATTTCCTATCACAATTCTCAGTGCAGGCCCGTCTCGTCTCACTGAAAAACACGCTAGTAATATCCGTCAGGGGAGGCGGCAGAACTGTTTGGCCCAGGTATGCTATTTAATTTGGTTTAACTTCATTTGTCTAAGAGATGGATGGACTGTGCGTGTCTCAGGAAGGTCCTACCCATGCTCTTTCTCACAACAGGGCTCCGTTCTATGTGCTCCAGATGCCACCTTTCCACCTCTAACTAAAAGCCCAATAGGTATTCTGGGATAAGCCCTCTGAACAGCCAAGAGAACTCACACGCCCCCCAAAAGCCTCCGGGAAACCCAGTCTTCCAGGCCACCTGGAGCTTTAAAAAATGGAATTTTCGAAGGGGAAAATGAAATTCAAACTCTTTTGTATGATTTATGATGCTTTTCACAGCCCAACCTCAATCTGCTTTTCTAGACCTGATTTATTGCCCTCCTTTTAGCATCTTCATGCTTCATCCAAACTAAGCCACGTCAAGTTCCACAAAGACACTCTGTGCACTCACTCCGCGTGACCCCATACGCGCTTCCTAACCCCTCTCTCCTGTCTCCCCTGGCCTCTCTGCCTGCTGGGTCTTGAAGGACATCACCTTTTCTGGGAATCCTCCCCTGACTCATCTTACCCTTTACTAGATTCCCATAACACTTTGCTACCAGCGTATTTTATTATCCCCTTTTATTAGCTTCTTGGATTTTTTTTTTTTCTTCTTCCTGCTCCATTGTGAACACCTCCCGGGTAGAAATGTGTCTTAGTCATCTTTGTATCCCAGCATCGGGGACACTGTCTGACCTGGATTTATTTCACCCAATTTTTATTGAGTGCTTCCTGTCTGGACCAAGAAAGCTGGGACAATTCCCATCCTGCGATGCTACGTTAGAAAACAACCCATGAGTTACCCCGCAGGTGACCTAAATATGTTTCCATTATCTGAAACCTCCCAGATCTCCAGAGATGGATTACTCAGTATGTCCGCTAGAGAAAAGGAAGGCCCAGTGCAGAGTTATGTGGAACCACAAATGAATTTGACTGAAAGCCGTTTCTTAACTCAGGTTTTCCCAGATCTGAAAAGTGGCTAAAGCAGTTGCCATTTATTCCAAGCGTCTTGCCTTGTTTGTGCGACCTTGGCCAAGCCCAGGGACTTTGCAAAATTATATTCAGCATGCAAATATATCACTTTATCCACCAATCAAACCTGCATCCCTTACAAGGAAAACAGAGCCACTGTTCCCTGGTAGCCTGACCATTTTACAGCAGAGGTCAGAGGAAAAGGTCAGGGAAAAAAGAAAAAGGCATCTCCTCCTCCATGATTTTCTGACATAAATAGAAACTTTAAGAATGAAGTTACCAGTCTGCATTGTCATTAAAAGGACCTATTTAAGGTGGAGGCTCCAGTAAGTATTGTGTGAGTCTGACCTCAGTTTGGGTCTTTGAGGGTTTTTCATCAGCCATCCTTTACGAAAAGCCATCTGACAGACATTCAGAGCCCCAGGAGCACTGCAAAAAGCTAAGAGCATGTCCATAACTGCAGTTCCCCAAGTGGGTTGAGCATGCAAAGCACTCTGAATGCAGAAATTGGAAATTGGTATTTGAAAAGTTACTTTATGCCATATTGTTTATGGCTGTACACTAACCAGCCTAGCCCCCCCAAAAAATTCTTTTTGTTTTGCTTTTTTGTGTCTATCTGCCAAGGCAAAATGACACCACTAACTCTGGTTAGGAAATAAGTTATTTCACTTGGCAGAAGAGTTTCCATGTGCAGGACTTTATAAACTTGGCCTAATTTTTCTATGATTCTATTCAAAATACACAACTATCAGACTTGTGTCAAGTCTGATAATTGTGTGCCAGCCTCTGTAGTTGGCACTAGAGAAAGAAAGATCACTAAAATTTTTATCCACATGTATCACACAGTATCACAGGGAAGACAGACTGGCTAAGATAGGATTTCAATATATTATGATGTAAATTCTTCGATATAGATGTTCATAAAACTCAGAGGAAAAGCACAGACAAGAGACCACTGGAAGACTTCCTGAAATTGCTGAGTCTTCTTGGAAGATGGAAATGGGGAGCGCCATACATCAGATAGAGAACACAGAGCCTCTCCTTACAATGACATGAGAGCAGCAGCAACCAAGGATAGGATCTGGAATATTCCACAAACTGAGGGTAATGTGGAGGAAGGAGAGATTTGAAGGGAATCAAGAAGTGATAAGAGAGGCAGCTGTGGAACCAGCAGAGAACAGTGCCACAGTGTCTTGTGGAAAGCAAAAGGTTACAGTCAGCAACTCAAGGAGGGAGTAACAGTCCACGATAGAGAGAAGAGAGGATGGGAGCATTGTCCTAAAGCCAACGGGGGCAGCGAGAATATGGACAGAGAAACTGAGTGGTAGTGAGAGGGAGAAGCGCCATCCTCCGTGGCAGTCGGGAAAGATCCCAGAGTGGGAGGCAGGGTTAGGTAAATCTTTGGGTGGGCACACCGGGGCTTAAGGTAGTTCAAACCCAGATGGCTTCAGTTTTTTGTTCAAAGTAAACAACAAAATCATCTGCTGATGGTGGTGACTTAGGAACTGGAGGGAAATGGCAGTCTGGGGACATCAGAGAAGGAAGCAGAAGAGAAGAATCTTTCTAAGCGCAGGGGAGAGCACTAGGCTTGAGATGCCTGATTCAGAGGGCTGTGGTTTTTCCACCTGAAAACGGGAGCCCAAGGATTAGAAACAGGGAATAGTAAATGTTTACTAAGCATTTGCTCTATATCAGACACTAATTTTAGCTTCTTTATATTTTATAGTAGGCTGAATAACAATCTCTCCATAACACCTAATCCTGATCCCCAAAACCTGTGAATTTGCTACATTATGTGGCAAAGAGGAATTAAGATTGCAGATGGAATGAAGGTTACTGGTTAGCTCACTTTAAAATAGGGAGAGTATGCTGGCTTACTGGTGTGGGTCCAACACAGTAAGAGTCCTAATAGGTGGAAGAGGGAGGCACGAGAGAAGATCACAATGGCGTGATGCGAGAAGGACCTGCTGGTGTGAAGGTGGAAGACAGAACCATGAGCCCAACAATGCAGGGGGTCACTAGGAGCTGGAAAAAACAAGGGAACAGGTGCTGTCCCAGAGCATCCAGGGAGGATACAGCCTTGCCGACACCTTGATTTTAACCTCATGAGACTGTCCCAAACTTCTGACCTGCAGAAATGCCAGATAACAAATTTATTTCCCTTAAATTTGCAAATGCGTGGTAACTTGTTACAACAGCAACATAAAACTACAACACTCATGTGTCTTATTTTATGTCTCACAACAGTATTTTACAGGTTGGGAAGCTCTGTGAGTTGATCATAGCTGTTGCCCAGGATTTCATCAAGAGAGGAGGGGACAAATCCGGAGGAAGGAAAGTTAATCATTTCATAAGGCATCTGCCTCAAGGAAATATCGGTAATATTTTTTTAAGGCAAGAAATAATGGGCCACTTCTGAAGGCATGGAGAATTCAAAAGGGATTTCGACAATGTGGGGGTCTCCATTTCTTCCATCGAGTTGTCCGCAGCCCATTGGTTCCCTGTCAGTTCGCCGCGTTAGTACCTGAGATTTAGTGAGGTTTATGGATTGAGCCTTCTTGCAGTCTGACTCACAGTGAGGTCCCTGGTTTTCAGCCCCATCTGCCTTCTGTTAACCTTCTGTTAAGGCCACAAGGGGAGGTAGGGGTTGCACTGTATGCCCTTAACTAGTGGTTGGTCATGAGCCTACCAGTCAGACAGCCCTTATCACTTCCTCTGGTACCACCTCTTTCCAGTGCTACTAAGTTTGCAAATGCCAGTGTCCCAACCCCTCTGACCCCAGTTAAGATTCTCAGTAGCGCTGATGTTAAGCAAGTCAGGGGATAACACTACGCTTCTCTCCTTCGGGGGTGGTCTTTTCCAGTTAGGACAATACCCAATTCCAGAAACATCTGCTACGTCTTAGAATTATGATTTTACTTCAAAACGGAGACAAAATACTACAGAATACAGAAATCTGGACTCCTACCTAGATAGGACAATGGCTTGTGTTTTACCAACCAAATGATACATGTAGGAACTAAAAGGTCCCCAACAGGGGCGCCTGGGTCGCTCAGTTGGTTAAGCGTCCCACTCTCGATTTCAGCTCAGGTCTTGATCGCAGTTCAAACTCAAGGCTGGGCTCCACCCATGCTGAGTATGGAATCTACTAACTAACTAACTAACTAACTAGGTCCCCAGCAGTTCCAGCAGTCAATGATCTTGAGGAAGATCACCAGCATTACTAGTACAATGTTATGTTCTACCTTTGCCTTCCTTGTAGTCACTTCTACCTTTTCAAAGAATACTAACTTCTACTTTCATTGGCCATATGTTTTTTCCTTACTCTTACTGTACTAGAACTTTGTCAGGACTCATGGATCAATTCATTGGTAAGAAAGCAGAGTAAATCCATGCCTGCCATGACTACAAAATGCCCAATGACTTTGACATCCTTGGTCCATCTTTTCCCTCATCTCCCTATACTTAGAAGAGCAGAACAGGCTTGGGGTTTGCGACGAGAAGGTCAAGAGGTCATGCCCAGGTTTGTCATGTGCTGCTTCTCTCTGTCCCAACAGTTGCTCCCTGAGCCCTTCTTCTTCACATCTTCATTAGGAATCATCAGAAAACCCACTTGGTGTCCTTCGACTCTCCTTGCTCATGCTTCTCCCACCTCACTTCAGTATCACTGTACTTAAGTCCTACGACATCCTTCCTTGACTTTTCAATCTTAAGTCGATCACCTCACAAAATTCACCATCCCTGCGTATTAGTTCCTTGATAACACAAATAACATTCTGTAATTATTTTATGCATAGTTTGTGGGTATAAAATTTGTTGTCTGTACATTCACCTTTAATGACACCCTTTATTTTTTTTTTTTTTTTTTTAAAGATTTTATTTATTTATTTGTCAGAGAGGGATCACAAGTAGACAGAGAGGCAGGCAGAGAGAGAGAGAGAGAGAGAGGGAAGCAGGCTCCCTGCTGAGCAGAGAGCCCGATGCGGGACTCGATCCCAGGAACCTGAGATCATGACCTGAGCCGAAGGCAGCGGCTTAACCCACTGAGCCACCCAGGCGCCCCCACCCTTTATTTTTTTAAAAGGTTTTTATTTGACAGAAAGAGAGAGGTCGCAAGTAGGCAGAGAGGCAGGCAGAGAGAGAGAAGGAAGCAGGCTTCCTGCTGAGCAGAGAGGCCAATGTGGGGCTCGATCCCAGGACCCTGAGACCATGACCTGAGCCGAAGGCAGAGGCTTAACCTACTGAGTCACCCAGGTGCCCCTATAATGATACCCTTTAAAATCCTAGTTCAAGGGGCACCTGGATGGTTCAGTTAGTGAAGCATCTGACTCTTGGTTTCAGCTCAGGTCATGAGCTCGAGGTCTTGGAATCAAGCCCCACATCCGCTCCCTGCTCAGCACATGGAGTCTGCTTGAGGTTCTCCCTCTCCCTCTCCCCGTCCCCTGGCTCATGCTTGCCATCTCTGTCTAAAATACGTAAAATCTTCCAAATGCTAGTTCAAGGCTTCACACAAAATAGACCCTTAAACATCCGTTAAACATGTGAATCTACTTCATTGGCCCTGAGCATATTAAAGATGCAGTATATGTGGGCAAAACTTCAATTATAAAGCATTTTTATCTGTGCCCAATACTAGATGCAAATAATAGTTTATAATGTTCAAAACTGTTTCTTATTAGATCAATGATCTGATGCTACACCAAAAACAGTATATTATTAGCTTTATGGATTTTTATTGTACAAGACTTTAAATGCTCACATCTATAATTCTTGCAGTATTTTCTTAAAGTGTGTCCGTTATTTTATCCTAAAGTAAAAGGATTATGTGCAAAATTTGAGATGTGAAAGAATGACACATCCTGGGGGCTCTAAATGTCTAAATGATTACATGTAAAATGAGGAATTGGTTTCCCTTTGGCCCACCAGCCTCATTGTTCAAATTCCTTTGATGTAAGATTTAAGGGAGAAAGGAAATAAATACACCTCCGAAATGCCAGCCACAGAAGTGCCCATCAGCTCTGAGTCCTGCCTTAATTGAACATTGGATATGCATGAGAGTGAGCTACTTTCCAATGTCATGTAATTTATATCCATAATCAGAAAAAATATGAGGCTTAAAGTTCAGGTGCAGCCTACCATTCTCCATCCCGCATGAAGCAGATCATGACCTTTCGAAGCCACGAGCAATCACTTAATGTCCATTTCATCCCAGCCACCTGGAACATCAAATCAAAAAGCATCTCTGGAAAGCTAAGATTTTGAATTGCAAAGCGCTACCCAAAGCACCCAGCTATGAACCACAGAGCCGGGCAAGGAGAAATTAATCAAGCAGTGGGTTTGTACAAGAGAAGTGAGGCCTCCATCTTTTATACATAAGGCGAAGCGAACATGTTGAAAACTTTTTCCAGAAACAGAATCTTTTGTGACTCTGATCCTTTGAACCATTTGATGATGGTGAGTCCTGGAGTGAACATTAAAAAGACACAGGATAGGCACATTCTGGTCCCCGAACACAGGACATTTCCAGGATCAGTTGCCGCGTCCACATGCGTGAAACAGCGTGAAGGTTATCAGAGTCATGGGATCTGCCTCTAGTCCTTTATTTAATAGCGTTCCCCAACTAGTGCCTCCCAGATTATTTCCATAGGAATGTAAAAAGCAGGATATAATTCAAGGACTCGGTAAATGGCTAGGTGCTTTGGCGTCCCATGACCTTCATTTCACATGGATTCAGACAGAAAAGAGTACTATGACCACATTTTGAGTACCAGCAACATAACAGGCTCTGTTACATATCTTATCTCATCCAGCCCTCTCTCCAACATCCTGATAGGAATTTTTGTAATGTTACATACAAGGAAACTGAAACAAATTATCAAGGAGCACAAACTAGCAAGTACCAGAGTTACAGACACACAGGCCTGTCTCGGACAGGCTCCAAGGCTCATGCTCTACTACACTACCTGTCCTTCACTTGACCTTCACTAGGAGTCAACCGATTCTTCCCATCAGTGTCAAGATCAGTGTCTGCTAGGAGGGCAGACGGAGTCATCACTGGCCTCCAAAGAATGTTCCCCGTTTTTTTAACTTAACTCCCTGGAGTTAAATTTAACTCCCTGGAGAGTTTCCTCTCAGCGGCTCATAGAAGTATTTACTGACTTTGCCAGTCAAGGTAGCCATGTCTTTAGGAGAAGCTCGACTGAATTTGCTCCCATCAGTGCTCATTGTTAGGAGCTGAAGTTGCTCCCCCTGAACGCTACGCCCAGGAGCTTTCCGTAGCAGGAGCTCTCAGCAGCAGCACTTGTGCTTGGAAACCATCATTTCCGTACTGTTCTCAATAGTAGCTCTACGTTGCCTCCCTGCCATCTCTTGCCTTCAACCACAGCAACGAGACCCCTCAAATGCCAACAACCGATAACCCTTCTAACCGCCCCTGACAATCAGCATGGTCCTTTATGGGTCTTCCAGGCTCACGCAGCTTTGGCTGACAAGAGGTGATTATGAATAAAGCCACACAGATACTAGGAGAAAATTTTTACAATTCCTATGCAAATTTCCACTCGGCACCATATTTTATCTGTCCCACCTCAGCCCTGTTTTACTTTGCTGGAGTCCAGGAAGTACTCACCCTTCTCTTCATCTGCAAAGAAAACTATTATCCAAGGAGCTAGGAAGTACCTAGATTCAGGTTATCTAAAGATGTAATGTTACAGAAATGCCTCGAAAATCTCAGACTGTCCTGGGGCACCTGGATGGCTCAGTGGGTTAAAGCCTCTGCCTTTGGCTCAGGTCATGATCTCAGCGTCCTGGGATCGACCCTGCATCAGGCTCTGCTCAGCGGGGAGTCTGCTTCCTCCTCTCTCTCCCTCTCTCTGCCTACTTGTGATCTCTGTCAAATAAATAAATAAAATCTTTAAAAAAAAATCTGTCCATTCCTGGGTCACAGAAGCACCTAAACAAAACTCCAAGAGAATCCAAGAAATTCCTTAGTAATTCCAGGTATATTATTCAAATGCAATACTATTACAAACCGAGTCTCAAACAAGCCACATGCAGAGCATTTTTCTTTTCTTTTTCTTTCTCTTCTGCTTCCTGTGATAATTTGATCTCCCGTAACTTGAAAGATTGAATGGATTCTATCTGATTGAATGGTCTCTCTGGCTACCAAGCAATTTCTCTCCTGCCTTCACAGTTTGCTTTCTGGCCTAGAAGATGAACCTGCTGCACTTTGCCCCTATCCTCATCTTTTTGCAATGTGGTTCCTTCCACCAAAACTCTAACACTTTTGGGTTTTAGGGTAGGTAATTTCCGTGACCTTTGAAAGTCCTCATTTTCCTTGCCCTTGTTCTAGAACTTTCCCGGAGAGAAACCAAGAGCTCCAGTGGAGCTGCTCACCCAAAGCCAGTACCAACTGACTAGTCACACGAGGGAGCCATCCTGGAAGCAAATCCTCCAGTCCTCAGTTAATCAGCAGCAACCAGCGACTTCTCGCAAGCTAACATGGCATGGAGCAGAGACAAGGCTTACCCTATTGAGCCCTCCCCCAACTGACCTATCAGAAAAAGAAAAAGATAGATATTGCTATTTTAAGTCCCTGTTTTAACTAAAACATAGAACTTTCACCCTAACATGCCAGACCCTCCTCTGAACGCCTCCGTACTATTCACATATCTTCGAACTATACTGTCTTATGCCACAGGTTATTTTTCATGTGTTTAGAGACTATTACCCGAGTGATGATTATCCTCTTGGACACAACTATCTTGTACTATGTTGTTGAGTTATCTATGTCTCCTCACACAGTGACTTTCCAGGCAGTGGATCCTCCATAAGTCTGTCTTGGTTAATTAATCAAAGACCATGTGTTCCATAAGAAAAAGAATTTCTTATTGTGTCAGTTCTGCAAACATGAGAGATGGAGCAAAGAAGACAGGCTGAAATCTATCCAGACTCTGAGTAGATAACCACACTGACATTTAAGATAATGAAATATCTCCATCAGAGTGAACACATACAACCACCCATTCTTCAATCTTCTAGAGTGGTTATTTAATTTTCTATTGGAATTTGGCATCCAAATCTTGGAACTTATTTAGGAAGTCAAATGGCAGTAAAGCTTTATCACTCAGCATGTAATTTTTTTGATTGAGTTACAATGGAAAAGAATCAAGCTTTCAGTTAATGAGCTACAAATAATCCATCTGTAAATAATAATTACCACTAATAGCCAAATTAGTTGGACTTCAGGTTTGTTCTTATTTTTATACTACTTTGTTTTCTTTACCCTAATAAGTTTCATCTAAAGATAGTTAGAGATGACTTCTGGAATGGCAGAGTGAGGAGCCTTGCAGACTTACTCCCTAATAAAACAACTTCACCTTGTAAAAATTATTTTAAAATGCCAACAACTATTTAAAGTCTTTATAATTTGCCTAAGGTAACACAATAGATGAAGAAACATTTATTCAAGAAAATCTAATAAATCTTGGTAAGAACAGGGAGAGCCTATGTCAACTGAGTCATGATCTGCTCCTTCCCTTGCCCATTCCCTCCCACCGCAGTTTGCTGGAAGTTCCATTACAAAGAGGACTCCCTCTCCCCCAAGCTACCAGTCAAGTGCTCTATCTCCCTGGGATAAACAAGTGCTAACATTTCTCATCCTCTCCTAGCTGCCTGCTTCAGAGGCTAATTTATAAGCAAGGGTGACCAAGATGTCAGCGGTGCCCTTCTTCCCTGTAATCCCACTCTTAGCCCCACGGGTTCCACTCTAGGTCAAGATGGCTTGTAACACTGGAGCCAGTTACCATCACCACAGTTTGCTCATACAGAGGATATTCCACACTGGGAGAGGCAAGCTGGGAAGACCAGAAGCTACCACTCCAGCCCATTGCCCTGCTCATTAGAGCAAAAATGGTACTCTGAAAGAAGTGGGTCTTTGTCCCTGCTCCCACATCCAAAACACTGACTCTGAGATTTTTGCATAAAGAGAAGCAGGGCAAAAGAATAAAAGAATAAAAGCTGTAGAAACTCTTTCCAGACAAACTTCATTAATTTGGAATAGAATGTAGGCAAGTTTAATCCTAAGGGATTCTCAGAACAATGGAGATTTTGGTGTAGACAATTAAGTGGAGTTTGATGACTCTATGAAATCAAGAAAAAATTAGAGGCGAACTAGACTACCAGAGACAAATAGGTAAATAAATAACTACTAAGATGTGTGGAAAAAATCTTAAAGACTAGCTCTATAAAAGAGTCCAGATGTAATTGGATCAGACTATGGAGCACTTTATGTATTAGGACATTATCAAAAACCATAGAGTATTCAGCCAATTAGAGTATTCTGCTCCAAATCAGTGGAGCCTAACAGATGGTTGTGATTCCAACAGACACAGAAGGTTTAGCAGATATATCAGGAAAATAGACAGCCCTGCTAAACCCAGTCATCCAAGGGACACTGTGCCCATGACCAAGGTTGCACCTTCTCAAGAATGACAACAGAGACTTCATGCTGCAGAGGAAATAGATTTCACAAAAGCACTCCAGTCAAGTTACTAAACAAATAAGCAAAGAACAATAACAAACCCGGGAGAATAAAAATCAGTATCCAGAGTCACTACAATATACTATCACAAATGTTTGGTTTTCAACAACAAAATTATTAAACATGCTGAGAAGCAGGACAGCATGACCAAGACAGAGAGTGGGGACAAGCAGGCAACAAAAGTACCCTCTGGGAGGGCCGAGATGTCAGATTTAAGACAAGTTCATAGCAGCCACCATAATAGAAGAAAAGGAAGGTAAGAGGACAATATTTCATCAAATCATCAAATCAGGAATAATAATGGAGAGAAAATAAAGCAAATGAAATGCAACTATGCAAGTGCACGTGAGACATTCCCCATGACAGACCATACGGTAGGCAGTAAAACAAGAGGACTGAAATCATAGAACTGATCATCTCCACAATGGAATCAACTTAGAAGTCGATAGCAGAAAGAAATTTAGAGAATTCAGAAATACATTGATATGAAACAACACACTCTCAAATGAGCCAAAGAAGGAACCACAAAAGAAATTACATAATACTTTGAAATGAATAGAAATTAACATACAATATAGAAAAACCTATGGGATGCAGTTAAAGCAGTATTGAGAGGGAAATTTATAGCCTATGTTTAAAAAAAAAATCTCTAATCAATAAACTAACACTCCACATTAAACCACTGGAAAAAGAATACACATTAACTTTAAAACAAGCAAAAAAAATAAAGATTACAGTACAATTAATGAAATAGAGAATAGAAAAATTGAAAAAAAAGTCAACAAAACCAAAAGATTGTTTGAAAAAAAAAATCAATAAAACCTTTAGCTAGACTAACAAAAAATAGAGAAGATTGACATTACTAAAATCAGGATCAAAGAGGGAATAAAACTGCTTACTGAAATTTAAAAAAAAATATAAGGATAAACTATGGGCAAATGTATGCCAACAAAATAGATAATCCAGATGAACTGGAGAAATTCCTAGAGCAATACAAACTACTAAAAAGTGATTTAAGAGGCAATAGAAAATATGAATAGATCTCTAACAAGAGATGCAATTTTTTTTTTAAACTAAACAAAGAAAAGTCCAGGACCAGATGGCTTCTGTAAAGAATTCTATAAAACATTTAAAAAAGAATCAGTACTAATACTTCACAAACTCTTCAAAAGTAGAAGGAATACTTCAACTCATCTTACGAGGTCAGTATTACCTTGATACCAAAACCAAAGATCACAAGAAAGCTATAGATCAGTATCTCTTATGTATAGAGGTATAAAAGTCATTAAATACTAACAAACCAAAATCAAGCAACATATTAAAAGTTATAAATCATGATCCAGATGTAAAAAGGATTATACATCATAACCAAGAGGGATTTTTCCCAAGAATGTAAGATTGGTTCAAATGCAACAATGATTAATGCATGTATTAATAAAAATAAATGACACAAACACATGATCATCTCAATAGTTGCTGAAAAAAAGCATTTAACAAAAATAAAAGATCCCTTCAGGACAGAAACAACTAACTAACACGGGCTATAAAGGAACATCCTCAATCTGAAAAAGAATACCTATGAAAAACCCAGAGTGATAAGAAATGAAAAGGAAGATTCTACCAGCTGTTAAGTAAGCCTATTCCAATTATGCATTCTTTTACTGGAAAAATCACCCCGGGAGGTTCGGGGATCCACTGAGAGATGGCCCTGAGCTAAAACCATTGATCAGCTGACCTCCATCAACCCCTCCACTGCATGATGGGCCATAGTCACAGATGTTGGGTCTCTGGGACTTAGTTCAGAGCCAGTGTCCAGCAATCCCCAAAGGGTCTGATTATTTCCTTTTCTCCAATATACAGTTACTCTGGTAAAAGACTGTAGATCCCATTAGGAAAACTAGGAGAAATTTGAACAGTATAAAGTTCTGGAAGGGTACTGAGGTCTTTCCTTAAAGGGACACAGCCCCTCTCCCCTATATAACGAGCTATGGCTCTATAAGTTGGTTCAAGTCCGGGAACTGACTGAGGGGCCATCACTCAGTTTTTAAGATTCAGGTAAAACTGTGTTGTTCATTTGATTTAAAAATTTTCTGCTCATACTAAACAAGAATTTAACAGGCTTCCTATATATTTTACTTCTAGTTCATTATGACTGATTCACCAAAGCCATAGTTCTGCACAAGTCAGACTCCTGATGGCTTCTTCAACTTGGCTGTTCATTATGATTCCCGTCCCACTTGGCCTTTGGTGGGCGAACCCCTGCCACTTGGGATCCAGCTATCCCCACTGCATTTTGGTTTCTCCAGTTGGTGACTACAATGTCCACTGTGAGGTCTGGCGTACAGAGAACAGTGATCACTCCAGTCCCATCACACATTATTCCTCACAATACTGGGGAAAGGTCTAGCTTACGGGCCCTCCCAGTGAAGGTGAGTAGGTCTTACACGGCAAATCTGTTCTATCATTCCAATCTCTCAAAGTCTTGGAATCCCTTCCTCTGCATTAAACCAAGGCATGTCTAGCATTTCCAATTCACTCATGGTGAGCCACACTTTGGTCCATGTTTCAGCATCCTTAAACAAAAAAATCTGAATGCTTCCCCACTAATAGCAGGAACAAGACAAGGACAAGTACTCATACCACTTCAACGTAACAGTGTCAGGAAATTAGACAGTTAAATTCTAGCTAGGACAATTAGACAATAAAATGAGAAAAAAAGTGATCAGATTGTAAATGAAGAAGTAAAGCTACCTCTGTTTACAGAGGACATCATCATGTATATTGAAAATCCTAAGGAAGCCACTAAAAACTTTTAGAACTAGTAAATGTGTTCAGCGAGGTTGTAGGCTCTAAGATCAATACACAAAAATCAATTGTGTTTCTACAAAGAGTAAGGAATAAATCCAAAAATGCAATTAAGAAAATAATTTCATTTACAATAGCATCACAAAGAATAAAATACTTAGGAGTAAGTTTCACAAAACAAGTCCAAAAATTATACCCTGAAAACTACAAAATACTGCTGAAAGAAGTTAAAATATCATGTGTTCATGCAGCAGAAGATTCAATATTATTAATGTAATGATACTCCTCAAACGGAATATAGATTCAACACAATCCCTGTCAAATTCAAACTGGCTTTTTTATAGAAATTGACAAGCTATTCCAAAAATTTATATGGGAATTTAAGGGACCTTTTAATAGCCAAAACAACCCTGAAAAGGAATAAACCTGGAGGACTTCTGCTTTCCAATTTTAAAATTAGCTACGAAGTTAAAAGAATCAAGACAGTGTGACCCCAGCATAAAGATAAACATACAGAGCAAGTGAATAGAATTGGGAATTGAGATTTTACTCTCACACCTATCGTCAGTTATTTCAACAAGGGTAGTAAGACATTCAGTGGAAGAAAGAATGGTCTTTTCAACAAATGGGACAATTGGATATTCATAAGCTGAAGAATGAAGTTGGACCCTCTAAAGTCACTATATATATATATATATATATATATATATATACACACACACACACACACACACACACACACACACACACACACACACACAAACTCACACTAAATGTAACAACATAAATGAAACACCTAAAAGTAGAAAACAGAAAAAATCATAGGCAGATATTTTTATGACCTTAGATTAGTCAATGGTTACGCATAGCTAAAAGACCAAGCAACAACAAAAACGGATAAATCAGATTTCACCAAAATTTAAAGATTTGTGCTATACCATGAAGACTACCACTAAGAGAGTTAGAAGACAATCCATAGAGAAAATATTTTCAAGGTGTATATTTGATAAGTGATAAAAAGCCTTAGAACTCAGTCATTTCTTAAAAAAGAGTTGAAGACTATGCAAAGGATTTGAATAGACATTTCCCCTAAGAAGATGGACAAGTGACCACTAAGTGCATCAGAATATACTTGACATCATTAGTCATCAGGGAAATGAAAATCAAAACTACAATGAGACACTGCTTAATATCCACGAGGATGGCTGTTATAAAAATTGTGGATGAAATTAGAACCCTCATATGTTGCTCAGGGGAATGCAGGACGGTAGTCATTTTGGAAAATAGTGTGGCACTTTGTAGACATGTTAAACAGTTGTGGTATTGCCCAGAAATTTGATTCCTATGTATATGCCGTCAAGAAAAATGAAAGCACTTGTTCATACAGTAACTTGCACATGAATGTTCATGGCAGTGTCATTCCTAATATCCAAAAAGTGGAATGATTCTAAGTGTCCATAAACTGATGAATGAATGAATGAATGAATGAAAGGAAGGAAGGGAGGAAGGAAGGAAGGAAGCAATGTGGTATCCCCACACCATGGAATACTATTCAGCCACAAACAAGAATGGCATACTACACATACTACAGCATGGGAGAACCTTGAAAACATGTTGCCAAATGAAAGAAGCCAGCCACAAAAGACCACATATTGTGTGATTCTCTTTATACAAAATGTCCAGTTCAGGCAAATCTGGAGTCACAGAAAGTACTTTTGTGATTGCTGCAGGTTGGGGGGTTGGGGGAAAACAGGAAGACTGCTAATGGGTATGGAGTTTCTTTTATAAGTGACAAGAATGTTCTTGGGGCACCTGGGTGGCTCAGGCCATTAAACATCAGCCTTTGGCTCAGGTCATGGTTCCGGAGTCTTGGGACTGAGTCCCATAATGGGCTCCTTGCTCAGCAGGGAGCCTGTTTCTCCCTCTGCCTGCTACTCCCCCTCCTTGTGCTTGCTCTTTCTCTTTCTCTCTCTGACAAATAAATACATGAAATCTTTAAAAAAAAATAGAATAGAAATGTTCTAAAACTGGTTATGGGGGTGCCTGGCTGGCTCAGTCAGTAGAGTATGCAACTCTTAGCTCAGGATCCTGAGTTTGAGCCCCCCAGTGGGCCTGGAGCCTACTTAGAAAAAATAAAATCGATTATGATTATACAACTTGGTGAATATACTAAAAATCATTGAATTCTGTACTTTAAAGAGAGGTAAGTCATATGGTTAAATGAATTATAGCTCAATAAAGCTGTTAGATATAAAAGATAATTTGAACATGTTTAACCTGTATAAAATATGTTCATTCCTGATTTTAAGGTATTAAAAGGTCCAAGAAACCAGCTCACAATTCCCCAATGCTTTGGCCTTCTCTGGAAAAAAAAAAAAAAAAAAAGGTTCAGGACGTAGAAACCATTTTTAGCCTTAAACCAAAATACTTCTTTAGATGCAGAGTTAAAGTCAGAATGTGGTAAAAATGCCCCCCCACCTTCTCTTTCTGGTAAAATGAGGACTCACTCAGGACTTGGTTACTGCAAGTGGTCAATTAAGTGACCATTGAATTTTAGAGCAACCAGCTAAGGTGCATCCCATGAAAATGTTTTTTTTCCTCTTACTACAGATTCCCCCCAAAGGAAATTCTGAGATATGAGCTTGGGTTCACGTAGTTTACCTGACTGGTAATTCCAGCAAGAACACAAGGGACTAACTGGAGAAGGACACAAAAGGAAGAAAACCAATAAAAGGAATAATGAAACACAGGTTGCCTAAGATGGACAACTGGGGCCCGATCTCAGTGGCATGCTCTGCAGAGACATGTATGATATGCCTCAAAATTGGCCCACAGAAGGATTGGGAGACTGAGGCATGACTACGCCAGCTCGCGTGTCCCTTTAGTTGGGGACTGGTCTGGAGGAGTCAACTCTCCTACACTTCCGGGCAGCATCTGCCTGCCACAGAACAAGCTTCTGCTGAAGAAATCCTTCAGCCTTCGAAAAAGAGAAACACAGATGTTTGAGGGGAAAGCCATCAGCTTTCTGGAACCAGTTCTACAGCTCCAGGCGAGTTAAAGCAGGTTGTCGAGTGAAGAGGTGGAGAGACAAATCACCCAGTCTCCTATGACTCAAGACATGAGGGGGATGGGATTTCCACCACTGCCCTGGCTCCAAAAGGAATTTCCAACTCACCGTTCTTGCCCCATCTTGATTAGGAGGCTAATTTCCCTGCAGAATCATCATCATCCCACATGTGACAAAGACCTTTTTGATCTGCGGGGCTTCGGAGCATCTAGGACCTTCACTATAGGTTTACAGGAGAGGGGTCCACGTGGAAGAGTGGAGGAGTCTGGGCAGAGGCTCACAGGCAGCACCAAATCTCATTCCATCCAGGGCTCTACTGCCCAGGGGTTGGTCCCTGGGAATTTGTAGGACACCCACCATGACAGAAAAGGGACATTTGGGCATGGTGCAGAGTCAATTTCCTCATAGATTCTTGGCACATGAAAGGTACCTGCCTTCTTAGCACAGTTGCCAACTTCTTCTTTTTCCCTTATGGAGGCTTAGTTACTGAGAGAGCTCATTCTGCTGACTTCAGTCCAAGCCTCTCTGTGCTACAGGCCGGCTGATGAGTGGTACAATGTTAAGTGAAGAAATTAACACCTGGATATGCAAATTCCACGTCTCAAAGTTAGGAAACATCAATGTAAAGAAAGCTGAACAAGGTTCCTTAGCATAGGACTTCCCAGACCTTTCAATATGTCCATGAGCCATGTCTATCCTCCAGGAAAGTTTCCAAGTTCACAGGATTTCTCAAACCTTTTGGACCAGTAAAGTTTTTTCCCCCAGAGAACTTCATAGAACTAAAGTTCTACAGAACAAACTTTGAGCAACGCAGGTCTAGCCCAGTCCATGTGTTTTAGTGATGAGAAAACTGAGGTCTAGAGAGGCTAATTGCCTTGCCCAAGTCATGCTTTAAGTTACCGATGCAGCCGGAACTTGAACCCAGACCTTCCATCTCTGTTAGGTGCCCTTTGCTCAGTGACAACACAATGGTCATGGCTTGACCTCTGATGGAAAGCTCATGAGCCATTCTTTCCCTGCTGTTTGTATCTTACAGGGGTGTCCGCCTCCATCAGTGTCTAAACCACAACAATGAATAAATATCTGTATCATCCCATGATCAGCAACTGTCAACCAGAAGGTAAATGTGACCAGTTTTCACTATAGACACAAAAATTACAGTTTTAAGCAGCAAGGTTACTTTCTCCACTCTCTCTTGCCTCCTCTACTAGATGGATGCTATGGACACTGGGATCCTAGGGAATGGCAAAGCCACGCAATGGAAATGGAAGGAGGTCTGTTTTCTGAATGTGCATGTGAAGGAAAGCCACTGGCTCACCTGCAAAGAATCCCACGGGAGCAAAAAGGAAACTCCTATTTGGATGAGCCACTGGAAGTCCTGGGGTTTGACACAGAGGCTCACACTGCCCCATTTAACATGCAGAAAGATGAAAAAAAACATGGGGCAAAAGAAGAGATGAGGGACATCAGGAAGCATGGGATATGTATTCAGAAGTCTGGAGACACAAAGCCAGTTATCTCAACCAGAAAAGACCTACCACAAAACAGATCAGCCCTTATTGTCAGGAACTAAGGGACCGCAACACACACAGCATCCCCGAGGCCACGCCCTGCATCACCACACCTTCCTTTAACCTCGTTGTCACAACACCTCACTAAACGTTCTTCGCAGCATCTAGTTCTCCCTGTCCCCACTGCCAGAACTCCAGGCTGAGTCATCTTCGTCTTGTAGCTGAATTATTCCAAATAATTTCTAAAGGGTTGTATCTTCTGTAAGCTGCCATCATCCTTTGCCCCTTACTAAACCACTCTTCAGGGGCGCCGGGGTGGCTCGGGCGTTAAGCGTCCACCTTCAGCTAGCTCAGGTCATGATCCCAGGATAGTGGGATTGAGCCCCACATCAGGCTCCCTACTTGGCGAGAAGCCTGCTTCTCCCTCTCCCACTCCCCCTGCTTGTGCTCCCTTTCTCTCACGGTCTCTGTCGAACAAACAAAGCATTCTCCAGGCTGTGTTCAGAATCACCTTCAAAACACACAAATCACATTCTGACCCACATTTCCCCTACCCAACCCCACAGCTTGAATCGCTTCTCTGATTACAGGGAAGTTCAAACAAAGGATATACGGTCCTCCTTTTCGGCTCTCATCTCCCTGTCTTTGGACCCTGTTCCTCAGCCATCCTGAATGTCCTTTGGCTCCTTGATTGGGTCTTACCTCTCTTGCCTCCCAACCATCTTCCAGACACTTCCACATGGGCTGCACCTTCCCTCCTTCCCTGCCAACATCTCATCTCCTCCTTTCCAGCAGTTCGACTCTAACTCAACTCTTAGCTGTCACCCTTTCTGGGAAGGCTTCCCCGATCATCTCAGATCGTGGTAGCTTTGTATTTTCTGTCTGTCCTTAGTACCCTGCCCTTTCCAACAGGAAATCCGTTGTCACAGTTCTAATTTATGCTTATCAATATCTTCCTCTGGAATGATCCTTGAGAGCACAGACCCCTCCTTCACCACTGGCTCCGACCACTGCTTGGGGGCTTAGAGCAAAACAGATGCTTGTGAACTATTTCTTGAAGGGTTGAGGTGGGGAGGGTGGATGGTTGGGATGGATGCTCAAGCCTAAGAAAGAGCTTTGCTAAAGTCAATAAGCAATGGTCTAACTACCCGTGAACACAGGATTGCATTTTTCTCCTATTTAATTCTGCTCCATAAAATGTCTTTTAACATGTGATAGTCTAAAGTTGCTGTGTTTGTCTATTTTAAAGGATTTGATTAATTGGTTTTGTGCACTTATTAATGTCAGTGGAGAACCCATCTCTCTGTTTCTGCAAGCCAGGACCATAGAGAAATCTGGCTGGTTGGTCACGACGGATGAAACACGCACAGGTTAAGATTTTGGCTCCGAAGTCAGGATGTCTGTGTTGGGCCCTGCCTCAAGATTTACCACAACCATATGACCTTGGGCAATGAAATAATATTTCCACAGTCCTTAACAGAGTGTCTGGGACATGTTAAGATTTTAACAGCTGGTAACAATAGTTATTAATGTTGTATTTGCTGTAGAAACTAATGTTAATTTTATCATTATTCTGCCCTAATATTGTCCTCAGATCATGACAGAGACATCTCTGGGGGGTTGTACACTGTGTGCAGGAAAAGTAACCAACCAAGACGGGCCCTATGAGATCACCAGGGAAGACCTAATTCTCGTCATTGGACAGACAAGTAAAACCACAGTCAGCGGGGTAAGGAGACCTGCTCCTAGTCACGTAGCTGGTCAGAGCAGAACCAGAAATCAAACAAGAACTCCTGATTCCAAAGCCAGTTCTCTTTCCACTACACTGCATGGCCTCTGGGCATTAGCACTTCCAGATCCTACCGGCCTCCAAGTTTCTAAGATCAAATAGAACTTAGGATTGCAAATAAACACACTGGGACTGACTGTTCCCCTCTCTCCATTCATAGATGCTTGAGATTGGGGGCTCCCAGAGCATTCTGCCCAGGCTGCGGCACTCATGGGCCTTCTTCCCAGGCTCCCCTCTGCCAAGAGGTCAGACTGGCTCCCACAGAGACCAGAGTGTCCTTTGATGAAGTGGCTGCTGCAAATTCCCCAGGACTAGGCTGGGAATGCCAGCCACCCCCATCCTCCGAGAATCGGAGATGCTGGGTAGATGTGTACCACCGAGACTGAATACACTTGCCACTTGAGTGAACATTAGGGTGTGCTGAGCCTCTGAGGTCTACTTCTACGTGCAAACTGCCAAAGCAAGAAATACACAAAGTCCTTGGGAAGCCATAGATTGTCCAATCTTGACAGGACCCGAGGCCTTATTTTCATCTGAACTATTTATTTTGTAGAGAAGATGTGAGCATAGACAAGGGCAGGAACAAATATCCAGACTTTGGTGGTGGTGGTGTGTGTGTGTGGGGGGGGGGGGTTGAATTTCATTGCACTGTCCTTTCCATCCAACTACTATACATTTTTTTCTGGAACATCATTGGAATTGGATAGCCCTTACAGAGAAGGACTGCCTCAGATGTGGAAATGTGCTTAGGGCTTTTACCATCACCATGGTGAGCCATTTTTGACATAGATCATCTTCTGTGATCTGGAACAGCTCCTCAGGCTGAGGTGGTTTGGGGAAGGTGGAGGCAGTGTCTTAGTCTGGGAACTCTGTGTAACAGGAGCCCTAAAGGGTCCATATAGAGTTGTGGACAATTCTAGAACTGTCGAGAATGATGGTTGTTGGTTTTTCAGTATACAGAGAAATGCTCTGGAAAGATGAGACGCTCATCAGGATTTGTGAGTCAAGCCAAAAGGCAAGATCAGGGAAGTGGCTCTCAGCCATCCAGTTGCAGTGGGTAATTCCTGAATGGGATTAAGGAATCCCCAGGCACCCATCTTACCTATAGCCCAGTGCCCTCCACAGGTGGGAGGGAAATTTTAAAGGGACCAACCTGTGTTTATTGGCTTCTGGAAACTGAGGTCTTCAAGATCCTACAAAAACTCATAGGAGGTCCCTGAACCAGGATTTGCTCTAATCAGACAGAGAGACATCATATCTAATGTCCTCTGTTCTTCACAGTGTCCCAATCATAAATCAGGGACAGACAACTCCCTACAGTAGGGCAGTGTCATGCCAGAGGACTGAGGAAGTCTGTCCATAGCAGACATCCATGCCCAGTAATGGAGAGCTGGAAGTAGATCTGAAGGGGAAAGTCCCCATCTCTTAATTCCATCCCATCTAAATTAGGAGGCTGCATGTTTGTTTGTTTGTTTCTGGTTTTGTTTGTTTAAGTCTTAAACATTCGTTATCCTTTTTGGTAGGGGTGCATGGAGGAGTTGGAATAAACATTGGGCAGATGACTAGACAAATGAATGAATGAATGAATGAATGAAGTGAGTGCTTGAGTTAATGAGTAAATGCACAGACCATCTAGGCAGAGAATTACTGTGGAGACACACAAGAGAATTGCAGAACCTTCATAATGCCTGCATACATTTGCATGATTCTATGCTGAAAAAAGTTTATCTGTTTGTTTAATTCCGATCAGTACAGCATTTCCTCTTCTGTTCTTTACTCTCCTGAACTGTGTATAACAAGAAACCTTTAACTATTTTGTTCTCCGAACATTTGGGCAGAATGAAAATAACTTTTTGGTGTTATTTCTTTTATTTCTCTAGCCAGCTGAACATTTGTTCCCCATCCAGAGCCCAAATGAGCTATTTTTCACTTAAACTCTCTCAATCTTGTCTGTTGCCACCACCTGGCCTTGTCACCATAACATTCCTTCACACCCTAGTAGGAAAGAGGCAAACTGGAGGCAGAAGACAGTGAAGTGGCAGAAGGGGGAGGAGGGCTCTGGAGGCAGACAGCCCTGGGCTGTAGAGTCCTGAGTCCAGGATCTCATGAAGTGGCTTTGGGCAAGTTACCAACCTCTGGATCATAATGGAACACACACACCGTGAATATGATTTTAAGTAGTCATGCAGGGAAAGTACATTGTATCATGTCTATTACACAATGAGTGCTCAATCAATTTGAGTTACTGTTATTATATTGTACTGCTTTGCTTTGCTGGATCACACTGTCTTACACTACATCATATTACGTGTCCTACGGGATTGCGTGGTGTTGTAGGACTAGTAAATCTACACTGCCTCGCGGAACCAAGGCCTATGGGGGTGGTGGCCAAAGTCACACCCTTCAAAAATCTCTCTTATAATCACTTAACTTTCTTCCCCAAACTCAAGACCACTCCTTAGTTCTCTGTTACATACATGTAGAAAATAGAACACAGCACTCTTGTGAGAAAACCTACTAGTCTTTCCTGTCAGACTTGGAGCTCCATCTGTAGCCAGGCTAATCCTAGCGGTCCCTCAGTGCTTTCCCCTCCTTCCTACTCAGAAGTCACTGGAGTTCAGAGTCCTGAAGGGAGCTCTGTGTCTGTGGAAGAAAATGCACTTCAATCTCCTTTGTTGACCCGACTTTCACCCTTCCCCTCCAGCATTCCAAGCTCCCACTCTCATCAACAAGCTGCATTTTTAAAAAGTTGGTAGAGATTATGAAAGCTTAAGGTTAGGCAAACTCAAGGACTGGGCCAAAGCACAGTCTGCCAGCATATTTTACTCCCTCCACTGGGGCAGTCAAGGCCCAGGGAGTGTTGGTGAAAGGCCATGGTTTTCTAGTAGCCTTGAACTGTTGGCCTTACTCTAGGGAAGGGATTCAGAGCTGCAGACAGGTCACCCGATCAGAGAAAATAGGTATGTTGACCTATCACAACTCTATCCTGAGAGTTGGTTACCTTCTCTTTTATCTTCCTCACATTATAGAATCCCCACTGCTAAGGGGTGGTGACATGCTTACAGGAGATAGAACTCTTCCCTTAGCCTAAGAGAGTGAAACATAACTGGCTTGTGCCAAACATGGCAATCTCATTCCTCTCTCTCCGTGATTGACTTGGGAGTGGACATGTGACCCAATTCTGACCAATGAAACTAAAGGGACTATGGATGGATTCTTCTCAAAGATTTGTGTTTTCTACAAAGAGTAACAGCAAGTTCCTTCCTGCTTGACTTGAATGTAATTGCATGGAAACAGGATACTTGGGGCTACAGCAACCATTTCGTGATCACGAGATAACAGGCAAAAGGCACAGGATAAAAGTGAAGAGATGAAACATCAGGTTTTAGATTATATCATTAAAGTGTTGAACCAATTTGGAACCAGTGTCTTCTCGACTTTTAGAATTTGTGAGGTGATTAAAATTTTCTATTATTTTAGCCACTATTTCTTTTCTGCTTCTTGCAACCAAACACATTTTATGTGATATAAACACTAGTCAACTCATGTTGCAATTTTTGTATTCCGTATCTGTGAATTCTTTCTCTAACTTTTGTACTTTTAACATTGAATATGATCCTGGCCCTTGGTAAGGGTCAACAAGTGTTGAAAAGGTGTTTAGGTGATAAAAACATCTGAAGTACGTGTGTGTGCCCACACGTGCCCACTCGCATGCACATACAATGGAATATTGCACAGCCATTAAAAAAAAAAAGAGAGAGATCTTGCCCATTGCGACAGCACACATGGACCTAGAGGGCATTATGCTAAGTGAGATAAATCGGAGAGAAAGGCAAATATCATAGAATTTCATTCATCTGTGGAATCTAACCAAAACGATGAACAAACAAAAAGCACAAGTAGACCCCTAAATGCAGAGAATAAACTGATGGGTTACCAGAGGGGAGTGGGATAAAGAGGCAGACAAAATGGGTGGGGTGCTGGGGTGGTGGGAGACATAGGCTTCCAGTTATGGAATGTGTAAGTCATGGGGATGAATGGCAGAGCATAGGAAATGACGTCAGTGGTACTGTAATTGGGTTGTATGGTGACAGGTGGCAGCCACACCTGTGGGGAGCACAGCATGAGGCATAAACCTGTTGATTCGCTATGTTTTACACCTGAAACTAATGTAGCACCGCATGTCAACTACACTCAAATAAAAAATGAAAAATCTTCTGAAGTTGGTCAAGCATGAAGTTCAAGATTCAATTTTAGGTTTAATAAGACTCTTGCTTCCCTGCCAGCGACTCCTTCGTTTGCCTCTGATTCTTCACTGGAGCTAAAGAGAGAAGCTCTTTGTTGAGAAGAACTACAAAACACTACTGGTATTGTGGTTACTAATGAAAACATTTCCTGAGAATTCTCAGCAGTTCCCTTCAGCCCTGGTTGGACTTGGTTCTAGGGGGGATCAAGGCTCCTGAGCTTGAATCAGCATACACCATGAACAGAGTATTTAAATTGGTGTTGTCCTAGAAAATGTAGGACATGTGTTTCATACATTTGGCAAGCATGTAAGCACCATCTCTCACCCGCCAGACACTTACGATGTGCTGGGGATGTAGAGATGAAGCAACACGGAGCCCCTATCCTTGAAAACCGGAACAGTGAGAAGACAGGATGTTACAATCTAACTAGAAGTATTTATGAAGTAGTATATCCAGGGCTGAGTTTAGCATGGAGTATGCGAGCCCCCCTCAGGGCTACCCCTAAATTCATTAAGAAAATCAAATTCCTAGGCACATGCCTTTGACAAAATGGTGTCCACAAAACCTTCCCAACTTGAGGGGACTCTGCTGTCATCACCCAAAGTTCTCAATATTTACCACCTACCCTCCAGAGGTGCCCCCTTGCCCAGAACACACCCTCTGCATGGTTCAGGCAGAACGGTTATTTCATAGGGGAAACAAGTCTGATAACTGGGTAAAGATTGGGGTGTGTGTGTGCAGGGTGCTTTTCTAGGTGAAGGGGATTCTAAGTAGTGCCCAGCTTCCCTATGAATCAACAAATGCAGAGAAAATACAAATGGGACCCCACCCTCCCACTCAGCTGTGATTTCCGACCAAGGCCAGAGCTCCTGTGCTCAGCATCTCGGGTCCATTAGCCCTCAAGGGCACCTTTTAGTTCTACATGGACCCTAAGTGCACACACATAGACTTACTAATTTCCCTGCTGGTCTACCCTTTGTAGACACTGCCAGGAACTGGTTTTTCTATTGCTCTTTCCTAACCTGGGAGCCTTCCCAGCCTCCCTTGCATAACCTTCCCCGCCTTCTCTCCTATTGTCTAGTCACTGAACTTTTAGGGAGGCTCCGGCCTGCTGCTAATGGCTCAGGGATATTTTTCCTTCTTGGAGAGGCACTCTTTTCAGAGCCCGACTGCCTGGGAACAAATCTCAGCTTCTCCACTTAGTAGCCGTGGGGATTCAAGTCATGCTTATTCCCTTCAGCTCAGTTACTGCTTCTGTAAAGGAAGACCCACCACCTTCCCTCCCAGAGTTACCATCATTGGTTTCCCATTCACCAGCTTGGACCACTGACTCCCTCTTAGCTCATCTCCTCCCCCACGCATTTGCCATCCAGAGTCATGGCTGGGAAGCTGCGAGCAGAACCATCACTGTATTTGAGCCTCATTCTGCAGCTGAGTTTATGCCCTTTGTGAAAAGTCAAGCTGTGAACTTCTTATCTGTGTAGTTTTTCTGTCCATCTATTGCATTTCAATAAGCTATTTACTTCCTATGTTTGCATTTGTGTTAAATTTGCTTAGCCAGACAGTGCCTCCTTCTTCATTCTGCTCTTTTTCTCTCTTACTTTCTCCTATTCCAAAGGATGGCACACAAATACGTAGCTATTTTGGAAAAATAGCGTGAAATACAACAGCAACGGAATGAAAATTAAAACCCATCCATTATCATTCCCAGCACCCAAGAACAACCCTGCCTACTTGAGAAGGCGTGTATCATTCTCATAAGGAAAGAAAATATGTTCATACTCTTTTCTAGCCTTTTTCCTGTAATCGACCGTTTGAATTCCAGGATATTATTTTGAAAGGCTGTGTTATACTCTGTTTATAGGTACAGCACAAATATTTAACCCAACCCTACTATGGGCCATTTCAGATGTACGGATGTTTCCACAATTTAGCAGTGTTGCTCTACACAGCTTTGGGGCTTTATCACTGCCCTGCACTGGGGTTTCATTCAAATTGCATTTCAATTATTCATGTCATTCATTCCAGTTTAGATCCCGTGGTCTGCGCAAGCATTCAGAATTGCTTTATTACGCACTACGTCTTCTGGGCTCTCCTTCTGAAAGATCTGTGCTTCACAGAAACAAATCATGAGCTTGGTGGCACGGTTTTCAGAGGTGTAATGGCAAGGGACAGAGACACTTTGGGTCACACAGCCCTTTGCCAGTGTGGGCGAGAACAGGGGGCATCACCCTCTCAGACCCCCTGACTCACTGGGGACTGGAGGCTGCTCAGAAGCCCTGTTCCAGCTCAGAGTGGCATTTGCATCCTGAGTGTTATTTGCAACGTTTCCACGGTGCTAATGACTACAAATTGCTAATGGTTGTGAAAAGCTAATTGTTGTGCAAGGTGTTTCTGCTCTGCCCCACCCCCCAAATGCCAGGAGAGCTCACAGCCACAGTTAAACAGAGATCTCATTAGCGTCTCTGACACAGTCTTCAAGAAGGAGTCCTCCCCACAGCCTCCTGGCAAATAAACCAGCCTCCTCTGCACACCCAGAGCCCAGAGGCTTTGTGCCTGGCCAGCAACAACCAAACAAGGGGGCAGAGACATAGGAAGCATTTCCCATGAGGAAACAGGAAATGGGACGGTGCTACTGCAATTCAGTGGCAAAACCCAAGAAATGCAAGGGATGTGCGCAGGTCTCCCCAAAATAATGACGTGGTAGCTGGCTGTGCCAGGCACCCTGCCGAGTACCTCCTGGCTTCTTCTCTTTCCATCATCCCCACTTTTCAGAAGAGCACACAGAGGCTCAAAGACTGAATAATTTCTCCCAAATCCTTTAGCGGTTTACAAATCTGGGACTTGCTTCTCAGCTTTTTACTCTAGAGACCAGATTCTTAACCACAGCCTACTGGTACTGCTTGAAAACCAGCAGGCAAGCTTCAGGCGACCCTGGAGCGTGTGTGCGCGTGTGCAGTAAGAATGTGAACTCTGCATTTAAGTCATTATAATCCGTGATTACTTATGGAAGGTGGTCTGGTTAAAGCCAACGGCAAGCTCACATGGCTAATGACTGTTTCTTCCTAGAATCGAAACAGGGTCTCCCACTGTTTCCACTCAAGTCCTGTGTCCTCAAAAAAAAAAACAAAAAAACAAAAAAACAAAACTATCCTGTGAATTATTTCCCTATTACTGTTATCTATTATTTCCCTGTCCTTCAACTTGAGTTTAACAATCTAGTAAGGCACACCGAGGCACAAGAATGCTGATTTGAATTCATGATGCTGCAGGTTTGCAAACCCTTTCTCTGTTTCTCAAGGGATCCAGTTATTCAGTTGGAAATCACAATCTCAGCACCACCTCCCCCCAGCCCCAAATTTTAACAGTCTATTCTCCAACAAGCCACCTTCCTTTTCTGGGCCCTATGGCAATTTGGTGGTTTGTGCTGGTAATTTCTCGTGCAAAACCGTGCTTTCATTTGTGTAAAAAAAGAAACAAAACAAAACAAAACCAAAAACAAACAAACAAAAAAAACCCACAAAAACAACAACAACAAAAACCACCAGCAGTAGAAATGGAAAGAGAGGCCAGGTCTTGAATTGCCACGTTGATGACGGTTTGTTCAAGTTCATTCTACATACTCTTTGAGAAAATAAAGAGGAGAGGCCAGCAGATTTATGAACACAGGATGGAGGGAAGAATGTTGAAAAGCAAGACACTGCCATTTACAGTTGTGGGAGAAGTTGCCCAGGCAACGCAGACACTCCAGGGATGAAGGACTAGCCGCACCTGCCAGCCCGTGCTTTCCCCTGCCTCATTAGCTTAACAGAGATAGCACGGCCTTCATTGCCCAGACTGTGAACCGGGCCAAGAGCTGGCATTCAAGTTAATGTTAAACTCGCAACCAACTCAATTCCATAATAACGTTCCAAGTGAGCCAAAGAAATTAACAATGACAGAGGAGTCCATAGGATTGCTCCTGCCTCGGGAAGGGACACGGGCTGATGGCAGCTGATAAGTGACCCAATAATTCCAGGCAGAGGTTGCAGTGCAGGAAAGAGGACTGGGTGTCCATGATGGGCTCAGCAAGTTCAGAGAGCAGCGAGGGGAAGGATGCTGAAAGGTAAGAAAACGGACCCACGAGAAAGTCTGTGTCCACCCCCCACCCCCACTGCCCAGTGCAATCAGGCCTCAGTCCAGGAAGGGTCACTGGAGCTCCGGTTGAGTACAGAACAGCCCTACCATTTCCGGGGGTCACCGTGGGCTGGAACAAAATGAGAACAGCCTCTTTCCCCGTGTTGTGGAGCTGACAGTTGCCAACAGCTGTCACCCCCCTGGTGGGAAGGCTGGGACCGTCCTAGGAGAAGGCCCTCTCCTGCTCGTAGCTGGGAAATGGGGGGCCTTCCTCTGGCCACTGAGCTCACAGCCTGGGTAGGAGCGACGGTTTGCAAATGACTTCCCTTAGCTGGATATATCCTTGTGGTTTCTTTTTGCTGGAGTTTGGGACCAGGCCAAACACATTCATGATGCCCAGAAGAAAACCCTCTCCCCCCACTGTGTAAATGAGAACCATTTAGGAGAGAACTCAAAGCAAACTTCTCCCTGAAATCTGTTCTCCTGAATTTCTTTTCTTCCTGAAAGGCTCTACACCCCATCATTTACCTAAGCCAATAACCCAACAAACGTCTCCGACACCTCCCTTCCCTCACCACAGTTTTCAATTTCCCAGGCCAGCAGTTTCCACCTCCTTAATATTCCCCACATCTCTCTCCTGCACTCTCACGTGTCCTGCCCTGGTTCAGGAGGCCGGATTTTTCTTGCTTCAATTACTCACTGCAACAGTGACCCAAAGGTCTCCCTGCTCCCCAGGCTTGTCACCTTCTAAGCTGTAGCATTATTTTTTATCATTTTTAATCCAAATCTGATCATGTCCCTTCTGTTAAAAAATATTTGGCAATTCTGCCAAGCTCTGAGGCTAAAATTCAGACTCTTTAGATGACTGTGGGCAACAGAAAGAAAGAACACATTTTAGCTACCTTGTTTCAGGAGGGCAGAGGAGGCCCTGAACACACAGAGGTCGAGGACTGTTCTCTGTGGAGGCAGAAGGAAGGTTCCTGGGGTGCCAGCTAAGTGGTTAGACAGAAGGACTGGGTTCTACAGAGGCAAAGCGCAGAGCGAGAAGCTTCTTTCCTAGCAGGGCTGCCAAATCGAATAGAAGATGACCAGGTAAATTTGAATTTCAGAAAAACAATCAATTGTTTCATTTTGTTTTTAGTTTACATATATTCTATGCAGTATTTGATTATCTGTAGTTCAAATTCAACTGGACATCTTGTATTTTTATTTGCTAAATCAGACACCACCACCCCACAGCACTGGGTGTGGGTGGAAAATAAAGGGTGAGCGTGACCTATCCAGACAGTGAGGAGGAGAAATGGAGAAATGTGAGTGTCAACGTCAGGGAAAGGGCGGTCAGTTAAATACGGCACGTTCCACGTTACAAGTCTAGCTCAACTCTATCCAGGAAAATCTCCCCAGTGATAGTAAGAGAAAAAAGGAAGAAAGTCCTTAAATTATGAAGGAAAAGAGAACAGGGCATGACAGCAGTGGACAGATTTTGAAAAACTAGAGGAGACAGTAAAAGCAACTGGTAACTGACCGTGTAACCCAGAAAGCCTGCAGGGGGAGAAACTGATTGAAGCTGCAAAAATCTGGAAACGCCAGGACTTAGGGGCACCCGGGGACCTCAGAAGACACTGGGGTTGGGAGTGTTCAGTCTGCTTAGAAGCAAGCAGTCTCCAGACACCTTCCCTGCCCTTAACTCAGAGCTGCTGGCAGACTTGTTGGAGGGCAGGAACACGAGAGGCTCTGAACTGGAACACATCAGGCACAGAAAATAGTAGAAGATCTGCTGAAAACATAGTACTTCACTAGACCACACAGTGAATGGGAAGATTCCCGCATCCTTTCCTTCTGCGATCTCAGACTGCGGATACCCTAGCTTAAGGGAAAACATCCACTGATATTTGCAAGCAATTCACCAGGAAAGTTACTTCATCCCTAACTGGATGCTTTACCGTATGACCTGCCATCAGCCAGCCCACCCGTGTGGACAGATCACCCATTCTTCTCCTCCCACCATATTCTTGGCCACAGATGGACCACCAGGGGTGACACCAGAGTGACCCCCAACTAAACCAAAGCAAGGGCCTACAAGAAACTTTCAGGAAAATGTTAACGAGTCTTCTCAGAGAAATCAATGAGACCGGTTTGAAGGAAGGAAACAATGAGATGCTATTTAGAAAAAGAAAACATTCAAAGCAAGAGGCAAGAAATAGAAAATCAGAGAGGAGGTAACAGAAAGCCTCCAGGAAGATGATCGAAGACAAAGTTAAAGAAACCTCAGGAAGTAGAACAAATGAGCAGAGAGATGGAAGGAAAATGGGAAGGGAGGAGTGGAAAACTAGAGAAGCAGCTCAAATCGGACCTCTAGCTGACTCAAATTCCAGAAAGAGAAGGGAGAAAATGGAGGGGAAAATTGTCCAAAAAACAAAACAAAGTAAGAACATGAATCTCAATTCTGAAAAAGCCTATTTTTTTTTAAAGATTTTATTAGACAGAGAGAGAGAGAGTAGGCAGAGAGGCAGGCAGAGAGAGAGGAGGGGAAGCAGGCTCTCTGCTGAGCAGAGAGCCCAATGCAGGGTTCAATCCCAGGACCCTGGGATCATGACCCTAGCCAAAGGCAGAGGATTTAACCCATTGAACTACCCAGGTACCCCTTTAAAATTTTTTTCCTATTAACTATTTTTAAAAAATCAAAATTTTAATTTAATTGATTTCAATTCATGACTTAAAAACAATAAAATGTATCAAAGTACACTATCGTTGATACCAGAGACAAAGAGAGGATCCTAAAAACTAGGGCCAATGGGGGAAGTAAAGGACACATATAAAAATACGAAAGGTCAGAAATGGCAACCACTATACACACACTGAAATTTACAAATGATTGGCCAATACCTTAAGAACTCTGACGGAAACTTACTTTCCATCAAGAACTCTTACCTACCTCCTGCCAAGGTATCGATGAAATCATCTGCAAACTGTGGAATAAAGATATGTTCCAATACCCAAGGTCACAAAGGAATCAGGTCAAGGATGCCAAAAGCAAGCATTGCGAACTACAATAATTGGCCAATGTTGAGGGCTCCTCACTTGGATCTAAGAACTGTGGGGTGTGTAGTTATACCGGGCTCCCTAAGCTCTAGACCACTCTACTCCTTTGCTTGCATTTACATGCTAGTCCTTTCCATTTAGTCCTCAGCTCTGAGGCTGTATTCATTTCAGAGGAACCAAGCAGTGGTTCACAGTAAACTCCCAAGTAAATATTTGATGGATAGATGAATGGGTATACGGCCTTCGGGGAAATACGTCATCGCTCAGTTAGTAGTCACAGGGAAGGGAGACTCTTCATATTCAATCCGGGGACTTTAATAAAAAAAAAAGTTTCATCCTGAATCTCCCCTAAGAGACAAAATGCCTACATTTTCCATTCATTCATTCAATAAATATTTACTGAGTATAGTGTCTTACCCTTCACTACAGCTTATATGGAATGTTAGATAATGTCTTCTGCGATATGATGCCTTTTAGTTGAGTAGAAAAGACAGTATGTGTATTAACTTGCTAACAGAAGAGCTACAGAACAACTTAAGAGATGTCACAATGCAGGATAAACCCAAGTGTCAAAGTAGAATTCCAAACTGTGGGTCCAGAATGGGGAGAGCACCAGAGGCTGGAGTCATCAAAGAAGGCTTCATGGAGGAAGTGTGATGTGAGCTGATCATGGACAGATGAGATTCAGGATTAGTAGAGAGGAGTGGAGCATTCCAATGGGGGAATCAGGGGACAAACTGAGAACACAAGCTGAGCCCAGTAAAGGGTTGTGTCAGCATCATGGGTAGTGAAACTGGACTAGTGCAGACACACTGACTGTGTGTGTGTCCCCTCAAAATGCATACATTGAAAGGCTACTGTCTGAGATGATGGTTTTAGAAGGCGGGGCCTCTGGGGCAGATGAGTGTACTCCTACAAGAGACCACAGAGATAGGCTCTGCTCTTTTCCCTGTGTTCTCACAAGGCAAAAGGGGCAGTCTATGAACCAGGAAGCCCTTACCAACAACCAGACCTACTGGTGCCATGATCCTGAACACTCCAGCCTACAGATCTATGAGAAATAAATTTCTGTTGTTTGTAAGAACAATAGAATCTATAGTGTTTGTTATACCATGTAGTATAGGGTATTTGCATATGGTACTGTTACAGCAGCTGGGACTGAAAAACACATACATATTGGAGACCCTGAAATACCACACCAAAAGGGTTGGGGTCTCTAAGGGGGAGCCAGAGGTGAAGGCTTCTCCAAACTTCAATTCCTCCATAATTAAGCATACAGAATTAGCCACTCCCTCCTCCATATTCCCACAACCTCTTGTACACATTTCCAGTAGCACACCCACGGCCGTGAATGATGATGGTCTGGTTATGTAGCTGCCTTCACCAGAGACTGGGAGATGTTGAAAGCCAAGGCTGCCATTTTTGCTGTTAGCTCTGCACTGCTTGGCACAGTGCCATGAGCTGAATGGTGGCCCAGGACAGACGTGTGGATGGAAGAGAGAGGATGGTAGGGGTGGAGGCCAACTCAGCACAGGAAGAGATGTCGAACACCCTTTCTGTGCCATCTCCTTCTGCCACCACCTCCCACGGTCACTGAGACGCTTCCCTACACCTTAGTGCTAGGAAAACTCTAGCCCTGGGAAGAAATACAGATGTTTAATGCTTCTACCCCACTCAGATATCAGCCCAGAATTAGAACCCAAAGTAATAACTCTACGAGTTTCGGTGCCCATGCTATCTTTTGTAGACCACCCTACCTTGGATCATGAGAACGGCCTTGTCTTTTCACATTTTGCAAAACAGCTTCAGAAGGCTCTTGTATGTTTTACCCACCATTTCTTGGCCCAAAACAGGGGGCTCTCTCTTTTGCCTGAATATATAGGACATCTCACTAGTTCAAGCTTCAGCCTCAACTCCTGGCTTGGAGAATTTTGCTCATTTAACATTTGGAAGTTCCCAATCGCTCACAAAGGCCATTTAGCATTAGGAGCCACGAATCTGCCTTACGTATCCAAATCCCTTTACTCGGACCTGCTCAGAGTTTTGTCTACTTCTGGGAAGGGACAGGAGCTAATAAAAACGCCTGCTGTGCTGGGAGAGTTGACCAGATGACTTTTCTGCATCTCCAGTTTCTGTAATTACTACTTGGGGAATGCACTCAGTTTTATACCTAGAAGCTATACCACAAAAGTCTTTTAAAAATCCCTCAAAGATTACTGTGTTACCTTGTTCTCCCTTAAGGAATAAACACAGCTTCTAGAAGGTACAGCCTTGTGAGCTCCATCTTTAAATGGCGCCACAGCCAACTGTAATTAAAATGAAGGAACGGTTTGCTGTTTCTCCCTCATCCCCAGCTCAGAATCACTCTATATTTCTTCCCTTATGAACCAGGAAACAGCTGGCAAACTAGTTCATCCTTTTTATTTCTTTTAGCTCATGTTCAAGCTGGGAAGGCCCTCTAAGCATAATCTGTTCCTAAATAAATAGTTCTCTGGGTTCACACTTGAAATAATTTACTAAGGAGTTACTTTAAGACCAGAAAAAGGTTTTTCTTAGAAAGAGAAAATGACATGTGTTGGGTTATATTTTGTTTTTTGTTTTTTTTGCCCTTGAGCAGCCCATGAGGGAAAGCAGACACAAATGGGGAGTTAGAATGTAATGTTTTAGGTGCCATGCACCAGTGTCTACACTGCGTGGGGGAAAACCAGTTGCCAAAGACTCACTACATCTAGTGTATGTTAGAGAAGCCTTTCCAGGGGAAGTAACTTTCAATCTTGGTCTTGAAGTGAGGGATTGCTGGGTGAGAATGGGCTTTTCATACCAGCCAAATAGTTAAGACACTTGTACAAATGTATCAAAGACCTCACCAGGACTATATATTAAAAAACGCAATGAGGGGCGCCTGGGTGGCTCAGTGGGTTGGGCCGCTGCCTTCGGCTCAGGTCATGATCTCAGGGTCCTGGGATTGAGCCCCGCATCGGGCTCTCTGCTCGGCAGGGAGCCTGCTTCCCTTCCTCTCTCTTTGCCTGCCTCTCTGCCTACTTGTGATCTCTCTGTCAAATAAATAAAATCTTAAAAAAAAAAAAAAAAAACCGCAATGATAACCCAGCTAATGGAAAAATGTTACCCGTTTCAGGGGTATCAAGGGATGAAATTTCCTTCCTTTGGCTCTTCAGTCCCTCAGCCAGTTGGCTCCCTATGGAACAAAGGACTGAATGCTTTGATTCTAGGCTACAAAATTCGCTTTTGTGAAGGTTGTGATTTGTAAGGTGTTCACACCATCTACCAGGCAAATATCAGCTTATGCTAGCTGTCCTGGTGTAATTGATAATGGGGCCCTCTTTTGCCCTCAAGTGTCTCTCTGTCTGGAAATAAATAATGCAGGTATGTCACCTTCAAAAAAAAAAAACCATGAAATACCTGTATGATCAAGAGAATAGGACTTTCTTCTGTTAAATCCAGTCATCTTACTTCATAGAACAAGAATGTCCTCATATCCTCTGAAAATAAAACACTCTTTCTGAGATAGGTTACTTGTGGGGAATAGAATGGAGTGAACGAATGCCCAAGTGTTTCCCAAGCACGTAATTCAACAGTCAGAGAGGCTTCCTAATCCTTCCGAGCTAAAAAACCAAAAAGAAAAAACTTGCCTCTTCTCTTACCTAGCATCATTCCTCCTAGGCCAACAGAATATCTAGTGTATAGTAGCAGGTTACCCACCAAAGAAGAAAAAAAAAAAAAAAAAGCCTTTTTGCATTGCTTTTCCCAATGGGCTTTGTACCAAACAAAAGGATTTTCATTTAGGACCCAGTCAAATAGAATTCTCCCTCTCTTCAACTGGAAAGATGGATGGAACACATTGGGGATTCAAAACCAAATCTCATGGAAAATCAGAGAGACCCCCTCTTTACACGGTCACCACAAGGTTTAGAGAGTTCTGGTTCTAAAATCTGACTCCACAATTTACACTTACTGTGCCAGGACTTGTGCTAGGCTATGTAAAAAGTTAGTGAAAAATAAGCTACACCATTTAGTCTTGAATCAATCAGGAAAAGCTATGTTATGCTGCATAATCTGTTCCTAAATAAATAGAAAAAAATATTTAAAATAATCAAGCAGAGAATGTAGTAATAAACATGAAAACATTACTATACTAAACACCAACCACAAGAAAGTGAAAGTAACAAGTAACGAATTAATAAATAGTAAATATCTGAAATGATATGGGAAATAATCACACCCTGGGATTCTAAAAAAAAAAAAAATGAAAATGATCTTCAAGGGCTAAACAGCTAAATTAGCATTGCAAGGTAAAGTGGAACTTTTCTCACTGGTAATGTATTTATTTGGCTTGGGATCTGGGCTAATGCTTGGAATGTTGACAACTAAAATGAATGCTAATATATAGAAAATATACTCTCTGAAAATAAACGAAGAGGGAAAAATGGAAAAAAGAGATTTTATCAGTACTAATTGTAAGTTAAGGTTGGAACCCGTAGATGTAAGAGAAACACGCAAATTGCTTCTGCCTTAAGGTTATTCATCAGAGCTCATAAACTCAAGACTAAGTATTCATGGGACCATATGGATACGGGGTAGAAGATATTGTCCAGACTTTCCCAAGGTAGCAAGTCTAAGAGGTAATCTTCCCGAAGGCTGGACTACCCCGACACAGCTACACTTCCGATGGAAGCGCAGCAGCAAATGAACCACCTCATGTGAATTTGCAACCCCCAAATCACCAAGAGAATCCAAAATCATCACTGACCGCTAGTCTTTCAAAAATATTATTAAGAGACCCTAAACTGGTTGTACTTGTGCGTTTATGGCCAAGGAAAAGCAAATTTGGTCCAGAGGATTGTATCTTTACCACAATTCTCAAAGAATTCCCAGAAATAATCATTCCAAGGAAAATACACAACAAAGAGAAAAGAGTTTTTTTTTTTTTTTTTAAGATTTTATTTATTTATTTGAGAGAGAGGCAGTGAGAGAGAGCATGAGGGAGGAGAAAGTCAGAGGGAGAAGCAGACTCCCTGTGGAGCTGGGAGCCCGATGCAGGACTTGATCCCTGGACTCCAGGATCATGACCTGAGCCGAAAGCAGTCGTCCAACCAACTGAGCCACCCAGGCGTCCCAAGAAAAGAGTTTTAAGCACACAGGGAAATAAGTTTTCAGGAATAAATACATCGGCAGCCAAAGAACTCAAATATTTCAGATACTGGCATTATTACAAATAGAATTTTCGTAATTATGCCTACTATTTTTACATCATAAAAGACAAAGTTTAAAATATCTATAGGAAACAAGAAACTGAGGAATATAACAAAGCAGATCTTGTTTTCAAACCACAGTGATTCTAAAAATGAAAAATAGAATATTTAAATTTAAAAAGTCAAGTTTATAGAAAATTAATTTGGCTGCAGTTAATGAACTTGAATTCTCAAAAAATATATATACTATGCGACACCGAATATAAAATGAAAAAATTAAAGTGAATTAAAGGACTTAAAGAGCAGAATAACAAGTTCTAAAATATATATTTATAATTGGGGCACTTGGGTGGCTCATTCGGTTAAGTGTCAACTCTTGATTTCATCTTCGCTCATGATCTCAGGGTCATGAGATTGAGCCCCACATCTGGCTCCCTGCTCAGCAGAGAGTCCTCCTCTCTCTGTCTCTCTTCTCTTCCCCCCTCTTTGCCCCTCCCCCTACACACATGTGCATGCACACTCTCTAATCTTTTAAAATATTTTTATAGGGGCGCCTGGGTGGCTCAGTGGGTTAAGCTGCTGCCTTCGGCTCAGGTCATGATCTCAGGGTCCTGGGATCGAGTCCTGCATCGGGCTCTCTGCTCATCAGGGAGCCTGCTTCCCTCTCTCTCTCTGCCTGCCTCTCTGTCTACTTGTGATCTCTGTCAAATAAATAAATAAAATCTTTAAAAAAATAAATAAAATATTTTTATAAATATATATTTAATATATATTGTATAAATACATACATATAATTAGATTTCATGGAGGTAAGGAAAAAGAGCTTGGTAGTGGCGATATTTAAAGGTTTAACAAATAGAACACTTTCCACAAGTGATACAGTTTTGTTTTGTTTTTCCCATGAAGCCCAATGAATTCCAAGAAGGATACACAAAAAGAAATCTATACAAAGACACAAAATAGAAAATCTGTAAAACGGTAAAGACAAAGGAAAAAAATCTAACAGCTGCCACAGAAAAATTATATGGTAACAGACCAACAGGTGATATCTCAACAGTAAAAAATGAATGCTAGAATATACTGGACTGATACCTTGAAGGTGTTGAGAAAGACTCAAGTTCAACCTAGAATTCTCTACCAATCCAAATATGTTCCAATCATGAGACTATGCACTATTTCAAGAAATAAGGACTCAATGCATGCCACTACCAGATCTTCACTAAAGGGTATTTTAAAGGACGGTCATTAGATTTAAAAGAAAGTGATCTGATACTTACCTGGCAGGGGAGATACCATGCTCATAAAGAAAGTGATCTGAACTGGAATGTTTAAGGTGCAAGGAGGGAAGAAGTAGTAATATGTGGGAAATCTAAACAAATATTGACTACAAATGACATTTCAGTCAGGGCGTTGTAGTTAATAGAGTTAAAAAACTCTAAGAACGTGTAGGGGAGGTTGTAATGGTATTGACGAAAGATAGCTTTGAGAAGCTCAATGTGTATGTTATTCGTAGGTTAATCATTAAGTTAATAGAGTGTATAACTTGTAAACAAATAGAGGGACAAAGAGAATAAGAAAAAAATACTTAAAGCAAAAGAAAAAGGAGACAGAGACAAAAATAACAAAATGGCAGAGACAATGCAAAATATGACAGAATATCCAAACACATGAATAATTGTATCATAAATGAACCAAGTATTCTAGTTAAAAAATAACATACTATAGGGGCACCTGGGTAGCTTAGTGGGTTAAGCCTCTGCCTTCGGCTCAGGTCATAGTCTCAAGGTCCTGAGATTGAGACCCACATCGGGCTCTCTGCTCAGCAGGGAACCTGCTTCCCCCTCTCTCTATCTACCTCTCTGCTTACTTGTGATCTCTCTGTCAAGTAAACTTAAAAAAAAAAAAAAGACAACATACGACATTTGTAAAACAAAAATCTAAGCACCTTTTTAAAAATAAGATACCCCAAATAAAAAGATATATAAAGTTAAAAAGTAAAAGAATAAAGATCTATAATGCTACCAGGAATCAGAAGAGAAAAGTATATGTATATTAAAATGAGGTAAAATAAACTCAAAAACCAAAATAAGGCACAAAGAATTACTGTAGTTAGGAATCACTGCATAACACAAGTTCAATCTTCCAAGAAGATATAACATTTTAGAACATACATGTACATAGTAATGTAGCATCAAAATATAGGAATTAAAAACCAAAAGACTTCTGAGGAGAAATAAGCAAATACACAATTATACTAGGAGATATTAACACGCCTCTATCAGGAACTAATGGGACACAGAAACAAACAAACAAACAAAACACAAACCAACAACAACAACAACAAAAAAACAAAGCTGTAAGTATACAGAATATTTGAACACCACAATGAACAAATTTGACTTGAGGGATACTTACACAATGTTGTGCTAGGAATTACAGAATATACATTTATTCTAAGCAAGCATGGAATATTCACAACAATTAGTCATATTCTGGACACCTCTTCACTAATTTCAAGGGATCAAAACCATATCTTCTAAATAGTACAATAAAGCTGGTGGTAACAAAAAGATACTTAGAAATTTTTCTACGTGTTTGGAAATTTAAAAATACCTCTTCTCAATAGCCCAGAGGTCAAAATAGAAATCTTAACGGATATTAGAAACATTTTCCGCTTAACTGTAACAAAATAGTCAAGCCATATGGGATGCAATTTCAGCGGCACTTAGAAATTTATAGCTTTAAACACTCGTAGTAGAAAAGAAGGTAGGTTAAAAATTAATGAGCAAAGCATCTCTCTCAAGACATGAGGAAAAAGAACCATAAAGTAAACTTAAAGAACATAGAGGGAAATCAAAGATCAGGCAGAATTTAATGAACTAGAAACAAGACAAAATAGAGAGGATTAACAAAGCCAAATACTTGTTTATTGAAAAGCTTACTGAGAAACCTCTAGCATGACCAGACTAGACAAAAAAAGAAATATGGCACAAACTACCATTATCAAGAATGAACATGTCTATCACTGTAGATGACGCAGATATTAAAAAGGTAAGTCATTCTAAATGTTGTATGAATAATTTAGAAAGTTTTGATGGAATTCAGAGAAATACATAATTTACCAAAACTATCTCTGACCTGAGAGACAAGATCAGACAAAGACACTCTCAAGCCAGATCTCAATTCCCTGAGGAGAGAATTGAATCGCTCCACTCTAGTCCAGCAACCACACCAGACACAATTAAAACCAGAGTGTTGGGTTAAGTTGCAAAACACATCTGCCAGGGATCAATATTGAGAGGAGAGAAAAAGGAGAGTTCTCAGAGAAATGGGGTCATTGCAGAGGGCAGACATTCCAAAGGAAATGTACAAGTGTTCAGGACTAATCGAATGTCTCTATCAATATATTATCAATTTTTACCTACTGGTTTCCCCTCTTAGACTTCCTCAAGGCAGTTCTTAGTAGAGCATCTAGAATAAGGTGGGGCTCAGGCCACTTTCATTGAATGAATGCTTTGCTGAATGAATTTAATCTTCGACTTGGAGATTTTTGTCTCTAAAATAGAAGTAACAGGGGCGCCTGGGTGGCTCAATGGGTTAAAGCCTCTGCCTTCAGCTCAGGTCATGATCTCAGGGTCCTGGGATCAAGCCCCGCATCGTGTTCTCTGCTCAATGGGGAGCCTGCTTCCTCCTCTCGCTCTGCCTGCCTCTCTGCCTACTTGTGATCTCTGTCAAATAAATAAATAAAATCTTAAAAAAACTAAAGTAACAATACTTTATGCCTGAAAGCAAGAACATGGACCCAATAATACTGAGATTCTTTTCTTAGATCTATGATCCCACCTGAGACTTTCATATCTATACAGATTGATAGATATGGATATATGTAGATATAAAACAAAGATTTATTTTTGGAGGAGAAGGGAGTTGGGGGAAATTGGAGGGGGAGACAAACCACGAGAGACTGTGGACTCTGAGAAATAATCTGAGGGTCTTGGAGGGGAGGGGCTTGGGGGTTGGGTGAGCCCAGTGGTGGGTATTAAGGAGGGCATGTATTGCATGGAGCACTGGGTATGGTGCATAAACAATGAATCTTTGAACACTGAAAAAATAAAATTAAAAAAGAAAAATGAACATTAAAAAAACCCTTATTTTTAATTTTGTTTTTTTCTAGCTCTATGGAACTATAACTGACAAAATTATATATTTATATTTAGGGCATAGAATGTGATGATTTCCTATAGATATACATTTGAAATGATTACCATGATCAATGTTAATGTCCATCACCTCACCATACCTTTCGGTTTTGTTTTCGTTTTCAGATATTGGCAGGTAATGCCAATATCTGAAAACACTTAAGGTCTACTCTCTTAGCAACTTTCCAGAGTACAATACAGTATTAGTCACTAGAGCCACCACTTCGTGCATTAGATCCCAGAACTTATTCATCCTTTTACTGAGAGCTTGGACATTGTGACCAACAGTTCACAATGCATTTTACTGGACACAAAACTTAAAGGTTAAAATGAATTGCGCTGTAGGACGGTGGCATTTTCTGAGCCACTGAGGGCATGCCCAGGGCTGGCCTCCATCTCTGACCTCTCGCTCCTGTGCACAGTCTTTAGGATGTGCTTGCTCTACCAGAGAAGGGTGGACTTTTCTAGAAGAATAATGTTTTGTTTTCTTTGTGCACATTCTGTTCCTTTGTCCTTTTTGCTAGTTTGTGGGAAAATCAGATTCTCTAATTGCAATAAAGTTCACAGATATTAGATCAATTCTCTCGAACATTATCCTTCCATCATGCAAGGCTCATGAGGTTATTTTCCTTCCTAAAACCCTTTGTGGTTTTATTCCATAAATATTACTTCACAGACTTGGATGGTTCGAGAAATATCACATTTTTAAAAAATCCAATTAAATCCAATTCTAAGCCCCTATTGTTACAGCTGGCAGGAAATTCAGAGTACTTCATGGAGGTTCTTTTTCCCTAGAGTAGTCCCAGAAGCCAAGAACAGAGAAGTCCAGGTTCTATCACCTTCCCGGCCAGAGGGGACTCTCTCCCTCCCCACCCAGGATACTGAGCACAATCTTATCCAAGACATGAGTTTTTAAATACAAAAGTAAGAATGCTGTTCTTCCAACAGCTTCTCCTTCCAGCCCTGCCAACGCCCCAGGGTAAGGAAAGAGAAAAGCTCAGGCTAACTTCTGGAAAGAAAAGCCGGGTGTGGTGAGTAGTTATAAAAGGAAAATGCAAGTTAATCACAATAAATTATCCTGCTATACCCTCAAATACTCTATTTTTTTCTTACACAATAGAGTTCCAATTTTTAACCAGATTTCTAAGGCCCCCATAACCTGGATTCTGTCTGCTTTTCTAGTCTTTCTGTCTTTCTTTCTCAAACCCTACAGAACTACTAATAATCCCATACTCTTCTAAGCCAGTTTCATGTTTAAGTAATTATATTTAAGTTTCTCTCTCTGTGCCTCCTCTCTCCCTAGGAAATACCATTCACTCATCTACAAAGATTCAACTCAAGAATTATCCCTTTGGGGAGACCTGCTCAGATGTCCCCCAGGCAGGAATGACTTACCCTCTTCTGCAGACCCCACTACTCCCTGTAACATTTCAGTAAACTTTTTTTTTTTTTTTTTGGATACAGATACCTGTCTTTCTCTACTGCCCTGTAAGTCCTTGAGGAGAGCAATCATGTTTGTTTCTCCAACCCAATATGTGGCCCAAGCTTGGTTCATATTGGTCCTCCATAAATGAACAGAAATGGAGAGCCAAGAACAAACAAAATAGAGAAGCAGGACAAGTAAACCTACAACATGGTCCTAGACACTTTGACCTCATTAGTGTTGTGTGTCTGCATCCATGTTGTATCAACACCATTGATATAGGGTCATTTTAGATGCAGAAGACACATCCTTCCAACTATGTTTATGCCAACGTCTATTTTCTCTGTCACTACATTTGGACTGAAAATACTTGTCATTTGTGATCTGAGGTTTTAGCCAGTGTTCCCTGGAACTGCTGTAGGAGGTTTCACAGAGGCTAGAACAGAGATCTCCAACCAGTAATCACTGAAATACAAGGAGCCACCAAGATTGTTGTTGTTGTTTTTTAATCTGGGTTTGAATGTTCTTCACATGGTCACATCTACTGCTCAACACTTGAAGGCAGACGTCTGCGTCCCCTGACCAGAGCCAGCTTTCCATAGGAGCCAGTCTCTGCATTCTTTCCCCACTCAAGCCAAGAGTTAGTCATGGAGTCAGGTGACTATTTTCCTGTATAGGCATGTCCGTGGATGCAGGTGTGCTCAGATGGGAGATGCGGAGGGAGCAGAGGGTGAGAGTCGGATTAGACTCGAGAGAAGGAGCACAAGGAAATGGAAGCTCTTAGTTCTGCTTCCAGCTGGTGGCCAGCCCTGCTCAACTCCAGAGCGGGTTTCCTTCATGCCAACATGTTGCCCGTCCACATGGATGTCGGCCCACGTCGGCAGAGTCGTCCGACTTCCATTCCACTTAAGTGGCTTTTAGCCACCCACATCCAGTACGGCTTTAATACGTCCGATCCTGCTCATTTTAACAAGAAATTATTTTGAACTTACGCTGTGTTAGGCTACATCCTAGGACCACAGGGATGATACAGACAGCATCTGTGCTCTCGGAGCACAGTTTACTGAGGACTGATATAAGGACTGAGCACTATGAAATAAGAGAACGATGCAGAGAGGGTCATGGGGGAATTTACAGGAGAGGTGCTTGGCCCATTGGGAAATTCAGGGTGGACTTTGCAGAGGAGGTACTACTCACAGCAGGAAAAGAAGGGCAGCCAGGGCGCATGCTGGGGGTGGGAGTTGCCTAGGAGAACAGGCTAACGAGTGGATTATAAAGGATAGAACATGCCAAGAATCTAAACGTTAATCCAGAGCCAATGGGGATCCCTAGAAGATTTAAGTAGGGAAATGAAGTAATTAAACTTGAATCTTAAAAAGTCCATTTCTCTAAATAGATACCTTACTTAAACTATACTAAGACAATTTAATAAGTGCAAGATTAAATGTTTGCATAGTCTTCTCTGTCAGTGTTTGTGTACATATACATGCATGCGTGCTTTCAGAAAATTTGAAATGGTCTTTTTCTTCCCTTATTTCATTTGCTTCCAGATGCTGAGATTAAGTCACTAGGCCAAAGACAATCAAAAGCTTCCAAAAGAAAAATAAAACCTAAGGCACCCAACTTCCAAGTTGGCAAGTCAGGAGGGCATGTGGAAATTTACCAGATCCTACATGAAATGTGGTCTAGCTAATTCTTTCTATGCTCTGTTCTCATGCCAATTCTGCTCCAAATTTAAAAAAAAAGATTTAGGGTCTATCGTTGTGCTTTTGTCGCCATAGTAAAAGTACCTTTATAGATTTTTATAATGAATGCCAATTCTTGCAAATTGATTCCGCATCTGCTTTCCATTAAGGTTTACGCAAGTGATTAACAAATAGGATCTCAATGAGGAGAAATTATGGGACTTATTTACAAGGATGTTACATTTCCCCTTACCTCCAAGCTGTGGTTTTTACCTCCACTGCTTATATTTCTGAGTTTGAGAACATCCTGGCTTTCACAAAACCCAAAATTCACGGAGCTAAATATTGTTTGAAGGATAATTTCCCACTGGGTTACCTTCCGTAAACCTGAAAGTAAATCCGTATGAGGACATGCATTTGCAAGCCAGGATCTTTCTCTGCAATGGGATACTAGGGAAAGGGAACTCATTTCATCTTTGCTTCCTGAATCCCAAATGGGAAAAGGTATCGGATTTGTTCCTTCTGTAGTTACAGGCTCTTACTATTATTCTCTGGGTTGGCTGCCTTTTTCTTTGTAAGAATTTTGAGAATATAACTGGCAGATAAGGGAAGTATGGCCTCTAAGCTTTCCTACCCTTCACTTTAGTCCTCCCAGGAACCATCCTTTACTCCCTGGTGGCCCCAAACTACTCCCATAGTCTGTCCCAAGCAACCCTTGATGATCCAAAGCAGATGTTGTCTCCTTTTCCTGTCCTGGTTCAAATTTTGAAGTTGGTTGGAAAAGTGATTCCCACCAACCTATTAATGGCTAGAGGTGTTTTTATATTATTCCTCCTAGAGATATTCACATTTTTACTAGGACTGGATTGCCCTCTTTCAAGGAAATGAATCTGCAAAGATTGTGGCCAAACTCATTTACTCTCTGAAGCAATTTACTTTTGTTCCTTCATTTGACAAATTGCTACAGTATTAAGTTACTAGTGTGCAAAGGACCTTTCCTAGGAGCTGCTGGGACAGCCCCCAGATGCAACAGATGCAGATCTTGTTTTTAAGGTGCTTACAGCTGGATAAGCAGCGCGGCCTTTCAGACTGAAGGCACCAAGCTAGTCGGGGTCTTAGGAACTGTGGCAGCTCAGCATCTGAACCGAAGCCTGAGCTTTGTAGGTGCTCAGGAAAATCTGTTGAGGGGTGAAGTAGATAAAAGATGAGAAGTCTCATCTCTCTTTCATCAGGCTCCTGAGAAATCAGGCCAAGTCAGGCTCCTGATTATTCTGTGACCTTGCAGGAAGAGGTGGAAGGAGGAGAGTCCCTTTTAGAACTGGAAGTTTAATAGGACTCCTGTAAAGGCAAAAAGCCGTTTGCTTAGCTAGTAAAAGGGGGAAGGAAACACTACACAGAAGACAAAAATGAGATATCATTTTTGTAGCTGGGAGTCTGTAGCTGGGAGATGGAAAGGAAAATCTACTGAAGTCTTTAGAATCTTAACTGGAAACTCCAGAGTTTTAGCTAATAGCTGAGTTCCCTCAAACAGCTAAATCAAGTTCATGCAGATGGGAATACACTGATGAAAGAAATGCTAATGTTTAGGGTTGTTTTTTTTTAATGCATTTTAAAATTTCTATTGAAATGGGAGCATTCCCCATATAGGACAAAACGCTACATAGCAATGGATATCACATATGCATTATGACAAAAAAGTATCTACGTGCATAGAATCCTGTAGGATATACCAAAATATTAACAATGGTTATCCCTAGGAAGTAGGATTATGGGTGATTTCTATTAAAAATAATGAGTGTTTAAATAAGGAGTTTTTAAATTCATTTTAAGTAATAAATTATTTCATAATCTTTAAATATTTTTTAAAACAACATTTTTCTGGTAATAAACATGAATTATTTAATGTAGCTTAAACACATTAGTGACAGGGCCTATGAGGATATGTGGGTGCATGTGAAATGAGGTATGGAAAATTCAAGATAATTCTGGGTGTGTGAAAAGAGGCTTGAAAAGACATCTGCTTCTGAAATGTCACTAAAAACCAACACCTTGCTTTCAAGTAAGAAATTCTACTTCTGATCTACCTGAAAGTGTAACTACATACTCTTTGCTTTCATCTGATTAAAAGACAGACAAACAAAATACCTAAACAAGTCTAAGAGATGAAAAGGTAGCAAATGCCCCATTCTCTGAAAGGCTCTTGGATTCAGGGAGGCCAGCAATGGTTGTGGAAGGAGTGGAGAGATGGGAAGAAGGGATTGGTCCCAAAGTACCCACTGTGATCACTGTCAGTTTGAAAGTTACCCTTTTTTTCTCAAAAATAAGGGGCACATGTAGAGGTCTTTAAAAAAGGAGCCCAAGCCACACTGAGGTTTTAACAGATCAAGATTTGTGGGTGATAGAGGTACCCAGCTGATAGCAGTCAAGGGGACCAACATTAAAACAAACCAAACATATGTGACTAGAGAAAGACTGCTGGAATGTATACCCAGTGTTCCTACTAGCTGTCCTTGGCACATACAATAAGTGAATAAGTTTCTACTCCTTTCTACTCTAGCTGTTGTCCAGGCTTTCTGAAATGGGCATGGGAAAACAATTCACATAGCATGATCTCTCTTTGAACAAAGTAGAATTGCATAACTATATAATACGTAGTTTTTGCAGGAAAATATCTAGAAGTCTTACCAACTTCTTGGTAGGTACTCTTTCTTGTGCATTTTGTATATGACCTACAGAGAAAGTCTCTCCAGCTCTATAGTTCCACTATTCCAACTCTGGCTCTCAGCTTTCTAACCCTTTAAACAATTTCAAATGCATGTTAAAAATAAATATGCTTTTCCTATGGAATTTTCCCCACTTTCGTCATGTGTTTGAACATTGGTGAGCCAGGAAGCAGTAATTTGAAATCTGAGATTTCTCTTCAATTTATCTAGCTGTCATATCGGAGGTGATGGGACCTATTAATATTTAAGAGCTGTCAGTCTGGGTTATATTTTCACTTGTGAAAACTAGACTGGTAGAAGAATGGCACCATTTATCCCATTTAGCTGTGTTTCCTTGTGTCCTACATGCAGAGCAGAGCCCAAATCTCTAGAGGTCAAAAGCTTTACAACCCAAGTCCTAGAAAATTCTTCATAACATTTTCATTATTGGCTTTTTAAAATGAGAATTCTGTCCCTTAAGCCACTAGGAAATGGAGTTTGCACCACTGTTTTAATAGAGTTCCAAGTTCCCGAGGGGATGCCAGGCTCTACACTGTACCATGGCTGGACCTGGGTTACCAACAGCCCCAAATGTCAGTGGCTTGCCAGGGTTTACCAAGCACCTGGATGGCACAGCTGGTAAGGAAATCACTCTTTCTTCATTATTTCACCCATTTGTCTTACTCATTTTTCAGTCTCTTTCCCCATTGAGTGCCTCTTCCCATTCTTCCTTTCTCCTAGTCACAATTGTTGAACTGTGTCCACCACACCACTCACACCCACAAAGAAGATATACTGACTACATAACCCCCAGTGCCTCGGAATGTGACCTTATTTGAAGATAGGGTCTATGAGAGGTAATTAAGTGAAAATCGGGTCATTAAGGTGGGCCTTAATTTAATAGAACTAGTGTCTTCATAAAAGCAGACATTTGGATACAAGGAAGAACACCATCTTCTTGTGTCAAGGATGCCTGAGGCTACCAGAAGCTAGGAGAGGGACATGGAAGAGAACCTTCCTTCACAGCTCTCTGAGGAAACCAACCCTGCTGACATCTTGATTTCAGACTTCCAGCCTCCCAAACCACAAGACTGTACATTTCTTTTGTTCAAGCTGCCAAGTTTGTGGTACTTTGATTCAGCAGTTCTAGGAAATGAGTATATCCCACTCCTACCCTAAGCTCTTGATTTCTCATACTCGATGCCTTTCTTCTCCTTCTCTAAAAAATTTTCCTACTTCTTTTCTCTGAACTTCTGGTCTCAGGACCTTCTTTATTTCAGTCCTCTGCTTCGGTTGCACTGGCTGGTCAAACATGTGGTCAGCATATCGACTGAACAACCCAGACTATAACCAACCTTCAGAGAAGATAACACCTTGTTAACCCTTATATTGGTCATTGTGCTTCTGGGTAATTTATACTTCAGGCATTAGGAGAACCAGCGTGTCTCCTTTGTTTCTAGTAATTTGACTCCATGAAGTATCTAGTTCCCATCCAAACTCGCACCTGGACAAGTAGAACCAAGTGCCTAGAGAATATTACTTTCATCAAAAAGAATGAAATTCTGTACTGTGTATGAATTATCAGTTATTAGTCCTTGCGTAAGATAATCAAGCACCTCTGTGCTGTTTTACGTTCTGCGCATTTAATAATTAAACAGCCTTTTTCATGATGACAGGAATTGATTTTTATCTTGGCAGTCAGAATTGCATAGGAGATCACTTTGATGTAGAAACCTGTCGAGACTGTAGATGAAAGAAATCCAAAGCAGCACGTCAGACAAACTAGAAAGCAGTACTTTCCAAGAAGCACTCTGTCCCAAGTTATTTCCCAACTGGGATTAGGCTGAATTGCTCCAGGGACCCAAACAACAAACTTAACTTTGTTTTTCTTATGAAGACAAGGAGGAGAAACATCAGGAGGCTGTTTTCTCTGAAAACGATATATCGTGTCCTGAGGTCCTGTGATTTGTTCAGTCTTCATTTTGAAGGTCGCTTATGCTCAAAACGCAAAGGTTTTGGAGGAATTTTAACCATGGGAGGCCAGCTCAGCCTACACACGACACTCGCCCATGTCGTGTGTCTATCTACGGGCTGTCACAGGGGACCACCTCAGAACTTCTGGCCAAGTGCCAGCCAACTGAGGGCATCCGTCTCATTCTTGTCCTAAGGAATTATTCATCATAAAACCTGGCAGTAAGTGTTCACGTCATGATTGCCGGTATATGAACTAACTTTAAGTGCATTCCTGGGTTATCTTTGTGAATTCTCCCTACAAAGCCTGCCCCACACCACTGAACAGATTATGCAAGATCCTAAGGGAGACTCTGTTGCTTGCTTCCCACGGACCACCGCTTACACAGGCAAGGGCTTCCCAGTCAGACAGATCTTGGTTCTGGTCATTGTATCCTGATCATTGTTACTTAACCTCCCTGAGCCTCAAATTCCAATTCTATGTAACTGAGGAGGATGGAGAGTATTATACAGAATGACACTACTTTCTAAAGTGGGCCGAAGAAGTAAAGGAAAGACATTCATCTCAGGGATTCTGTAGGTCCTTGTACTACTACAGAAATCAATGACTCTTTGGTTTGGATTTTTTTTTAATATGTAGTGGTTCTAAAAATATTGTTCCCAGACTAGTGGCAGCCTCACCACCTGGGAACTGGGGATATGTAAGAAATGCAGTTCTCATCCACGTCTACAGACTCCAGGTCCAACAAGTTATATCATGATAAGATCCTGAGGGACTCTGATCCTTGCTCACATTTGGAAACCACTAGTGTAGGTCCAGGAAGGCCTGGAGGTGAATGTTGATGTAGAAGCTCACAGGAATTAAATGACTGTCTATAGAACAGAGTGAGAGAAATCTGGAGTTCCTTGCAAGCATCTGGGAAGGGGAGTATATGATGACCGGAGTCAGCAGGATGGTGAGAGGAAAAGAGGTTGCATGAGGACAGACCCTCAATGGTATAGTGGCTGAAAGGATTTAATAGGGCTGTGTTATATGTAATTGGGCTCATCTGCTATGCAATGTGATTTTACGCCCTCTCCCCAGACCTACAAATATTTAGTAAAATTTCTCCTATATGCCATAACTTCTCACTAGTGGGACCTTGTACCTTTGGATATATATCCCAAGGTAGAATTAAGAAACCAATGGATAAAGAACAGAGCAAAAGATACCAATGAAAGTAGGAAACCAGAGTCAGAGACAATTAAACTCAAGGGCAGGGCTTTTTAACCTCAGCACTGCTGACATTCTAGACTGGATAATTATTTGGGGGGGGGTACTGTACTTGTAGGCTCTGTAGCAATATTTCTGGCCTCTAGCCACTAGATGCCAACAATATCCCTACTCCAAACTGTGACCACAATCATGTTTTCAGTCACTTCCAAACGGGGTGAGGGAGAAATCACTTCCTTTTAGAACCACTGCTCTGCAGTCTTCTAGGGACGTTGAATCTTCTTAAGGACATGTAGTGAGAGAGGCACTAAAATTCATTGTAGTGAATTTTATCTGAATCATAAGCAACTAAGTTATCCCATCTGATATGTGGATGGCCAGTAAGATGGCGGTCAATCTCTCACAGAGCATTGTGAAAACTCAACTAGCATCTGTAAAGTACCAGCAGAGTAGTTAGTATCTGACAGACATGGCATCCCTTTTCCATTCCTATTATAAATATGCTTAGTAGATCCTGACCCATGGTGATCATAGAGATCTGTACGTTATTGTTTACTACTTGTCAGTAGCTGTGAAGGTCTGAGACTTGACCCTATTTGTAATCCAGCAAGTTAACCCATTTCGGTTTCATTGATGCTGAGAAAACACAAACCCCCTAGGTCAGAGACAAAGGACCACTGATTACTCACAGACATAGCAGCAGGCAGACCACCCACATTTCGTTGGGCTGGTTTTCCAGTCCCAGGCCTCAGCGGGCAACACAAAGTGGGCCCCATGATACTTTCACCCAAAGTGAGTTGCCTTTTAACAGAGGAACCATGGGCTTAGAAAACCTGAATCTTTGTATACTGGATTCTAAGCCTGTCTGCCCTGGAGCTGTGCTCTGGGTGTAAACATTCTGTCTTCCGACACTATTCACCACACAGACAGATTTTCTTTACACAAAGTCTTGACCAAAAACAACCCATGCCCCTGCTCACAAGACACGCAGAAACACGGGTGACCGTCTCCAATACTACTGCTCTGTAAGCTCTTTGGGGACTGAGGACATATCAATTTGTCTTTGTAACCCCAGTATGTCACTAAGTTAGAACTTTTTAATTAAATAATAATAGTGAGTAATGAAAATGCATGGAAAGAGTTTAAGGCATGATGTTTGGTTCGCTCAGATCCTCTATCCACGTGACACTTGGACTAATGGTCCAAGTGCTATTCTAGCAAATTACACAAACTTTGCTGTTTCAAACAACACAAGTTTTTAGATTTAGAGTTCTGGAGGTTGGAGGTCTGCAATGGGTTCTCAGGGTAAAGTTACAGGGAAGCAGATCTGTCTTTCTTTAAGGTCTAGTGGAGAATCCACTTCTTGCCTTTTCCAGCATCTTGAGGCCTACGTTCCTTGGCTTGTGACCCCTCTTGATGTCTTTAAAGCCAGAGCATTGTAACTTCCAATCTTACTGACATGCCTGCCTCCTTCTTTCTCGTGTAAGGACTCTAAGGATGCTTTTGTCATAGTAAGAACACTGGATAATGCAGGAAAATCTCCCCATCTCAAAACCCTTAGCTTAATTCCAGTTGCATAGTCTCTTTGGTCATGCAGGATAACTTACCCAGTTTCTAGAACTTAGAATGTGAAAATCTCCATCTACCCTTTTACAGACAAAATCAGGTTTTCATCCTTTCATTACTTCCTTGACGTATAAAGCACAGTCATTCTAGTCTAGGAATCTGGAATGAACTCTTTCCTTCACACTATTTTTTTCTTCTTATAATTTACATTTGGAACACATTTAAAAATAATCTTTTACGAGTCCTCTGTTGAGCACCCAAAGTGTGCTAAGGGAAAGTGCTTTCCAAGAAATAGTAGGCAGCAAACTATTTTTACTTGGGATGTTTACTTGTGATTTCCATACTATGTATAGAGAAGATTATGTACAGTTCCTATTCTTTCATAAATTCCTTCCCTAGGAGATAATTTTTGAAAATAATAATGAGAACTTCTTTAAAGTCTTGGTAATCATGGCTAATGCTTTAATGATCGTGAAAGAGAAATTACTGAGCACCCACTGTATGCTGGCAGCTCTACTAGACCCCTAACCTCACCATCTCAGCTACTCAAACACATTAGGTAGTTATTACCATGACCCTAGTCTCACAGGCGTACATTACTGGATACGCTGTCCAAGGTCCAATACATTGTCAGTGGGTAAGGCTTTCTGGATCCACAGCCCTAAAGCTTAACTCCTGAGCCAAACATCTCTTTGGGTCTGAATCCTTCTTTTTGTGAAATAGGACATACACACCAATCAACCAATCAATCAATACATAAATACATAAACGGAGTAGAACAGGCAAATGTAAAGCAAACATCCGTCAAACTACCTTCTAGAACAAGGGTTGGCAAATAGGACCCACTGACCAAATCTAACCTGCCTTTTATTTTTTTCAAATGTATTTTTCGTAATGATGTTCAGTTGGCCAACAAATAAAGCTTTATTAGAACTCTTCCAGGCCTGATTCGTTACATACCATCCGCATCTACTTGCAGATTCTAATGGTGGAGTGAAGTAGTTGTGACAGAAGCCATTTGGCCTATAAATCCTTAAATAATCACGATCTACCCCTTTATAGATCAAGTCTGCTAACCCCTGACCTAAGTCAAGGAAAAGGGCATTGCCAGGACTCCGGAAGACTCCTCTACACCTCTCACACTCACAACCCTATTAGTAACCACTACCCTGCCTTTTGGGATCGTGATTTTTTTTTTTAGTCTAATAATTTTAGAACCTGAATACTGATGAAGTATATAATTCATTGTTGCCTGGTTTGAACTTTGTAAGAATAGAATCATACCACAAGACATTTCTTGTGCTCTTTTGCTCAACATTGATCTGCAAGACTAATTCATGTTGTTGCATTTAGCTGTAGTTTGTTCATTATCGAATTATACTCCCAGTGTATGGAGAGAACACAATTTATCCCTTCAACGGCTTATGAAAAATTGGCTTACTTTAATGTAGTGAGTCATGGTACGATGGACATTCCCATCCACACCTCCTGAGTTACTGTTGGTGTATGTGGAGCAGATGTGCTGAATCCTAACACATGTTATTTTCAGTTTATCATAAAGACCATTCCAAAGTACTTTCCAAAGGGTCTGTGCCAGTTCACACTCCAGCCAATTGGCACACGTTACTTACAGAAAAACAAGGTGGGAACACTGGTTTTCACAACCTATTTTATAATGAAGACTTAATAATATCAGATGTGAAGATATACAGACATGCCAATGGGACTAGAGAGATAACCTAGAAAACACACCCATGTGTATATGACCACTATATACATGAAAGATGGTCCTGTGGAAAAATAGAAATTATCTTCAAGAACTATGGGCCTGAGATCACGCCCTGCGTGTAAGGCTGACATTTAACTGACTGAGCCACTCAGACACCCCTGTTCTTTCTTTTTAAGATTTCATTTATTTGACACAGAGAGAGAGAGATCACAAGTAGGCAGGGAGGCAGGCAGAAAGAGAGGGGGAAGCAGGCTCCCCACTGAACAGAGAGCCCGATGCGGGGCTCGATCCCAGGACCCTGAGATCATGACCTAAGCCGAAGGCAGAGGCTTAACCCACTGAGCCACCCAGGCGCCCCTGTTCCTTCTTTTTCTATTCTCCCAAAGAACTTGTGTAAAATTAGAATTGTTTTTTCCTTAGATTTGTGGGAGAACTCACCAATGGTTTTATTTGGAGGAAGATTTATGACTTCTGATTCCATTTCATTAATGGTTGTAGGACTGTTCAGATTTTCTACCTCTCCTTAAGTCTGCTGTGATAAATTTTTAAAGGATTTCATCCCTTTATCAAAATTTTCCAGTTTATTCAAGTTATTTACAATATCCCCTTATTACATTTTCAAATGTTTGCAAAACCTGTAGAATATCAATTTTTTTTTAATTTCTGGTGGTATTCACATCTTTTTTCTTAATCTTGCCTGAAGTCTCTCAATTTTATTAATCTTTAGAAAAATCAGTTTTCAACTGTGTAAAGTCTCCATTTTGTGTGTTTTCTAAGTTACTTTATGATCTAGCTGGATTCCTGTCTTGACTCTTTAGCTCTTATTCTGAAATTTTTCACATAAAGGCTTATCTCATTAATTTGAAGCTTTAATTTTTTTCTAAGTGTTTACATTATATTTTTTTTACATTATAAATTTCCAATACTGCTATGTCTATCCCCTTACAGATACAAAATAAAGCCATTATTGTTGTTCAATTAGAAATGTTGCTCATTTTTTATGATTTGTTCTTTGATTATTTGGAAGGAGAATTCTTAATTTATAAATTAATAAGGATTTAATTATCTTCTTCCTATGAATTTCTAAATTAGTTACAATGTGTCATAGAATATGGTGTATATAATTTTATCCTTAAAAATGTGTTGAGAATTCCCTTGTCCAGGACATGGTAAAGTTTTGTGTAAAATCCATGTGTACTCCATGGGATGCTGGTAGCTCAGTCAGTTAAGCATCTGCCTCCAGCTCAGGTCATGATCTCAGGGTCCTCAGATTGATCCCTGCATGGGACTCCCTCTTTGGTGGGGATTTTGCTTCTCTCTATTCCTTTGCCCCTCCCCCCTGCTCCTGAGCTCTCTCTTGCTCACACTCTCTTGCTCCCTCTCAAATAAATAAGATCTTTTAAAAAAAAAAAGTGTATTTCAAAAGGAATTTTATTTTTCATTTATTGGCTATGGGGTTACGTGTAAGTTTAGTAAATCAAGTTTAGTAAATCAAACTTGTTAATCATCTTATTTAAATCTTTTATATCATCACAAAGGTTTTGGTCTGCTTTTCCTTTAGTTCTTAAAAGAGATGTAATAAAAAGCTCCCACTATGATTATTGTTATTTCTTCTTATAATTCTGTCAACTTTTGCTTTACATATTTTGAAGATAAATTATTACGTAAAGACACATTTAAAACAATGGAGAATAGCCTTCTGGTGATTTGATCCATTTGAAAGAACTTATCTCTATGAGTATCTTTTGTCTTAAAATTTAATACAGAAGAAACCAAGTCCACTACACTGGTTAGTATTTGTATATTCTTTAATTTCCTCTGTTTATTTTATGTATGTGGCTTATAAACATATGGTTACATTTTATTGTTATTTTCTATCCAGCCCACCATCTTTGTCTATTAACTGGAGAATTTGGTTCACTTACATTAATGTAATTACTTATGCACTTGTTTTAAGTCTTCCATTTTATTTTGTGCTGTTTTATTTTGGCCTATTCTGTAGTTAGTTTTTAATCTCACAGCCTTTATTCCTTTTTTCTCATTCTACTTATTTTTCCATTTGCTCGAATGGCAGTTTTATCTTCTGCTTCTCCACTTTATGTGATTATTGCAAATATTAAATGGTAACATTAACGACTGAGGTTAATACCACTATTCCACTCACAGAATCTGTGAAGAACTTACACTATTTAAATCCTGTTTTTTTCACCCTTCCTGCATATGCCGTTGTTGCTTGTATTTTATTGTACCTGTTTTTTTTTCTTAATTTTTAAGACACAGTCTTGTTCTTTTATCCAATCTGTGCTCCTTTAGGTTCTATCATATATTTTACCATTTCTTTGCTCTGTGTATCTTTTTATTTCTTGCATTTTACACTTCAAATGTTATATCAATTTCCTTCCATCAGAAGTTGAACTTTTGAGCAGGATGGAGACGACTAGGAAATCCCAATGTCTGTCTCCCCCACACAAAAAAATGAAAACAATAAATTTACTAGAAACTGATAGAAATAGCTCAGGAATATCTCTGGACTACAAGAAAGGATCAGCAAAAACCACGTGGAGATCAAAGATGGAGGATGGCCAACATGAAAAATATAGGAAGCCTATTACCTGGGTCACTCCATCCCCCAGCCAAGAGCAGCTGGGCACCAGGAGGGTTCTCCTCAGAGGAATTTACCCCATGCAGAAAAGCAGAGCAAGAGAACATGGTAAGCCTCACCACTGTGGATGTTTGCATCATTTACTACAGAAGTTTACAACGACCCCAGCTGATGGAGTTACCCTGGAGTCCTACCAGCTACACACACTCCCTGAGGCTATAACTATAGCTGTCGTGAGATCTGCCCTCAAGGACCTCACTTGCTCCCATGATCTGCCCTTCACTATCAGGACACCGGTTCACTTCACCATTCACGGGACCAAAAATACTAGTGCTCTGAGCCTCATCCATGGTCCCAGGTTGGGACTAGTCCCACAATTATCAGGGCAGCCCCTGCTGCCCTGAGTCCCACCCCCAGAGACCCAGGTTGTGGCCCTGACCCATCCTTGCTGGGGGTCAAGAGAAATAGAAAATCTGAAAACAACAATTACAAATAAGCAAATTGAATTAGTAACCAAGAACCTCCCAAAGAAGTCCAGGACCAGATGGCTTCACTGGTGTATTCTACCAAACATTTAAGGAAAAATGAATACCAATTCCCTTCAAACTCTTCCAAAAAATCTCAAGATGATGAAACACTCCCAAACTAATTTTTTAAGGCCAAAATTATCCTATTATCAAAGCCAGAGAAGGGGACTGCAAAAAAAGAAAATTATATGCCAATATTCCTAACATGGATGCTAAAATTCTCAGGAAAATGGCAAATTGTATTTAACAACACAATAAAAGGATCATTCATTCACCGTGATGGAGATTTATCCCTAGGATGCAAGGATGGTTCAATGTACACAAGTCAACAAATGTGATACGTCACATGGATAGATATGATGAAAGATAAAAAGCATGTGGATCATCACAACAGATGCATAAAAACATTTGACAAAATACAACATCCTTCCATGATAAAAACACTCAACAAATTGAGTATAGAAGGAATGTTCCACAGTATAATAAAGACCATATATGACAAGCCCACAGCGAACATCATACTCAATGGTGAAAAGGTAAAATCCTTTCTCAGAGATCAGAAACAAGACAGGATGCCCCCTCTTGCCATTTCTACTGTACACAGTACTAGAGATTAAGATTAATACTACAGAACGATTAAGAAATAAAAGGCATCTGTATCAGAAAGGATGATGTGAAGTTATCTGTTTGCAAATGACATAATCTTATATATAGAAAACTCTAAATTCTCCACTGAAAAAATTGTTAGAATAAAGTAAAATTGCAGGATATAGAAATCAACATATACAAGTTGGTTGCTTTTCTACACACTAACAAGGAACAATTTGAAAAGAGAAATTAAGAAAACAATTCCATTTACAAAAGAATTAAAATCAATAAAATACTTTGGTTAAGTTTGTTCCTAAGATGTTTAAGACCCGTATACGAAACACCAGAGGATATTGATGGAAGACATTGAAGAAGATACAAACAAATGGAAAGGTATCACGTGGTCTTTGGCTGAAAAAAAAAAAAAATAGTATTGTGAAAATATGCTCACTGCCAAAAGTGATCTACAGAGTCAATGCAATCCCAATCAAAATCCTAATGGTAGTTTTATAAAAATAGAAAAAACCTTAAATTTTTTTGGAACCACAAGAAACCCCAATAGCCAAAAACAATCCAAAGGGGAGAAAAATGAACCTGAAGACTACCTGATTTCAAGCTATATTACAAAACTATAATAAAAAAATAATTGTATAATTATAGTAATTATACTATAGTCATCAAAACAGTATCATCCTGCATCACCATAAGCATCAGAGCAATGGAACAAAACAGCTGAAACATAAACCCATGCATATCCATTCAACTGATTTTTGACAAAGTTGCCGGAACACACAATGCAGAAAAGATAGTCTCTTCCATAAATGGTGTTGGGAAAATTAAATACCTATCATGAAAAGAATAAAAATGACTCCTGTCTTACATTATTGACAAAAACTACTTTGAAATGGATCAAGGAATGCAATGTAAAACCTGAAACCACAGAACTCCAAGAAGAAAATGTAAAGAAAAAGATCCTGACGTTCATCCTGGCAATGATTTATTTCTTGTGTAAGACACCAAAAGGAGAGGCAACAAAAAGACAAATAAGGGGGACTATATTAAACCAAAGAACTTCTGTGTGACAATGAAAACAGTAAATTGAAAAGCAACACACAGAAGGGGAGGAAAATAATCGCAAAACATATAAGACATTATTATCTAAATATATAAAGAACACATACAATCCAATAGCAAAAAAACAAATAATCTTATTTAAAAATAGGCAAGGACATGAATAGATATCTTCCCGAAGAAGACATACTAATGGCCAGTAAGCATGTTTGAAGAACATGGTGTGTGTGTGTGGGGGGGGGGGAAGTATGTGAAAGATGCTCAATATCACTAATTATCAGGAAAACCTAAACCAAAACCACATGGAGACAATGTTTCACACTTGTTAGTAAAGCTATTATTATCAAAAAGACAAGATAAATGTTGGTGAGATTGTGGTACAAGAGAACCTTTATACATTTTGGATGAAATGTAAATGGTACAACTCTCTCCACTTTTACACAAAATGATACTGAAGTCCTAGCCACAGCTATAGGTAAGGAGAAAGAAATGAAAGGCATCCAAATGGGTAAGGAAGAACTTAAACTGTCACTATTTGCAGATGACATGATACCACACATTGAAAAAAAAATCCGAAGAGTTACCCAAAATAGGATTAGAATAAATGAATTAATGCAGTTGCTGGATATGAAATTAATACACAGAAATTTGTTTCTGTATACTAATAGCAAAGTAGCAAAGAGAGAAATTAAGAATCCCATTTACAGTTGCACCAAGAAGAATAAAATTCCTAGAAATAAACTTAACCAAGGAGGTGAAAGATCTATGCTCTGAAAACTTTAAAACATTGATGAAAGAAATTAAAAATGGCATAAACTAATGGAAATATTTTCCATGTTCATGAAGTGGGATAATTACTATTGTTTAAAAAGTCCATATTACCCTAGGTGATCTACAGATCTAATGAAATCTCTATCAAAATACCAAAAACATTTTTTTCACAGAACTGGAACAAATACTAAAAGACCACAAAAGACCCTGAATGGTGAAAGCAATCTTGAGAGAGAGCAAAGCTGAAGGTATCACAATCCCATATTTCAAGACAACATTACAAAGCTATACTGTACAAACCACCTGACACGTAGATCAGTGGAACAGAATAGAGAGCACAGAATAAACTGATGTTTATATGGTCAATTAACCTGCCACTAAAGAGGCAGGAATGTACAATGGGGAAAAGACAGTCTCTTCAATAAATGATGCTGGGGAAATGACAGCTTCATGCAAAAGAATGAGACTGTAGGACTTTTACATAAACTCAAAGTAGATTTTAGAGACCTACACATGAGACTAAAACCATGAAACTTCTAGAAGAAAATACAGGCAATCATCTCTTTCACATTTGCATTAGCAACCAATTTTCTAGATAGGTCTCCCCAGGCAAAGACACCAAAAGCAAACAAACTGTTGGGGCAACATCACAATGAAAAGCTTCTGCACAGCAAAAAAGAAAAAAAAAATCAACAAAATAAAAAGGCCACCTACTGAATGGAAGAAGATATTTGCAAATGATATATCTGATAAGGGATTAATATCCAATATATATAAAGAACTTATACAACACCACCAAAAACTAATTTGATTAAAAAATAGAGGACCAGAATAGACGTTCTCCAAAAAAAAGACATACAGATGGCCAACAGACACATGAAAAGCTGTTCGACATCACTAATGACAGAGAAATACAAATCAAAACCACAATGAGATGTCACCTTACACCTGTCAGAATGGCCAAACTCGAGAAGAGAGGAAATAACAGGGTTAGCAAGGATGTGGAGAAGAGGGAACCCTCCACTACTATTGGTGGGAATGCAAACTGGAGCAGCCACTGTGGAAAACAGTATGGAAGCTCCTCAAAAACTAGAAAATAGAAGCACCATCTAGTCCAGTAATTCCACTATTCACCCACAGAAAACAAAAACACTAATTTGAAAAGATAATGCACCCCCCCCCCATTTACTGCAGCACTATTTCCAACAGCCAAGATGTGGAAGCAGCCTAAGTGTCCACAAATGCATAAATGGGCAAAGAAGATGTGGTACATGTACAAATCCATACATATCCATAAACAGAATATTACTTGGCCATAAAAAAGAATGCGATCTTGCCATTTGTGACACCAGAGATGGACCTAGAGGGAGTTATGCTAAGGGAAATAAGTCAGACAGAGGAACACAAATACTGGATAATATTACTTAGATGTGCAATCTAAAAAAAATAAAAAAGATAACAGCAAAAAGCAGATACAGGCCTAAAAAGTCAGAGAACAAACTGGCGATTGACAGAAGAGAGGTGGTGGGAAGATGGGCAAAATAGGTAAAGGGGAGGGGCAAGTATAGACTTACAGTTATGGAATTAATAAATCATGGAAATGAAAGGTGCAGCATAGGGAAGAGAGTCAACAGTATTTTAACAGTGTTGTATGTGACAGATGATAGCTACGTTTGCAGTGAACACAGCATAAAGTATAGCATTGTCAAATCAGTATGTTGTATACCTGAAACTAATGAAACACTGTGTCACCTAGTCTTCAATAAAAATAAAAATAAAAATAAAAATAAAAAGGTATAGCCATTATGAAAAACATGGTAGTTCCTTAAAAAAAAATTAAAAATGAACTACCATGTGACCCAGCAATCTCACTCCCAGGTGTGTGTGTGTGTGTGTGTGTGTGTGTATACACACACAAATATATATATATAAAGAAACTGAAGTTGGTATCTTAAAGAGTTACTGGTATACCCATGTTCATTGCAGCATTATTAATAATAGCCAAGACACAGAAACACGTGTCAAACAGCAAGTGAACAGTTAAGAAGATGCGGTATTTATATAAACACCCGATAGAGTATCATGCAGTCATGAGAAAGAATATACTCCCATTTGCAACAACACAGATGGAAACTGAGAACATTATGGTAAGTGGAATAAGGCAAAGAAAGACAAATAATGTTTGATGTTTCACATGCGAAACCTCTACAAAGCTAAATTCACAAAACAAAGAATCGAATGGTGATTACCAGAGGCTGGAAGTGGGAGAATCAGGGAGATGTGAAGGACATGAATTTACAACTGGGGGATAAGTCCATTCTGGAGATTGCACGCACAGCATAAGGAACAGTCAACACTGTATAATAAACTTCAAAGTTGCCAGGAGACTCGATCCTTAAATGCTCTTCCCACGAGAAAAGACTCGGTAATGTTGTGACAAGGCCAAGTCGTTAGCCAAGGCTATGGAGGTAACCAAGTTGCAACATAAAAGTTTATCAACCCAACACACTGAGCACCTTAAACGCACACATTCTAGGTCAACCACACCTCATTAAAAATAAACAATTTTAAAATTTCCCCTGCTGAGAGTCTTTGAAGGGCAAACTACCTCAGTTTCATTTGCTTAAAAGTACTTCTACTACCCTTCTTCTTCAAAGATTCATTTGTTGGGGCTCCTGGGTGGCTCAGTGGGTTAAGCCTCTGCCTTCAGCTCAGGTCATGATCTCAGGGTATTGGGATCAAGCCCCGGCATCGGGCTCTCTGCTCAGCAGGGAGCGTGCTTCCTCCTCTCTCTGCCTGCCTCTCTGCCTACTTGTGATCTCTGTCTGTCAAATAAATAAATAAAATATTTTAAAAAAATTTTTTTTAAAGATTCATTTGTTGTTTATTGTTGCAGGTTGGAGAGATGCTCTCTTCATTAAAGGTACTGCACTGAACTTCAGCTTCGTTACTGCCCTTAAGTGTCGCTCCTTTGAAGAGGATATATTCCCACCCCCTCTGGCGGATTTAAGAGCTTCTCTTTGTCTTTGGATTTCTGCAGTTTCTACAGGACATATTAAGTAGAGCATTCTTTTACGCTCATTCTTGGATTTGTCGGGCCATGCGAAACTGCAGAGTGGTGTCACCATTTGAGGAAATTATCCAGTTAGGTCTAAGAGTTGACTGACCACACTATCCCTTTTCTTCTAGAAGGGATGAAGCATAGGTTAAACTTTCTCACTTTGTCCTTCATGTTTGTTTTAACTTGGTTTCATAGTTTCCTTCCTCCTCACCACCACTGCATTCTGGGTAACTTCTTCACAGCTATTTTTTTCAGCTCCGATTTTTCAGAGCTGAAACCCATCAATTAAGAGTTTATTTTTTGTTCACTCTATCAATACGTCTTTGTAAAAGGTCTATTTGTGTTTTGTTTTTTTTTCTTAACATAATAGGTCTCTTTTTGTAGCTCAGAATTCTTTATAGTAATTTCTACAAAGTTTATCTTTGGATACATACAGGGTTTTTGTTGTTGTTGTTTTTAAGATTTTATTTATTTATTTGACAGAGAGATCACAAGTAGGCAGAGAGGCAGGCAAAGTGAGAGGAGGAAGCAGGCTCCCCGCTGAGCAGAGAACCCAAAGCGGAGCTCAGTCCCAGGACCCTGAGATCATGACCTGAGCTGAAGGCAGAGGCTTTAACCCACTGAGCCACCCAGGCACCCCTGTTGTTATTTTTGAGAGAGCAAATGCACACTAGTGGAGGGGTGAGAGGCAGAGAGGGAGAGAGAGAACTTTAGGCAGGCCCTCTGCTCAGCATGGAGCTTAACACAGGACTCAAACTCAAGACCCTGAGATAGTGACCTGAGCCCAAATCAAGAGTCAAGCACTTAACTGAGTCACCCAGTGTTAAATATTTTATATTTAAAATATAATCAATATTTTAAAATTGCAATATTTAAAATGACAGTCTCCATTTTAGTATCATTTGGGGTCTGTTTCATTTTCTGTGTTTCCTGATTATCACTTACAGAGCCTTAGTCCCTAATATTTGGTTATTTCTGATTGTGTAATGTTAATTGCCTTTAGGTTTATGGAGAATTTTTTGAGGCCTAGAAGGACAGTGCCTGCTTTTAAAGTGGATTTTTTCACTTTGGCTTGGTAGTGTTATCAGTCATCAATCATGTTAAACCAAGTTCATGACTTGAGGTCCTATGGATTCACCTGGCAGTGTAAACCCAAGAAGCAGATCTGTGCATGGGTGGCCTATGGCCACAAAGTTGTGGACATGTTCTCCCCTTTCTCCTGATGTCTAGCATCAAGGCATTAGGGCCTCCAATCCTCTGGCAGGTACTCCTGGTTCACACGTACCCTGGGAGTTTTCCTTTTGGAGTCCAACAGAGATGTAGCCTTAAATTCTGACCCCCTTGATGTGGGGGAAGCTTTTATAAATGACCAGAATTCTCAAATGTCCAGAAAATAAAAGTGGTTTCAAGTCTCAGGCTCTCAGTTTTTAAAGTTTCATTTCCTTTAGATCTTACGAGCTGTTTAATGCTTCAAAGATTTTTTAAAATATGGTTTTACCTGAAGTTTTAGTTCAAATCACTGAATTTCCCATTCTCAGAATCAGAAACCTAGGTGTATATGCATGTTGTAGAGATGTCCCATACAATATGGTTAGGGGAGGGTCTTTGAAATGCTACATCCTATGATGGACAGAGGGCATGATCTGGGGAACACTTTGTCAGACCTGAAATCCATATGGTCACATTTTCCCCCAAATGCTGCATTTCTCTCAGAACGTGGCTTAGTGAGGAATCCTACTCTGTCCCTTTATGCTGATAGCCCTCGTCAACAGTCTGCAGTGAAAATGATTAGCTGGTGAAGTCCAACTTTCTTGAAGGAATCTGGATTCCCTGTATTTATCCCGGGGCTTCAAGCCTCTGCTACATGTGACTTACATCTTCATGAAACTTCTAAGTTTATGCAACACTTTCACCTGATCTTCCCACCTGATCCTCACCACGTCCTGGGGAGCTAAACAGGACAGAAAGAGGTGTTGCTCCTGCACAGAGTTAGGGGATGGGATCAAGAGCCAAGAGTCAGGACCTCATTCCCCGGGTTCAGTGCTCTTTATCCACAGTGCTCGCTGCCATCAAATGGTCACCGTGGCAGCACCTCAAGGTGAAATGCGGGAGCTCTACGTCCTAATACATGGTTGCAACATTGCTAACTGACACGTAGGAATGAACGTGTGCCAACACTACCAGCCCAACGGCATAGGAGCTACAGAGTCACCCCTTCTGAATAAGCACCATGACTTTTCCTGCTGTTGTCCTCACCAGATTCTACAGAAAGAAGAGGTTTTTAAGAGTTTGGCTTGTTTCTTTCCCTTTTGCTGCCCCCATCCCTTCATCTTTCAGTCCTTTATTTTTTTCCTCTATGGGCAACCTTTGGATGAAGTTGAGCAGGGAAATTTAGAAGGGAAGAAGAGGGGAGGTTAATTTCACCTGAGCTGGGTGTCCAGGCTCAGAATTTGGTGTCTGGACAAAAACTAAAACTCAGCTGAAACCTGTTATGAATTTAACACAACCCAAATATCCCACCGGCTTATGAACAGAGGAACGAACAGTTAAATCTGAAGGTTCCTAATTCCAATACTCTGACCCGTATTTCCATTTCCACAAAGAGAACCCGCCTGCCCCTGACTTGGAAGAGCATCTAGGCTTATTCGTCATACATCACTTGACGTCACCCTCCGCTCCATCCTTCCAAGCTCCATCATGCTGCCTTCTCTGGCTGCCACCCCTGGCTCCCCATCCGTCCTGGCCACCATGTTTAATCCTCAGGTCATCAACAATTCAGTCAACAATGACTTAAAAATAACAGTAAGGAGAAATGCCTACCTCCCTCCATGGTACAGTCCACGGGATCTCCCAGCACAGCTGCTTGTGTGTAGACGTGATACACAGTTTAATAACATAGTGACTTGACTTTGTATACAAACACCTCTTCATCTCCAGGGTGGACAAGCCCACAGAGGGAAAGGTCAGAGAGGATCTTACCTGCAGCTGCCAAACATCAGTCAGTCGAACTCACCTCACAGTCAGACTGGAAGATTCCGTCCTCTTAGTGAAGTCTCACAGGAGGTTAACCATTTTCTGAGATGCTTCTGAAGTCCTCCACACCTAACCCTGCCCCGACCAGTGGGCATGCCAGGTGGTTTAGGTCTGAAGCTCAGTTGTAGACATGGTAGGAAGTGTTCCCAGGAGATTCTGTGGTGCCTAAGATAATCCAAGATGCAAATGGACTGTGGTCAGTCAGGACGAAGGCACAACGTCAAGGCTGTTGTATCAAAATCTTAAGTTAAGGCTGACTGGGACCTCTGGCATATTCTGCTGGTTACATACCAGGAGTCTGTCTTCCTTTCTTTGAAGACAAAATTTAAGTTTTATTCAAAGAGACAAGATACCCTGCTTCAAGCTTGTATACTCCCTCATACACTTCAGTGCACATCTATGACTAAGTTCCCGCCAACGATACCTTTGCTTCCTGGAATTAGATACAATGGCAGAGGTCTGAAAAATATTTCTGTACCAAGAAGCAAACTTCATGGACTAAAGATAGGCACAAAGCAAGGACAGCGGCACACAAGTTCTAAAGGAACCCTGTCCCCGGTGATGGGGCATTGTTATACCAACCCTTGAATGGCTACTTCCAGACTTTTATCACCAGAGAGGGATTTTTAAAAATTTTTAAAAAGAAAGAAAAGAAATCTGTATGTTCTACCTCTTGTTTCCAATTTTCTTTTCTTTTCTTTATTTATTTGACAGACAGAGATCACAAGTAGGCAGAGAAGCAGGCAGAGAGAGAGGTGGAAGCAGGTTCCCCGCTGAGCAGAGAGCCCGATTCGGGGCTCAATCCCAGGACCCTGAGACCATGACCTGAGCTGAAGGCAGAAGCTTAACCCACTGAGCCACCCAGGTGCCCCTCAATTTTCTGTTAATACACAATGCTTTCTAGTTCCAGCTGATGAAGCCCTCGGATTGTTAGGTTTGGAGCAACTTTTCCTGGGGTCCCAGGCCTGTTACCCCATGCTTATCTCTAGGTCCTTGAACAGTTCAAGCTCTTTGTGCCTGCTTCATTTCAAGTAAGAAATGGGTAATGAAAGAACCCATCTCATGGCAATTAAGAGGATCAGGCAAGATAATACAGCGAGTCTCTCCGAAGAGTAGGCTTCATTCAGTATTATGTGACCGGTGGGGGAGTGATTCGTCCACATGTTGACAAGTTCTCGGGTTACTCTATGCCTACAGGTTATTCGAAAGGCCGTTGTCACTCCTCCTGGCTTCCAGACAAGGCAGGACCTCCCTGCTGGTGGCTTTACTTCCCTCTCACATGTAGAGAGGTGAGGGGTGAGAGGTGTGTCTTTATATACACACACTTTCTCCTCGATCGCGGACCCCAGAGAATGGGCTCATTTTAATGAAAATTATACACCAAGGACTTGGTGTTCAAGCTCAAGGGCCACGCCACCTCTGAGAAGCCCACGTCGTCTGCATTTGGATTCTGAACTGTCCTGTACACTTCCTGCCAGCCACCTGCACTCAGCACGGAAATACAGCCATCTCTGCCACACAGGGATGAAGGGACATACGTCGCCATTCGGCAAAGCGACAGAAGAGGCCCGCTGCAGTTCCAAGGGCAGAAAACACCAAGCGGAAACCAGCCCAGATGCCCCTCTCACGCATCCCTTGGACATAAAAAGAGGAATGGCTGAAATTGAAAATGACATGGGAAGAATGAAGCACTATTTGGGAGAGAGAGACACACACACACACACACACACACACACACACGAACGAAGCCCGTGAATGCTATTTGTTCCCACTCTATTATTCAGCATCGGCTTTGGCGCCTTTGTCATTTGCATCCTTTGTGTGGGGCCACCCTGGAGATCTCCCGTTTTCTGACACAGAGGATGAGTTCCAAACCCGCTCTGAATAGGGCCATTTGCTGACTGTTTGTTTCTGCAGCAAGGGTGAATGCCTGGGCCTAGTATGCTGCGGGATGACTGCACGCTCGCTGCCTTGCTCCTGCCTCGGTGATGCGGAGGTTTCGAGATAATGGCCAGCCCTCGGGGGCAGCCCCATCGGGCTCCCCAGCCAGGTGCACAGGCTGGAGGCAGTGGCTGCCAGTGCATTTTCAGAAGGCGCTGGTTCAGATTTTTCCTGACCTTGCTTCTCTGAGCAGGGCGGAAACAGAACCAAGAGGAATGATGGAGAAGAAACAAATCCATGCAAAACAGGACCACATTTACCATTCTACCTGAGGGTCCTGGAGATTACGGTGGCATCAGCCTGGCTAGGCAGGTAATGCTGGACGGAGTTCAAAGGCGTGAACTCCTCAGGCCCAGGCAGCCAGAATGCAGAAGGCACCCGGTCCCGCCTCCACTGCTCAATTTTACAGTCTGAATCGCCTGGCGGCTTAGGCCGGGGGAAAAAATCCAATCAATCCATCTATCTCCTAAGCCTGCAAAACCCCAGGAAGCTCCTTTGTGCTCAGGGAGGTTGGTACCTTAAAAAAAAATGAGCTGCCCTAGTCCATCTGATATGCGGAGGTCAACGGAAAGCATGATTTAATAGAGCGCGAGAAAGGGAAAAATTCAAAACGGCAATTATGTTTCCCTGCCAGATTCCATGTGCTCTTCCGAGGCTCGCCCTTGCTGTCTTCTTGATGCTTTTGATAATTATTTAATTGGTCTCCAATCTGAGTAGATGCTGTTTGAACTGCCTTTTGGGTTTATAGAAAGAATTACTGATTACACAACTCTCAGATGAATAAATACACATCACTTTTTTCCTCTGCGCGGATCATAGCAAAGCAGTACTTTGGATTCCTTGACGGACACGCAGTAGAGAGATCAGGCAATTTCCTGTGTCATTTTCAATATGCAAATGCTCTTTTGGGGGAATAGCGTATGTAATGACAAAGAAACAGCTTTGTAAATAACACCTGGTTTAGAACAGCTTAGGGTAGGAGGAAGGTGGGAAAGAACCCGGCTTTTTCACATGTTTTGAGTAGTACAGGAAGAAAAGAATGTAAGTCTCTTAGATGTAAAATTAATTATATATTCCAGGTAAGCTCTCTTTATCCTGGATTTGGTAATTCAGTAATAGCTGGGGGGTTCCTAGGAGGACTTTGGACGTGGGCCCTTGAAGGCTTGATGAAAAGAACAGAACACATTCCCTTTCTAAAACCGGATCTCTAGGTTGCTATCAAATTAGAAATTCTGAAAAGACTGTATCAAAAGTACAAGGCTGTTTTGGTTTTTAATTACAAGCCAACTCTGTAATGGTCACACGGCTAGCCATGTGTAAGCCTGAAGCAGCAATATATAAATGCCATGAAAAACAGGACTTCCGATCAGCGACTCCGGATCCCAGCAGAGCTTGGCAAAAACCAACCACTCCAGAGACCAAATGGATCACAACATTTGCCGGGCGCTGGAATGGTCTTCGTGAGACTTTAGATTATGTGGTAGGGTCCTCACTCGGCTCTCTGAGTGATAACCTACGTCCCTCGGGCAATCCCAGCGTTATTTAAATGCAAGATGAAAGCCATAATCTCAGGGTCCAACATTTTGAATCAAAAGCCCAAATGGGAGATGTGGATTTCCCCCTGGAGAAAGAAAGGCCCTTTAAGGTCCCCCGCCGCCCCCCCCCCAGGCATCCCCACACAGACCGAGCAGAACAAGTAGAGCTGGACAGGAGTCCCCTCTTACCGGTATCCACCATCTCATGTGGCACCCATTTTACAGATGACCCGACCCACCAGGCTCTGGCAGGCAGTTGAATTTGCCACCCTGATTGGGTTCGGCCACCTTTAAATCCTTCCTTTTATTAGGATATTAAACAGAGTAAGGCACTAAAGCCCAAGGTCACTTATCTGGTTAGTGCTGCCATAGAAAGCCTTCTAAGATGGTGCCCAACGGTTCCTACCCTCCTGCTGTCTACTCCTTGTATAATGTATGTTCTTCGTGTGGCAGCTCGACCTAGGGACTTCCTTTTAAGACACAGAAAGCTGGAAAAATGACAGGTTCTCACTTCCCAGACTAGGTTATACGAGATTGACTTCAGTCATCCTCACACTCTCACTCTTGCTGGCCTACTGCCATCCTGTTGACTTCTTGGCTTATTCACTTTTAACCAAGCTGCCAAGGTAAAGAGTTGAATGTAGCAAGCAGCGGAGGGTGACATCTGACCACCAGCCATCAAGAAACTCAAGTTCTCAGCCCAACAACTTATGAGAAACGGAGTCCTGCCAACAAACACTGAATGAACTTGGAAATGGATCCTGAGGCCCTCAGTCAAGCCTTGTTGTGGCCCAACCCAAACCCAGATCATAACCTCCTATAAGACCCTGGGCTAACCCCTTGATTGCAGCTGTGGAGAAACCCAGGAGCAGAAGACCCACGCCAAGCCACACTCGGATTCCTGACCCACAGAAACTACGAAGTAATACGAGTTGTTGTTTTGAGTCACTAAGTTTGTAGTACTCAGTTATGCCGTGAAAAAGGTTCTGGTACCAAATCTAGTGAGTATTCCCCACACCAACAAGCAATTCTCTGAGGGCGGCTTCCCCACACAGCACCAACTATCCAGGACTCAATTCTGACATTCTTGACCCGGAGACACCATCAAATTCCACAGGAAAGTGCTTAGTCCGGCCACAGCGCCCCAGCCCGGACACCTACTTCATAAGCCAAGGTTGTTGTCCGTACTTCTAACTAACCTACTTTCGATTGGAGGTTCCCATGATCCCCCACTCCAACCAATCCCACGTCCATGACGTTACCTGTATCTCCAACTGGATGGGCTATATGTCAGAGGTTCCCATGACCCCTTCCAAGTTTGCTAGAATGGCTCACTGAACTCAGAAATGGTTTCGGTTACTGAATCAAAAGTTTATTGGAAAAAGATAAAAATCAAGAACCGCCAGGTAGAAGAGACGCAGAGAGCAAGGTGTAGGAGGAAGAGTGTACAGCTTCCCTGCCCTCTGTTTGCCACACTCTCAGCACCTCATCCCACGCAACCTCACCCAACATGGAAGATGTCCAAAACTCAGTTCTTCTGGGTTTTTCACAGAGGCTCGATTACACAGGCACGACTGGTTAATTCACTGGCCACTGGCTATTGACTCGACCTCTAGCCGCTCACACCTTCCTGGGCTGGAGTTAGGACTGCAAGTTCCAGCCCTTTTATCACGTGGTTGGGACTCCCAGACACCCATCTCCCTCCCCAGGTGGGCACCCGAAGTCGGCCCCTTCCACCTCACAGAAACCCATTTTTCTTATTACTCAGGAAATTCCAAAGGTTTTTTAGAGCTTTATGCCAGAAACAGAGATGAAGACCAAACATGTATTTCTTCGTGTAAATCGTAGCATCACAGCCACCGTAGATAATGAATGCGATGGCAGAGTAATAAGTGGAACCTCGACCCCCTTCCTTCCATTTACCCCTCCACGGGTGCAGGCGCCGGTGGCACATCTTTGATCCGCCAGCAGACATCTATGCTATCAAGCTCAGAATAAAAAGAGTTGTCCTCCTTTTTTTGGCTAGACGAAGAACTTCACAGGCATTAAAATAGCTCTAATTGATCAAAAATTAAACGGAGCAAGATAGAATATAAAAAGGAACACAAGTCACTAGAGTGTTACGCTTGCAATTATCTCTGTATTTAGGGAGGGAAGTTTGGTTCCTTAAACTTACTTCCAGAGGAAGTTTGTCCACATTGGAGACAAAGAAAAAAAAATTCCGGTCTCCCTGACCCCACTGGGCCTAGCAGAGCAGGAGCCTTTCCCAACTGGGGTTGGGGGTGGGGGCTCTAGGGGGAAACATCCATGGGGACCCAGATGACCATCTGACATTGCCAGATCCCATGTCCACTGGACGTGAAATGGAAGTGTGGGGTCCTGGTTTCCACATCAGGAGCACCTTCTAGTCTCCAGTCTCCATCATCCATCATGACTCCTTGCATGGCCTTGGCTTGGGGCCAGCCCTTCTGTCCCGCCATCTTCTGAGACTGTGAACAATTCCCTCCCTTCATTTATATTGCTTCTGTGAAGTATAACTTTATCATGTTTCTCCAGAGTCTTCTTTTTCTAGGTTATATAAATTTAGCTCTTCACCCTCCTTGACGGCTTGCCCTCCAATCCTCTTGCCAGTTGATTAATTTTTCTTCATTTCTTACACATCTGCACAGGTATACACCCTTCTGCAGGGAGAAGGGCCATGGGAAACAAGACCAAAGACATTGTGGAAAAGCTGAAATTCACTGGGAGAAGGAGGGAAAATAAGAAGTTTCTTCAGTCTCATCGTAAATGCATGGAAACTTGTTTGGGGAAAGCTCATGAAAAGAAGGTCATTCGGAAAAGGTTATGGTTTTTGGAAATCATATTCAGGTTCTTCCTCAGATACAGAGTTCTAATTAAGATCAGCCTGTAAGATGTTTTCACCATGTGCCAGAGGGCTAGGGCAGAGATGTATCTTCCTCTTGCACTCCTTACTCTCCCCACATACTTTGATCTCTCCCTGAGTCTCTCTCCCTGCACCCATGTACACCTCCACCAACCCAAACAAGCTCCAAGGCCAAAGAAACAGGAGCCATCTTCCCTAGGGGTAAAGCAAGGGCAAGGGTGCTAACACTAACACCTGCTCCTCCCTGGGTAAGTCTTTGTCTACTTGCAAAGTCCTTCGGGGGACATATAACCTCCTTATCCCACCTGTGGGCTTCCTATCCTCCAGGTGCCTACATTTGGCTGGCACACCTTGGTTATTATTATTATTATTATTTTAGATTTTGAGAGAGAGAGCATGTTTGTGCATGGTTGGGGGATGAAACATTTTGTGGAGGGGAGCGGGACAGGCAGACTCCACACTGAGCGCAGAGCCTGATGCAACGCTCAATCTCATGCCGAGATCTTGACCTGAGCTGAAACCAAGCATTGGACACTTACCTGACAGAGCCACCCAGGCACCCACATCTTGGTTGTTTTAACTGCACTATGGAAATTACCTGAAACACATCCCTCTATGCCTTGGTTCGGCTTTTCTAGAAACTCTCTTGAAGCCCAAGTTCTTTTCCTTTACGATTTTAAAAACTTTGTTTCATTTCTCTCCCTTTCTCCTTGCTCCTTAATTATTTTCAAGGAGTTGGAAATGAAAATACTTCTGTTGTCCAGGACTGAAGTGTGGACTCTGACTTCTGGCGTCAGAGGCTGAGGGGAAGGACCATCTTCTTTCCAGACTTTTGCCTCTTACAGTATCAAGCATTCAGTGCTTCCCAAGATGTGATCTGACACAGCATGAAATCTAGGGCAGAGAACTGAGTGTTGTGTGTGTGTGTGTGTGTGTGTGTGTGTGTGTGTGTGTATTTTCAACAGTTTCATGGTTACACATTTACTTCAGAATCCAACAACTTTCAGAGTTTTCCTTTGTGTTGTCTACATGCGGTTACCCCAAAATGGCCTCCTGATGAAGCTACCCTACGGGAGGTGTAATATTGGGAACGCCCACCATTATTCCATTACGCATCTTTCAACTCTTATGCTATCATTGGTGTCTTGTGGCTTTTCTACTTGAAGAAAATGATGTTTATCTTTGTAGGAACCAAAATGTATTCTAAGACATGCCCAATTGCATTATTTTATGCTCTTAATGGCTTAGCCCAATGAACATGTTTTCTGGCTTTGCCTAATTATGGACTGAACTGTGTCCCCCTAAAATGCATATGTTGAAGTTGTAACCCCCAGTCATTCTGAGTGTCCCTGCCTTTGGAGAGAAGGCCTTTTTCAAGAAGTCATTAAGTTAAAATGAGGTCTTTAGGTTGGGATCTACTTCAGTACGGACTAGCACCCCTCTAAGAGGAGACAAGCACATACAAAGAGAGATACCAGGGGTGCACAAATACAGAGCAAAGTGTTCACGTCTCACAATGTGAGGACACACTGAGAAAGGAGCCATCCATGAGCCAAGAAGAGAAATCTCAGGAGAGACCAAATCGGTCAACACCTTGATCTTGGACTTCGGGTGTCCAGAACTATAAGAAAACAAACTGTTGTTGTTTAAACCCCCAGTCTGTGTTGTTTTATTACAGCAACTCTATCAGACTAATACAATGTCAAGGTGAGGAAAAAGAAAAGAGACTGAACACACCAACGTACTGGGTGAGAAAGACCAGGAATTGCAACATCGGAAGATAATCAGACCCAGCCTGGAAGACACACCTGATCTAAGGCAGATGGTTCCTTCCCCAGACCATTTCCTCCAGCTCTTCAGCTTACAGAGCTGGCTCTTTGGAGACACACCCAGAGAACATGGTGAGCAAAAACGACCAAGTCTAATGTAGGCTTTGCCCATCTCATGTACAACAAAAGGGATCCTGTCTTTGCTCTATGAGCAGAAGGGGGCTTATCCAGAATGACATGCTTAGGGAAGCAGAAATGGTAGATGAACAAACCAGGTCCCCTCCAGCATCAGGATGAACCCACACAGATCAGGAAGTGGATGCATTGGTGCTACGGGTTCCGTAAGTGGCATCTGTCCCAGGCAGAGCCATGCACCCCTCCAGAGATGTCCAAGTCCCAATCCCCCACACCTGTGACTCAGGTACCTTGTGTGGCAAAGAGACTTTATAGATGTGATTAAAGGGATGAACCCTGAAATGGTCAGATTATCCTGGACTATTGGGGCAGGCCCAATGGACCATAAATATCCTTAGATGGATAGACATAGAGCCTTATACAGAGGCCATAGAGGCATGGAAGGTGATGTGTCTACGCTACCGAAGGTTGGAGAAATGCACCCGAACAAGGAGGCTGAAGGTCACAAGCTGGGGAATGCAGGCAGCTTCTAGAAGCTGGGAAAGATAAGCACACAGTTCCTCCTCCAGAGTCTCCAGAAGGAACTAGTCCTGCCTATCCCTTACTTTAGCTGGCTGAGATGGATTTTGGAATTCTGACCCCAGAACTTCAGGGGAGTGCCATATGGTCCTGTGAGTCTGTAAATTCTCACACTGGTCACAACTTCAAAGGCTGCCCCTGGCCCAAGAGTCCAAGGGTGGAGCAGCAGTGACACTGTCCGCTACCCCTGTCCTGCCAGCCTAGACAACTTCAAAGCATACAGAGAAAAGACTGGGCTTGGGCCTCAGCTTCAATGACCCTTCAGGAAAATCCCAGAACCTTGCTATGGGCTCTGGAGGCCATGGACTCTAACCTTATGACTGCATCAAGGACCATCATTCCCATTTCGGAGACGAAAAAAGGGACACACCAGAGGGACAAAACAGAGACCACCCTGTCTAAGGTCCTAGAAACCTAAGGCCCATCTAACGTCCCAAGCCGCACAAAGACAAATGCTTGCAGGGTCAGGATTCTCTTTCTTGAGGCTTCTGATGCTGGCATATCATCCACTAGATGAAACAGCAGGAATCTCGTGACAGGCACAGTAATTTTACAGGATCTGCTTTAGATTGTTCTGGTGTGTGCGGCAGTCTGGCTTAATGAGATTTGGAGTCAGAGAGCCCTCACTGAATACCAACTCTAGCTCTGAGATCTTGAGCAGATAGCAGAGTGGCTATTAAAATAAAATTATATGTAACCTTCAGCTCCGCACTCCCATCCCTGGGAAATCGTCCTTAGAAATTAAAGGGCCCCTCACTTGAAACTACACTTAGAAGGAGGATTACTGTCTGTTTGTTTATAGTGAAGTGAAAGTAGATGCCTGGCATAGAGGACTGGCTGAATAAATGGGAAATTTATGCACCAGTTAAAACCAGGAGCTTGATCTACAGGAGGGGAAGTTGGGACGAATTCTACAAAGTATCGTATAGTGAGAAAGACAAACGACATTTAAGTGCCTATGACAAAAATCCCATTTTTTAAAAGTCAGTGACAAAACCCCCATGCTCAAGATTATATAAGGAAATAAAAGTATGAAGTGAAACCAGACAAAATTTGATATCCATTTTTAATTTTTAAGAATTGCAATCACAAAAAAATAGTGTTAGATAAATAACTCTAACAAGATAAAAAATTCTCCTACCATAATCCCAAAGCTAGCATTCTGCTTATTGGGAAGCACTAGAAACATCACCATCAACGTTGGAAATAGCATTTGATGTTGTGCAAGAAAGTAATGGCCAATAAAACTAGGTAACAGAAAGTTATTATCCTAATTCTACAAATTGGAAAGTAGCATGAAAAATTATTTGCAGTTGGGAGGACTATATATTTGGCAAATGAAAAACAACTGAAAAGCTACCATAACCAGGAAGAGATTCATAAACACTTTAGGGATATAAAATAGATATATTAGTTTTCACATATACTGTATCTGTGTGTATATATATTATATTATATACATATATTATATAACCCATACTATAGCATATACTATATATAATCTTTCATATAATTTATAATCTATTATATAATCTATACTATAGTACGATAATACTATATTAATACTAATATACAGTAATTATATATATAATACATAATATTAATATATACTTACTAATATTTACTAATCTATATTAAAATACAGATTATACTATACTATATGGTATAGATTATACTATAATCTTTTATATAATCTATAACTTATTATACTATATAGTATAGATTATACTATAATCTTTTATATAATCTATAACTTATACTATATAGTATAGATTATACTATAGTATAGATTATATAATATATAATATGTATATATTATATGTAATATATACACAAAGATCTATATCTTTATATCTATATCTATATATGTATAGTATAAATATACTATAGTATAGATTATGTAATATATAATATGTATGCAACATTATGTATGCAGTACATAATATATAATATACGCAACAACCACATAGATAAAGTTACATGAATATACCAACCAAATCAGGCATTAAAATAATATCATGTAGGAGCCACAGAACAGAAACATCACTATACTCCTCAAGACTAAAAACCACTTTAAAAATGAAAACACACCATGACTGAGAGGTGACTTTTCCATACCCTCATTTGCAAGTTCAATATATACCCCAATACCTACAAGCGTAGTTTTAAAAAAGATCAACAATAACATAATGGGATTCGAAACCTCCTATGGAAACAGGAGATGGAATAACCAGGAAGACTCTGAAAAAGAAGAACTCGATGTTCAAACATATTTAAAAGGTTCTGTTATTAAAACAGTATGGTAATATGTGAATAGACAGATGAGTAGAATAGAATAAAAGTAAAAAAAAAAGAAAAAGACCTATACAGACCCACATGTGCAGACTTGAATGGATGATAAAGGAAGCATCACAGCCATGAAATGATTCAATGAAAGGACAAGCAATTGGTTACTCCCCAGACATCTACCAAGCAAGACCAGAGGCGCACTTCAGCCTCCACTCTGGGACTTTTTTCCAAATGGAGAGAAGACTTAAATGCAAACCCTGAAGTCACAATTAGACAGAAACAGGGGAGAAAAATACCAGAGCAATAAGGATCTAATGAGAGCTCAAAAATTCCTGGAGACTGGTGAACCGGACTCCTGAAATGGCAATTTCTTCATGAGAAAAACATCATAGTTCAGGTCAAAGGACAAGAGAGAAACCAGGCAAAAGGACTTGCAAGTCCCATCACAAAAGGCCAACTGTCATGTAGGCAAGAGTACCCGATAGAAAAAAAATGGACCAAAGGGAGGCCTAGATAATCACTAGGAAGGACACGTAAGGACCTTCCAAACAGGAAGACACGCTCGGCTTCATCTCAGGACGAGCAAGTCAAACTAGCCAGACTCAGTAATTTTCGTCTAGCAGAGTGACACAAAATCTGAAAACTTGATAAGAACCACTGGCGAGGTTATGGGGAAACAGACACTGTGCATTCTGCTGGGGCAAGGACAAACCGGCCCCACCCAGGGACGGCAAGTGGGCAGAATCCACCTTGACCTTTGATTGAGCAATTCACCCCAGAGACACGCCAGAACCCGGAGATAAGCAGTGGGACACGGGAGGGTCTGTTTATTTCCACACTGCGTGCAAGAGCAAAAAACTGAAAAATCCTCTAATGGAGATCTGGTTAATTATTGAATTCATTTTTAGAAATAAAGTGGAAACAGTGCAACTCTTTAAAAAAAAAAAGAAAAAAAAAAAAAGGAAGAGTCTTGCCCTAAGATTTGTAAAGACGCAGTAATTAGGATTAAGTTGGGGAGGGGGAGCCAGGCCTGAGATCCCGTGCACAGGCTGCCTGGAGTGCAAAGAGAAACCGATCTGTGCAGGCGTGAAAACCCTTCCGGAGGAGTCACAGGTTAGTAACAGCGATGCCATGTAACAGTTTTTGCCTTTTTAGGTGAATAGATTACCTATTCAAAAATTAAATATTTCAGAGTTTCTCCATGTTGTTGTTGTTGGTTTTTTTGTTTTTGTTTTGTTTTGTTTTTGTTTGTTTGGTTTTTTTTTTTTTTTGGGTCATCAGCATACATTACTTACAAAGTAAGAAAAAGCCTTTTCTACCTTAAGGAAATAAATTAAATCTTTGAAATTAGAGTAAGTGCATTTAAATTCTGGTCCTACCTCTCAGTAGCTGTGTGACTTTGGGCGACATACTTAACCCTTGACACTTGACCTCTAAAACACATATAATAATACCTCCTGGGTTGTTTCAACAATGTGCTGGGATAATGACCTTTCAAGGGCTGGTCCCAGGGTAAACCCTCAATAGGTAACACTTATTATTCCCTCATGGGGTTGCTCTGGGGACAAGGACAGGAAATAAGTAGCTGGAGCTACTGGGGCAGAGCTGGTACCCGATGAACATTCATACCCTCCCCTGGGCGTCTAGGACACCCAGCTCCCACCCCAGGACAGGCCCCCGCTGCTGGCAAAGGCTTCCCTGGTCTCAACCAAGTTCCAGAATCCTCTGTCTTGACAGTGTGCCACCACAAAGACAAGCAAATCTGGAAGGTGGAAATGGGGATCAATTATTCACAGAGGCCGTTCAGCCTTCTTCCGGGGAACTTCTCTAACAATGGTCGATTGTCAATAGCCAGATCAGGTCCTGAGCTGCTGGAGAGAAAAGGAATTATAAACGCAGCAGAGGAATCTCAGTGATCAAATCCCGATGGACATTCACAGCTCTGCTTAGAAACTCTGCATTTCTGACTTGCTAAAATTTAGAAGATGGGCAAAATTACTCAACCTATGTTTTCAGCCTCTCTTTCCCTCCCAGCCCTGCCTCAGTGTTAACATTCGAGTTGAGCACTCTTCGATTCAATCTAAGGGCAGATCATACTCGGGAGTAAAAGACTGGTCACCAATTTAATATTTATTAAGTACCTAGTAAGTGCAGAGTGTGCTGTGGGTCTCTGCCCATGGTATGAAGTGAATAAAAGTTACGGCTTTGCTGGGAAACCGGGGAGTAAAACCAAGTAAAACCAGTTCTTTAGAGCAGGAAAATGAAGGGGACTTTATTGCAGTCATATTGAAGGTTTGTCTATGAGCAGAGAGTTTTATCAATTATTAACATAAAAGAGGCACGAAAGGTAAACCTACTTAGAGAGGAAGATGTCCACATTTCTCAAACACCAGTTAGAGAGTAAATAATGGTGTTTCTCAAACACCAGTTAGAGGTAAATAATGCAGGTTGGTTTTTAATCATTCTTTTGTGTGCATAGGAACAATGATATTTAAGGATTCCCCCTCTCCCCAAGAACAGGTTACTGGGACTGCACCTTGCCTCCACCCAGATGGGGCTGAGAGTTGGCCAAGTCAGAGCCCAGCAAGGTCCCCTTTGTGCTGCTCCAGCCATGGGCCCAGCGCCCTGGCATTGGGGTTGAGCCTCAGCGTCAGCCCAAGGTCACCTGCAGGTTGCAGGGCATGAAAGGGAATGTGCTGGCCAGGCCCTAGATTCCAGGGAAGCCATACTTCCAGTCCTCTGGGCTGGTTTTGGCCTCGCTCATGGCCTTCCTGGTGTTTCTGGAGAGCAGCGTGGCTCCTTTGCTGCCCTAGTCCCAGAGTCCCATATCACCATGGCAACCCTGAACACCCATCTTCCAGGAACATCCAGGCCACTGAGCCTCCCTGAGCACTTGTGGCTTCAAACACTACCACTGGGTTCTTGTCTGCCATGTCAACTAAAGGGGGAAGGACAGCCCTAGGGGCTGTGCGATACATGGGGTCGGAGATGGGGACCTGGGATGACCCCGCCCATGCACCACATGGGCCCGATGGGCAGCTGGCCGGGGGACATCAGGGCTCTACGACCCCCAGTGCACTCTGCTCCACACCCTCGGACGTGAACCCCATCCCCTGCCCGATCCCCGGAACTTGGCCCCCACCTCCCTCGCCAGTCTCCCTGCCGGTGGCACCTCCCTACCCCAGGCAGGAAAACTGAATTTTAATCTTTCTCATCTGTTCAAAAGGGAGCTCTTCTGCGAGTGTTTACCGTGCAACACTTTAAAGGCAGAATTTAACATTTCAAATTCTAACTCTCCTTCCAGTAACACTCTGTAATTCTAGTCTCATTGAGAGCGTGCAGGGAAAGAGGGTCAGGAATGAGGAGCGGTGACAGCCTCGGTCAGTCACTCCCACACCACTGCGACAAGGGTCTCCATGCTCCCGCTTTACAGATAGCACCGTGGAGGGGTCGACAGACCAGCAGCCACATCCCAGACCTGCCTGCTGCACGGCACTTGTCGTCTGTCCGCTTGACCTCAGTGCCTATTTCCCCTTGCCCTTCATGGGGGCCATCAGTAAGAACAAAGGCCAAGGCCAGATACGCTCATGACCATGGCACAGAGCATCGGGGAGGGCCAGTTCCTTGCCGTGGCCTGCTTTGTGCAGCCAACTGAAACACGAGCCAGGACTCTAGAGCTCATGCCCTCAGAAAGACCAATTGGCAACTGAGGGGACACAATCCACTTTTCCGGCCTTGGAAAGAGGTCCTCAGCAAGAGGTACTTTGGGAGTTTGAAGCCCCCAGCATTTATACAATTGCACTGCATTCCGCACTCCGGGTTCTGGGTACGCTCAGCCATATCCCCTCTGCCCTCCTCCTCCGACAGCGGGTGCTTCCCCAGCCACCCTTCAGCAACCTCTCGTCCTCCCCTAAGTCCCTTAGTTCTTCGGACAAGGTTCTAGCAATTGAATTCTTGTCGCAGACTTCGGTTTTGTTTCTGAACTTGTTCTTCACATAGACACTCATTTTAGAAATCCCAGGGCAACATCAATAATTTCCAGGTAGAGGGCGCCTGGGTGGCTCAGTGGGTTAAGCCTCTGCCTTCGGCTCAGGTCATGATCTCAGGGTCCTGGGATCGAGCCCCACATCAGGCTCTCCGCTCAGCGGGGAGCCTGCTTCTACCCCCTCTCTCTCTGCCTCCTTGTGATCTTGGTTCAATAAATAAATAATTCTTAAAAAAAAAAAATTCCAGGTAGAACTTCTTAAAACAAGACTGTTTCATACAAAGTCTTTGCAAGGTCATTAACAGCAGAAGACATTAACCATGCACTTCCTACTGGCAGTGAATCCAATGGCTTCCCAACCGCGGGTGGCCCCACTCCACAGTTCAGTCTGAGGGTCTGCCCCCCCAGAACCACCTTTTCAGTAGGTACTTGGGCAGCCTGCAACATGGGCTTCAGTGCCTGGGAGACGCAACAGGAGCCAAACGCTCCGGGGTTGGCTGTCCTCAAGCCGGGAGGCTGAAGGGGAACTAGCCATAGGCATGGCTTGGATAACTGGGAGACAGAGGGGGCCGGCAGAATCAGAGGAGGTTCCCATGAAGAGGCTGGGTGTTTTCGTTTGTCCCAACACTTCTAACACTACTGGGCACTGTACAGGATCTTGGGATTACAGTTAAAGTCTTTACTGCCACCCAGAATGACTGGAGAAAAATAAATATTCCATACAGTGATTAGCGCTATCACACGGGTTACAACGCCAAAAAAGCCATACCTCTCCAGAGCAAGAAATCCAACCACGTAAGGTATTTTGGCAAAAGGTGTTCCCAGAGGGAACCATCATTAACTGCACTCCGTGTTGTAAAATCAAAGTCTGCAGTTAGAAAGGAAACTCGAGGGCTCACCTGGTGAGCCTTTTACTTCCATCAACCAAGCTTTACGTGATCCGGAGACCCCAGGGAGGTCAAGCACCGCCCGATCCCCCCCACCCCGACACCTACGCTGGTGTTACTAACCATTCACACTCCCAGATCGAAGATCTTCGAGGTCTCGGAGCCTTCATCAGTCCGATTCCCTGCCCAGAATGCCCTTCTGTGTCAGCCGGGACAGACTAGCTTGTGCTGCCATGCCAACTAGAGAAATTTCATGGCTTTCAAAAGAGATCGACTTCTGCTCCTTGCAGTCATTCAAGAACCTTGACAGATGGAAGTTTCATCCTCATGTAAGTTTCCCTGGTCTCTTTAGCAGTAAAGGGGGAAAATGACAAGCCACATCCTGGCATTTACAGTTTCTAGCCAGAAGGGACACTCAGCTGTCCGTTTCACCTTTCATCAGCTCGAGCTCAATGTATGGCCACACTCAGATTCAAGGGGATGGGGCAGACTATTGTATTGGGTGCCCAGAGAGAAAACCCAGAAAGAGCCAACGAACAGTATCCAAAACTCAGCTTTTTAAAGCTTCTGCACCTACTGACTTCCTGCTCAAGCTACCAGATTCAGGTCAGGTTTTATCCATTCAGAGAAGCTCTGCGTTCCACTACCTTGACCTCCAGGCCAATTAAGGACACCTTGCAGGTGCCCCCAACACTCCCCCTCAACCATTGCTCCGACCACGCTGCATAGACGCGCTCCCTCTGTTTGCCTGTCTCCCACGGCACACGGACTGTCCCCTGTGACACCAGCCATTTCTCTTTTGCCCCGTGTGCTCTGCTCCCAGCCCAGCGGCACCCGCTACATGGACACCCCGTGCCTGTTTGTGGCGCTGAACGGAACCGACACGACAGGACGGGACATAAAACTCGCTTCTTAGCAGAGCCCCCCGTGCAGGCGTTAAGTGCAGCTTTGCACGATGTTACAAGCACTTTTCGATGCCAGTCTCTCCTCTCCTGCTGTTTGTCAAACTAAAGTGACACACGCAGGTGATAAAAAGAACCTCCCTTGGGCAGAACCGAAGAGTCAACATTCTAGGAAACTTGTCCCTTGCCCTGTTCAGCCAGTCCAGGGAAGTCTACTCAAGTTTTACGGTTTCTTCCCCCCCAAGCAGAGTTTGGCGAGGAGGCAGGGCCCGGATCGGGAAAGGAGCTCATTTCCCCCCATTCTTGGCGGAAACGTAAATCGGGCCGTAAGCAAAAGTCATCTGGAAGTCTGATTTCTCTGTGGGCTCGACTACTCGTCTCTGCCGAAGTGGGTGAAACCACCAGCGCCCATCCGGCCTTCTCTGTGCAGTTAGGAAGGAGAAGTCCTACTTACCGACTTCCACGAGCCCCGGCTCCGATGACTGTGGTCAGAAACACTGACACCAAGGCCTCGGGGGCGCTGAACGGAGCCAAGGACAGCTTCACTGCGAGCCTCCCGAGCGGCAGAGCAGGCCCGACATCTCCCACACGTTACACGGGGTCTTCCCCTGCACACCGAGGGGCGGCTCCCAGGCCCTTATACGCGAGCCGTGGTTCACGGGCCACAGGCGCTATATCACCTGAGGCCTCGTTGGAGATCCGGAATCTGGGCTCCACACACCACACCTGCTGACTCCGAGCTCGCGTTTCCAGCAAGATTCCCAGGTGACTCTTGTGTAACTTAAAATCTGAACTTCACTGAGCCGGGCTCTGAACACACTTTCCGGGGGAGTCTGGAAAGTGAGGACAGCTGTGCGCATCCCTGTCCCCAGCTGTCGCAGGGGAGAGGAAAACACTCCTTAACCCGTGCACATAGCACTGTGTTTATTTGTTATTGAGGAGGCAAGACAGGATTGCTTGAAGGTGAAGACAGATCCTGATGTAGCCAAGGATCTCAGGGCCAGGCCTCCTCCTTTGCAGTCATGGGTGTGGTTGGCCAGGTGGAAAAGAGGGACAGGCAGCTTACCGTGGGGTGACCCAAGAGACCCAGAGACGCCGCAAACCGTTCCCAAAGGCCGCATGGATTTCCAGCCTCTTACACTATGGCTACAGCTGGTATTGATTCCCAGCCTTCCCAGTCACTAGGGGAGCCCAGGATTCGTGAACTGGTGAAAACCCCATGTCATGATTCTCCCGTCACAAGCAAGGACTCTTCTGTCCTGGTTTATCCGCTGCCTCCCCCCACCCTCCCGACTGTCATTTTCAGCTCTGTGTTCTTTGTCTAATTTTCAACTCTCCTTCCTGCCCGCCCTCCCTCTCTACCCCCCTCACAGCACTTTGGTTCCCTGGTGACTTGACTGTTCTATGATATGATCGCGTCGAATCCACCATTTTACTCTCTGCTGCTGGGCTATGTGAGTTGATGTCCTTCCGTCGACCTTGAGATGAAGGCATTTCTCAAACGGCTCCTGCTCTCTTGATGTTATTGCGTTGTGTTATACTGGCCGTGAGCATACAGTGTGTTCTTTTACCAAACGACCGACACGGACACACAGCGTACAGCTACTCCACAGAGAATCGGGTGCTGGGCCAGGCATGGCTATGAATCTCCCTTCTGGATTATCTCTGTTCTCTCCTGTATTATCTGTTGCCCAATTGCCAAAGGCAGCTCACCTCCAGCCTACAACATGCTCAGATCTCCTCCATCTGCGAACAATACCCTCCTCAGTACTCTTCGCCCTTAAGCACACCACCCCATCTCCACTCTTCCTTAAAAAAAAAAAAGTCGATTTAAGAGAGAGAGTGTGTGCGCGTGCGTGTGCACTTAAGTACGGGGGAGGGGCAGAGGCAGAGCATCTCAAGCAGACTCTACACTTACGGGGGAACCTGGCCCAGGACTTGATTTCACAACCCCTGAGATAGCGACCTGAGCCCAAACCAAGAGTCCGATGCTCAACTGAGTCACCCAGATGCTCCTCCGTTTTCCCTTTTCAAAGGTGCCCTTGCCTACCTTCTCTGCCTGTACTTCTCCCATTCTCTTGTGCCACCGGCTAGCCAAACTCTCTAAAACGTAAGCTGTCCCTGCCCTCCCCAGCTGGGAATCTAGTGATTCCCAGAAATAGAGAACAGGCTTGGCCCTGGCCCTTGGTAAGAGAGACTTATCTTATTTCAAGTCAGTCCTCACCGGCTTAACTCATCCACCCACCCACCTGGTACCTCCTAGTGATTTCTGGCTACAACCATGGTTTTTCTGGTTCCCTCCCTGTGTCCTTATCCATTTGCCGACGTAGATGGCTTTTCCCTATGAGTACCTGGTGAGGTCTGCTTACCTCTTAAGACCCAGCTCAGGTTACCTTCCTTGGTGGGACCTAAAGCCTTGCCTCCCGTCTGTGTTCTCATGTCTTAGCCACATGCCGGTCACATCGTGGCCGTGTGAATATTTACATTTCTGCAGGATCGGTTTCTTGGATGCTTAGATTATTATTCTATTTGTCCTTATAGCCCAGTTTCTAATAGGATGCCTGACATAGAGATATATACAAATGTTCATTAAAGGACATCTCAAATGGACTCCAATTTCTTTTCCTTGTGTTGCATGCTGTTTTTAGACGCGCAAGAAGCCAACAGTTCAATCTGGACAATCCAGTACAGAGACACAGCTGCCAGGAAGCACACCAGGGACTCAGGGAGGTGTGCAATTCTGGATGGGTTCCAGCCTCCCAAGAGAAAGCTGGTCATGGAGAATCGCCAGGCCTCTGAGCCATGATCTTCCTCTCTGCATCTGCTTTTGATTTGATCTGCTGAAAAAGCAACTTCCCCAGGTTCCTCAGCTGCCAGAGATTACCCGGGCTCATCTGAGTTTCTGGAAAGAGGAAATGCTGGACCCGTCTGTCACTGGCCAGAGAGCCACTGAAAATCGGGCCACGATGGAGGGGGCAACTGTCCGGGCTCAGCAGTTGGGGGAATTTAAATAAAAGGAAAGGAGCCTGGAGAACTGTGTTTGGTTTTCTCTTAAAATTTCATGTTTGCTTTAGGAGGCAGAAGAACAGATGCAGGCCCTGTCTGGAGCCCCTTACAAAACTCCCCTTCAGTCTTCTCCCTCTCTGAGCATTGCTGAGTCACGGGGTCTCCTAACTTAATCTGTAGAGTTGCCTAATCACATTGACCTTGGCTGTCTGGACAGCCGTGCTGGGAGTGGAACTGAGACTCCTCAGGGTGCAGAGCTGATTTGAGTTCTGCTGGCCTGGGCCACTTCTCAGCCAGCACAGGGGCTCCAAGTGGGCCAGTGGGAGAATCGTGCCATGTGTTTTACCTGCAATGGGCCTTTGGGACACTCCACAGGCACCCCAAGGCCAGCAGGGGCCCTAATGAGCATTCAGCATGTGCCTGAGTCCCAGGTGGGTGCATTAGAGTTTTCAGTTTGTGACCTAATCAAGTCTGTCTTTGAGGCTGGACATCATGGGAACTTTCCTGGTTTCAAAAGAAGATGCACTCTCTTCCCATACCTCATGCTGAACCTACAACTTCATGAAATGACTGTGAAATGAACCAGAATTTTGCTAAAAACGAGTCGGTGTTTGCGTGTGAGCAAGCGTGTTGTGATCATTGCGTCATTTAGGTAAATACTGACAGTGCCTGTTTCTGAAGTATTGAAACACTTGTATTTTTCCCAGAGCAATAATATATATATTTAATTCTGAAATCTGATGTCTTTACAACGTGAGATATACTGAGAGTTATTTGCTGCGTTAAAGTTTCGAATCCAAAAAGCTGTACTCACTTAGAAAGCGTTCATCTATGCCTCTGTAATCCTCAAGAGGAGAATGAAAACATCAATCAGGCAAGTCAAGCCTCCACTGCAAAGAACATCTCTTACTCTAGTTCAAAGGCTTTCGGCGAAAGTGCAAAACAAACATGATTAAACTGAAACTGATGCACGTGGGTCCGCATCAGATACTCTGCCCACAGGTGATGAGACCAGAAGAGTCAAAGGCTTGCTGGCCAGGCTATCTTTGAGACAAAGCTATAGCCTGCTATCGATAAAAAGGTTGCAATTTCTGCAGAAGAAAAGGCTTTCCAAAAATACCTGGTGAGAGTTGTCAACAAGAGGTAACATTATGTGAACATGTTAAGTCAAAGGGAAATATTTGGAACCAATTTATAACTAACTTTGCATTTGCCCCCCTACCCCCACCCTGCCAAAGTATCAAAGAGTAGTTATAGCTGGAAAGATCTGTCCCAAAATAAATGCTGTGTATTTTTAACGTGAGCTTAACTTTTTAGTAATAATGGTTGATAAAGTTTTTTTTTTAAGTTTTTCTTTTTATATAGCATTTTTGAGCATTGTGGTATTAATTGTATTGCTAACAAGTGATTTTTGGAATATCTATTTTTTTTTAAGATTTTTTATTTATTTGACACAGAAAGAGAGAGAGCAAGAGAGGGCATACAAGCAGGGGGAGTGGGAGAGGGAGAAGCAGGCTTCCCACAAAGGGGGAGCCCGACCTGAGCCAAAGGCAGACACTTAACAACTGAGCCACCCAGGCGCCCCAATATCAATGTATTTTTAATACGCATACTTTTAAAATTCATATTTTTACTTGTTCAGAGTATATTTAATTGTTTAATTGTTACATATTAAGTATTTGGTTTTACTTTTTATTTCAAGAACTCTAAAATACATTAAAAAACATAAAAATACCAGGATCAACACTAGTATTTTAATGTTATGCAAAATAAGTATCACATTACCGATACTGGAATTTTACTTTGGTATGGTAATCACCAACTAAAACAATAAACCCATAATTACACAACACACCCCCATACACATAAACAAATAATCATAGAGAGACCATTCGGAGCTTAGGATTTCTGTATCTTTCTTCCTTATGTTTTAGTTTTAACCATTTGATTAAATCAAGTGCTGGGAAAAAGTTCTTACAGTTTATCAAAATTCGGGTTCTCTCTCCAATCTGGGTAAAAGTATAGTTTCTCTTGTGTCACAATAACATAGAATTTCCCAGGTTCTGGGAGATGAAATTTAGCCGAAAGAGTCGCACTGTTTGTTTTGTCTCGTAATAAATGCAGTGCACGCAACATTCAGATGTGACATTTCCTCCCGAGGCTTCAGTGTCTTTGAGCAGGATCAGCTCCCTCTGTGGTTCCTTGGGTGCTGACCTCTGAGAGGGTTTCCCCTCCCACAGCCAGCTCTGCAGCAAGACCTAGCCCCATTCCTTCTCCAGTTCTCCGGGGAACCCTGGGGGTGGGAGGGTGGATGGGTGTGAATATCTAATGAGAAACCTCAATGCATTCAGATCAGGTTTCTCTTTGTTCTTCAACAATAGCATCAAAGGCAGAAAGTACGGTTTCAAAACAAAGAGAGAACTTTTATAGGGCATTTGCAGGTATTACAAGTTTCCTCCCCTGGGTTCAGGTTCTCAGCCTATCCTGGGGAGAGGGAACTTGCTCAAAAGTCCATCAGTAAGTGATTCAGCGAAGTTCAAGCCCCAGTCCAGCTGCCCCAGAGCTCGTGTTCCTGCCTGCTCCATCAGTAGTCCCTGGATGGCAGAACCCTCTAGAGAACTGGGCCCCTGCCCCAGACACATGTGGGAGCCCACTCATTTGTGTTTCTAATAAGATCCCAGGTGAGGCTGGTGCTGCTGGTCCTCACACCACGCTTGGAGACCCTGTGCCCCATACCAGTGGTCCCCCAACATGAGGCAGAGCTTGTTAGGAGAGCCCCCAAGCCCCAACCACTCCCAGGTGATTCTGATGTAGGTGGCCCAAAGGTGACATTTGGAGGAAATTATACCTTGCTAGCGGTAGCTACCAGGAAGGTACATCATAATTCCAAACAGCATGGGCAAAATACAGTGCTAAATACAAGTTCAAAAATAATTGGAAATGAAAGGCAAGGAACAAATCACTTTGAAAGGGCAGTGGTAGAAACTAAAGACGCCTTTCGTGCAGAAGAGGCGTCTGAACTAGAGCGAGCTATATGATTTGCAGGGTCCAATGCACAGTGAAAATCTGTGGTCCTTTTTACCAAAATTAGGAAAAGCGTGATGCTAATGGTACTAAAATATAAAGCTTTTCCCTTTCTTTCTCAGTCTCTCGACTTGTCATGGTGTTTTTTTACTTTTATTTGATGACATTCTAGGTAAAGAAAAATTCCAAAATTAAATTATGTGCATGAATTTTAGCATTCATCTTTATATTGTGCAATGGCCAGTTTTAAATGCAAGTTTAAGAGCATCTAGTTAACATGCAGAACGACACACATGACACAACTCATATTTTGGAGCTCATACAGGTGAACGCTTCCCATTCTTACCAGGACACTGGAAATACTGCACAGAACAGTTACTTAACTGGACTCTCTTAATTTCACTTCTTTTTGAAGGATTTACTTATTGGGAGAGAGAGCAGGGGGAGAGACAGAGAGGGAAAGAATCCCAAAGAGACTCCCCGCTGAGCACGGGGCCCAACGTGGGGCGGGATATCAGGATCCCGAGACCACGACCTGAGCTGACATCAAGAGTCCGAGGCTCAATTGACTGAGCCCCCAGGCGCCCCAATTCCACTTCCTGATATGCCCTCATTCTACCATCAGCTTTTCAATATGCCATAAATCATTTTCAGCTCAACTGGTTGGTTGATACAATACAGGTGGGCACCGTGACACAGTGGCATGCATGAGCAAGGGTATGCCAGCATTCCTTCATTGTCCCCGTGTTTCAGGACACCACTGCCGTCTTTCTGTGTTGAAATGAGTTCCGGTTAGAGCAGAGTATGTGGCTTCTCCAAGCCATCTATCAGTGCCCTCCCTTGGTCGCAGAGATGACATCCTGACCTTGACCTCCCCTTGAACTGTCTTGCATCCTGGGCCCACCAGAATTCTGTGCTCATGAAACCTCTTGAACGCCAGGAGCCAATGGTGCAGCAAGGGAGGGAGACATGCCTGCTGTCTGCCTCACGCACATGCTCCACTGTCCCATCAGGCTTCCTGTGCAAAACATGAGCCCAACAATTCAAGGTTTAAGTACACCCAGAGCGTGAAGGCAAGCACAGAGCACGGAGTGCAGATGACCACAAAGCCAGCTCCAACCTGGGTGTTTGAACGATGGGTCATAAAAGGGGAGCTTATAAGGGAGTCCCACGCTGAGAGAATTGAGTGGGATGGAAAGAGGGAGGTACACACTGGGAACCAGGAAAACGCAGGGGTACATCATGCTCTGTCTCAAGAGAGCCTTCCTTCCCGTTGGACTTCTGTCACTGTAGAAGGGACAGGGTTCTAGCTGGCTGGGTATAGTTTTTTCTCTTGAGAAAGGTGTTCCCAATAATAAAGCAAGGCAGTTTTTTTTTTTTCTTTCTAATATTAAAAAAAAAAAGTTAAATTCATCCGTAAGAATAAAAATAAATGTGAGGTTATATTACATCATTATTTTATTTTTTTTCTTGAAACCAAGAAACCTTCTCATGAAAGTTATATATGTTATTGATCAGTGTAATAAAAGTATCAGGAGATAATTTTCAGCTTTTGATTGCCTAGAGCACATTTTAGTTTCTCTAATGAAATTATAAAGAAATATTTCCACTTGTTTGTTAGTTTTTTATATGAAACTGTGTTTATTAAATCATATTGTTATTACTTTTTCTCTTCCCTTGGTTATTACTGTGAAATACTGAGGGACAATGCCCAGCATGTTGGGAATAGTTTAGCAACAGAGCTAATATTTTATGAAAGAATAATATATCTTGGCTTTTAAAATTACTATCATGCGAACTAAAATTAGACCTCATCTCTACTTGTGCTATCCAAACTAGTAGAAGATTCTTATCAAAGCACCATTATCCGACTTAATATAAAATATATTCACTTTTTGTCTTGAGAGTAGACATTGCATGTTGCAGATTAAAGTAATATTGTGAGAGTTCGGTATTTAATTTTTCAATATAAATTTAAAATGTTACATCAACTACTTAGTAATGTGTAATTTATCTTTTAAGATACACAGTTCACATGTTGAGATTCAAAACCAATTTCTGATATTAGCAATGAAATATTTGAAAGTATATTTTGTAAATCTAAAACTTTTCACATTAAACTGAAATTATACAAATAATATATGAGTACTTTCTGTTGTAAAAAAAATAGTACTTTCTATTGTGTGTGTGTATATGTGTGTGAAAAAGTATTTTACAATGCTTTTTATTGTAAAAAAATACAAATAAGAAAGCAACTGATTTCTGTACATTGATTTTGTACCCTGCCATATTACTGAATTGCTGTATGAGTTCTAGTACTTTGTGGGTGGAGTCTTTTGGGTTTTCCATATAAAGTATCATGTCATCTGTAAAGAGAGAGTTTGACTTCTTCTTTGCCAATTTGAATACATTTTATCTCTCTTTGTTATCTGATTGCTGTTGCTAGGACTTCTAATACTATGTTGAACAAGAGTGGTGAGAGTGGGCATCCTTGTCGTGTTCCTGATCTCAAAGGGAAGGCTGTCAGCTTTTCCCTGTCGAGGATGACATTCGCTGTGAGTTTTTCATAGATAGATTTGATAAAGTTGAGGAATGTTCCCTCTACCCCTATACTTTGAAGCATTTTAATCAGGAATGGATGCTGTATCTGTCAAATGCTTTTTCTTCAGCAATTGAGAGGACCGTGTGGTTCTTCTCTCTTCTCTTATTGATTTGTTCTATCCCATTGATTGATTTGTTGAAACATCCTTGCATCCCATGGATAAATCCCACCTGGTCGTGGTGGATAATCTTTTTAATGTGCTGTTGGATCCTATTATCTAGGATCTTGTTGAGAATCTTAGCATCCATATTCATCAGGGATATTGGTCTGAAATTCTCCTTTTTGGTGGGGTCTTTGCCTTGTCTGGGGATCAGGGTAATGCTGGCTTCATAAAAAGAGTCTGGAAGTTTTCCTTCTGCTTTAGTTTTTTGAAACAGCTTCAGGAGAATGGGTGCTGTTTCTTCTTTGAAAGTTTGGTAGATTTCCCCAGGGAATCCACCAGGTCCTGGGCTCTTGTTTTTGGGGAGATTTTTTATCATTGCTTTAATCTCGTTGCTAGATATAGGCCTATTCATGTTGTCAATTTCCTTCTGATTCAGTTTTGGAAGTTTATAGTTTTCTTATACACTAATAATGAAAATACAGAAAAGAAAATTAGAGAATCGATTCCATTTACTATAGGACCAAGAACCATAAGATACCTGGGAATAAACCTAACCAAAGAGGTAAAGGATCTGTACTCGAGGAACTGCAGAGCACTCATGAAAGAAGTTGGAGAAAACACAAAAAGATGGAAGACCATTCCATGTTCATGGATTGGAAGAATAAACATTGTTAAAATGTCTATATTGCCTAGAGCAATCTATACTTTCAATGCCATTCCGATCAAAATTCCACCGGCAATTTTCAAAGAGCTGGAGCAAAAAATCCTAAAATTTGTATGGAATCGGAAGAGACCCTGAATTGCTAAGGAAATGTTGAAAAAGAAAAACAAAACTGGGGGCATCACCTTGCCCAATTTCAAGCCTTTACTACAAAGCCATGATCACCAAGACAATATGGTACTGGCATAAGAACAGACACATAGACCAGTGGAATAGAGTAGATAGCCCAGATATGGACCCTCAACTCTATGGGCAAATAATCCTTGACAAAGCAGGAGAAAATATGCAGTGGAAAAAAGACAGTCTCTTCAATAAATGGTGCTAGGAAAATTGGACAGCTATGTGTAGAAGAATGAAACTCAACCATTCTCTTAAACCATATACAAAGATAAAGTTGAAATGGATAAAAGACCTCAACGTGAGGCAGGAATCCATCAGAATCTTAGAGGAGAACATAGGCAGTAACCTCTTCAATATCAGCCACAGCAACTTCTTTTAAGATATGTCTCCAAAGCAAAGGAAATAAAAGTGAAAATGAATTTTTGGAACTTCATCAAGATCAAAAGCTTCTGCACAGCAAAGGAAACAGTCAACAAAACAAAGAGGCAACCCAAGGAATGGGAGAAGATATTCACAAATGACACTACAGACAAAGGGCTGATATTCAAGATCTATAAAGAACTCCTCGAACTCAACACACACAAAACAGATAATCATGTCAAAAAATGGGCAGAAGACATGAAACAGACACTTCTCCAATGAAGACATACAAATGGCTAACAGACACATGAAAAAATATTCATCATTAGCCATCATGGAGATGCAAATCAAAACCACATTGAGATACCACCTTACACCAGTTAGATGGCCAAAATTAAAAGACTAAACAAAGTGTGTTGGAGAGGATGTGGAGAAAGGGGAACCCTCTTACACTGTTGGTGGGAATGCAAGTTGGTGCAACCATTTTGGAAAACAGTGTGGAGATTCCTTAAGAAATTAAAAATAGAGCTTCCCTATGACCCTGCAATTGCACTACTGGGTATTTACCCCAAAGACACAGATGTAGTGAAAAGAAGGGCCATCTGTACCCCAGTGTTCATAGCAGCAATGGCCACGGCGCCAAACTGTGGAAAGAACCAAGATGCCCTTCAACAGACGAATGGATAAGGAAGATGTGGTTCATATACACTGTTGGGTCAGCGGCTCTGGGAATGCAGGAGAAACAATAGAAATGACCGTCAGGCCTCCATCTTCCAAGCCCCCCCTCCTTTTCCTAACCCTTGACTCTCCTGCCATAAGGATGTATGCCCAGGTCACGTCTCCACAAGTAACCCGATACCTATGCAAGAAACCGTAACATCAGGACTCCCCCAACCCTCCAATCCCTGAATACCGTACCTTATATGGCTGTGAACCTATGCCCTGTCTTAACCCAGATAAAAGACCCACTCGACCCCCTCCTGGCGCGACTTCCCTGACTCTCCTCTCTGGAGTTGCAGAACCTCGCCCGAGGGCGCCTTTAATAAATCTTGCCTTGTGCCTACCTCACCTGGTGTCATGTTTATCTCACCTATAAAACCTTACATACACTATGGAGTATTATGCCTCCATCAGAAAGGATGAATACCCAACTTTTGTATCAACATGGATGGGACTGGAGGAAATTATACTGAGTGAAATAAGTCAAGCAGAGAAAGTTAATTATCATATGGTTTCGCTTATTTGTGGACCATAATAAATAACACGGAGGACATGGGGAGATGGAGAGGAGAAGTGAGTTGGGGGAAATTGGAGGGGGAGATGAACCATGAGAGACTGTGGACTCTAAGAGAAAAACTGAGGGTTTTGGGGTGATGGGGGGATGAGCCTGGTGGTGGGTATTGTGGAGGGCATGACTGCATGGAGCACTAGTTGTGGTGCATAAACAATGAATTCTGGAACACTGAAACGAAATTTTAAAAAATTAAAATTAAAAAAAATTGAAATTAAAAAAATAGGGGTGCCTGGGTGGCTCAGTGGGTTAAAGCCTCTACTTTCGGCTCAGGTCGTGATCCCACGATCCTGGGATGGAGCCCCGCATTGGGCTCTCTGCTCAGCGGGGAGCCTGCTTCCTCCTCTCTCTCTGCCTGCCTCTCTGCCTACCTGTGATCTCTGTCTGTCAAATAAATAAATAAAATCTTTTAAAAAATTACAAATAATATATTAGTACTTTCTATTAGTACTTTATAATACAAAAATAAATTGTAAAAATATTACCTTCTATTGCAACCTGTACAGATAAATAGCAATCATCCCTGACGCTCTTCCGGTGGTAACGATTATTACCAGTGTGACAGGTATACCTGTAAGTATTTTCTTTGTATTTATATCATAATGAACATAGGAAAATTTGTTTTTTTAAATATGAGTGATGTCATTTTGTGCTTGTTCTGAAGCTTGCTTTAATTTTATTTTTATTTTTTAAAGATTTATTTATTTGAGAGAAAGAGCATGAGTGGGGAGAGGAGCAGACAGAGAGAGAGAAAGAGAGAGATCCTCAAGCAGACTCCTTGCTGAGCACAGAGCCTGAGGCGAGGCTCAGTCCCAGGACCCTGAGTTCATGATCCGAGCCACTCAATCACCTGAGCCACCCAGGTGCCCCACTTACTTGAATTTTAAGCTCCCCAGGTCAGAGGTTTCTAAGCTGGTACACAAGCACAGACCTAACAGATTCTTTCTGATGGCCACCAGTGTTTCTTAGATGTTTGGTGGTTCATTTATTCCCCTCCTAGTGGTATTTTGGTTGTTTCCAATTTTTACTTTATATACAATGTTATAATGAGGCGCTTTGCACATGCTTCTTTGTTTACATGAAAATGTGTTCTCAGAGATGCAAAGGGGGGAAAATGGAACTGACAGGTCAGAAGAGAAATACAAAATTTCTATCAATCCTGTCAAATTGCTCTCTAAAAAGACTTGCCACTTACACCCATGCTCCAATGTCCATGCCAAACCTTGTTATTTTGAATCTTTTTTTTTTAATATTTTATTTATTTGACAGAGAGAAAGAGCACAAGCAGTGGGAGCAGCAGAGGGAGAGGGAGAAGCAGGCTTCCTCCTGAGCAGGGAGCCCAACGTGGGACTCGATCCCAGGACTCCGGGATCATGACCTGAGAGGTGAAGGCAGATGCTTAGCCAACTGAGCCACCCAGGTGCCCCTATTTTGAATCTTTTAAAATATTTGGAAATCTAGTGTGTGAAAACTCTTAGAAATGCCAGGAGAGTCTAATATTCAAAAATATAATAATAAAATTAAGCATATCAACAGAGGAGAAAATCGTACACTACATGCTTCAAATGCATTTGATAAAATAGAGTTCCCTCTCTGTGATGGTCAATTTTGTCTGTAAGCTAGGCTATGATAGCCAAATATTTGGGCAAACATTATGCTGGACATTTCTGTGAAGGTACCGGGCTTCAAGAGAAAAGGACGGACCTCCCAAGAGAAAGGAGTTGTGCCTACAGGGTCCTTTGGGCTCTAACTGTGACCTTAACACTTTCCCAGTCTCCAGCCTCCAGGCTGGCCTTTTTCTTTCCATACACACATGCACGCATCTAGACAAACACGGAGACACTCACATTCTCACATTACACCTATAGACAAACACAGAGACCAAAACAAAACAAAACAAAAAGCACCACCCACCCCCACATACACACACACACACTCGCAGGCACAAACACCCCCCCACACCTTGACTATAGTATGTAAACGTCTGTGTACAAGCATGAGAAAGGCATTAGGTTTGGCAGAATACCTGGGTTTCATTTCTGCTTATGCCACTTACCAGCTACCTGACCTTTGAAAATGATCGTTGAGCTACAGTTTCCTGCTTTCTAATAAGAATAATAAAATAAATAATAGCATCTTACACTGGCTGATCATTTTTCAGCAGTCGCTCCCTGATGCATTACCACGGGGCACACAGTAAGTTTTAAGGGCTTACTTTTTAAGAAATAGATGTCTACACACACATACACACACACACTTCACTCACACTGGCCTTTTAGTCTTCCTTATTAAAATTTTATAGTCACTGAGAACTCCATGTGTGTTTTTAATGAGACTGTCAGCTATGAGACCATTCTTTGTCTATTTTTGAGTTGGTAGGAACAAGTATTAGTGTCCTCAGTCTTGTTTTGCATCTCTGTCGTATTTTTTTTTCCCAAGCAAAAATACACCACCATTAGTATAAAAGGTAAAAAATAAACCATAGATATCTCAGTTCAAGGCAACATCAAGACTTCAGCTTGAGGGTACCCTAGTATAATGCTCCAGATTTCCAGAAGTTGGGCCCAAGGAAACAACTGATAGATCTGATCACATAAGAAGTCATAACTTCTAAGTGATGAAAGACACCGTAAACTAAAAAGACAAGCAACAAACAGGGATATTTGCAACACGTATAACAAACAAAAGATGTATATCCAACATCCATAAAGAGCTCCTACGATTTGAAAAAGACAAATATCCCGGTTTATGGGCTTGAGATATGAACACACAATTTACAAAAGAAAAGCAAAAATCCAATAAACACATGAAAAGATATTCAGCATTACCGGTATTTAGAGAAATGCAAATTAAAACTATAATGAGCTGTCTTTTTCTGTCCCCATCACATTTGCAGAAATTTCAAAGTCTGACAATATATAGCAGCAATGAGGGTTGAGAAAACTGGCGGTCTTGCATACGGTCAGTGGGTGGGTAAATGCTGGCAAATCTATTGTGTCTTAAATGTATATATGCCCCTTGACCCCACAATTCTACTGTAGGGTTCCACTCTGCAGAAATACTCACCTATATGCGCAAATAATTTTCTAACAGGTATCCTTTGCACCATAGTTTGTATACAACAATACAACTGAAAAGTTCCTATCAACGAAGGAGAGTCTATGTAAATTTTGAGTCCCTCATTGAGTGGAATATTACGTTGACCGTAAAAAGAATCAGATGGATGTGGAAAGATTTCCCAAGGACATTGATTGTTCTGCCCATCCATAAATGACACATAGCATATGTATAGATAATGGTGTCTAAATGTAGAGAACAAAATTAGAAGAACACACTTGACATCATTAGAACCAACAACATGGCATTACAATAGTTGACCATTTTCAACCTACGAATGGCAAGTGATAAAGCTTCAGCTCATATTAATAATGGTTATATCTGAGGAATGGAGCAGGACATGCGAGGTATATTTAAAGGAGGGAATACTAGTATTATCTAAATTTTTACAGCGAGTATGGATGCATATATCATGAAGAATCATTTTTAATTTTTTACGATGAAAGTCAGCTTTAGCATATTCATTATGATTAATAAGGGTCTGCTTTGTGATGTGTGTTTGTAGGATTGATAACTGTGTGTCTGGTGTGGTCCGATGTGGGTCTGTATGTGTCTGTGTGATTCAAGAATAATCATCTTACCAATCTTTCAAAATTTACAATGGGTCAGGACTGTCCTAAGAATTTCACGTATATTAATTAAGTCACTTAATCTTCACAATAATCTGAGATGCTATTAGACCCAGTGTCCAGGGGAGGGGAGAGCTATTAAATACCCATAAGGTCAAGGCTCCATCCTAGCCAGATGGACGTGCCCAAGGTCGTAGCACGAGTATACAGCTGGGATTTACACCTGAGCAGTCTAAGCCCAGAACAATGATTATGGTCACTGTGTACCCAGTAGTTTAGACCTTCCCTACACTGCGGCCCCAGTTTGAAACAACAGCTTCAATATGGTAACCACATACATCTCCCAATGGCTATGCTGCCACTGAGATCATAAATCATTCTAGGCTTGCCACCAATCAAGACCCATTTTAACTCTTTCCTTCCCAGGATCCCATGTTTTAAAAGATTCTTCCTCTAATCTGCATGTAATAAATGGTAAAGCAATTCCATTTATCTTATTATTTTCCCCTCTTTTCATTAGCATCCCGAAATAGACAACGCAGTGGAATATTTAAAGATGTTTTTAAATGAAAGGGCTGTTTATAGAAAGAGGTTTAAGGCAGTGGTGTCCAAGGTAGGGATGAATGCATTGCTGGGGATACATGGCACTATCTGGAGGTATTTTTGGTTCTCACAACTAAGGTAGCTGCTACTGGTATCTTGTGGGTAGAGGCTAGGGATGTTGCTAAGCATCCTCTCTACAATGTCTAGGACAGTCCCCTGATAAGAAGGAGTTATCTGGCCCCAAATATCAACAGTGTTGAGGTTGAAAATCCTGGCTTAAGGTAATAGACAAGAAATAGCGAGGTGCCCAGAACCCAGCAACCAGGAAACCATGAACAATCCTGGGCCTGACGGGGAGGACAGGACAGTGATGCAGGAGCCCCACCGAGTTTGGAAGCCATGGAACACGATGTTGCCCAACAGAAGTTTTGGTCAGAAAGGGAAGCAGCAATTTCCAGGACAACGCAAAGAAGGTGGCCGAGTGAGAAGGAATAAATACGTTGTTTTTCTCCCTCCACCCTGTGCTCTTTCATTGGCCAAATCAACTCGAATCCAGAGAGCAAGCAGCCTGCTGGGGTTGGCCTCTCAGGGCAAGAGCAGGACAGAGAAGCGATGGGAACAGAACCCACAGAGCAGGAGATGGGAGAAAACAGAAAAACCAGCATGATTCAAGTAATGGTCCCAATTTTCAATGAGGATCCATAAGGACTTAGTGTTATGGACTGAGTGTTTGCGTCCCCCCCAAGATACGTATGTCATGTTGAAACCCTAACTCCCAATGTGATGGTATTAGGGGGTAGGACCTTTAGGAGGTGACTGGGTTTGGATGAGACCAAGAAGGTGGAGATCCCATGATGCGATTAGTGTCTTGAGAAAAGAGCAAACGCTTTATCTGTTTATCTCTTTCTCTCTCTCTCTCCATCAAGAGGCCACTGGGCAAGCCAGTCAAAGAGCTCTCACCAGGACCTGAGTCTGCTGGTGCCTTGATTTGAACTTCTCAGCCTCCAGACCACGAGAAATAAAATTCTATTGTTTAAGCTACCCAGTCTGTGATATTTTCTTACAGCAGCTGGAGTAGACTAAGACACTAAGGAAGTAGTAAAATCAGTTAAATTCTGGCCAGGCTATGAGGCTAGTGAAGCAAGGAGTGGATAAGCAAACCAACTCTGGGCCATAGCTACTGTCCTGCCCTTCATTTGGGATGCTGGGCATGTGAGACCCATCCTGAAAGCATGCTGCTGAAGCACTGTCACTCTCTCATTCTGGCTCCAGCACCTCCATCAATGCCACTGATCCTTTATGTTCCACAAATCCAGTCAAGTGCCAATCGGAGCTTCTGACGTGGACATTAAGTGGGTATAACTCCCATCAAAAATGTCTGAGAGCCACCAATTAGTCATGGCTCCTTTCAGGCTCTAAAAATTTCAAAAATAACTCATCACCACCTTCACGGGCACGCTGGGAGCTTTTGAAACAGCATGAGCATCTCCTCATTCCAGAGTTCCCAGAACTTTCTGTCAGGTGCCACGGCAAACTGGAAACGCAACCTCAGCTGTTGGGCGTAAGAGTGTCTTTCTCCAAATGTAACGGAGTGGGGTGATTTATAATACCACACCCATGCTCTGTGTTCAATATTTAGAATGGTTTTAACTCTTAAAAACCTGAGCGTCCTTACAGTAGGGAATAGATCTCCTCAGAGGCTTGGTTAGTATCTCAGGGGCTCAAGAGAAAAGGAGAATGAGGAAACTCAGGGCATATAAGAACATTTCTTAAAGGAAATGACCTTTGATAGCATCCTGGTGGATGTGGAGAACTTGTGGGGGACAGGATGTGTTTTGCTTGATAGAAGAGATGTAATCATTCTGGAAGAGCTTCTGTACAGATGTTTGAAACAACCTGTGCCATCATGAGAGGCAACAGTTAAGAGCACCTACTCTGGAAACTTCCCAGTCTCAAAGCCTTGCCCTACCACTTACTGGAAAGGGGCTTTAGTGCCTATGTGCCTCAGTGATCTCATCTGTCTGGGTAGTAACAGTAGCCTACTGCCTAATTTCACAGCTGAGGGGCCCTGAGACCAAGAAAGAATAAGGGTCTTCTTCCACTTCCTACAGCTGATAAACAAGAAGGCCAGATCTCTCCCTGAATGCCACCTGTTTTGGAATTCTGTGGGCTTTCCTCTCTGACCAAACACACCGCCTCTTTCTCCTTTGGGCTGCCACAAAGTACATGTTGCCCCGGATTCCACACAGGAGGAAGCACAGCTTCATTCTATTTTTTTCCCACCCTCTGGCTGAAACAAGCAATTTCACTGCAGAAAATTGTATTGCTGTTACCCAGCCCGATGTTGATATTGAATATCTCAATCATTCCATAGCAAGGAGGTCTCAGTGTGACCGAGGCTCTATTCCTTTCTTCTCTTAAAATGATCTTTCTACCTTAGAGTTGCTTCCATTTCACAAACCTGCCAAATAACAGTCACAACGAAAACAGCTACCACCATTGATTAAACACGCTGTTTGCTAAACACCCTGTATGCTGAGCACTTTATCTGCATTCTCTCATTTAACCACCATGCCAAGTTATCATCCTATGCATAGCCGTCAGATCAGGGACAAAAGGACTATGCTCCTTGCCCAAGTTCACACAGCAGTCAGCTCGGGAGTGGCAATGCGATCCAAAGTCTGTCTGAGTCTCCACACTCCTTTTCTTCTGAATTCCTGATGTACTTCTTAAAACGTTCCATAAGCTGATTAAGAATGAGGACAGTTGACATCATCAGCTAGAAAGACCTCAAACTCCATTCCACACTGTGAGATTATTTTGCACAGTAAAATCTGCTCTTCTTTTAAGCCAAAGTTGATGTAGAGGTGGTTGACTTGCTTCTCTGGTTACAGAGGAGGAGCCCAGATTCAAAATGCCTCACTTTCTCCCATATAACTTTTCATCTCCCACCCTTCCTATCCTGGGAAACTGAGGCATGCAGTTTAAAACAAGCAAAATCCTTGTTTTGCGTATTGATGGGATGTGTTCATGTAGACAGAAATAGGATCATTGGTACCCATGTTAGCATTGTTGTGCTGTCATATGATCTCTTGATTGCGATAGAGATAAAAACATATGAAAAGAATTTAATATGGTATCCTCTTGTCAGACTGGAGGCCAACCTAGTTAGTTTAAAACACTTTCTCTAAGAAATACGGTCTATTCTCTCTCAGTCAAGTTGGACTTGGCTACACTATGGGAAGAAAAAGACCCCAGGGGCTTAAATAACCAAAGTTTATTTCTCTCTTATGTTATATGTCCATCCGAGCTCTGGGTCATCCTGATTCCAGGACCCAAACGGACAGATCAGCCATAATCTGGAAGGTCACCAGTTTTCCAGACAAAGGGAAGAAAGCCCCATTTTATAGCACAAGTTGAGTGCCCTGACCTTACAAGGACTTACAATTCCTTAGCTGGAGTGACCCATGACCCACCCCCACCATCCCAGGGAAGATGGAAAGTGACAGACGTGAAGTGCTGGGAAACGCTGTTGACCAGCCCCAGTGACCACCACAGTTACCCAAGTGTAGGGACCCTGCATTCATCACGGGGTGGCTGGGCTGGTGTTTGGATCCACGAACCCTAAGCTGAACCAACAAAGCACATGTTCCAAAGTGAAACAATCCAATAATGAGATGTTGGTTGGAAAATGAATGGGATATAAGAGAAAGCATGAGATACTCATATCCTTGTAGCCTACAGTGCATTTTTTAAAAAGAATCAAAGTTGATTGTAAGTATGATTTCTAAAGTATCAAAACATGGTATTGAATAGCATGTGAAGATATATATATATATATATATATATATATATATATGGTGATATTTGGTGATATATATATATGGTGATACACACACTTCTATAACTGATTTATTTACCGCAATTTATAGGGAAACTGAGGCAATTATCCAATTAATTTAAAAGCAAAGGCATCCTGGGTCCATTATCTGCACCTCTGAGATGAATAGGATTTTTTTTTTTTGCATTTTATTTTTAAAGACTTTTTTAAAGAGCAGTTTCCGGTTGACAACAAAACTGAGAGGGAGGTACAGAGATTCCCTGTATATCCCTGCCCGCACAGATACTCAGCCTCCCCCATTACGAGCATCACCTGCCAAGACTCTGTGTTCTTCACCCCAGGTGAACCTACGGGCATGCATCCCCATCCCCCACCGTCCAGAGCATACGTAATGGGTCACTCTTGGTGTCGTATGTTCTGCGGGTCTGGACAGATGTAACGATGTACCTCCGGCATTATAATATCACAGAGTATCGTCACTTCCCTCAAAATCCTCGGTATCCTGCCTGCTCTCTGCCCATCCCCTCTACCCCCAGCAGCCACTGATCGTGCCGTTACCTCCAAAGTTTCTACCTCTTCCACTATGTTGGAGTTGGACTCCTACAGCATGGAGCGTTTCCAGATCGGCTTCTTTCAGTTCGTAATACGCAGGTAAGGACCCTCGTGTCTTCCCATGGCGTGATAGCTCATTGTTTCTGGCGCTGAGTCATCCATACCCCACTGTCTGGACGGACCACAGTTTATGGATCGATTCACCCACGTCTTGGTTGCTTCCACATTTTGGCAGCTGTGTGTCGAGCTGCTATCAACATTCAGAGGCAAGTTTTTTTATGTGGACCTAAGTTTTCACCTCCTTTGGGTGGCTACCAAAGAGCACGATGGCTGGGTCGTGTGGCAAGAGTATGCTTCGTTGTGTGAGAAGGTGCCAAACTGGCTTCCAAACGGGCCGTTCCCCCAGCAGTGAATGAGAGTGTCTGATGCTCCACATCTTCCCCAGCATTGGGTGTTGGCAGTGTTCTGGATTTTGGCCATTCTGCAAGGTGTGCAGTGGTCTCTTGTTGTCATTTGCATTTCCTTGGTGACATATGATTCGGAGCCGTGAACAGTTTTTAGAGTCATAAAAACTCAGACAGTTCCCTCAAATGCCTCAAAGTCAGTCTGCGGTGGCAGACACAGCATAGGAGTGATGTCTTGATGTGGCTTGGGGAAGGTGCATGGAATCTAGAACTTGAGTAAATCGGTAGCTTATGAAACAATACCCTATTCTTGGGACCAGGTCTCCTACAAAAGTAAGACGTTTGGGTAAAACATTCTGATGCCATCAAAGGCCAATTTCCGACCTTAAGGCTTCTGCATGTTAAAGTAAAATGAAAAAATGTCAGAAGGTAACAAAAATGACAGTAAATATGGTCATTTTAAACATGCAGGGGTCCCTGGGTGGCTCAGTCAGTTGGACAACTGACTCCTGATCTCAGCGCCCTGAGAATGAGCCCCACGTCGGGCTCTGTGCTCAGTGGGGACTCTGCTTGAGGATTCTCCTCTCCCTCTCCTTCTGGCCCTCCCCAAGCTTACTGTCTTGCGCGTGCACTCTCACACTCTCTGTCTCTAAAATAAATAAATAAATGTTTAGAAAATTTTTTAAAAATTTATGCACAATGTGCCTATCTGTGATACATTTTTTTTAAAGATTTTATTTATTTGGCAGACAGAGATCACAGGTAGGCAGAGAGGCAGGCAGAGAGAGAGGAAGAGAAACAGGCTCCCTGCTGAGCAGAGAGCCCGATTCGGGGCTCGATCCCAGGACCCTGGAATCATGACCTGAGCCAAAGGCAGAGGCTTTAACCCACTGAGCCACCCAGGCGCCCCACTGTGATACATTTTTAAATGTATAGGATTCCTAAAGCTGAGATGCCCTTCAACAGAGGAATGGATAAAGAAGACGTGGTCCACGTACACAATGGAATATTACGCAGCCATCAGAAAGGATGAATACCCAACTTTTGCATCAGCATGGATGGAACTGGAGGGGATTCTGCTAAGTGAAAGACAAGCAGAGAAAGACAATTATCACATGATCTCACGCAGATGCGGAACATAAGGAATAGCGCGGAGGACCACAGAGGAAGGGAGGGAAAACCGAATGGGAAGAAATCAGGGAGGGAGACAAACCGTGAGAGGCTCTGGACTGTGGGGAGCAAACTGAGGGTTACAGAGGCGGCAGGGTGGGAGGGATGGGGTGACCGGGGCATGCGCATTACGGAGGGCATCTGTGGTGGTGAGCACTGGGTGTTATACGCCACCAATGAATCACTGAATCCTACATCAAAAACTAATGATGTGCTATATGCTGGCTAACTGAACATAATGAAAACGAAAACAAACAAGAAGTTACAGAATATCTATGTGTTTTTAACCCCTAGGGCACCACAGACAGTGTGGTCAGCACGGGACGCATTAGAATTGTGGACCCTCCAGGCCCGCTGGCGCCTCCTGTGGCTTCGTGTCCAGCGTCACCCAGAGCCGGCAAACACCTGGGCTTGACGCCCATCCTGAACGTGCAGACCTTCTCACACGCCCAGTCCAAGGAAGACCTAGACTGAGATCCCCTATTCAGGGGTCAGTAGTGACACTAGGAAGGAACTGGATTCACTTTCAGATCTGAAAGCCCAATGTCCTTCCTCTCCTGGAAAGACACTTCCCGTTCTGCCCTCCTTCCGCCCAGGCCCTGCTGAGTGGCTGAAATCAGCTCTGCAGGGAGACCAGAGGGGCCGGGTGGGAGCGTGCCGTTCTCTGCGGCTCCCGAGGCTGTCACACAAGCTCTCTGTCATCAGGAAAGGAAGCACAGATGATTCAGGGGATGCAGGCTTTCAAAAGCACATGGGTGAGGCTGCCTTGCTGACTCTGACGGCAGCTAGGGAAGAGTGGAGGGGTAGGCTGGGAGGTGGGGGTGTCTGTGAACTGGCCTCAGGGCCCTTTCACTGCCCCGGGAGCTGTTTATAGCACGTCCCTCCCAAGTCCCCAAGCTCCCAACCTTCCTTTGTCACCTAGAAGGCCCTTTACCTTGTGGTTGTTACTCTAGCATAACTTACCCATCCCGACCCACACAGAGTCATACTTACTTCTTAAAGCAAAGAACTGCTTGTCCACTTAAAAACCCCCTGCCTGGGTGTGTGGGTGTGTTCTGAGAGAATTTACCATAAGGCACAAGGCACAAGGGTTCAAATCACAACAGGAACTTATTGCTGCTGAATTTCTAGAGAATTAGTTAAGGACTAGGGCTAAGCACTATTTCTGGAGTTCTAAAGAGATACTGTCATAAAGGACCCACCTCATAGAATTGCTTTGAGAATCCAGCGAGAACACCTGCGGGGAAACCATACGGGGATGAGGAAACCGCTCCTGCCCATCCAGCATCCTCCAGAGTCAGTCTGAAGACAGCCTTAGCCACTCAGCCGCAGGAGGTCCCTGGGTTGAACTGAAGCCTGGTTTGAAACCCACCACTCCACACCGAAGCAGACAGATGAACCCCGCCGAAAGCCCCTTCCAGGCTAAGGTGCCCTCAGTGGCAAGACCCTCGATTCACCCGCCTCCCAGCGGCCAGCCCTGTTTCTGGCTCAAGGGTGACAAGGGGAGTCCGGTGAATTAACAAGTGTTGAAGGCATCTGAGAGACAAGCCACCGCCCTCCCTCAGCGCTCAGAGGAGCGTGAGCCCATGAGGAAGGCTGTTTGGAAGCAAGTCTGCAGTTCCTGGTGTTAACATGAGTCAGAACAGAAGTGGGAGCAAACCAAGGGTAGCCCCAGGGAAGGGACAGGGAGGTGAGTGAGAGGCTGACCCGCTGTGTGCACACATGACCTTGACGTGCAGGTCCCTTAAATGCTGCCTCCCAGGTGCCTCCCTGCCTTAGCTGAGCTGAGTGCCCGCCCTGGGCTGCCGTGTACGTGACCAGCTTTAACCCTGGGGCTTCTCAGAGGAGTGACGCCAACTCAAGCCTAGTGGGCCGCCTCCCACTTCCCCATACGGCTGAGCTGCGGAATATTAGCGCTACTGAATATTGATCAGTGCACAATTTTACTTACTTCAGATAAGTAAGCAGGTCAGTGATGTGTGTCCCCTGGGCCAGCATTGCCTCACTTTTAAAATGAAGTGTTTTCTGTTTTGAAAAAATATATTTTCAGGGATGCCTGGGTGGCTTAAGTTGTTAAGCGTCTGCCCTCGGCTGAAGTCATGATTCCCAGGTCCTGGGATCGAGCCCCGCATCAGGATCCCTGCTCAGTGGGGAGCCTGCTTCTCCCTCTCCCTGTCCCACTCCCCCTGCTTCTGGTCCCTCTCTCACTGTGTCTCTCTGTGTTAAATAAATAAATAAAATCTTTTTTTTTTAAAGTGTATTTTCAGATTGGCAGAATGTTTATCAAATCTGGGGGATGGGAATGTGGGGACTCAGTTCGCTATTCTCTTTTATTTGAGGTATGTGCAAAATTTCAAACAAGGCCTTCAAAAACTAACCTAAGCTTTCTCTAAATAGCCTCTGTTGCTTTAACCTATTTTCCAAGACGTCAAACAGCACAGATGACCTCTGACCCATATTATCCCAAGGCAGCTCCAAATCATCAAATTCACAAGATGCACAATAGTACAGAATTTTCTCTGACCACCTTCCCCGCCCTCCGCCCCCCACCCCATCCACCCCATATCATGAACAATACAATAGGTAAATAAAAATGAAATTTTATGTGATATTCTCAGACCCTCGGGGAGAGTAACTTCACACGTGAGAGCAGCACTGAGATGCTGGTGATCGGGGGGAAGGACATCTCCCATGAAAAACACACTTCCCTACACGAGGGATTGAAACTTTTGCCTTGTTAAGATGACACCTTGCCTAAGCCAGAGACTTCAGGGCCACCTGTAAAGGAATCCACAGTAAGGAGAGAAGGCCAAGTTCAGTCCTTAATTCACATGCGCACTCAATATGATGTTCTTTATTTTTCTACACATCATCTGATTTATTTCAAGTCCCCTTTATGCTAGAAGAGCATAAAGTCAATCATGGTCTATTGGGAGAGTTTCCTTTTCCCTGAGGGCCTGGGGGAGTGGGAGAGAGGGGTGAACGGGATCACTGGGAAAGGAGCGTCATCTCTGGGTTGACATCTACCGAGACATTCCGGTTCCTGTCAGAGCAGTCACTGGGCCGCCCCTCAGCCCCACAGAAAGGCCTCTGGGTGCAGCTCTGTCAGCTACGGCTAAGCTTCCCTGGGGGGCAGGGGCAATTCAGGGACCCCAGCACCGGCGAGGCTGTGTAAGACCCCAGGAACCTCAACATACCACACAGGCGGCCACTTTTCTGGGGCCTGGCCTTTTGCCTTCAAGTGCTACTCAGGGCAAGGAGGCGCAAAGTCTCTTTGTTCTCGAGTTTTCCCAAAGAACTGGAGGTTCTCCCATCCCCCAGGCTAGTGACAGGGGCAGCCCAATGCATCCTGGCTTCCCCTCCATCTTCCTCCCACCCTCCCCCGTAAATTTGGGGAGTCATGAGCTACTCTAGAGGTAAGATGCCTTCCCCTAACTTACCAGGTATTAATTAGTCCAAATCTATTGCTTATGCCTTAAGTCCCCTCAAGGCTAGGCTTTTGAAACTCAAAGCCTTTTTTTTTTTTTTTTCCTGTTTTTGCAATAACACCAACTCTCCATGGCAAGGAACACCTTAAACTCGGCTTGAAACAGAGAATGGCCACTGGGTGGCGGGGGAGCAGATGGCAGCAGGGAGGCGAAGACCGCCACCAGTATTTTCAGACGCCATTTTGCCTCAGGGGTTCTCTGCCTTCCTGTAACTCAAAATTCCAGGGGCCTCGGCTCACCGTCAAAGCCCTTCATCCCTCCACTAGTCCTAGGGGGAGTCCTAAGGTGGGTCTCACGGTTGTTCCTTCTCCCGCTAACTGCCAGCTCAGGCCATTACAAAGGGTGCTTGAGCCACTTCCTTCTGCGGCCGGAACCCGCAGCATCCGGCTGCCCCGTCTGTGAAGGCCTCCCTGCCTTCTGGACATCCCCGGGGATTTTGGAGAAACGGTGCTTTTAGCTTGTCCTCACCGTTTAACTTCGTTGGCCGCGAGCCCATGGGGCTGGTACAGGGGGTGATCGGAGTGACAGACGTGGCTCCTGTCCCCCAAAGCCGTTCCACTTCTGATGCTCCAAGCATGCGGCTCCCACAATTTCCAGCCACCATTGGGCTGAAACTTGTCCAGTGGGCTCCTGGGTTCTGCAGGCAGAGAAGCCCCTGGTGGGTCTGCCCCCCCCCTCCGCCCCCAGCACCCTGGACGTGCTCAGATTCGAATCCTAGGGCAGGGATGGCCAAAGTTCTTAAGCTGAGACCCAAATTCTGCCCCCTCAGGTTGATATTGTAAGGACCCATTTAGCCAGAGCGACTCCATCTTGGTTAAAAAGCCATTGGTCGTTTGTGCAGAAAAACTGAAACTGACCCTGCCCCCCCCCACCAATGAAGTTGCTTAGAGGCAAGTCTGGGAAACCAGTAAAATATGGTCGGCCAGTTCCTGATAACAGAGCCCAGGATGCAAGGACGAGTCAGGCCAGGTGGAGACATCCAATCAGTAAAAGTACACATACTGTCTCCCTAACCACCAAAGAATGTAAACTCTGCCTTTTGGGCTCCAACCTTGAGCGCCGATTCTGACCAGAGTAATAGGTTAGTTCCAACAGCTACTATAGGGTAAACTGTAATTCAACTGGCCACCTGGGTGTGACCTAACATGACTACGCAACTTTCTCTGTGTGTTACAATCTCATTGGCCACCTATGTGTGGCCAGGCTTTTGCTCTATAAAAGGGTCTGTAAGATGGGGAGGGGTCGCTCTCTTTGGAGACAGCCCTGGCCGGTCAGTCTGACTTCTAGTGCTTAGCATAGAATGAAGCTTTGCATAACTTTAATTTTGTTTCAGTCTCTGTTCCCCTGGCGGATCAGTCTAATTTCTAATACTTAACATAAAATAAAGCTTTAAATAATTTCACTTTGTCTCAGTCTCTTTTCGTTTAATAACGGACCTAACAGATCTCCATGTCTGATCACACCGCATAAATATGGACAGCTGGGACTCCCCAACGGCCAGGACTCAGGAATGCGGTCTTTGTGGGCGGACACCGTCTGCTATTACCACCTCTTCTCCAAACTCGGAGACTCGGGGGGACAGGTGTGCGAGGACATCCACACCCCAGACGCTAGATCCCTTCTTCCCCTCGTGGGCAGTGCAGGCCTCGTGCACATAACCCTCCCATTCTCTTCCCAGAGAAATCCCTTAGGAAACAACATTCTGAAATCTTTATTCTGAAAATACAGAGCCCGGTATGTGAGGACAATGCAATGCTCCTTGTCCCTCAGTGATGGCCGCGGTCTAATCCCCAGAACCTTCTGTGAAAATGGCAAAAGGGACGTGGCAGGTGTCGTTAAAGTAAGAGCCTTGCACTGGGGAGATGATCCTGGATTACCCCGTCGTCCAGGGGCCACCATGAAAGGACGCAGGACACACCAGAGTCCGGAGGAGGCAATGCGGGGCGGGGAGCCGAGATCGGTGTGATGGAGCCACGAGCTTAGGAATGCTAACAGCCTCCGGAAGCCCGAAGGGAAAGGAATGGATTCCCCTTGGAGATTCCAAAAGGAATGAGTCCCGCGGACACCTTGATGTTAAGACTCACTTTCAGACTTTCGGCTTCCAGAACTTCCACACTTCCCAGACTCTAAGTTCGTGGTAACTTCTTACAGCGGCTGTGGGGAACAAAAACATGCTTCTCACCCCGGGGTTAACACAGGGTTCAGAGCCTGTCACAGGCAGGAGAATCAGTGGACTCGCGGTGGGGACTTGTGCCTCGTTTTACCGCATAGCGCTGGGGCTGTTGGAGAGAAGCTGGCAGCTGTGTTTCTCATCGGGGAGATACTGGGGACCAGCTCGCCTATTACTGGTTGTGCACGGAAAGGTAAGCTTCCCACCGCGTGGTGGGTAGCGCTGTAAACCTAGACTCTGCCGACAGCCTCGAACCCTGGTTCCCTGGGCTAGCCAAAGGATTCAGGGCAAGTAATGTCATCTTTATAAAATGGGGGCGCTCGTGAGCTAAAAAGAGAGTGAAAATTCGGTGGGGTAACATAAGATAAAGGATTTAACAACCCCTTAAGACCTTTGCACGCAGGAGATATTCTTAAAGATAAAAATACGGCTTAGCCTTTGTAAAAGATTCTAGTCACTGGCGTTTCCTGGCTGTTTGGATTTCAGATGAATGGAAGTTTACCAAACTTGGCCTCGGGTTTTCTTTTAAGAAGCTCAGACCTCATCGAAAGCTTTGGACTACAAGTGGAAGGCCCCTTCCAGCCCCGCCATTCTGGAATTCTGAATGTCAGTCTGAACGATGCAAAGATAGTACCATTAATCTCTCTTGTGGCAGACAGATAGGGACCAAAAGCCCAGGGAGGAAGCTGGAGTTGCTCAGGTATGAAGGATGGCATGGGACAGCATGGGCTCCTGCGTGAGAGTGTTTTATTAGCACATTCTTTATTCATGTGTTCATTACACATTTCATCATAGAGCGAACACCGTACAGGCCAGGAGCCGTGCTCGGCCCTGGGAAGGAAGGACTAAGAGTTCTTAGGGACAGGAAGAATTATAAAAATGGACGAGACCAAGGTTCCTGACCTCAGTGACTTCATAGTCAAGAGCAGGAGACAAAAACGTAACCTACAGCAGCCCCAAAATGTCCCTAAGTACACTTTCCTGAGGTCTCCAGTGAGGTCACAGTACATTTATACCCACATCTCATGGATTTACAAGGATGCACCTATTCACAAGACATTCGACCCCTTGCCAAGTCCCCCAAGAGCTCCAAGGGTCTCCAGGGATTACTCCTGTGCACTGGACAGCATTCTGGGCCTGCTAGGGGCTACCACTCCCCACAGCGACTCCACGGGACGCACGCCACGCCTGTGGTCACTAAAGCCGGAGGTGGAGCCCCTCCATACTTCATTGACGAGGCTACCTTTGGAACCGACTTGCACCCCAGGACTTGTGGGGCCATCTAAACCTTTCCCCCATTTTCTGGAAGTTTCCATGGCTTCCATTTTCCTTACCCACTTTGTTTACCCTTCAGGTGCCTCCAAGGCCCTCCTCCACATTCCAGCTGGGGAGCCCGGCTACTTCTCCTGTCTCCAAAGGAATCCAGGCACATGGAGAACACCGTGTCCTCCCTCCCTCCCTCCCTCCCTCCCTCCCTTCCTTCCTTTCCTTCTGTGGATTCAAGTGTCAGTTGTGTGATCGGGAAAGGATAGAGTGGGTTTCAAAGGAAAACACTTGCAGAGAAATGTCCTTCCACTGACCACTGGCTCAACACCCCTCTCCCTTGTCCCTCTCTTAAGCCATCAGGCAACCCGCACCCATCCCCCACCCCCACAGGGCCGTTGCACTCACACTTGGGTGTGCTGGAGGCTTCATTCCCACTATAGGTATCTATCAAATTATTTTCCTGATAAAGATTCATGGAATCAAGGGAAGGCACAGAGTCTGGCATGTGAAATCCTTGGATATGGAAGAAATCTAGTCCCTAACGTGTCTTTCCTTTCATTTCCTAAAGCACCAGCATATACTCTTTCTGTTTCCAGGGTCAGTCTTGGAAACACAGGAGAAAGGACACAAGGAGGATGTCAGCCCCACAAGCCAGCAGCGTGGTACGCCGAGTTGCCGCTGTGTGTGTCATTGAGGTCGGGGACAGGGCTGGGCAGGTGCACCTGCTCCCCGTAGTCACAAATCGGACACAGCGGGACCCCCAGTAGACCCAAAGCAGGGAGCTCTTTCATCTTTAGGATTCTGAGTGTTTCAAGGTATTCGTCATGCACCAGATGTCACTAAAGGAGGCTTTTTCGGAAACAATCTGACTTAAAATAATGAGGCTTCGATTGTTGCTAAGAGCTCAGGGGATAAAAACAGGCGAGGTGGATTTGCCCTGAAGCTAAAGCAGCACAAGCTTCAGGGCCTGTCGCTTGCACAGGTTTTTTGTTTTTTGGGTTTTTTCTTTTCAGGGCGCTGTCCCTAATTTTGTATTTGTAATTTTATGTTTATTCCCTTTAAAGAAGACTCCAGAATTACTAAGTTTCGGGTTCCATGAAACCAACCACCACAGGCCGTCACCTGGCCATCGACAGGTGCAACACATGCTGTCACTGGACCAGCCCTTGCAAAATCAGGACACGTAAAAGCTGTGTGGCTGACGTCCTGCTGCCCCCTCCTATTTCAGTGCCCGTGGCCTTGTGTCTTAGAATTCTCTGAGCTCCCACTGAACAGACGCCACCTCCCTACTAGGGGCGCTCAGTTGCCTTTCTCATCATCCAATCTAGCTGTCTGCAAACTGGGGCCCCTTGGGTCAAATCTGGCCCACCTCCTGTTTTGCTAGGAAAAAACTTCTAGTGGAATCCAGCAACACTCCTTTGGTTCACATGTCAGTTATGTCTGCTTCCGTGGGGAAGCACGGAGTAGTTGCCACCGAGACCAAGCCGGCCCTGAGCCTACAATATTTACCTCTCTGGCTCTTACACTTGATCTCGTCCCCGATAACTTCGTAAGCGAGATCAATAACTATTCCATCTGCCGAAGATCTGCTTAAGAAATAAAGCAGCTTGGGGCGCCTGGGTGGCTCAGTGTGTTAAGCCTCTGCCTTCGGATCAGGTCATGATCTCAGGGTCTTGGCATTGAGCCCTGAGTCGGGCTCTCTGCTCAGTGGGGAGCCTGCTTCCCCCCCTCTCTCTCTGCCTGCCCCTCTGCCTCCTTGTGATCTCTCTTTCTCTCTGTCAAATAAAGAAACAAAATCTTAAAAAAAAATAAATAAATAAACAAAGCAGCTCATGCCCTCTGCTCTTGCTCCCCGTGAACTTTAAAACAAGACGCTGCTCTTCATGGGGCCACGCAAGGCTTTACGTGGTCAACCTGTGAACCTGATTCCCTGATCAGGATCCCTGTCTTGCCCTTGTCACTGTGACCTTCCCATTCTGGAGGCACCCCGGGTGTCCAGCCTCTGGGTCTTTGAACGTGCTGCTTAGTCTTTCTGGAAGCCTTTCCCTTCCTTTCTTGCAATTCGCACCTCAACCCAAACATGGTCTCCCCAGAGGGGCCTTCCTTATCAAATACTGACCCCCCACCTTTGGTCACTGCTGGTTACATGCCCTGGTTTCTTTTTTGTAGAGCTCTTGCTCGTTGACTTGTTTGCCATCAGTTTTCCCAGGAGAATGTGAGCTTCCCTGGACCAGACCCTTGTCTGCCTTGCTCGGTGTTAGAAAGGACCCGGAACAGAGAGCAGGGACCCAGGAAATACTTGTTGGACAAGTGAATGAGCAGAATAGCTCTGCCTTAATGGGGGGATTCAGAAAGCTGAAAAGAATTTCCTTTAAGAGAGGAATTTCAGGCTTGCACGCACAGCTGCGTGGGCACATGGCAGACGCACCAACCGAAGGGTCAGTCTGATTCAAGTCTAGGAGCCTTGGGAGGCAGGTTTCAGATAAAATCTCTGACCGGGAAACCACCCAAAGCTGAGATGATCGGAGGCAGCCACCCCTTTCAGACTCTCACTGAGGGATCCTCGCTCACACTGGCGTTCAGTCCCGGCCAGCGAACCTGTTTATCGCCACGAAGTACTGCGACAAACAGCATCTGATCCTGAGTCAGTAAGCAGAGGCCTGGCCTGCATGTTAAAACGGCCCCCTCGGTGTCAAAACCATCTCCAATCTGAGGCAGGGCCCTGACATTCTGCACTGATTTTTTTTTTAAATTTCTCCCTGGGGGGCATCTGATGGTTCTGCGGTTAAGTGTTGGCCCTGGGCTCTGGTCATGATCCCAAAGTCTCAGGATCTAGCCCCTTATCCCGCTCCTGCTCAGCAAGGAGTCTGCTTCTCCCTCTGCCTCTGCGCCCCTCTTCCCTTCCCTTCCTTTCCTTTCTTTTCCTTTCCCTCCCCTTCCCTCCCCTCCCCTCCCCTCCCCTCCCCTCCCTTCCCCTCTCCTCCCCTCCCTTCCCCTCCCTTCCCCTCCTCTCCGGCCTGCCCGCACCCTGGCCACGCATGCGCATGCTCTCTTGCAAATAAATAAAATCTTAAAAAAAAAAAAAAAAAAAAAATCTCTCCCTGAAGATGTTTCCACCCACACCAGCCTCACTGCAGTTACCCTGGACAAGTTCTGCCTGTTGTCTATGTGCTTCACCTGCACGCTCCCTTATCCTCCTCTTTGCCCTGGGGAGACCCCCAGCTCCCCCTGGCTCCAGCGGCCCATGGCCCCCCATCCTTGAGGCCACACTTAAACTCCCCCTTCCGGCCCAGAGAGCCCCAGAGTTAGCATACACCTCCTCTTGCCCGACACCCCGCTAAGAGACCACCCCAAAACGAGTCCACTTTAAACACTTCATGACTCTGTGGATCAGGAATTGGGGCAGGGCTCACCTTGGCGGTTTTTCTGCCTGCCTCGCGGGAACTGAAGTCATTCGGTGGGTTCTTGTCACAGCCCCCTCGACGTTTCCACATCTGCCGGATGGTGGGAGGCTGGGCTCAGCGGGGGCTGGCATCCCAACACCTGCAGGTGGCGTCCTGCAGTGGCGTCCTGCATGGTCCTCCACGTGGGGTCCTGCATGGGGCGTCCAGCACGTGGCGTCCTGCACGTGGGGGCCAGCACGTGGCGTCCAGCACGGGCTGTCCTGCACATCTTCTTTTGCAGACACGCATATGCTGCCAAAGACTGCTCCGGGGGCAAGAGGAGGAAGTTTCTTGGGCTGCAGTTTCTTCTCTGAAAATAAAAGCGTGGCGTGGCAGCGGTGGTCTCTGAGCTTGCCTCCGGCCTGAGAGTCCCACGCTTCAACGCTGTCACCGACAGTGCGCACTGGACAGCTCGTCGCTCCTTCTCTAGGACAGCAGGAGACTTCGGGAACAGCAGACAAACGGCCATAGCATATTTTGAGAGCTATTCGTCTGAAGGGCTGGGAGTTAGGAACCAGGCTGGTAGGACAAGCCTGCGACTGCATCCAGACTTCTCTGTGCCAGCAAACACAAGGAGGAAACCGCTTCTTCAAGGGCTGAAGCCGGTTTCTTCAGGATTTCATCTCCTCCTTGCCTAGGCTTCCCTCCAGGCCCTGCTGGACGGTGGGGACGTAGGACAGAGAAAGAGGCAGAATTTAATTTGACAATTAATAGTGTCTCCATATGAAAATGACTCTTTTGGACAAATATTCACTTAACTTGTATTTTAACTTCTTGTTATGCCCGAGTTTTTGCGTCCGAGAGACCACCAAGGAGCCAAGCACCGATGCAATCACACGAGGGTTTATTTGACAAGCTTAAGCCTGGGCCCAAGTATACCTGACACAGCAGAGTAGGGACTTGGACTCCCAGCCAGATTATAGTCAGAGTTTTTAAAGGCAGAGTAGGGGTGGACTCGGAGGTGGGTGAGGACAAAGGGGGTTATGGATGATGTAAGTCTCTAAGGAATTCTGGAAGCGAGGTCTCCAGGGCCTTGAGGGGCTAGCTGTTGTCTGAGGAAAAGGTTATTCATTACCAATAATAAAAATCTTCCTGTGAGACCCTTTAGATGTATATCAGTGGGTCATATACTTGGGAATGATTCTCGACATTATCTTGGAGGTTTAGAGATGAAGTTTCCTAAAGGAATTGTTAAAGTAGACTTACAGGATTCTGGTCAGACCTGTCAAGGTAGGGGGTTGGTCAGGTTAGGATTGTCCTTAGCAAAATCTCAGGGTGAGGGCAGTTAAGTCCCCAGGGGAGAGCCACTCTGTCTGTTTCAAGGGCTTGTCAATAGGTGAGGAATTTTTTTTTTTTTTTTTTTAGAAAGAGAGAGAGAAAGCACACAAGCAGGCAGAGAGGCAGGCAGAGGCAGAGAGAGAGGCAGGCTCCCTGCCGAGCAAGGAGCCCAATGCGGGACTCAATCCCAGGACCCTGGGATCATGACCTGAGCTGAAGGCAGCGGCCTAACCCACTGAGCCACCCAGGCGTCCCAATAGGTGAGGAATTTTAATGATTTTCTTCTCCCTGTTTCCCACATCAGCTAAACTTGAGGTGGGATGGCCTTAATTTTCTCAGCCTCCACACTCCTTACATAGCTGTTTCTCCCTTCTTTGCCCTCTTTTTCACGGTGGCTTCTGAGTGCCGGTGAAGCGTGAGGGGAGGCTTAATAATGGGCCTCGAGAGGCAGCGCGCCCAGGTATGTCCTTCTGTGGAGACTTGGGACCTGTGGCTGTGCCCATCACATCTCAGCACTGTCATCTGCGAAGGATGGTCCCATCTGGCCTAAGGCAGGAAATAGTGTCCCCTGAGGCTCATGGCCAGCCTTTGGCATTGAATTTCGTGCCCTTGGCAGTTGCCTGTTTCTGCCACACACACACCGCCCCCACCCCCAGGCTCTGGCTGCTGCTGGTCTAGCCCTCCTCTTAGCATCCCTGTGGCTTCTCACCAGCAAGCATCAAGTTTCAGACCCTTTGTCCCATACACCCAAGTTCAGCCAAATCCAGAGTTTCCCTTAGGCTCATCTCTCTAGCCATTCCCCTCTTCTGCTTCTGCCCTGTTTTTCTCTTAGAGACCCGTAGCATTCACCAGACCATGCTTGGTGCTGGGGGCACAACACTGCACAGGTCCAGGAGGGACTGTTCCTAAAGAATGCAATGGAACCTGTGCCCCTGACCTTGCAAAACACAAGAGGCTCTTCTGCGAGAAGCAGACTGTCGATCTCAATATTGGATTCATTCAAGAATCCGAGAAACCCTAACCACACATTTGTGTTTACATCCTGACCTTCTTCCCCCCCAACCCCTCAAGCCCCAAGACCCCAGATGTCTCCCTGACCATCCACGAAACCAATACTTCCCATATATTATCTCCAGACTCTTCTCTTCTCAAGCTTCTTTGGAGTTTCTGAGCCAGTCCACCAGGCCTAGCTTCTGTCATATTAATAGGAGCTCAGAGACGTGAAAATTCATTTCTTCTCACCAAAGCCTGGCTTTGAACTCTATTATCTTGCTAGTGACTGAAAAATACTATTTGTGACTCAGAGATGAATAACCTTATTGTTATAGTTGGTCTCCACCCTGCCCCCGCAGCTCCTAAATCAATTGTTCCAGTGTCTGGAGAACCCCGGGGCGACAATCGTTCTAGGAGTTGGAAATACAACACAAATATATTTTAAATGATTATCCCCATATGCATATATGTTGCAGACCTGGTCTTCACGTTTTATAAATAGTGACATTACAAGGCTCTCATGGGTTAAGGAACAGGGTGAAAACTTCTCTTATTTTGTTATATAGGATTTTTTTTTTCTTTTTACCTTCTTCCTGGGCCTGTTTTCCCAACATTTGGGTTTTTTAACATTCTTCTAACGAGAGGATATATTCTCCTCCTAGACTGATTTTTTTTCTATTATGGACTTGTTGCATTTTGGGGAACATGCTTCACTGTGAATTTCTAGGTGAAGCAACCAAAATACTAAGGCTCATGAGTTTGCCTCTTTCAGGAAAGCACAGTTCCCACGAAAAACATCCCACGTTTTGGTTCCAGCTATGCAACTGAGGAGCCTTTGATCTAACATAGCCCTTCAACTGGGCAGGCTGCAGGTTCTCTGACTGGGAAGTGAGGGGTGTGGGGATCTCACCAGAGCTCTGGCTAAGCCACCTACAGGAGCCTGTGTAGCTGGGCTTATACCATGGGCTACTCATTCTTCCAAACCCCATTCTTGGGCACCTTCTGGACATCGCCCTATCCCTCCAGCTCAGCACTCCTCGGCTCCCAGGCTTGGTGGCCTGAAATTCTTAGTTCCCAGCCTCAAATAATTTTGTCCGAATGCATTGCTGTCAGGGGGCTTCTGAGATTCACCAGGGCAGCCCAGCCCAGGTCCCAAGAGGGGTGTGTGGTTGCACTTGCCCACACACTCTCCTTCTTCTTCCCCGATCGTCTTCCTCATCATCCTACCCTTCCCTGAGAAGTAATAATATGTTGCTAATCTCTGATAATGTCTTAATAATTAATATTAAGTTATTAGCACTGATAGGTAGTCAATTGCTATTAAGATGGGAACCAGGAGGGAGACAAACCATAAGAGACTCTTAATCTCAGGAAACAAAGTGAGGTTTGCTGGAGGGGAGGGTGGGGGAGGGCTGGGGTGGCTGGGGGATGGACATTGTGGAGGGTTTGTGCTATGGTGAGTGCTGTGAATTGTGTAAGACTGATGATTCACAGACCCTACCCCTGAAACAAATAATACATTATATGTTAATAAAAAAAATAAAATGATTTAGGGGAAAAAATAATAATCCCGGGGCAGATGGATTGATGCATTGGGTAGAAATGCTCATGTTTGCAGTTCCTCTAAATCACTGGTTCTCACGTTAGGGGGGTGGGGTTCAGTGATTTTTTTTCCTCCCACTTCCCACCCTCAGGACATTTGGCACTAACTAGAGACACTTTGGTTGTCCCATTTGCGGGGGTGGGGTGCTCCTGGCATCTAACAGGAAGAAGTCAGGGATGCTGCTGACGACCCACAAGGCACAGGACAGCCCCCCTGCCCCCCTAAATGTCGGTAGTGATAAGGTTCCACAGCCCTGATCTCATCAAAGCACAGAGGCTGTGGCCTTCTCTGCCTACCGGTGAGCTCAGCCCACCCCCACTTTTGTATTTGCTTCTTGAATAAGGGGACAGATCTTGGGATCCTCCTTCTTAGAAGGGAAATGGGGGCAGGGGGAGGGGAGACAGCCCAGCAAGCAAGGAGGCAGCTGGCCTCCAGCAAGAGGGTAAATGGTGGGGCCCAGGCAGGCTGACACCAAGCACACCCAGCTGAGCACGCAAGAAGGTGGAAGTGCTGGGTCAGCACTGGGGGTCTGAGGGTGGGAAGGGGGTGTCTGAGAGACACAGGGAGGTCCCACCTCAGCCCTGCACCTGAACGGCCACGCCCAGCCTCTTGGGCAGCACACCGGACCCCAGCTAAGCCTGTGATTCTAGGGAGCCCGTGTGTTGAGCTAATGTGATTTTCTCTACTTGGCTAGACTCCTAAAAAAAAAAAAAAAAAAGTCTTATCCTTCATTCTTTGTTCCTGCAATCCCACTTTTCATGATTTTTTTTTCTGAAAAAAATTGAGACCCACTGGTACCTTCTTTTATCATATTTCAGTTTCCTAACTGGGGGCTCCAGGAGGGACAATATTATCTTTTTCATAAACCAAGAGCCTGGCACCTAGCAGATGCTCAAAATATGTTTGTGGGAATAAAGGATTTTCTAACGCAGAGGAACAAGGCACAAGCATGTCATATTTTCTGTGCTTTGTGATCTTTCCTTTTAAAGTCACAGAACCATGTTAATAATTTGTCAACTCTCTTAATTGGGACAATTGACAGTTTTAAGATATATGCGACACAGGGGGGACTTGGGTCCACAAATGCTTACTGAGAAGATACCAGTCAGTGTATTAGGAGCTGTGAGGGATATACAGATAAGTAGATCGTGATTTCTGCATCAGGTAGTTTAGATTGGGGGAGGGAGGGGCAATCTGCAAAGAGCTAGCTAGTCCAAACAGATTACAACAGATACTAAAATGGGAGTCTACAAGGCAAGACTGACCAGTGCCCAGAAGAGAGATAAATTTAGAGAATTCTGACTCTACAAAGAAGGCTTAAAGGCAAAGGGGTTTCTGAATTGGGGACTGGAGACCAAGTAGATATTGACTGGTTCCCCTCATACACCACTACAGCCAAGACCTGACTGGATCCACCTTCCACCCGTAGGCAGATCCCTTGCCATGATTTCCTATCTTTTTAATGTAAATGTGAGGTATAGACCGAAAAATGCACAATTCATAAATATACAGCTTGATGAACTGTCATGAAATGGGCATACTCGTGTTCCTGGCACCCAGATTATATGATAGAACCCTGTTTCCAGAAGGGTCTTTGTGCCCCCTCCCCACGCTACTCCTCCTGACTCCCTAAACCTCAGCACTCTCGTGTTTCTCATGCAACAGAGTCCTTGTACCTGATTTCACAGAAATGCAATTTTGTAAAATGTTTTCAATTGTGAGTTACTTCCGTGGTCCAAATTCTGTTTCATGGGAATCATCCGTTCTTTCCCCACATAGCTAGAATTTATTCATTTTCACTGCCATATGACATTCCATTATAGGAATAGACCTTGACTTATTTACTTATTAATCTTATTAATCTGTAGATGATAAGGGGGTTGTTTCAAGATTTGGCAAACTTCAGAAATTGCCTTTAAAACAATTTTTTTTAAAGACTTTTATTTTATTTATTTATTTGACACAAAGAGAGAGATCACAAGTAGGCAGAGAACCAAGCAAAGAAAGAGGGAAGCAGGCTCCCTGCTGAGCAGAGAGCCTGATGCAGGGCTCGATCCCAGGATCCTGAGATCATGACCAGAGCCGAAGGCAGAGGCCCAACCCACCGAGCCACCCAGGTGCCCCCAGAAATTGCCATTTTTGTATGTATCTTTGGCAAATACCCCAAGAAGTATGTCTACACTTCCCCACGGGGTATACGCCTTGGACTTAAACTTCTAAACACAACTCCATTCCATGAACCTTTTGCAGAGAAGACTGTGCGTGAATATCTCACTTGTTCTTAGCTGGGTGGTTGGGAGGACGGGTGGGGAGAATCCTTGTGCTGGTCGTGGTAACGGAGGATGGGGGCGATTCCGGACTGAGCAGAGGGGTGCACAGACGAGATGGACGTGGCAGAAAACCCAGGCTTGCCCACGTGATGAGCACAGTCAGAGGGATGCCCTCCTCACGGCACCCCACAGGACGTGGAAACGGGTCTGGGACTACAGTCACTCTGTCCTCCACCTTCAGCTCCCATCTTAACCACAGACGTTAGCCACGCCGAGCCCACGCGCTCTGGCAAGACTTTCTGTGTAACTGAAATCAGGTTTTATCCCTGATTTATTAGGATTTTCTCAAATTGCTAATACCATTATTCTACCCCATTCATTTCATCAGTCGCAGTAAACCTCAGTCGCCTTGAATCAGTCCCAAACAGTCCCAAAGGTTTATTTGGCCTTATATTTCTTAACACAATTTATAGCATTCAAATATTGAGTTAGATTTCGGGATGACATTCATCAAGCCTGCTGTAATATGCCCTCAACTTCTTTCTCATCATCCCTGTCATCTATCTTGGCAGTAAATGTGCCGTTGCTTTTACCTCTGTTCCATATGATCAGATAAAATCACTTTCTCTCTCCTGGGCTTGCGTTTCCACAGCGCCCAGAACTCATCTCCACGGACTGCTTAAATGTCACTACTTCCATAACGCTTTGCAATAAGCTCGCCTCTTCCAATATATTTCCCCCAGGTACACCTCAGATTTGTTTGTTTGTTTGTTTGTTTGTAACTTTCCAAAAGTTGGCATCGCTTACATGGGCAGGGATGTTCTCTTTCCCAAAGCAAAGATCGAGCGGCTCCTGGATCTCCAAGGATGCGTGCGCTCCCAGAGACAGAGGGCAGAAATACGGAGACTTCTGGGAAAATCCCATTTATAGGGCTCCTTGTCCAGGTTGGCTTAGTCCCCAGCACTGCAATCCCCAGGGCTCCAGCCGAAGAGGCAGTGCTCCCAGGACAGAGGAGGCAACGGCTTCCCCTTCCCCAGCCCTTATCACTCCAACCGAAGCCAGTGTTGGGTCATTCGGTCCCACCCTGCTTGTTCTGTCACCTGGGAATCTGAGAGCTCCAGAAACCACAACAAATCGAGCTTACAATCCCCACCAGTTACCAGGGAGAGACCCAGATGTGCCCTGGGGGTATTTTGACATCAGTCATCCGGTGTGTCCCAGAAGCCCTCATTGTATACTCTCTAAGTGGAATAGAGCACAGGCCCTGAGGACAACCTCGAATCTGCGTTAAGAGACTGTACCGCCTTCTGATATCGGGGCAGAATATTTTCTTCCCCTATGAATGGGAGTTTACCACTGCCTACCTGGAAAACCAAGGCACCCACATACCGCAGAAGGCATAGTAGAACTGAGGACACGGGAGCTAAGCTGTCATTCTGGAGAGCTAGGGAGCAGGATGTGGACACTGGCCACTTGGGGCACAGGGCCTGGGAGAGGGGGGTGGGGCAGCCCTAGGATGAGCCAGGAAGCCAGGGAAAGCCTTGAGCTCATCTAGCATATTCCACCAGGAAGACTGATGGCCTCAGCCAGTCCAACCGCTACCTCTCAGACCGTTCAGTTTCCTGGAGTTGTCCAGGTCCTGCCATTGTCACCCACTAATTCTTGTTCCTATTCTGCAGAGATGAAGAGCTGAGGAAAACAGGAGAAAGAAGAAAAGATGCTGGCCAGAGCCCGCCCCATCTTTCGGCGAGAAAACTAGATCCCACTTCAGTGTGCTTGCCACTCTCCCTGTCCTTTATTTTAGGTCCTTACGGGGCATGCCTATCTCAGAGTTTGAAGGCTTCTCGAAACACACGTCCTACAGTTCAATCACTCGGGCCATGTGGGAAAACCATCGCCTCTTCCTTGAAACTTTCATATGGCCTTTCTCCTGCTGGGCCAGTGCCCAACGAATGTCGAATTTCCAGTTTGAAAGCGAGCACACCGCCATGCAGATTTCATACATTCTTGCTAGCAGAACTGGAAAAGCCCTTCTCCAGAAATACGTAGCTGCGCTGAAACCCATGATCTTGGTTTATCAGCAGAGAAGAGTAGGGACAAAAAATAAAAAATAAAAAATCCTATATTAAGCTTCAGCAATCCCAAACCTTGACGACTGTTGCCACAGTCAGGCAAGTTAATGCCACCATCTGCAACAGCTGGGTTTCCACAAATACCACGGGGCCTCTTACTCATCAGTGGCATTGTGTCTCCAAAGCCATGTTGGTTTTGCAAGACTGCCTGCTGCTTGGCACTGTTTCAGCGTGCGAATATTTCCATTGAAGACTTCCCCATCTGGCAGCTGCCCAGGCGGTCATGCCCTGGTGTGCTTGGTGGTGTTCTTACAAGGGGATCAGGCCACGGAGAACGTGACACCTGCCTGAGGGCTATGCGGGAAATAGGCAAAGCGAAATGTCACAGAGCACGGCTGCAAAGACATAAATCAAATACGTTGCATGCTGTTGATGTAGCCAGGTGACAGGAGCCCATCTGGCTATAATCTAGTCCTTGGAAACAGAGTCAGAGATCCACGAAGTGACAGCTGCACAGATGTAGGAATTTTTGTCCCCCATCAGTAAACCTGCGATGTTTGGATTGTCTGCAGTGCTCCCACTGGAGTTGTTCACCCAGCTCATGATAACGTCTTTTCAGCGATCCCATGAACTTGGCCTTTCTAGGCTTGAAAGGCCAGCCAATTCTCATCACATGCTAGTCTCCAGGAGATGGGTGAGAGGCAAAGTCAGAGCCGCTATGTCTTCCTCTCCTGAGTAGCTTAATTAAAATGTTTCAGGGGAAGGGAAGAAGATAGAAAGTAGAAGTGGGTTTTCATTTTCTTTCCCGGTGAAAACCCATCTCTCATTCCATCTCAACACAAACAGAATCATGATTTATGTCTCCCAGTTTTCAAAGGTGATTTCCTGCACTTGTGGCATTTCTGATCTATATTAGGCAATTACTCCCCACTCCTCCACCAGGAAGCAGGAGGAGAAAGAAGACTGAGGTGCCTTCCCATGCGCTTTGGGTACGAAGAGAATAGTGCCAAAGCCAATCCTTTGCCTATAATCAGTGCTGGCTGGACTGAATATAAACAAAGAACAAACATATCCGTGGAAGGAAGAAGGCGAGCATTCTGTGGGCATAAGACTCACCTCCCAAAATGCTCCAGCCCCACAGGGTGGGAATTAGGACTTGGCTGAAGTTGAATGTTCATCAGGGTGCACTGTTTTAAGAATGATTTCCAGATCCTTTACCCACCCTGTTCAAACCCCTGTTGGTGAGAGCTGAGTTAGAAGATGTCCTGGCAAAGAGGCCAGTTTGACTATTTACTAGCAGCCTCCCCCTGAGCAAATTACCTCTCCTCTGTAAGTCTCAGTTACTTCATCTGTAAAATGGAAATCGTAAGAGGATCTACCCAGCATCATGGTAGCATCAGCTCTCACTGGCTTGCGAGAGCTGTTTCTGTGCTTCTCTTCCCAACTCTGGGTTCAGTGACATCACATTGATGGGTTGAAAATAACCAGGTAGGAATATTTACACCATGGAAATTGGCAAACGCCACACACCAGAGCATTTTTTTTTTTTTTTTTTTTTTGGAGAGCTAGCCGTTAAACATTTTGGGGGGAATTAATAAGATAATTTGTGTTAAAGGGCTTCACAGTGCCTTGCACATTGAGGATTGTGAATGATTACCGTATTTCATACATGCTAAGACTTTCTGTTTATTTTCACATCCGTAAAATCATTTTTATTTTACTTTGACTTATAATTAATAATGTCTGACAGTTATAATTGGCAGCATTTTTCCTTATTGGCTTGCAAAATAATGGTTCATGTGTCCATCAATGGAGTATTAAGAATTGATGAAACACATTACTATTGTTATTATTATTATTATAGCATCATCATTTTTATATTAGGTCCTTTATAACAGTCCACGTATGTGATTCTCAAAATGTGAGGGAAAACACCAAAGTCCCACCAAACCTAGAGTAGCATCTGGGTGATTCTAGGGGAGCCTTGGAATTAGACAAAAACCCTCCCTGTCTTCACCCTTGCCTACAACGGGGAGTTCTCCCTCCTCTCCTCAAGCTGTTTTCTCTCCCCAGGTCCTCCAGCTAAGCTCTGTGTCAGAATAATGCTACAGGACCCTTGACATGCATGAGTCACTTTGGTGAATGTGACCCCTCCCAGAGCATTTTGTGCTGAAGGCTGACTGCTCACTAGGCACCAGGAGCTGGTGTCCCCACCGAAGGCACTCCATGTGTCTGGTGACAGGCAGAAGAGGGCTGGGCTGCTCAGGAGGTTTTCTTGACACGAGAATGACCCACACAGACTCCTGCTTGCAATTTGATTCCTATTGCCTGGTAGAGGACAATGGCCGAGAACCAGTACCCATTGATTGAATAATCCAATGAATGACTAACCGAGTAGAAATAAAAACGATCTGCCAAATACGAAGACTTTAATACCCGAGGCCACCAAGCATTATTTAGGCTGTAGTAAATGGTACTCAAGCATCTTGCTACTGAGATGTAAATTACTCTAGCTCTTTTAAGGGACAGTTTGCTGGCGCATATTAAAATTTAATACGTACCTAGCACTCCGCCTGCTTCAGAGAAGCAGTCCCGGGAGGCACAAACTAGAGTTCACAGGATGTTCATGGCTGTGCCCTCTCGACTGGCAAAACCCAGAAACAACCGAAATACTAATAAGGGATGGGTTAAATAAATGTTGCTGCCCCCATAGCCATTTTGAGGACAGCAGTTTGGCGGAATGAGGTCAATTTGTACATGGTGACAAGGAAAGAAATATTACAGGGAGAAGAAAGCAATTTACCAAACACCATATATACATAAGAGGATAATGAAACAAAACCATTTTTCCCCTGTATCGTACATGAGCTTTAATGTGTAAGTGAAACTAAGAACGGTTATCTCTGCGAACGCGGGTACGCTGGGTGTGGGGCAGGTGGAGCCTATGGTCAAGGCCGACTGTAGCTTGATTTTTATGCTTAATTTTAATTTTACGACCTACAGGTATTCCTAGGTTGTTTGTGTCACGAAAAACTGTAAGTAAATAAGCGGGAAGCCTGGCCAAAGGATGCTCGGGCTGAGGCACCTGTGCGTGCAGCAGCTAAGGGAGCACTTTGCTGCGTAAGGGCTGCCCAGTGGGAACCGGCGCCTCGGAGGGAGCACAGCTGCGCACAGCGGCTCACACCTGCTCCGAGAGGAGAGGGCACGCATGCGCTGATGGGACCGCGGTGGTGGCGGGGCCCTGACTTTCTTCGGCTCTCCTCTGCTGTAGCCCCATGGGGTGGAGGTAGAGGGTGGGAGTGTTCCTGGAGAGAAGGATGGGAGAGGGAAAAGAGAGTCATGCGTACCTCACAGGACCATCGCTCTCAGGCATGTGCAGGCTTGCTGATGAAACACCCGTAAGGACTGGGTGGCAGAAATGCAGGGGTGCCTGGGTGCCTGGGTGGCTCAGTGGGTTAAAGCCTCTGTCTTCAGCTCAGGTCATGATCCCAGAGTCCTGGGATCGAGCCCCGCATCAGGCTCTCTGCTCAGCAGGGGGCCTGCTTCCCTCTCTCTCTCTGCCTGCCTTTCTGCCTACTTGTGATCTCTGTCTGTCAAATGAATAAATAAAATCTTAAAAAAAAAAAAAAAAAAGAAAGAAAAAGAAATACAGTCCAGGGATTCAGGACCGGACACCAAATTTCTGGCAAAGGGAAGCCTGATGAAGACGATGCTGGCGTTTTTCACTTCCAAACCGTGGACAAAGTCTGATGTGCTCCGGGGACATTCGGCTGCGTTGAAAATCAGGAACCAGCTTTGCCCACTGTGTGAACCCTCTAGCTCCGCGGCCACCTTTTGCAATTTTAATAAAAAAAAAAAGTCTGTTTTGATGGCTCCCCCACACTCAATGAGAGCAGCGGCAGACCCTAAGCTTCTTTACCGCGCCTTGCCTCTCTGGCTCTGGACAGCGCCGGGATGAAAGCTGAGATAAATCACATCACCTACTGGAGTAGGTGGGGCTGGGGCCGTTGGGGGGAAGTGGCCTGCCGTGGATTTCCGTGGCCCCGGCACTGGTGAGCACACCTTCCATGAGGCCAAACGGTGCAGGGGGGTTCCTGGACAGGGAACCCAGCGTGCACTCTACTACCCTCGAGGCTCTGAGCCCTGTCCTGGTTTGTGTGTTTGCAAATGGTTTGTTCATCAAACATTTGCGGCTGGTCATTTTAGTGAACTATTAACCGACCACACAATAGAAATTCGTTAAGTAGCTACTGTGTGTCTTCAGGGTTGGGACTAAGGATAGAATTGGGGGAAAGGGACAGTCAAGAGCTGGGCTATCAAGAATTCTAGGCGGACTGCTTCCTGATCGGAGGCCACATGGGAGGGTGGTAAGGACTGGCTTTGAAACCACCCCGTCCCTCACCAGCGGGATGACTTCCACCCCTGGGCCTGTTTGTTCTTCTGTAAAATGGGATAAATGCTATTTCCTACTTCAACGTCTGGTTCGGATTAAAAGAGATAAGGATAAAGCACTTAGCTCAAAGAAAATCACCCATTATGATAAGGGCAAAAAGATTTCCAGGCCTCCTTTTATAAGTGAGGCCCAGGAAACTGGTATTTGCAGAATAGGGCGGGGTGGGGGGAGCAGTGCAACTTCTAGCAAAGCTTCACAAGCAAGTGAATTGTGGGTTCCTTTCATTCTCTTATCAGCTCAGTTCTAGAGGGTTAGAACTTGTATTTTTCAGGCATTCATGTTATGGAAATCAACCTTTGCAGAAACCAAATGGAAAAAAAAATCAGAACCTGAAAAACAGATGCATTCTATTTGGGATGTAAATTAAACCTTTTAAGAGGCTTTTAAGAGGTAGCTTTTCCAGGATAATTGCACTGGAAGGACTTGAGGCCAATCTGTCTTTAACCCAAATGTCACCTCACCGTGGGTACAAGCGGGTCACTTCTAAATTGAGGCCATAATTACAGTGCCTCGGAATCCAATAGATGCTCCAGCATCTTCAGGCCCCTTGCCCCGGGTTATCGCTGGCAGGCTCCAAGGGGATTTCCACGGGTCCATGGGGACTGGGAGCAGAGGATTGCCCCACACCCCTCTTCCTGTTTAGCTCTCCTGGCCCGCTCCATGGGCTCCAGTGGGTTGCCCATAAAGGAAACTCACCAGTGCCCTTGCTGTCACCGCTGCTGATCCTGGGATCCCAGTGTCCTTGCCCAATGGTGCTGTCTCCTCTTGGGGAGCCAAGGTAATCACGGGTGACCTCCCAACCCCGGGAACATGCATTGTGCTTTAAGCCCAGCAGCCATTCTATATGTGGTTCAGGGTCCCACCAAGTCCCTCATGGAATCGGTTCTGTCACCTTCTGGCCTTGGTTAGCAATATCACAGAAGCTAAGTGCTTCCCGGACAGGGAAGAGAGACCAGACCACACCCTGCAAACGCCCCTTCTCTATTCTCCTCAGCTGCCCCAGCTCCAAATATACCCCCTTTTCCTTAAGTTCTGAAAAGAGCCCCCAGGGCAAGCATGAAACAGACCCTAATGGAGGGAAGTTGCCCAGCCAACAACTTTATCAGCCAAAGACCCTGTTGTTCCCAGGGCTGCTGAAGTCATTTGCTTGACCTTCGTGGTCAATAAACCGAAAATAAGGTTTTCATTAACCTGGTAAACAAACAAACAAACAAAAACAAAAAAACGAAAAACGACACCCGCAACACCTTAAATAGCTCCCTGATTTTGTTCCAAGCTTAGATCATAGTTGTTCTTCCCTAAGGAACCTGGTAAAGGTAAGTGAGGCATAAAAATGATCAAAGACATAAAAATACCAAACGGGAAATGCAGAAGATGTTTTCCTACAGGTAAATTAATATTATAAACATTCCTTATAAGCTGATACAAGTTAGAAAATTATCATAATAACAATTCCTTCAAAGCAGTGGTTGGTGAGGGCTGTGAGTTAAAATTACTACGAACCTTTGTTTATACTTAAAATTAACTTTTTCCACTTCACTGCATTCATCAGAGAGGATTTATCGGAATGAATTTGTTTAGTCCTCACTGCATATTACTGTATTTCTACTGTGTGCCAGGCACGATTTTAAGGGTATTATACATGACTGACCAAGTAGACCAGACCCTGACTTCTTGGACTTTCTTTCTGTAATTGGGGGATGGAAAAAACAAACAAGAAAACAAGAGAGAAACATAATGTAGTGGTAAGGGTCATAAAGATAAAGGAAGGGATCAGAGATGATAGGAATACTTTAAATAGGGTCAGGAGGAGGTGATACCTGAGCCGATGTTGGATTGAAATGGGACAGCATGTCATATGGTTACCTAGAGAAAAGCATGGTCCCTTTGGTAGTGGGGTGGGGGGTGGCAAGTGCAAAGGCCCTGAGGTGCTCCAGGTGTTTGAAGAACACAAAGCTAGGGTGAGAGGACAGTTGAGGGGGGTGATCCTCAGAAGCAGTGTCACAGAGTAGGTACGTCTCCGTGAGGGTTTTGATTTTAACTCGGTGTCTTTGATGATGATCTATAAGTTTTGATTCTGAATCTAAAAATAGTCTGATCACAGTGCCTGGGTGGCTCAGTTGGTTAAGCATCTGCGCTCAGCTCATGTCATGATCCTGGAACTCTGGGATCAAGCCCCAACCTCTGGAATCCCTGTTCAGCGGGGCCCCTACTTCTCCCTCTCCCTCTAGCTCCCCCTGCTTGTGAGCTCTCCCTTTCTCTCTCTGTCAAATAAACAAATAAAATGTTAAAAAAATTCCGATCATTTTTATAGAGGACGCTCTGCTGAACCACCCAAATAGCCCAATCCGGCTACAGGATCAACACAGTCATTTCCCCCAGATGCGGAAGGTGCTCGCTGCTGAAGCCTCAGGCACATCCACCAACTCCAGGCCCTGGGGCTGGAGGGCGGGGCCTCACCCTCGCTTATGCTCCGCCCACAGCAATGGCAGCCAATGGCTGGTCAACGTGGGACTGTGGCGGCTCCGCCCCCTGGCCTCAGTTGGAATAAGAGTTAAGTCTCAGGGTCGCTTCAGAGCCTGTCGTGGGGTGGGTGGAGGTCTCCGCTGCAGTTGTACCACGGTCCAGCGTCTCGCCTTCTGTCCGGTTCTGCTTGCCGCAAGCGGCGCCGTGTGGATCCTGGGAACACTGCCTGGGATGCCTCCGGGAGGCCAGGCCCGAAACCTCAGAGCTCTCCCCTGGGGAGTCAACCCAAGACAGTTCTGAATAACAGGCTACACGACACAGATCCGCAGAAGGGGAAGTCGGGGATGACAGCCACCATGTTCCGGAAAGTTGACGTAACCGGTGAGTTCATTTTTTATGAGGTTCTTGATGTGGCTGACCACTGGGTGTGAGTCATTTGGTGCTTTTCTCTAAAAGCAGAAAACCGATAAGAAAAGGAAGGAGGTGGAGAGTCTTCTCATGAGTTGGAATCCGGTTTTACTCTGTTCTGGTTCTTTGATCAGTGACTTCACTCAACGATAGGGATTCATGCTATTTAAGGGGAGTAGACAACCAAAGCAGCTCGGAGAAGTTGTTAGTTTATAGACCCAGTCTTCCGAGTTCCGAAAAGTCTGAAGGTCTGAAAGTAGAGAAGATGCGGCCAGACTTAAAAATGTCCTGTTCCTAATAGTCTCGTGAGTATACGCCCTCAGCCGGACTGGGCGGTGTCATAATGCCTACAGGTGTTTGAGATTATTACTGATTGCAAATCAGATTGCAAATTGAAGGCAGATCATCATTTACCCACCCAGAAAAGTCTTTTGACCTCCACCATGCCAGCCTCCCAGCAATAATGAAAATGTGCCCAGCCCTTCTGCTTTGCTGATAGAATTCTCCCCCGAGTTACCTACGTAGTGTCTACTGCTCCTTTTCGCCGGAATCTAAATATTGTCGGAGTGACCGTGTAGCCAGCTAAAATCTGCCTTTCTCTTGGGGGTGGGAGGGAGAGAGAGTACGCAAGGTTACAGGTGCAGGGAGAAGTAACCAGAAGTCATTTAGTGGGAGTTCTGGGAAACCTCTCCTTCAAGACCTGACTCAGGGGCTGGGCACCCTTCTGTCTTCCATGGTGTCTTGCTCCTTGCATTTTGGATGCGTGGCTGACAAACTTGAGGGTATAAAGAATCCGCTGGAGGGGTTATTGCAAACGTGGTTTGCTAGACCCCACCCTGCAAGTGTCTGATGCAGGTGGTCTGGGATGGGCGAGGTTTTGCGTTTCTCACAAGTTCCCAGGTGGAGATCACACTTGGAGAGTGATGCCCGTTATTTGTGAATACAAGACGATCTTGAGGGTAGAAGCCAAATCCTAAAGATTGTGGAACAGGAAGAGAGAAGGAGTCTGGGTTTCTGACATGAGCTTGGTGAGATTGTGATTTATGTTACGAAATACATACTTGGTTTTTGTGGCTTCTAGCACAAAAAGTGTGCTAAAAAAGCTTTCTAAAAAGCTCCTAATTTCCAGGGAGGTGAGAGAGAGGTAAAGGTGTCTTTTGTTTTGTTGATGAGATGCTTTTGGAAAGGCCCCAGGTGACCTAAGGTTGGGGCTGGTTGCCAAGGGAACCAACCCAGTGTTTGGAGTGTTGGAATTTTCCAGGGAAGGGAAAATGGTGGAGGGGTGGGCTCTGTCTTCAGTGGCCATTAATTTAATCAATCATGCCTTGGTAATGCAGCTTCCATTAAAAACTCCGAAAAGACTGGATTTCGGGGAGCTTCTGGGTTGACAAACACACAGAGATGGTAGAGGAGTGTGGTTCTCCTGGAAGGGGCGTGGAGACTCAGAACCCTGACCCCATACCTTGCCCTTCCCATTTCTTCACCTGGCTGTTGATAAATATTCTTTAATATCTTTTTGTAATAAACCAGTGACCTAGTAAGTTAAAGGTTTTGGTGAGTTTCATGAGCTACTTTAGCAAATTAACCAAACCCAGGGAGGGTCATTGGAACCTCTGATCTATAATGGGTCAGTCCAAAGCATAGTTGTGTGTTGGGGGGGGCCAGTCTTGTAGGACTGAGCCCTTACCCAGTGAAATCAGATGCTGTCTCTCGGTGGATAATGTCAGAATTGAGTTAAATTGTAGGATATGCAGCTGGTGTTCAAGAACTTACTGGTGTGGGGAATCCCCCCTCCGACATGTGCACACGCATAGGTACAAACACACTCTTTTATTTATTTCTGTTTTTCCCAAACACACTCTTCTAACTTAGACTCATCCTACCTGCCCAGATTGCCTTTTCCTGAGAGAAAAAACCTTAACCACTACTTTTGGATTTTCTATTGGATACGGCTGACCCTCTTACGTGATAAAAAGGTCTTAGGCCGTATCTAGTATTTCCTTCCGCAAGCTTTTTAGAAAATGCCAGGGTCTCCTCTTTTTTCTCCCAAGCACGGAGGAAATTGGAACATGACGGAATGTGACCTGGCAATGTAAGTCTTGATTTCTTACTTGAAATTTGGTGGCATGGCCTCAGGCTGTCAGAATCGGTAGGCATATGGATTATTTCCTGAGAGCTGGTACACCGGAAACACTGGGTAGAGGACTGGGCGAGCAATGGTGTCCCTAGCACTAAATGAGTTGTCCCCTGAATGGCAGTTCCGGGGAACCCTGAGTCTTATGCACCTGAAACCCCAGGTCAGAACTTGTCTCTTTCCATAGAAGCAACTGGAATCAACAGAGGGGCTTTTGTACCTTATTTGGAACCCAGGAACGACAAGGCTCAGAGGTCTTTCCAGGTGTCACCCTGCTTATCTGATTAAGGAAGGAAAACCATGCCATGTTTAAATTCCTGTGATGAAAGTTTCTTTTGGATAATTATGCTCTTTCTGAAGGTTCTTTGTTAAAACTCTCTCTTGAAGAATTTTGTAAGCTTCCTTGTTGAAATAGTTTTGTTTTGTTTTTTTTTTTTAATCAAAGATGAAGAGATAAGCTTGACTCTCAGCCTCAAATAAGATAACAGGTGATGATGACTGGCTGTTGCCATGGGTCCTTATTTCTGCTGTGGTTGAGATAATTAAAGGGATTAAAACATTTATCCCTCACCCACCCACATTCCCAGTTGCCTGGTGATGCTGGGGGTTTGTGTAATTAGCTCCGAGCCCAGTGACTGGACAGCCGACACATGCCACCTGTAGGCTGAGGGCCCAAAGGAGCACAGGTAACATGAGGCATTGGAAATTGATCTTTGTCTCCCACAACCCACAAGGGAAGGCTGCCTTTCCCGATGGGACCATACTCCAGGTACTGTTGAATCGTGGAGTACTGGGGCACCTGGGTGTCTCCGTTGATTAAGTGGCTGCCTTGGGCTCAGGTGGTGGTCCTGGGATCAAGGACCACATCCAGTTCTGCTCATGGGGAGTCTGCTTATCCCTCTGCACCTCCCCCCCACTTGTGTGTTCTGTCTCTCTTTTTCTCTCAAATAAATAAAATCTTAAAAAAAGGAGTACCTGGGAGGAAAAAAAAAGAATCCCATGAAACCAACTCTTAGACCGCTGAGCCTAAAAATGGTCCGCCGATATCGATGTAAAAATAGCAGTTTGCTGATTTCCCAGTTTATAGTTTATAGTCCCCCACTTTGAAACTAACCTGTGGAAAATAAATCCTTGACTTTAGAACTTTCTTGTATACGATAAGCCTGCTGGGCTTCACAACCAACCCAGTGTCCCCAAGAGCAGCCATTGTCCTCCGGGGTTTCTGTCCCGTGGCCCCAGCCCAGGAGACTCCTCCTTCCCGCCTTTTTTCTGGGACAGGACTGAAGCCGATGGTGGCAGCGCAGTGACTTTGGGGTAGGAAATGGTGCATGCGCTGACCCAGGGGTCGAGGAACATGGCAGATTGTGTGGTTGCCATTGGCTTTCATTCAAGCACAGTTAATTCCTCCTGAATAGAAGTGGCAGATAGAGCAGGTCACCGGGTGACCGTGTAGGTTTGGCTTTGTTGGTCCTTGTTTTAACCAGGGTAACATGGATTACTGACCCTTCTCTGTGGGTGTGCTAGCAAAGAGGCGGGGGGTCTGTCTACCCTGTGTCACCCCCTACCCCATGCACAACAGACCTCTGGCATTTAGGACCCCTCTCTTTTTTTTTTTTTTTTTTTTTTTTTTTGCCTTTGTACATAAGCTGCAAAGTTGGACGTGAGAGGGTGGCTGATGTCCTTGGAGGACAAATTCCAAGGGCTCCGGCAGAAGTCACATGTGCAGACAGGGTCAGTCCTGCTGTGAAATCCCAGGGCAGGTATAGGATGTTTTTTGTTTTGTTTTTACATAAACTGTGTTTTATTAATGGAATGGAATACAAGGCATCGTTAAAAATCAACAAACCGAGCGCCATACAATAGAAATGGATCTCACAGATAAAAATTTGAATGCAAGAAGCCAGACCCAAAGTATACATCTCGTATGATTTCATTAACATAAAACAAAATGTAAAACTAAACAGCGGTGTTTACAGAACTTAAAGTTATCAAAGTCAAAATACAGGTACCATTACAGGAGAGTCTGAAAGGGGCTGTGGTACTCGGGATACCTTCAACCTTTTGACCCAAGTGTCTCAGTTAACTGCATGTTTACTTAGATATATGTCATTAGGCTGTAGAATTCTGGGTTCTTTGTATATTTTTTGTTACATCCAAAACATAATAAGTTAAAAAAGAGAGCAGGAACAATGAGGAGAGAGAGGGAAGAGGGGAGAGTCTCTATGTTGTACTCAGGGTATTAGATAGTATTTCTAAAAAATTCTCTGAAATACATATGGTGCATTAATTTTGATATATTTAAATTTGGGTTTCTAGGTCCTAACTAAACTCTAGTTTGTTATTAAATTTTTAAAAGTTCAGGATTTCCAATTTTAAAAGTCACTTTTTATTTTTGAATGAAGCTGCTAACTTGACATTCTTAAAAACCCGTTGAAAAGCTATGAGGGTCCCCTGACAAATGTGAAGCCTAGTAAGTCATTTACCACGATCCGAAAACTGACTGGGTCATGAAAAAGTGTAAATTTTCATTCCCAAGTGAATTATTACCTATACTGACTCTATTTAATTATATAGATTTTTATTTAAATACTGGAATCTCTACTAACACATGGAACACACAAATGGAATTGTCAGAATGTGTCCATAACGTGGACTCCAAGCTTGAGATTCTGACCGGTGCCCGTGCCCTCCAAAATGAACACCGGAACGGCATACTTTTTATCCATTTATATAACAGACTTCCATTTAAGTGTTGCTTCCTTCAAGGAAAGATACTCATCTAAAGTGGGCTTAAAATAAATAGAATAAGATATTACCAGGTAGAGGATGTTAATGAAGTCTGTCGTTACATCATTCCTGGGCACGGGTAACAGGGTGAGCAACTGTATACATGGTCCTTCTTGCAAAAGTGACTGAGGGGAGCCATGATCAGCAACCCCGGGGCCCCAGCTTTGGAGCAGCCCCCCTCTGGGGAGCTCATTGAAGGACAACCTGCCCACTTTTTAAGTCAATCCCGGACTCCCCTGAGACCCTTCCTCCCGCCAGCATCCCTTCCTTTGCAACTCTTTCTCCAGACTCCTTACTTTTTTCTTGGTAGATCTTGATGGCTCAAAAGACCTGGAACGCCAAAGGATGGGACCTAGTTCCTTTACCTTGAAGGCAAGGGGGGCTGCTTAAAACCTTCTACAACAGCAAAGAGAGGAAAGCAGAGGAAACCTGTTAACCTTTCATATTGACGTTTCTGTGCATTTCACATGCATGGCCCGTTCGTGGGGCGGGGAGGCCTCCAGGCAGGGACCTTGAAATGAGCTCCCAGTGCCAGCGCATCCTGAGGACTGTAAATAGTAACTAACAAGGAAACAGTTAAGTTTTTGGGCTGTGCTCAGTGGGTGTTGATTCTTAGCAGCCATTACTGGCATCTGAAATCCTGGGTTGAAGAATTAGAATCAACGATTTTTTTTTCCATTACTATTTTCTCAACACAGTAGGAATGAATATATATATATATATATATGTGTGTGTGTGTGTGTGTGTGTGTGTGTGTGTGTAGATATATATATATATATTATCCTGATGGCTTTGCATTACAGGCAGAGTGTCTCGAGTATGTATTGAAGACGCTAGCCAAGGGGCTCACATTCAGATTTCCTAGGAGAAAGTACTCGGTGAGGTTCTGGCATTGATAAAGCTTTTCAGTGTGGTACCATTTGGCCTCTAGCATGGAGACCCACCGCATCTGGTTACAAGCTGGGGCTGCGAGGGGACGAGATGAAGATGGGGGAGCCATTTCCAAAGGATCCACGATGCTCTCGAGACTATAACTGCCGCCTCCGTTAGTCCGTTAACATTCCCTGATGGTCTGTGAGTGCAAATGACTAGATACGATGTTTTAACAGAATAAATCAGAAATGCCTCCTCCTCTCCCTGTTATTAGAAGGGTATGACTTTTGAACTAACAAGGCACATCATTTTCATTTTACCTCCTCTCGAAAGGGCTTGGACTAAGCCTCTGTAGTTGACGGTCTCTTTTTAAAGATTTTATTTACTTGAGAGGGGGTGTGGGGGAGGAACAGAGGGAGAGGGACAAGCAGAATCCGCTCTGAGAGCCCCATGTGGGTTTTGATCCTGTGGCCTTGAGATCAACACCACAGCCAAAATCCAGAGTGTGAGGCTTACTTAACCCACAGAGCTGCCAGATGCCCCCCAGCCCCACTGATTTTCTTTTTCCTGACTGCTTTCCTTGATTAAATCCTGAAACTTCATTTAGTATGTTAAGTCAGAACCAGAATCCCTGAAAACAAACCAAATTAATAATGTAATTCATTATCTAGGAGGCTGTTTCAGTGACTGTTCGGTTCGCCGAAAGATGAGAGACCAAAAAAGCAAGAGCAGTGAGAGAAGTAGAAGAAAAAGAAACGTGAGAAATAGGGTCGATTAGAAAACACATGTGCAGCAAATGTAAGACTTTCCAGTGTTTTTATTAAAGAGGGTCTTGTCCTTGATAATTATGTTCTTATCTACATGAATTTATTTTTTTCTGCTTTGGTCAGTCTTGCACAAAGAATAGTGTGTATACATCCCAGCAGCAGTATAGTTGGATCAGAAAGTCTGCTGCTTCTGGGGTGCTTGCGTGGTGTAGTCGGTTAAGCATCCCACTCTTGGTTTCTGTCTCAGGGTCATGAGCTCGAGCCCCACATTGCTTTGGGCTTTGCAATCCACGTGGAGTCTGCTGGGGACTCTCCCTTCCCTCTCCCTCACCCTTTGCTCCTTCCCTTGCTCATAGGTTCTGTGCATGCATTCCCTCTCTCTCTCTCGCTCTCTAAAATAAATAAATAAAATCTTATAAAAAAATTACCTCTGTATCCCTCCCCGGCATTCTCTTTGTCTCAAACAAGTACATCTTTAAAAAAAACTTACTGTTAAAGATCATTCTTTAAAACTTTCTAAAAATTTTGACAGATTTTAGTGGTTTTTGAAATAATGGTACAAACCTAAGAAGCAATGCACAGGAACTTGGCACATCATGACCGTCTCTATGGGCATTGTCCCTAGTATCATGAATGTTGACATTATTGACACTACCAAACCCCTTACCTACTGATTTTGATCCCAAAGGCAAACAAGAGTTTGCTTCAGGTTGAAATCAGGGTCTCAGGTTCTTTCTGGCTATATAAAACACATTTTTGGTGACCTCGAGGTAATGAGTTAATTTCCTTGCTGTAATGATGCTTGATTGGCAAACATGAGGCAACAGGAATGAGGCAGCTTCTGGAGGCAAGCCAAGGACTTAAAAGGTGTGCAGTCCCCCACACTGTAGAAGTTTTCTTTTTTCCTAATGTGTTCTTGTTAAAAGTGGTAAGAACTAAGCATTTTTGCATGTTCGAAGGGCTGCTTCTGTCCTCCAGATCTTGGTGGCGGTGGGTGGGAAACCAGCAGCCTGGGTCTTGGTTCTTATTAAGGTTCGGATAGACAGGAGTGGAATCTAACCCTCAGCTAGTGCCCCGGACTCTGAAAACACTGTTTACCCCAGCGTTCTTGCTGCCTCTGCATGCTTAGCTGACTTCCGAAAGTCTGTGTTAGGTGGGTACTCCTTTTGATTACAACAAGCTTCTGTTGAAAAAATGAATCAGGACGCCAGGATGGCTCAGTGGTTTAAGGGTCTGCCTTTGGCTCAGGTCATGATCCTAGGATCCTGGAATCAAGCCTGAGCGCCCCCCACCTCTAGGCTCCCTGCCCCGGGACATCTGCTTTTCCCTCCCTCTTTACCGCCCCCCCCCCCACTTGCATATGCACTCTCAGTCTCTAAAAAAAATACAATTTTAAAAAAAAAAAAAAAAAGCCAATGGGAGGGTTGACCTAGTCAACCTACTGAGCCATGAGGTGAGGGGTTGCGAGAAAAATGGACATAATCTATTGTTCCTTCTCTGAGCCTGGGTAAGAGGAGGACACAGTGAAAAAGGTAGCTAGAGCCCAAGCTCGGGAATCTGGGAGACCTAGGTCTAAGTCGTAGCTCTCTACCTTGTTGGCTGTGTGACCTTGGGCTGGTTACCTGACTCCTCTGAATTTGAGCTGCCGCCTCAATAAACTAGGCGCAACGATCCTACTTCTCAGGACCATTTGGGGCATCATGAGATTACAATGTATGTATCAATTGTACCCACGCAGGCAAAGTAGACCATGCAGAGCAGTAGTTAGTGCCCAGTGATCTGACATGCCTTACAGTTTCCCGGGATGTGACCATGAACTCCGGTTTGCGGTGTAGCTCAAGGTCTGCCCCGAGCATCAGGGCCCATGTGGATGGAGCTTTCCAGGGAGATCCGTTGCGGCCCGGGTGGACTGTGTGGTAAAGAGTTTACCCGCTGGGTCCTCCTTCTTTTACGCAAACAGAGACTCCTTGCCATGGGCAAGATGGAGAACCTTAAATCTCGGTCTAAATGGGGTCTAAAATAAATAAGGCCTTCCCTTTGGGCCAAAGGATAATAAAATGACTCTGCCCACAATGTGCATTTCCCTCCAGCAGCCTCTTTGTGAGCGAGTCCCTTCTAGTCCCTGGTGGCTCCTATCAGCAGTCCTGGAACGGGCGTCTTTCCCGTTACCGTCCATAGCATTTCTCTCCCGTGAGGAGCAACCGGGTGGGAGCATGCACCAGTTTCTGGAACAGAAGACAGCACGGAGAAGAATGAAATAAAATGGCTTGCATCCTTAGATAAACGCAGAGCCCCTTTCCTCAGCGGTGTTGTGCAGAAAAGGATTTATTGCACAACAATGAGCTTTTATTTATTTCTCTTTGAGGAAGCCTCTTTGCATTATTATTCATTCGGCAATTCTGCTGGTGTTCAGAAGTGACAGCTTGCCAATTTCTTTCACAAACATTTTGGACTTTAACATCTTAATCCGAAACCATGGAGGTAATGACGAGGGGGGCGATGGTGGGAGCATGTGGGAAAGGTAGCCGCATTTTCCAGACGCTCCAGCCGAGAGCACTATGCTAAATGTGTCGCTCTGACAGCCGAAGATGCAATGCTTGCCAGGGAACAGCAGACGGGGGGCCCTTTAGGGCGTTCTAGAAGTATGGTCCGTGGTGGGGTGCGCTCATGTATGTGTGCGAGCATGAGCCCACTTGCGTAAGCCAAGCTGGCACCTGGGGCTTGGTCCTTTGTCACTGAAGGCAGCAGCGGGTCACCGGAGCCATCGAAAGGCCATACCTAATCAATCAATTTCATTAGGTATCTCGCTGCTCAGGACACCCTGTTCATCCTGCTTTAGTGCCTTCCCAGCCTGGGCTATTAATATTGTTCAATTCCAGCTGAGTTATTTGCCCTGTTAGCTGTTGATGCAGCGACAAGTAAGTCCCATGAGGACAGGAACCGTGTTGGATTGTGTCCCCGCTGCATGCCCAGCACAAGAGCGGTGCCTGGCTCAGAGGAGCGGCCTCATAGATACTGACCAGATTAAGGAATGTGTGAGGGAGTGCTGAGCCACGTGAAGGCGGGGGAAGACTGTGTCCCTGGTCTTGCTTTATAACCCAGTGGAAAGCAAAGTGAACCCTAAGAGAGCCTGCCAAGCAAGGTAGCACATCAGAAGCTCTTGGTTTTTCTTTGAAGGGTATGGCCTACAAGGGATGACTCTGTGTTCCCTGTGCAGAAGGAAAGACAGTCCGTTGCTGTCCCCTTTAAACATTCTCCGGGGAGAGTCCGCTCGCATCACCCCGAGACCTGCTTTGCCAGCTTGCACAGCGTGTTTTACTCTGTACTTGACCCCCTTTCTTTTGATCTCGCTGACGAAGTCCAGAGGCTCCCCCACCTGCCAGCGTTACCTACTGGTTTGCTCCCTTCCCTTCCCCATTACGTATGTATGTCAGAGGATGGCTCAGTACAGATGCATCCTTCAGAGAGCTATTTCTCAGCCTGTGTTGTGAATAATAACGTAGATGCTGTGGTTGTTGATAGACTGTATGGGAAAATGTTTCTGCGGTCAAATGCATGTGGGGCTTAGAGTTCACTGAGGTCCTCCTTGTAGGTGATCTCCCAGCAGGCATTTAGATATCTGAGAAGGAGCCCTAGGACATAGTGGGTATTCTCCCCAACTTGACTGACCCTGGAAACTTTCCATCCTAAAATAAATATTGTCTCTTACTGTTCCTGGAATACAGTTTGGGGAAACCTTGGTTTAGGAGAAGGGCACATAGAGGGCTTAGCCTGAGCCCAGCCTTTGGGGGTTTGAATGCTGATTGGTGGCTCACCAACATTTGGTTGGGAATCACCACAATGGGTAAGTTCATGGAGCCAGGACCGGAAGAATTCAGAGGAGGGGGAAACCAAGAAGGTTTCATGGAAGAAGTCGGATAGAGCTGGGCTTCAGGTGATAAGCAGGATTTAGAGGACAAGAAGAGGAAATGGGAAGCCGGGCAAATGAGAAGTCTGGGCAAAAGTGAAAAAACAGGGCAGTGTGCACCAATGAGTGTTCTTATTTCAAAATTTAATTTGCTCAGGTCCCTGAAAATTCAATGGGACTTTGATTAATGGTCAGTGCTATTTTTCTTATTAATTCAGTGTGTTAGTGTGTGCCCTCTGAAGCTGATGCTAAAATGGGATTCATTGTTCAGGGTTTTTTAAGGGGAGTGGCTGTGGGACAGAAGCTGGAGAGGCCAGGGGAAGTTGGGAAATCCATCAAACTGGGATGGGTTTGACCCCATGTGGAAGAGAAGGGAAGAAGAGTCAGTTAGAAGTGTCCTCGGCTGCGGCGGGAAGGTTCAGTAATAGCATCAGGGAGTCCTGGCGTCCAAATTGGCCCTCAGAAGAGTCCTACGTCTTCTAGGATGAGCACTGCCCAAGGATACGTGCTGTTTTCCCTTCCCAGTGGGGAGCAGCCCATGGAAAGCAGGGCTTAGGTGCAAACACGGTGACCGGTTCCAGAGCTCGGCAGCTGGCCCCAGGACCAGTGACGATTCTTGTGGTTGGAATTCTATAAGATACTGTTCTCATGCTGGTCATACTCCAGAGATGGGTCTTTATCCAATACACCTGTTTAAAGGTTGTACATCTGAAATTAGGGATGAAGGTGGGACGGTTTCTGATCCCAAGGGCTACCGACTTAGCCTGGCAAAGGGGTCTTGCTACTTTCACTTGATAAATCCCCAGTTAAGAATATTGGAGTTTCTGTGATCGTGGGATCTCAAGCTTCCAAAATCAGATGTTGAAGATGGGGGACATTATCCTTAAGGATAAGAGTATGATCTACAAATACAAAACCGCCAGCATTCCTCCTGGGGGCCTTGGAAGGGACCCCCCAGCCAGTAAGTAAGGCCAGATCCAGCCTCCTTTACTTGGTGATAATCCACCCGCCTGTCTGCAAAATTGGGTGAGGCACTTGGAGAGCATGCCGGAGAGTATTCAAAAATAACGCACTGCTGATCGATCATGAACATGTAAGCTGCCTCACGAGCGTTTAATTATCTGAACTGTGTGTGCTTTCAACGGTAAAGAATCAGCTGACGGGAGCCAGGGAGTGAGCCACGGAGGTTAATGCACAGGGGACGACCCCTGGGAGCTTTCTGCAGCAGAGCTGTCCAAGCTGCTGAGACAGACCCTGGAGGATGTGTTCTCGCAACTCCGCTGTGTCACTGTCCTTGGCGAGGATCACAGCACAGCTTTCGATTTTCTGGGTCTCTTCAGGGACCCAAAATAGGGAAACCAAGGGACCCATACAGCACACAGTTGATGGTTCCCCGAGCCAGGCATCAGAGTGGAGCCTGAAAGGCAGTCGGATCCTGAGGGTCACAACTAGCAGAGCTGTGTTGGTTTGTAAAGACCCAGCGATGACCTGAGTTTTCCCCGAATTTGCTTTCTTAGAGGACTCCGATGCTGCCGCTGCTGCTTATGAAAGCAAGAAAGCAAGAAAAAAGTGGAGGGGAGCCTGCATGGCTCAGTCGGTAGGTCGTGATCCCTGCTGAGCAGGGAGCTGGATGCCAGACTTGATCCGGGAACCCTGGGATCATGACCTGAGCTGAAGGTAGTCACTTAACTGAGCCACTCAAGTGCCCCTTAATTATCTTTTTAAAAAATCCAACTTAATGTTTGTCTTTTCTAGAAAAAAATGTATTGAAATACTACCCCCCCCACCCAGACTCACATAATTCACATAGCCCCACACTCACCCGTGAGCACTCCTGATACTTGATGTGGGAAGCTGTGGGTACTGCTTTATTTCTCATTTGTCTTCTCGCTGTGGAGTAACTTGTAGCAGACCAATGATTCAAGAAAGGTGGATTTTTAAAAAATTCATCTCCTGCAGGGCATCAAGGGAGCAACAAAGAAAATCAGGATTTGAGGGGCCAAGACCCCAGGAGAAAGATATCTCATTGACGGGATCCCACCATTTTATACTATGTGTTTCTCCTGGGGGCGTGCGCTCGTTTTGGGGTGTAGTTCAAGGGGCTGAGAAGCCAGGCAAAGGTGACTTCTAGGAGGCCAGTCAGGCTTTTGCCAATCTACTGAAACAAGAGGGAAGAAAAATCGAGTTTGGGGGACCCAGGACTTGCGGTCCAGAGCTCTGCAAGAAGGCAAAGGAGAGGAATGAGCCCAACATTTGTAGGTCTTCTCCCTGTCAAGGCATTTGAGGATTTGACGAAAGGCTTAAAAGCCAAGTTGATGCCGTTTGAAAATCAGACTGGAGGGTTGAGCGGTATCTTAATCCCAGCGAGACGAAAATCAGAGGTCAGGTTACATTTAAACACCACATGACCTCGGCTGGGAACCCCAAAGGTCTAAATATCCTAAGAGCAGGGAGGAAGCAGAAGTAAACTGAGGCTCATGTGAATGGAGGTGACCTGGCCGTCAGTCTAGCTGCCAGCAGAGGGTGGGGTAGATTCTCTCCGGAAGAAGGTATCGGGCAGAGCCCCTCCAATTTTTCATACACAGTGTGTCTGGCAAGCAATCAAAATTTGCTAAGAATAAAAAAGAACCCAGGAGATGAAAACAACAGAGAGAGACCAAGCCACAGGAGACTCAGCCACTGGAATGATCTGATACTGGCTTAACTGTACTCAGGAAAAGGATAAGCTGGAGAATTTTACTAAGCACCGAATCTATTTAAAAAATGATCAAATGAGAATTCTATAAGTGCTATTAAGATATCAGTGAGTGGATTTAACATTCATGATAAAGCTGAAGGTTAATTAAGTAAAAGTGAAGTCAGCACAAAATAACAAAGCTCAATCACTGGTAGAAAAAGAACACAGCTTAGGGGAGAGAGCAGGAGACAAAATGCAGGGAAAAGGTCCCCTGTACTTGGAATTGGAATCCCAGGACGGGAGCGAATGGAAAAGAAGCAATACTTCAAGAGAAAATGTATGATTTTTCAGGACTCTGGAGCGCCGTCACGCCACAGACAGACCAGGTGCCATGCACGGAGTACAAACAGGCCAGATGCCACGAAAACCACACGCAGACCTACAAGAGGCCACTGAATGCTAAGGGCATGCGGGAATCTTATGAACTGTTGGATCAAAGGACTGGTTGCCTTCCTGGGAGTGAAAATTAGAAGGAAGATGTCCCCAGAGAAGCAACAGAAGCTCAGAGACAAAAGCGAGACATCTTTCAAGTTCAGAGACCGCAATCCTGCCGCTGCGGAATCTATCACCAGGGAAAATAGCCTTCGAAAATGAAAGTAAAATAAAGACATTTCCAATCGGACAAAAATGGAGAGCCTTTCATCCCTGGCAGAGTGTCCTTACAAGAGAGAGGCAAGAGGGGGCAAGGGCAAAGGAGGTTTCTCCAAGAAGAGGAAGAATGAGCTCTGAAGGAAGTGCAGAAATGCAGTCTGGCTGAAAAAAAAAAAAAAAAACAAAAAAACGGTGGATAATTTTTTTTTAATTTTATTTATTTACTTGACAGAGATCCCAAGTAGGCAGAGAGGCAGGCAGAGAGAGAGGAGGAAGCAGGCTCCCCGCTGAGCAGAGAGCCCCATGCGGGGCTCCATCCCAGGACCCTGAGATCATGACCTGAGCCGAAGGCAGAGGCTTAATCCAGTGAGCCACCCAGGCGCCCTAATTTTTTTTTAATAGGTAGATAATTTTAAGGTGGATAATTTTAATATGGATGGTATAAAACAGTAGGAGTGGTGGTGGGGGGGGCCTTAAAACCCATATTCAAGCAACGGGTATGGAAACAATTGTTGGAAAGGAGCAAATGCTTGAGCCTCCTCCCCATGTCTGCGTCATCAACGTGTGGTCCTGTAGAGGGTGCAGTGGAGGAGCTGCTGGGCTGCTCCCCGAAATCCCTCCTTTGCTAGGTGAGGGAGGAAGGGGGAGATGGGAAACAAGCCCGATGTCAGTCGCGCCCAGAGCCCAGATCCGCCCCACCCACCCGGATGACTTGACTACTGGCTTTGTACTCTGCCCATTTCCAGATCGGTGACCTTGTCGGCAACTTCGGGTTCAAGTGTGCCTGAGAACAACATCTTAGAGCCTGTTCCAGGAGCCTGATGCTTCCTGGCAATCTTCTGCGTGCCCCCCCACCTCCCCCACCCCCCGCCCCAATCTGGGCCCCAGCCCTCCCCGGAGTCCTGGTGGAACCATCCTCCTACCCGCTGCCCCAGACCCCCGTCCGGCGACGTGGCAAAGCCTTGAGAAACGTGGAGTCCCCGCAGCGGCCCGGGTTGAGGTTGTGGGTGTTGATACTGGCCCGAGCCCCCTGTTCCAACACTGAGGCTTTGTTCTGGAAGAACGCAAGGTGGATGAAGGGGAAAGGAGCGGCAGCCTGTTCCAGGAGCGCGTCTGCCCAGCTGTCAGAGTCCATTTCGCAAGCCATTCTTCCAAAGGTCTCGTGATGACAAACAGGTTCTGCCTTGTCGGTGATTTTGTTTTTAAAGGGAAAGCCCTAGAGGCCTCAGGGAATTTCTGAAGGGGAAGGAATACAATGAGAGCTTAGGTTTCTCACGGGCCCTGCCTCCCCTCCTCTCCTAACCAAACCCCAAAGAGCCTCACGGAGTAGGCAACAGGGGATTGACTTACGGACCAGAGAGTGACTTCGTGATCTGTGGCGTGGTGGCAGCCCTTGTAATTTCTCAGACCCTTTACGATTGCGTTTTAGTTAATGCATAAAATTTCTCTACTGGGCAGAGAAAAAAGAGCCGGGGCTTGGCAGTGATGTCGCTTGAATTCCATTTTTATTCTGCTTCATTGAAACGGATCACGGGCCACGGGCCAATCTCTTAACTTCTCCATGCCTCAGTTTCTCCCTCTATAAGCGCGAGAGCTAGTATTCCCCAGCCAACATGATTTTGGGGGAGGGAATCCAGTGAAATATGTATTACTTTTTCCAAATGGATGAGTCCTGGGGCATCTGGGAGGCTCAGTTGGTTATGCATCTGCCTTTGGCTCAAGTCATGATCTCCGCGTCCTAGAACTGAGCCCCATGTTGGGCTTTCCTGCTCAGTGGGGAATCTGCTTCTCCCTCTCCCTTTGCCCTTCCTCACTATTCATGCACATGCTTGCTAACTCTCTAATGCTGTCTCTCCAATAAATAAAATCTTTAAAACACATAAATGGATGAGTCCCGAAAACAATCTCCTTTTCTGTTACTTGTCTTAAGAGCACTATAGATACTGCAAAATCCGACAACTGTCGAGTGATGAGACCATGGAGAAAAATGCTAAGAACGTTTAGAATGGGAAGGAACTTAGCGACCTTCTAGCAACACATTTGTATTTCAGATGAGAAAACGGAGTGAAGACCAAAGGAGTAGTTATTTTATTCAAAGCAGTGAATTCAGAAAAAGAGGGGGCAAGAACCTTTTTCAAACCACTTGCAAATTCTGCGTAGTATCCTGGTGCATCGGAGTCAGGATTATCGGATGCTAACGTGGGCTCTGTGTTGTTTCTCTGATGTACGCACAGTCCTGAGCTGAGCAAGGAGATCAGTGGGTGGTCAAGGAGCGATGTGAAAAGTCTTAAGCATCTACTTAATGGGCAGGTTTTTTTTCCCTGAATTTCAAGAATTCCAAAAACAAGACCATCAGGAATTCCAAAAGCATTGAGAGACTTCTGTCAAGAATGTGGGCAACTTATCTGAAGAACATCGTCTTCTGGTGGAGGCCCTAACATACTTCCTCAGGACAAGAGCTTGTCCTCGACACACTCAAGGACCCATTTCCAGGACTGCTGTGCTTCTCTAGCAGCTGCTCAGAGTGAGAGGAAAACCTGCCATTTCAGCAAATCTTCCGTCATCTCAAGAGCGTCTGGAAGGAACACAGGAGGACACCTGACACGTGATGGCACGTCTTTGGTGGAAACGACCCAGCTCTGAACACCACTCATCCAGCGTCTCTCCAAGGGTGGCTGCATCTGACAGGGAAACTTAGGACAATTCCTAATAAACTGGGTTGGAGTTTTTCCCCAGCAGTACAGTGTTGGGGGTCTACACCAAGAAGATTGGTCTACTACCCACTTGGCACAAGACACTTAAAAAAGATACTCGAGCTGTTGACCAAATGAGTATTAAAATAGCACTCCCTACCCTAGTATCATTCAGTGCTCAGAGGCCTCAAAAGTCTTTGAAGATGAAGTGACCATTTGATCCTGAACTTGCTACCACCACCACAGCATGAATCAAGGCTTTCCAGCAAGTCTCTTTCTTCCCTCCCTGTTCAAAGGTTAGAATCAAAAAGTCCCAACTCTCAGCAGATCCCAGAATGCTGCTGGGCTAACCCAGCCACATGTTGGCACTGGGTCAACGCCATTGTGCAGACATGGGTGTCTGTGGGTCCCGTTAATCCGTAATTGGCGCTTTCCCTCTGAGGGGCAAGCCTGCCCCAAAGATTAAGATGCGTTGATTTCCTGTCATCAGGGACTGAATAGAACAGCTCTTGTTCAATAAAAGAAACCCAAAACCAAAAACCAAACCAAAACAAAAAAAACCTGTCACTGACTCAGAAACAAGAAACTGTCTGTCTCCAAGGGGCAGAGTCAGCAGGCAGGAGGGCCCGCCCTACTGTACGGCACAGTCGCTTTGTTTTGCACCCGTCAGCCACTGCCTTAAATAGTGTTGTCATCTCTGATTCATCCCTTTCTTTCCACGCAGGGGTGACCCAGGGGGCCGAAGGGCTGTGTAAAGCCCAGCTACATTTAATTGATGAAGTACAGTCAGTGACTACCAAGCCAAAGGGGGCAAACAGATCGTGCAAGGAAGCACCGGAGTAGAACGCAAAGTGACAAGTGGCTGTCGCTGCGGACAGCTGAGGAGGGACAGTGGGCTGGCTCAGCTGGCCTTCGGCCATTTAAGCAAAAGCATCAGGAGCTCTCGGGGACAAAAAAGGCAGAGCGACCAGCACAGCTGGGACCCATAAATGCCCGCTGGGAGCACTGAGCGGAGGCAGACTCCAGACGTGTGCACGCGGAGAAGAGCCACAGTGAGTTCTTCTAGTCCACGGTTAAACAAAGGCTAGTTATTGTCTTGTGCACGAAGAGCACCAGGCTAGGACCAGAGGTGACACGTAAAGGAGCAGGAGAGTAGCATCACCCCACAAGCAGACTGTAACTGGGCGAGACGGGATGGCACAAAACTTGGCACTCCTTTTGAAAGAATATATATTTTAATATTGTGATATTTCTTTCGATATACATGTATATATTCAATATATCTATTACCTAAGTATACGTAACACACACACACACGTGCACAGAGGCATCGACTTTTATTTATTTACTTATTACCAAATAGCCTATCTGTTGCCCTCCCCATCGGCACACTAACAGAACCCACTCAAATGAATCTCTTCAGTCAAAAACTAAAGCTTAGGGGCACCTGGGTGGCTCAGAGGGTTAAGCCTCTGCCTTCAGCTCAGGTCATGGTCCCAGGGTCCTGGGATCGAGTCCCACATTGGGCTCTCTGCTCAACGGGAGCCTGCTTCTTTCTCTCCCTCTGCCTGTCATTTCCTCTGTTTGTGCTCTCTCTCTCTCTGGCAAATAAATAAACAAAATCTTAAAAAAAAAAAAAAAAAAAAGAAAGAAAAGAAAACCTAGGGAATTGAAAATACTTTAAAAGTATTTTGACTCAGGGCACCTGGGTGGTTCAGTGGGTTAAAGCCTCTACCTTCGGCTCAGGTCATGATCCCAGGGTCCTGGGATCGAGACCCACATGGGGCTCTCTGCCCAGCGGGGAGCCTGCTTCCTTTCCTCTCTCTCTGCCTGCCTCCCAGCCTACTTGTGATCTCTGTTAAATAAATAAAATCTTTAAAAAAAAAAAAAAAGTATTTTGACTCAGAGAGCTAAGATCATTTTGACGGACTTAATTGGAATTTGAACTCCCTATTTATGAATTCAAGGATGTTATTGCAGCAGCTGACCAAGAGAGAGAAGGCACTTCTCCATCTCTGGAGGGAGGGTTGGGGACCGTCAGCAGGCACACACACTCAGAGGTGTTATGTATGTTGGGAGCCTAGGAATGCCATCTTGTTCAACCCACTTGCAGCCTGGTTCCTGGGCTCCTCCCTAGATGAATGTAGATGCCTAAGAAGGTCATGTCTTAATTTATATAATGTCTTACAAAGGATATCCCATTGGAGGTGGAAGGAATGACTTCAAGATGGGGAAAGATTGGAGGTAGGGAAGACTGGAGGTAGGGAAGACAGGAGTCTATTATATGAGATGCTTAACCCAAGTTGGGAGGGATGGAGATTGCTGGAGAGGTAGAAGGGGTGGAACCCAGGTATGAACAGCATGCCGAGCCAGGGCTCATACTGTGGACAGAAGGTCTTCCTTTTACACACCAGGCTTTCCAGCTATAGTGGTTGGTTTAACATCTGGCATGTGTGCTGTCATAACAAATGACTCCCATTCTCAATGGCTTAACACAGAGAATGCCTCTTTACCCAAGACCAGCGGTCTCCATGGCTGTGAGTGGATACAAATAGTTATGGAGGAAAAAGATAACTAGTTCTATGCCAGAAGTACTTGGGGCCTGCCAAGATAACAAATATGGAAATGTATGTGTTTCACAGAAAAGACCAACTAATTTTAATTGCTAAAAGCTGCCTGGTTAGCCAGATGATGTACAATCCAGGCAGTGCTTGACCTTTGTTTCTCCAAGTACGATGTCCAGACACTGGACTTTCCAGAGCCCTGATTTAATGGTCTCTGCAGGTCATGCCTAATTTTCTTCTGCCATCTGGTAGACCTCCATTGTTGGCTGAGTCACCACTCCAGGGTAAGCCTGGAATAGATCAAAATAACAAAAATATGTAAACATGTACATATTGTGTTTGGTTTTAGGAGGTAGAGAAGGATTGTGGGGTGGCTGTCCTTCCCTTCTTTACACTGGGACGTGGACTCTGGTTTGTTTTCGTCCCAGAGATTATGGACTTACTGTTGAAACATCCTATTTTAAGACTACAGAATATTAAAATTGAGGAAGGATTTCCAGTTTTCCTCATCCAGCCTGTCCCATTTTAGAGTTCAGGAACCTGTGACACAACCAATGGCTTCAGTGAATTCCCCCAAATCAGAGTTGACAAAGCCAGGGCAGTGAGATCCCCACTTGTCCTCATGCTGGTGCCCGGGGCAGGTCCTCTCCTGTCCTCTCGCTGTCATTAAGGTCCTCTTAGGAACCTGGGCACGGAGAGAAGAAGTCGCTTTGTCACCACAGGGCTCCCAATTAGGGTCTTATTTGTGGGGCTTAGTCTCCATCCCAGGCAGGGGCTCCTGGGGGATTGTCAGGAAGTCTAGAGACAAGAGGCTCGCTGGTGGCAGAACGTCTTTTCAGTCCTGTGCGTTGTCCGAGAAGACAGCCGTGTTATCACAAGTCTCTATGTTGTGTTTAGACCATTAAAGGGAAACAACGTGTGTGGTGTATGGGCCGGTTTATGAGCAAACACAGTAAGGAAACGAGATGTAAAGGAGACTGAACACATTGATAGAGCCAAGATGTCAGCTTTCCTCCTGTCGTAGGCGGCTCCTTATAATCTTGCCCAGAGCAAATGAGCTGCTGCTCTTCCTGAACGATCTAGCCCTGGGTGTGCTCCATTAGAGAATGCGCTTTGAAATTTTCTTTTTCTCCCAGAGTGACCGGGTGTGCGATGATCCGGGGTTAAAAGCAGTCCGTTGGCATAATTATGACAAGGAGCTAGTCCCTTAACCTCTCTGACTTTCTTTTTTTCCTTCCTTTTTTTTTTTTTTTTTCCCTCCAATCTATAAAATGAAGGAATTGAATTAGATGACCTCTGAGACCCTTTCTAGCTCAGATGCTTCAAATCTATAAACACAATGCCACCTGCCCCACGTCAGGATTAAACTTGTCATTGTGCCTCATTAGCGATCTGTCCTAATCAGCCCCATGATGGGGACAGAGCAGAGCTTTTGTCTGCAATGTGGACACCAGGAAAACCTAGATTCTTTCTTGATTCAAATTCCCTTCCTCAGAAAAGATTGTCACTTGGTTCTGTGGCCACAGACACCTTCGCTGGTAAGTGAGCTTGTTCTGGATAGATAATGCACAGCCCTTTACAAACACCCTTGTTTGTGCGCCAAAAGGAATCCTATTAACGTCCTCTACATACCCCAGTTACTAAGGCCCCCGGGAGAGCTGTGACAGGAAAGCTCGTCCTAATAGGAAACCTTGACCTCTCGGGAAGACGAAGGCTATGAATTGGAGGTTTTATGGGAGTCTTTCTTTTGGGACTCTGACCACCCACCAGTTGCGGTGGATCAGGTTCATGGTTAACCAAGCCTGGTTGTTTTCATGCAGGAGACAGCTGGCTGATGGTGGAGAATAATTTTTTAGAAACTGAGGGCGTGAGAGTCTGTATAAAGAGACCATTTCTGTTCGAATGAAGCTGCTGTCTCGGAGCTCACCCCAAGCATCATCTGGGCAGAGCAAGCATTAGCTTTGTCTGTTCACTCATCTGTCACAAATTTGGGTGCAAAAGTCCTCCAGCATCAGGCGCAGATATGGTAAATGCAAAAAGTTTGTGTGCTCGAGGACTTATGGTGTAGCAGGCGACCCGCGTGCGCTGGGTGTGTCCATCCGTAGTACAGGCACTGGGGACGGGAGAGCCAACGGTGTGGGGCGGGGGGGGGGGGCCCTGGGGGCCTGTTCCAGCAGTGACATGCGGGTTTTATGCTGGACATCTTCGGTGTGCCCCTCCAGATGCCCCCCTCTCACCTCTGTTGTCCGCGGGGTTACCGGGACCGGCTGACCGGGAGGACCTTGCGTATCGATGGGCTTCATGCCCTCTCTCTGGCTTTCAGGTGGGACCAGCCACTGTGTAGCTCCAGCAGGACCTTGGAAAGAAGGAGAGAGAGGATCTTATTCCCCTGGTTTCATTCCTGAACAGTTGCTTCCGGCTAGTTTCTCCGTCTAAAGTTAAACCCAAGGTCCCTGTTCCTCTGGGAGAGCCTCTCCTGTCCTGTCCCAGTAAGCGCTCCCTCCGCAGCCCACCCCCCGCAGGGGGTGGCACGTTTGCACTGTGGCTGAGCTAGGTTCCCTCCTTAGCCCCTGGGGCTCACTCCCCTTCCCCTCACGTGCAAACTTCCTTACATGCACTGTGTCCCCTTGCACACAGTTGGGCCCGCAGTCTCTTCCCAGCCGGGACCCTGTCTGGCACGGCGTTCGGGGCTGGGTGGGCAGCCTGAGCACACGCAAAGGGGGAAACGCTGTAAAATCCTGAGAAGTCCCAACGCTTCAGAGATGCTGGAATATACCGGGTGACTCTGCGGGGCGGGGGTGGGACGGCACGGCACCCAGGGTTTGTCACCTAGGACAAGAGCACGGAACAGCGTTCAGTGTACGTTTACAAAGGTCGGCCTGGCAGTGGCGTCAAGAAGGACCTGGAAAGAAGAGCCTAGTGGGCTGTCCGTGACCCACCCCCTCCCCCCAGCCCCTGCCCCTCCGGGGGCACCAGCTACCTCCTGCCCTCCCATCGCTGTACTTCGAGGTTTCCTTAGGTGACTTCAGCCACTGGGTTCCTGGAACAAGACCCGTTTGCTCTACCCTCCCAGCCTGCCATTGCTAGTTTTCGGTTACCTCCTTATCCCATATTGGGCTCTTCTCTATCGCCCGAACAACCAGCGAACGGCAGCTGATTCCTTCTTTTATAAATGTGTGAGGTGTGTGTTTTTCTGGTTACACCCGGGAGGATACAAGAGTCTTAACAGACCAAGACAATGAGATGACAAGTGGTGTCGTAGTCTGCGGGGGAAGCTTGCAGCAAAGGTTTGTGTCCTCCCTTCCAGCCGGAAAGCTGTTGCTTTCTTGAAGGAGGAGCAGAATGGTGCTGTGTTTCTACAGGGATCCCGGAGCAGGCGGCCTGGGCTGACAGCTGCCTCGATGACCCCGTGCAAGTCTCCTGATCTCTGTGTGCCTCGTTTCCTTTGTGTAAAATGAAGATAATGATGGTGCCCTAATGGGGTTGTTGCAAGCAGTTAGATGAGCTAATACAGTATGTACAAAATGCTTTAAAAAACTCCTGGTAGGTATCAAGTACTGTATAGACCCTAGCTATTATTATCTGGGTCAGAGCATGAAAGGCTGATGTCTGCCTGGGTCTCCAAACATGAAGTCACCCCCATATTAGGACAGTAGGTTTTGGCCACCATGTCCTAATGACCGCTGTCTGGGAGGGTCGAGGGAGCTGCTGTGATTGACAGGGATGCTGTAAAGAGATGATTTTCCAGGGCGACCATCGGTTGCCGTGGTTTCCAACGGGTGGAAACCCCAAGGTGAATTTCTTGCAAATATTTCACTCCTGATATGAGCGGGATGGTTCATCCTCTGCACCCAGGGCAGATCGCCCCAAAACAGAGCCCTGCTTTAATGTCGGGCAGCAGGAGACAGAAATGTGAATAAGTAGAAATCAAAAAACACAGCAGTCCAGCTGACTGACCACTTACCATGAAGGCAAATACAATGGATAACCCAGGGGAGCCCAGAAAAGCGAAGTGTCGCTTGGAGAGATGAAATTTTAATAAGCACAGGGGGAAGAGAGCATTTTATTATAAAGACCAGCGAGGACAACTTATATTATTTGGAATTTTACTTCTGTTCTCTGAGTGAATCATTTTTCCTTCCCCAGAAATTCAAGTCCCAGGGCACCCAGGGAAATTGCACAGCACAAGCCTTTGGTAAAAGCACCCCCGCACCCCCTACCCATCCTGCCCCCATCACCACTCATGACCCACGCCTGCCTCCAAGCTCTGTGTGTGTTTTATCCTCAAATCAATGTTCCATCATTAGGAATTAAACTCATGTGAACATCCACCTGCAATATTGGTGAAACATTTTCCTTTATAGAGTGGCTCCCATTGTTTCTGGAAGCTTCTCCCACAAGGCAGGGGGTTACTTTCAGAATCTGTTCTCCAGGCCTCCCCCGCAGTGGTGGACACTCCAGGGGCAGCCCCTTTAGCAGACGTGTTCGTAAGGGGCAGGCCAGGGAACCACCGCAGACACGGTCTAAAAAGATGAAAGTTTCTTCACTATAACAGGACTCTGCCCAAGTCAGACACACACTGGCGAGCACACTCAAACACGCGTACTCCTCTGCCGATGATTAACAACTCAGAAAGTACCACTACTCATTGACCGTTCGAAGGCTCTTGAAAATGCATTTAAATGGCACCTTAGAAAAGTGAACCCAATGTCTTTGCCCATTTATGCCACATAAAACACTCCTTTCACTAGGGAAGCTGGGGCTTAGCCATTTATTTACAAAGCTAAATTAGAGATTTGAGGGGGGAATAAAGGAGATGGGTTAGGATTTGTGATTTTTTTTTTTTTTTTTTAATGGCCACGTTTATCAAGACGGGGAGTCTTTGCCCTCTTTGTGAATCTGGGCTGTTCTGGAGAGTGGCTTTGGCCAAGAGAAGGCAGAGAGGAGGGAGTTGGGGGACTCGTCTTGGCCTTAAGAGGCCAGTAGTTTCTGGGGTTGCTCATGGATGTTGCTTCCACATGAACAAGGCTCTGCTGGTCTGCTGGAGAGACCACGAGGAGGAGAACGGAAGGTCCCAACCGATAGCCTGCCCAGCACCAAAAGTGTGTGTGAGGCCGTCTTGGACTGCCCAACCCTGTCAGCCTCCAGGTGGCTGCCGCTGCACCAGGGACCTCAAGCCAAAGCAGCAGAAGACCCACCAGTCTGAGTGCGGCCCAACTGGCTGACCTGTAGAATCACGAACTAGTAACACGACTTGTCCTTTTAAGCCACGAAATGTTGGAGTTGGTGGGTCACCCAGGAACAGATAACCATCACAAGCTGAACGCTCGATTCCTCTGAGAAATCAAGAAAATCACATCCAGTTCCAGAAAATACTGAATGAATGGAGTATTCACACTTACTAAATCTTACGGACAATGTCAGGAGAACTCAGAAAGCATACAGAAAATGTATGCGATCTGGATTATTCACGCCAAACAGTCTGACTGCCCCCATATGCTTATCCTGAATATCTACCTGTGTTTTTCAAAAGCAAGTATTTTTATAAGAATTATCTGCAAAACTGACAAATTCCTTTTTTTTTTTTTTTTTTTAAAAAAAACAGTGGAGTCTTAGGCTTGCTGACCATACATTCTTGGGTGACTCGCTGTGGTTCTGATCAGAGGCTTATCAAACCCTTCCCTTCTGTATAGTGAAGAATTTAACCTTGCCCAAAGAGAGGTCTGGGCTTGGCCTTCAGCTTATGGGAGGGGATCTCTAAGCCCTTGGAGTGTTACGCTGATAATGTCTTTGTTTGGGGGTCTTGGGTCAGCCAGACGGCACCAATATGAGTTTTGGGTTGGGGTTTTGTGACACACCAACAGTGTCACTTAGAGTCGGGGCTTTGGGTCATGCAGGATCAGCTTGATCTCCCGAGGGGCTGGAAACTGAGCTCAGTCAAGAGGGCCATCAACCATGCCTGTTGATGTGATGGAGCCTTGATAAAGGCCGGGTACCAAGGCTCTGCGGAGCGTCCTCGGTTGTTAACACTTGGGGTTCATCGTCACACATCAGTGCCAGGGAAGGAACACTTTCCTTACTCTGTGGGGGAGAAGACTGAAAAATTCTGCATTTGGTCCTTTTCCCGGACTCTGTCCTATGCATGTCTTCCCTTGGCTGATTTGAATCTGTACCCTTCCTCCATACTAAGCTGTAACCCTGGGTCTGTACTAGCTTCTCATTGAGGTCTGGGGCTTCTCTCGTGACTTCTCAAGATGGAGAGTATGGTTTTGGGGAACCCCTGAGCTTGAAGTTGGTCTCAGAAATGAGGACAGTCCTGTGTGGTCCCTTCCCATAATGTTGCAGTTACCTTCCACACCTTCCTTTAGGATATAATTCAAACCTGCCTCCAGGAAACCATCCCTGGCCACCTGAGTTCTCAGAAAAAATCCCTGCCCCCGCTCCCCTCCTCCCCCCTCCCCCAGTCCTTAGAGCCCTTGGGCTCACCTGTAACTCTCCTGTGATACTTAGACTACAGTGTCTGGCTTTGCTCTTGACCATACATGGTATTTACCATATGTCCCATACTGGGTTTTAGTGCCTCAAGGAGTGAATTAGTAAAAATAATCGAGAAACCGTGGTACCCTATGGAAAGGTTGGAAAAAAAGAAGAGGTAGATTTTGTCAAGAGGAGTTGGTATGGAGCAGGAGAAAAAAGAGAAGCGCCTTGCCCGTTCCTCTCTCTTCCCCATCCCCCGCTACTAGAAGACTGCTTTGGGATGCGTTGGCATCATCTGGAAACCTTTCTGGGGTGCCAGGGGGAATGAATATGCTGATGGTTCTACGTCTTATTTGTCAAGTGGGAGTCTGGCTAAGAAGCCCCAAATTAGAATTTCAGGGCAAAGCCTTAGGAACTTAAAATTAATTTATTTCGCATTAAGCACCTTCTATGTAGCCAACACTTAACTAAGTGCTGTGAAGGACTTCAAAGAAGTATAAAATACAGTCCCTGCTTAGCATTTAGCATTTCATTAACTGACATACTTGGCTAAGCATGGAGAGAGTCATGAACGAAAGATAATGAGTGAACCTTATTTTCCAGGAGCTCTTGGGTCTGTGGGAAGGGAAGAACACGGTATACACTTGAGATATTTAAAATGTGGTCCTAGGCAGGAAATGGCACCTACCAGAATGGTTTACAGCAAAAGTAACCAGCTATTCATTGGTAGGGAAAAACAAAGATGTCTTTCAGTGGGATCCATTGATGGAGAAAGACTGAACTTGTACCCTTGTGGTCTTGGCTATTTTAATTCATGAGAAAGTATGTATGCCATAATGCTACAAAGAGAAATTCAGGGAAACAAACATATACAGGACAGCAATACTATAAGATGAGCTAAGGCACTTCTGGAGAAGAAAACATAACCTAAAAGCAAATAAAAACCTGGAAAGAGTCTCAAAATGCTGAATATAAGAGTTTCCATATGACCCAGAAATTCCATTCCTAGGTAGATACCCAAAAGGATGGAAAGCATGTTTCCACGCAAAAATGTACACACAAGTGTTTGTAGAAATGTTATCTATCGAAGCCAAAAAGTGCAACCAATCCAAATGTCCATTAACAGATGAACGCACAGTGTTCTATCCATGTGACGGAATGTTATTCAACAATAAAAAGGAATCAATGACTGATAAGTGCATGCTATAACACGGATGAACCCTGAAAACTGTATGCTAATGAAAGAAGACAGACACAAGGTGTGATGTATTGTAGGATGCCATTGACATAAAATCTACAGAATGGGCAAATGCGTAGAGACAAGGAGCAGGTAAGGAGTCAGGGGCTGGGGGATGCAGGGAGCGGGGAATGACTACAGAGTTGGTGCAGACAAGGTAGCTTTGATGAAAGGAAGTGATGAAAGGTTTCTAATATTCGGTAATAGTGACAGTTGCACAACTTACTAGAGCAAAAATCACTGAATTGTTTACTTTAAAAGGGCAATTTTTATGGTATGTGAATTTTGTATCTTACTAAAGCTGTTGTAAAAATTTAAAAAGAAGAAAAACCTGGGAGGGGACACTCTCCCAAAGTTGCTTAGAAAGCTGGATCCGAAGAGGGAAATGGTCAGACAGGCACCTTAAGCAAAGATATAGACAGAACATAGGAGATTCATAAACATAGGTTGTACCCAGAGTTTTGCTTCTCTTTTGATGTCATGGGTCATTAAAAATAAAAACAAAAACAAGAAAACCCTATAAGGTGTACCTGAAGTAAGAAGAATAAGTGGGGTGGAGTGTGTCATTGGTAATTTACAGTCATGGGCTCTTTATTGGTACCTATTTTGTTAAAGATATGCTAGCATGATCTGATTTAAAAGTTTATTTCAGAATAATTTCAAATGTACAGAAATGAAGCACAGATAGTACAGAGAACACCCATATATATCCTTTAACCTTTTAACCCAGATATGTTTGCATTTGGTGTTAACATTTTTCCCTACTTGCTCTATCCTTTATGCTTACACACTCTTCTTTCTTTTCTCTGTCTCTCATATATGTATTTGTGTGTGTGTGTGTGTGTGTGTGTATACGCGCCCCACATTTTTAAATCTGCCGCCCATCAGAGGACCCTGAGGAGGTTTCCATGTGTTAACTATTACTACTAATGCTGCAGTGAACATGAGAGTACAGGCCTCTTTTCAAGTCACGATTTCATTTCCTTCAGATAAATGTCCAGAAGTAGAACGCTGGATGATAGGGTAATTCTATTCTAGATTTTTTGAGGAAACTCCATACGGTTATCTAGAGTGGTCGTGTGGATTTACATTCCCACCAACCGTGCACGGGCGGTCCCGTTTCTCCACATCTGCACTCACTCTTGTTATTTCTCGTCTTTTCGATACTGGCCATGTTAATAGGTGTGAGGGGATAGTTCCTTGTGGTTTGATTTGCATTTCCTGATGGAGAGTACCGTGGAGCGCCCTTTCGTATGCCTGTTGGCCATCTGGATGTCTTCTCTGGAAAAACGTTTACTTAAACCCTCTGCCCATTTTTTAATCAGATTCCTTTCCCTGTTAAGTTGTATGAGTTCTTTCTATAATTTAGATATTAGCCCCTTGTCACATACGTGATTTGCAAATACTCTCTCCTGTTCCATAGGTTGCCTTTTCACTTTGTGGATGGTTTTCTTTGCTGTGCAGAAGGGCTCTATAGTTGATGTAGTCCCACTTGTTTGTTTTTGCTTTCATTGCTTCAACTTTTGATGTTGAAGCATAAACACCATCACCAAGACCGATGTCAAGGTGCTTCTCCCCGTTTTGTCATCCAGGAGTTTCATGGTCTCAGGCCTGGTATTCAGATCCTCAGTCCATTTTGAGTTGGTTTTGTGCACGGTGTAAGGTAGTGACCCAGTTTCATCCTTGCGTTTGGCTGTCCAGTTCTCCCAACACCATTTCTTGAGAAGACTTTGCTTTCTCCAGACGTGATATACAATCTATCCATACGCCATTTGCAATTTTGCCAACTGAGGCTGTGTGTTATTTACACACTGCTGCTTAAAAACTGGCTCCAAACCTTAGTCGTTTAAAACAACCAACGTGTATGACTTCATGTCTTCTAGGGGTTAGATGTGTCTAGATGTGGCTTAGCTGGGCCCTCCGTCTCTGTCCCCAGGCCAAATCAAGAGGAAGCTGGGCATGTGGTTTTGACTCAGAGAGGACCCACTTTTGTGCTTACTCCCGTGATCGTCAGTAGGATTCAGAGCCTCACTGGCTGCTGGCCAGGAGGATTTTGCACAAAAAAGCCTTTGCCACTCGGGCCTCTCCATAGAGCAGCTCCCAACCTTGCAGTTGACCTACCTTCGAATGGGAGCAAGAACAACTTCCCCCCACAAAATGGAAGCCTTCGTCTGCTTTTTTTTTTTTTTCTCTTGTAACTTAATTTTCCAAGTGCCATTCTATTACTTCTGCCATTTTCTATTCATTAGAAGCAAATCAGTCAGTCCAGCCCACATTCAGAGGAGATGATGGCACAAGGCGGGCATCCCAGGAGGTGGGGTTACGATAAAGGACAGCTTGGCGGCTGCCTACCACTCCGGGAACGTTTCTAGAGCAGAAGCTAATCTAGAATCACATATTGCATTTAGTTGACATATCTCTTCAATTTCTCTCTCTCTCTATTTTTCATACTTGAAAACACAGTTACCTTTTGAAAACTAAGTATTCCTTGTGTGGGGTTAGTGTGATGATTCCTCATTATTAGATTCTGGCCATATTATCAGCCAAATACTGTATGAGGAGTGTTGTCTCCTCTTTGGAGTGTTGCCTTAATGCAGACTGCAGTAATGAAATACTAGAGACCGGGTGACTTGTAAACAATGTCAAATTATTACTCCCAGTTCTGGAGGCTGGCAAGTCCAAGATCAAGGTGCTGGCAGGGGAGATTTCTTCTGAGGCCCCCCTTTTTGGCTGACAGGCAGACACCTTTTGTCTTCACTTGGCTTTTTTCTGTGTGCACACGCCCTTGAGGTCTCTTTCTCTTGTAAGAATATAGGTCCTCTCACATTAGGTCCCTACCCTTACGACCTCTTCTGTTTACTTCCTTAAAGACCCTGAGTCCGCAGACAGTCTTACTGGGAATTAGGGCATCAACCTAAGAACCTGAGAGCCATGCAATTCAGTCCATAACAATCTCCTTTTAGGAGAAGAGCCATACCTTCTTAGGCATTTGCTCATTTCTCTGCTTCTTAGTGTATGGACTCATGGATTTTCCTTTTTTCTTTCGAAGGGTTGTAATTCGTAACTATTCTTATTTTGGGGTTCAGTTTGTCACAGTCTTAGGCAGTCGACACCCGCCTTTCCAGGTTGGTGCCTCTTTCCTTCTGAGGTGCCCCGCTGCATTTGGAGCACTCCCTCCCGTCCTAGGTAGGATGACCTGGGCTCTCACTAATGAAGGGCGCTGGCTGTGCAGCCTTGGAAATGTACTAAAGGCCCCCCCCACCCCGAAGGGTACGCTTGAAACTGGTTAATTTTATGCTGTGTGAATCTCACCTCAATTAACCAACAATATTCCAGCCTCTTCTTGCGCCTTTCCTGCTCAGCCCTGGGACCAGTCATTTCTCCGAGAAATGTCTTTGAGTCAAAAAACCGCACAAGAAAGTGAAGAGCAAAGTGTGAGGCGTGCTCATTGCTTCTGGTGTAGCTTTGTTTCAAGGGACGGAAGCAGGATTTATTTCCCTACACATATCCCATCAATACACACATAAACATGCATCCCCATGTATCTCAGAAATCAGGAGTCTCCCTCTGTAGCTCCAATCACAGACCTTCCCTCCTATGTCTTTATCTTCGCCCTTGCTGTGTTTACAACTCTTCTCCCACAGTGAGAACCCTGGCTCCCAACACTGACATATGCATTTGCTCATTTCTATAAAACATCTAAAATAATTTCAGACTGACTTTGCCCATTGCATTACAAGAACAAACCTAGTAAAAAGAGTTGGGCATTTTACTGCTCTCCCTAACTCTCATTCTACTAAAGTTGGACAGAGGGTGGTATAATGGCTTTTCATAAATTACTTGGATTAGTTTTGTTTTGTTTTGTTTTCAGTGTCACTATTTGCTTAATATACGGTTTGGTTTAATTTTTTTTTCAGCTTACTTTGAATTTTACTATTTTTATCCCTTCCCAAACTTGTTGGTTTAGTTTCACTTTTTAAATATATAGTACATTAATACACTGCCAGAAATCAAAATCCTGCAACAAAGGATGCATACCTCTCATACTTCTTACAACTTGTTCCTCACCTACCTCCTGCAGGTGACTCCTTTGTTCCCACTTCTTCATTTTCTGAATATTTTATTCTTCCTATATATCTTTTGAAGATACACAGTATATATTATTTTCTCATTTTTCCTTTCTTCACAAAAGCTAACACACTCTGCGCTTATATATGTGCCTATTTGCATTTCGCTTGCTTTACTCAATATATTTTGGAGAACACTGTCATCTCATTTAGATCTGCTTTGTACTTTTTTTTTTCCTTACAGCTACATACTAGTCCATTTCGTGTGTCTACCACAGTTTATACAACTAATCTCTTCTGTTTGGACATTTAGGTAGTTTCCAGTAGTGCGCAATTACAGTAAGGCTTCAGTGAGTAGACTTGTGCATATAAATGTTGGAATTTACAGAGAGCCTGAAGCTTTTACATGGAACGCTTTATCCAAGTTATCAAACAGGGTCTGCGGGCCAGCTGGTGATGTGTGCATGGGGGTGCTGCATAGAAACAGGCAGAAGCCTCTTGAGGTAGCCAGTGTTGGGCACTCCCCACAGGGCTTGGCATGTTGGGATCTCCCAGCTATTCAGAGTGTAGTACTGTCAAGAGGGACCCATTTCCTTGAGTGTGGGAGACTTTGCAGGCTTTTATGCAGCATCTCACATTCATCATTCATCATTCATTCATCTCACAAGCATTTGTGTCTTTTCACAGAGAGCCCACGCCGACCCCTGGGTCCTGTGTCTACAGGGAGCTGGGCTCATAGTGTAGACCCTTCTCAGGGATGCTCTGCCCCCAGCCGAAGGGCAAGGCCTGCAGGTTCTTAGTGTCACCTTCCCCCCCCCCCAAAATCCGCATGGTATGAGCCTGTAGACCCTTGTCCCCCAAGGCCTTGATGACTTTTATAGGCCCTTACCTGTGCCCAGTACAGACATGTTGTCTAACTTCCCTGTTGCCTGGTTCTGCCCTTCCAGACAAAAATCAATCCTCCAGGAACAAAGCTTCCTCCTCAATGTGTCATTAAGTATGTCTCAGCTCCTTCCCCTCCCCCCTCTGGTCCCTCAGCGCACCTCAACTCCACCCTCCAGCCCCCCTCACTTTTCTCTGAAAGGCTGGAATCATTCCCTGACAGTGGGGGCTCCCCAGGAAAGGAGAAAAGGTTTTAAATGGAGTCATTCCGACCCTCTCCTGCTCAGTTGCTTGCTGGGTAACTGTGTGCATTAAACCTCCAGGCACCGTTCTAGAAGGAGGGTGGGGCGTGTGGCTCTGAAGCCCTTTCCACTCCAGCAGCCTGCCAGCACGCAGCCCAGCAGCTGGGGGTCAGTTCTACCAAGCACAGGTTCCAGGAGACTGGACGCAGGACTGCAAGGTGGTGGGGTGCGCGGGACTCTGGCGGCAGTGGGATGTGACCAGCTTTGCCTTGGCAGCGCTCCCCACGCTTCAAAGCTCCGATGACCTCCAACATCTGGGCCAGTCCGTCGGCGTCGGTCCTACAGCACAACTACCTCCAGGACCGGGGAGGGGCGCATGGTGGCCCCAAAAAGTCAGGCAGCGACAGGACAGGCACTGGGGAGAAAGGAAGACAGGAGCGTGAAGCTCCTCATAGGGTTAACACAGCCGGGAGCACACAAAGGATGGATGCGAGGGAGGCGAACTCAGAAAAGGGGTGCAAGCGTGGGGGAGGGGGAAGGAAATACCTTCCACCCTTTCTTTTGGCGTCAGGGGGTACATTTACATTTCAGAGTAAACCGAGCTGCAAATGAGGGTAGCTGGGTAGTCCCTCCTAACGCAGCTGATGAAAGACCCTCCCAAGGCCTTTGATGAGGGGTGCGCTTTCGAGCACGTTTTTAAACGTGTATCTGTGGCATGTTCTGCCGGGGAACCCCAGCGGAGCCCCCCACCCGCCCCAGCTGCGGCAGGGCGAGAGGGAAAACTTTGCCTGGAGCTCGCCGGGCCTGGAACGGATCAACACCAAGCAAAACCTGGAGTGGATCTTGGGAAGCGAAGTGGCAATGCTTGGGCGCCCCGCGCCGGGTCCCTTTACACAAACTCCCGGCCAGGCAGGCGCTCCAAGCGGCCGACCCTTTGAGCGCACCACCCCGAGGGCTTGCCAGTGGTGGGAACCTAGGAGGGGCCGAACATGCTGTTTGGAATAATTCAGGAGGGGGAATATTCTTCCTGCTTGGTAGTGTGAAATCACTTATTTATGGCTTCCTTTCAGGCCCGGGTTTGCAGATAATCCCCCTTTCTAAGCAGCAGAACTCATGAATGTTGATCTTGCAAATCAAGCTGACACTAGCAGCTTTTGTCCACCGGGGCATACATCAAGGCCTGCCTTCTCCCCAGCACGTTTCCCCTCTCATCGGAATGCGCGTCCCAGCCTCCTCGGTTCCTGAAAGGCGCGCTCCGCCCCACAGCGACCTGGGGTCTCCAGCGACAATTGAGGGGCTTGTCTGCCAAGTGCCTGCTAAGCGCACTCGGGGGCCCAACTTGGAACGTCCTGTTCAGGGACCCAAGAGAAGTCCTCAAGAAAAATGGCCCCGGCAGGAGTAGGTCAAGGGATGACGGGCTCCCGGGAGCTTTAGACCCTGGGCTGGGGGGTGGGGGGTGCGGGGGTGCGGCTAGGTATTTGTCCTTAAACACACATGCCAGCCTAGCCAGGACAAGCCACCCCCACCCCCTCCCAGAAAGGAAGCAATGAAACAATCACATTTATGGGACAAGAGGACTGAGAGGAGGCAAAGCCAGCCAGGATATATGGATCTGAAATAATGAGATCAGATGGGGGGGGGGGTGCAGATGTCAACTACATCCACAGAAGCCATCAATAAAGGAGGCTTTGCTCAAAGCAAGGCAGATCTCTGGGCTTTAGAGTAGGAACGGCGGTGACTGTGGGACATGGTGCGACAGAATGCTCTTTTATCAATGCTAACGAACCCGCGTTTTATAAAGTACTCGAGGCTCCAGGGAGATAGGTGCTAACTGCAGACCAAATACGTATTGGACTGTTTGATGATCAGTGTGGCTGCTGAATGAACCAAGAATATAGGCACCCACACCCTTACTCTTAGGAATCCAGACTCATGAATAAAGATATTCGTGCTTAATTTAAACATTATTGTGATGCAGTTTCCAAACTGGTCTCTACAGCTGAGGCAACTCATTCTGCTTCATAAATGTCTGGTTTCCCCCGTGTGATTTCTCACCGTTGGGTGAAGAGCCTTTCAGAGTTCGGGCAGGGCTGCGGGAAGGGGGTGTTAATGGGTATGATTTTGGGGGGGTGGGTTTTTTTCTTTGTAAATGATGTTGATTGGTTGATAGAGAATGTATAACAGAGGAGGTCTGGATTCTTCCTGGCATGGTAATATTTCTTGCCTCCCTCCCCACCCCAGCTCCCCGAATTTGTAAATCTCCCCCCACTCAGTGAAATGAAGGCCCCATGTAGCAGTTGGGGACATGGAGAAAAGCCCTCTGCCTTGAGGTGCCAGCAAACACGAACACTGCTGCTTGGCGTTTCTTAACCAACTTTGACCACTTTTCTGTTACTTGGACTGCCATAGAGTGTACAAGAGAGGAAACCATCAAGGATGGTTGAAGTTGGGTTTGGTATAGAGGAAAAGGGGTGCTCAGAGTGACCGTTTCTTAGAATGAGTTGGGCACTGTCAGTGGGAAGGGTCTTTCGTCTAGGCACCGTTTAGCATTTTCACATCACTTTCAGTCCTTGTGTCCAGCGATCGACAGAACAAAGCAAATAAACCGTTTTCCTTTCGTGGAAAGCATTCCAGGAACAATTCCGTGATCATCCAAAAAAAATGAATCAATCTTGTATTTGCTTGGGGTTCTTTGCTGCATGCTTTCTTGGATCTTGGTGATGTCCAGTTCTTGGCGTTAACGGTGTCCAGCTCATGGCGGGCATTGGTCGTTTCTGTCTGCAGATCTGCCTTCCACCCTCTCTCCCTGACTCCATGTGGTTCCGGTGGGGCAGGTCACATGATCATTTGGGCACATGGCCAGACCCGTTCTATCCTGTCTTCTGAGGACTGGGATCTCCAAGCGGAGACCTGGAGCAGAGGAAATTGAGCATGGTGTCTGATGCGCGTGCGCAATGGAAAGGGTCCCTTAGGTCCCGATCGCTGGAGCTCTTCTATGGCTGGTACCTTCCAAAGTCTATTGTGGAGCTCTTCTCCATTCTGGGACTGTTCCACTTCTCCTGCCATAGAAATATATCGATATGTAAGTCATAAGGAAAACAGCGAGTTTAGAAACCAATTACTTTTTCATGAAATACACTTCCAGAAAAGCACATAAAAATGGATTAAAAATAATTATAAAGTGAGCACCCTGTATGTAATTGCCGCCAAGGTCAAGCCACAGAATATTACTTGTATGCTTGAATTCTCACCCCTCCCACTGCCTGCCCCTCCTTGTTGATGAGAACCACCCTTGCTCGTCCCTAACCACTATGCGGCCAGTCCTGATAATCATTTGTTTGTTTCGTTTTATTGTTTTATTGCCTGTACGTGCATTCCTATGCATTATCACTTAATTTGGTGTTTTTGAAATTTATGTGAAAGGAGTCATTTTGTCTTTGCTTATCATTAGGTTGGCGAGAGTGCCCCATGTTATTATACAGAGAAATAGTCTATCAGTTTCATTACCATTTGGTAGTACATTTGTGAACATGCCACAATTACTTATCTATTCTCTCCCTAATGAACATTTGCATTCTTTCCATGGGGGCAATTACAGACCGTGCCGCTCTGAGCATCACTGTGTCTTCCAACAGCACGCGAGCACACTTCTCAGGAGGAAATTTCTGGGAGTGGAATTGTTGGGTCATAGGTCGCGTGTATCTTCATCTTAACTAGATAATGCTATCTTTCCAGAGTCATGGAGCCTAGTTTTGCATTCCCACTCTAATTAGACAAGAGACCCCATCATCCTGCATCTCTCCCAAACTTGGTATTTTCAGCTTTTTAAACGTTGTGCATCTAATGTGGCTGTATTCTTGTTACAATTCCCTGATGGCTGATGAGGTGGACCTCCTTCCCAATCTTCACTGGCCACTTCGTTTCCAAAAACTAATTACTATTTTACATAAACATGCGGGTACACACACATATGCATAAATGTGTATATGAATGGTTGTTGACATTCCTGTAAGTGATCAAAATAGTATCAAGTTTTAGGTTTCTAGTCAACCATCAAATTCAAGGCAAACTGTCATTTTTCTGGCATCCAACTTTTCTTAAAGAACGCATTTGTTTTTCTTTACCTCAAGAGACCTCATTTTTTTTAAATTTGAGGGGCTAGTCAGAAAGTCTTACTCTTAAAATTATTCCCTTCGAATTTTCATTTGAAGATCTCCCTTTACTAAAACCTGATATTAATCCCTGCTCTTGGTAATGACTATTAACTTGATGTCTACTAAGTGGTACCCATTTTAACCACAGATGCTCACATAAAACTGAACCACTGTACTGTCAGACCTTGACCTGGTGGATTTGTCCATTCACATCCAAAGGAGGCAGGTTGCCTCTGTTATTTTATAACAAAAATGGAGTATCCCTCAGCCCTTCCCAGATACAACCAAAGATACCGTCATGGAACTCTATGTAGGTGTTCTGCAGTCTTGCTTTTTTCTCTTCACTGTGACTGGTTTTGTTCTCTGCTCTCCTTCTCCTTGATTGTTAAAGAGAAAGGAGGGAATGTAAGGCCAAGGGGGTAATAAGAAGCTTCTGGGTGCTGAATTATTGCGCTATGGTTTAGGATTCTGTCCTAGCCCCAAGGAGCCTCTAGAACAGGGATAGCAAACTGGTTTCACGATTTGGAGCTAGCTTCAACTCCAAGGACTCCACTAGTGGATGGAAGAAAGTCCAAATCACACCTGGGCTCTGTGGGGAAGAATGACACGAGAGTTGAGTCATCTCTGCTATAGTTTGGGGTAGAAAGAGGCAAGACTTACATCCCCCATAGTACAGAGCAGTGGTCTCCAACCTTGGCTGCCTTGTAGACTCATTTGGGGGGCGGGGTTTATATGAGCCCCCTGAATCCCATCCAAGATCAGTTACATCAGGAACTCTGGGAGTAGCCCAGGCATCAATATCTTTAAACTCCCAGAAGATTCCAGTGTGCAGCCAACTTTGAGAACAGCGGATCTCAGCAGTGTTTTTAACCTCTTTTTTTTTCAATCATCACCCCCAACAGAAGGTGGTGATTTTTTTTCTTTTTTTTTTTTTTGCCCAATTGCCTTCCCTCCCAGAGAACCTTAATTAGAGTGATATATGTGTTTTTGTACTGGATGTATATCTGTGCTTTATACATACAAAGGGTAAGATTTTGTCACCCAAGAACCAATTTTTGCCCGCCTGACAGCACCTTTGGCTCTGTTGAGAATGTATGATTTTGAGAATCAGAATTTGCTTTTCGAGAATTCTTTGTAATGACCAAAACATGACTTGGTACCATTTGAGATTCGGGTGTGTTCCTTTACTCTGTGCCCGCAAAAATGCCCCCCGGAAGCAAAGTAGCAGAGGTGCGAAATCACACATGCAGGCCACCGATCCACTTGGTTATGCCGTTAATAGTTTTCAGAAATAATTAAGTGATAATGTTAATTGAGCAGGGTGTTATCAGATGTGATGATCTCCTGCTGCTAGGTACATACTGAGAAGTAAGAATGTTTGCTTCTCAAGCAGGAGAAACGGCTTCTAGAGTAAATAAATCCCAATAACACAGTGATCATTTCCATTTTCCCTTATTACCAAAACTGATACTTCAGTTGGAGTTTTGTGCCTTCTAGAGCTGTCTGATGACTTTACTATTATTCACCCGCTTAATAAAAGTCTTAGCATGAGTTTTAAACCTAGGGGTATTTATTCGTCTGTAACCTACTTTGGTCTTTATTCTTAGGGATTTGCACCTTTACAACGGAAAAAAACGTGTTTCTAAACACACACTGAAAGACGCATAAGTAAGCTAAGGGAGGGCCGCCTTACTCTCTTCCCTTTCCTTAAGTGCCCTCTCCCCTCCCCCATGGGGGCAGCTGACCCTGAGTCAGCTCTGGCACTCGGCCACCTCATTTAATCCCTCTGTACCTTGGTGTCATCTCCCATCTAAAGAATTGGAAAACACACACACACACACACACACACACACACACACACACACAGGCTTCTGTGTCGTGAAATCTGACCGGTGCTCCCCAGTTGCAGGGAAAACATCCTCCCGTGCTCTCCAGCAAATATTTCTTAGTCACCTACACTCCTGTCCCTAACCCTAACCTCTGAGCCCGAAGTTGAGTGACACAATGACTCCACCTCAGCCAGCGCACACGGACAGCCTTCCTGCCTTCCTGTTTTCCGGGCAGGTGGATTCTTGTTCCCAAAAAAGGGCAGGTAGGCGAGCCATCTGATGGGACACCAGCTGACCATTCGGGCGTGCTGGGTATCATAGGGAACAGAGGGCTTTGGGGCGGGGGGAGAACTGCCCTTAGGGTTTCCGAATCACTCGCCTATTCTCAGGGCTGTGGTGTGTGCCCAGGCTTGAGTCTCCTCATTGCGGCTCTGTTGGGTCCCAGCCGGACGCACCATGTTGACCAGGGCTGGTCCCTGAGTAGAGCGCTGCCCCTTAAGGGCAGGTGCCTGGCGGCCCCTTAGGGGTCCCCGAGTCCCTAGATCGCTGCTCCCAGCTACCTGCTGCTGTTGGAGAGAAATGCTGTGTGATGGGTATTGGACAGAGATGGTGAGCAGGGAGATCAGCAGACCTGGTGTCATCTTACTGCTGGTGGCGTTCTTTAACAGCTATATCATCTTAAACCCTAGTCGAAATGACCCGTTCTCAGCGCTCCCCTGGTCTGTCTCCAGTCCATCTGGCCACAGTGCAGAAGAGCAGGGCTTGCACTTTCCTTCCTAACATCCCCAGTGTTTCTTGCCTTTCCTGCTCTCCCCCCTTCCTTCTTCTCTCAGAAGCTCCATGCCAGTGGCCTTGAGGACTCTGGTGTAGGGACAACTAGAGATTAAATGTGAGGGCATTAAGGTGAACATACCGTCAGAACACCCCCAGGCCCGAGAGAGCTGCTGATGTCCCAGCTGCTGGGACAGCTCCCAGCCCCTGCTGCGGAGGCGAGAGAGCCCCTCAGTCCCAGCAGGGGCTCTGCGCAGGCATCTGGGAGCCTGGGGACGGAAAGCCAGATTCAGGAAAGGGGGGGCAGCTGAGAGAGTAGCTTGATAAGGAGCCACTGAGCCCCAGAGTAAGTGGAGTTTGCTTCTGTGGCTCCGGGGCAGGGACTTCTATGAGGCCCGCCCGCTGCCTTAAAGACGCGTTGCCCTCCTTGCAATTAACAAGCAACACCCCGTGCGACCTGCTCCCGATGGAAGCCACGCGTTTGTAGACATGTCGGTGGCAGGTCTCCCCGTCCCGGGTCCATCCGTGGGAGCTCTTCAAGCCCCGTCCTTGTGCAGAGATGACACAGGCCAGCTGGCTAGAGGTGGAGCCTAGAGTTCCGGGGAGCCAGAGCCTTGGGAGTCAGAGCCTTGCTGCTGGCAGGAGGACCAGGACATTTAGATTTTTTTTTTTTTTTAAACTCCAGGCTTCAGCCCCAGCAGCCTGTTTCCTGCTCTCAAGGCCTCATCATAGCTCAGCTTGTCTTAACTGGGCAAGAGCGCCAATTCCTCGTGCCTTGGGACAAGAAGCTTGTGGCACGCTTGTCACGGTTGTTTCAATTTAACTTATTTTATGTTCTTGAGGGTGTCGAGCAAACCACACACGGTCCCCCCGAAAGGACGCTGACGTGGCAGCTTCAAGGGAGCTGGGAGAGTCTTCGGATGAGAGTAACTGGCCCACATGTCCTCTGGAAGTTTCGATTTTCAGAGCTCCCTGTGCATTAGGTCCAAGGTCTGGAAAGGACAGTGGATTCCTTTCCTGATTTAATCATCAGTATCACATTTTTATAACTTCGATAAATCTGGCACAATCTTTACTGCACTTAACGTTGGCTATTGACCTAAACATGCTCATAAATTTTTTTAGGCGATTAAAAACCTCCTGGCGACGTCGCGAGGGCCTACTAGGAATCAGGAATACAGGAGAGCTGCTGTCTTTCCCCCCTTCACTGCATTCCCCCTTCCCCCACTTGGGGCACTGCCACCCCAGTTCAGCTCTTTTGCATGATGCTGGGGCTCCCTGCTAGCCTTCCTCCCAAGTCCTCAGGACTGGTCTTCTGCCTTCTCCTCCTGCTGGGGACAGGGACAGTCATACCACTTCCCCAACCCCTACCCCTTATCTCAAAAAAAAAAAAATAAAATAAAGCTGCAGTATGAGCATCTGGGTTTTGAAATGTTTACTTCCTGTGGTTGAAAATGATTTGCTAAGTGCTTGCCGAAAACGTGACGTTGCTGGCTCCTTCTGAACTGCTAGAATTTACGGACACTGTCCCGTTAATCACGACCCAGGTCTTCTGACATTCCCAACTGTGGCCTGCAGTTACTGTGAGATGAGACCTGTCTGAACACGGCTGCGGGTCAGAGTATGGAGCCTTTGGATGGAGACTTTGGCTCCAGAACGGTTTCCACCCTGCGTTTTCCGTCGGTCAGAACGTTTTAACAAATGTTAATGGGAGTTTCTCGAACAAAGTATTCTATGATCCGATCGGTCTGGGAGCCACCAATACCAAACGTCCTTCTTGGAGGTTTCTTTCCATGTCAAACATCACAGTGAAGTAAAACATCCCTTACCTAGAGTTTTTCCAAACTCATTTGATCCCAGGACGCTTTTTACCTTAAGAAAACAGCACTGCAGGGGTGGGAGAGTAGGACACTCAGACTAGGAAGATGTTAATAACTGGGGATAAAGGGAAGTAAACCCTGTTAACTGGAGCTCAGCTCTAGAGTGGGCCAGGGTATCCTGGACCTGCCTCTGAAGGGTGAGCGTTCGCTGGCTCTGCGTCGGGCACTGGACGTACTCCTTTCCCTGAACAGGGGCCCCGTTTATTGTAATCCTGACAACAACCACACAGGTAGGACCTGCCCATGCCCACCTTTTAACTAAGGAACAGAGGGATTAAGTAAGCGTCTCAAGGTCACACAGCCTTTAATGAGGAGAGGAACAGATCCCCTCCTGGAGCCCAGGTCTGCTTGTCACCAAGATCTGTGTCCTTCACTTGAAAGCTCTACTCCTTCCCGATGGCAGTTTCGTGTCCTTGGACTGCCCTCAGCAGAGATTAGACTAAGGACTAGCGTGGGTCAGGAAAATAGAGCTGGTCCCCAGGATGCTAGGGATTGACTGTCCGCTGATATGACAGATTGGACTCGGCCAGTATCTCCAGGGATGGGGGCCAGGCTGGGATTCAGGCCTGTCACCCCTGCATTTCCATCTCAAGTCGTTGCTGCTCGTCTTGCGGGTTGGGCAGAAGCAGCTTTCCCAGCTGTGAGCCTCAGAAGGAAGACTTGTGTTCCTTCGAGGTACTGTGGGCCAAGACCTGAACTGGCCTCACAGCTCCCTGGTCCTTGGTCAGCAGCACCGGCACCCCCTGTACTTGAAAGAAAGCCAGACTCTTGGACCCCACCTCAGACGTCACCAGTCAGAACCTCTGAAGATGTGGCCTAAGAAACTGTTTTAACAAATCCTGCAGAGGATTCTTAAACATACATGAGTCCAAAACCCTCATCTTAGAGATGATAAAACCATGTCCTAGGGTAGAGTGTTGAAGTGCTTTACTAAGTTCCTACAAGTATTAGTCAAGTCAGTGGAGTAGATGCCCTGGTTTTACCAGCCTAACTTCCATGGTCTCTTCTTTTGCTAACAACCCCTAGATTTTCCTTGGGATGTCCTGCCTCATCCTCTTCTTATACATGTGCTTTGGATGGAGCAGACTCCATGCTCCTAGAAGCCAAGGTGAGTGCCAGACCCAATCTGGGCAATGGTGCACATCAGCCTGGACACTGATGCTTGCTTGGAGATGGGCATATGACTCACGCCAAGCCAATGAGACTGGCTTATGGGAATTTGACTTGGGAATCTTAGGAAAGGGAAACTTTCTTTCCACTGAGATTGATGGTGACAAGGATGAGGTTTTCATGACCTGGGTACCAGGAAGGCCGCCCAAGTAGAATTCTCATCAGGAAGGTGCCCTCTGGCCTCATTTGCCCTATTCTGGTCTCTGAAACCTCGATCTGGACTGTCAGCTGGATTCTAGGTAGTCCAGGCACTTGCTTACACAGCTCTGAAAGGCGGATTGTTCCGGAATATTTTGTGATGCCAGCCTTGCTCATAATGTGACCCCTCACCCGGCTTGAGGATTACATGGAGTTTACTAAACGCGGCCGTCGTCATTGAGCACTAAACACCAACACGCACACTCTGATGGGAACCTTTCAATCCTTCTTCGCAAGGGAGTAGTCCTCATTCTTAACCACCGTGGCCAACGTGACAAGTTCTGGTCTGAACTACCCCCCCTCCCCCCCCACCCCCCTAAGTGGAAGTGTGGTTGATAGATACTGCTGTGGCATTCCCTTAAGCGATCCTAGAGAAGAAGCAATAGTTCAAGGCTGTTCTGTTAATCATTCTATATCCAGTATTGTGTGAATCACAAAAGGACTTCTGAATGTCAACATAGCCTCACTTGGAAATGAGAAGCTTCCATACTATTTCATCCCCAGTGAGGACATGGTCTGGACACAAGAGATGTTCTTTCCACCATGTTATAAAACTGTAAGAGTAACATTTATAGAGTGTGATGTGCTAGGTCCTGTTGCTCAAATGTTGGTAATTATCATTTCATGAGCCTACAAGGATCTCCAGGAGACACTATGAGAGCCAGCATCTCGTGAGCACCTGCTCTGTGCCAGACATTGCTTTGTGTGGTAGACATGCCTTAGCTCTCTCCATCCTCGTATCTTCAAACACTGGCACTCTAACATAGAGATCGATCACTACCTACGAGGTGAGGCCGTGAGATGAATGACCAACCTCCTTTTGGTCCCATCTCCAGGCTAGTGAACCAGGCTAGCAGTAAAATGGGGGCTAAAATCCGTCATCTGCAGTTTCTTTTGGCTCTATGGTCAATAGATAGAATATGAATTTTTTTTTTTAAGATTTTTAAAATTTATTTGACAGACAGAGAGCACTAGTAGGCAGAGAGTCAGGCAGAGAGAGAGAGGAGGAAGCAGGCTCCCCGCCAAAGAAGAGAGCCCGATGTGGGACTCGTTCCCAAGACCCCAGGATCACGACCTGAGCCGAAGGCAGCGGCTTGACCCACTGAGCCATCCAGGCACCCCTAGAATATGAATTTTTTAATGTGTTTTCTTCACTGCCTCCAAAGCAGTGGGACCCCCGGGGTTCCTCTGTAAGAGGGTTTCAGAAGTGGCAACCTGGCTGGAAGATGAATTTGGGAAACTTGAAAGTCCAATTACATGGCCGGTGGGCTATGTTTATTTGGATTATATGCTCATTCAATGTCGATTTTAGAGGCTAGAGGTTAACAGAAATCACTTTAATGTCGTCTCCCTAAAGCTACCCCTGGGTGTCTCCAGACATGGCCGTGAGAACACCCTTGTTTTGTTCTGAGGGTGGGGGAAGGGAAGACCTTCTGCTCTTGGAAAACCTTCTTTGGATTTGGTCTGATACTGAGCGATTTTGCTTTTCTTAAATTTGGAGGCCATCTCATTCTTCAAATAAGCCCCAAAAGATCATGCCAGCAAGTCTATACATAACAAAGGAAGTACCTTGCTTCAGCTCTGGATCAAAATCATTTAGCTAAAGGTATTTTCTATCTGTAATAAGATTTCAGACTTTATTTTAATCAGCAGGTTTTTCCTTCAAGGGCGATCTCAGATCTCTTATGAAGGTCCTATTCCCTTTCCTCTACCAGGTCTTGGAAGAGAAAATAGAATTCTCTGGGAAACGCGGTAACTTAAGATAACAATTGATTGAGGGATGCCTGGGTGGCGCAATCAGTCAAGCTTCCCACTCTTGGTTTTAGCTCAAGTCGTGATTTCAGGGTGGATGAGATCGAGCCCCGTGTCAGGCTCTGTGCTCAGCTCAGAGCCTGCTTAAGACTTTCTCTCCCTCTGCCCCTCCCCACTGCCCATGAGCATGCGCTTGCTCTCTCTCTCTCTCTCTCTCTCAAATAAATACATCTTTTAAAGAAAAAGATAGCAATTAATTAACTATTGCTCCGGATTTGGTTCACTAGGCTGAGCACCTCCTACGTGAATTGCCGAGGATGGGAGAATGTAAACCACGTGTGGTTTTTCAAATTTGGTGGTCAAAGCAATGTAGAAGTGGTCACTATATTTTGGGCAAGTTATTTCAATACCTGCAGATACCACCATCTTCCTTATACTCTAGTGGCTCAAAACAGCCTTCTGGTTGCAGCGTCCGTCCCTAGCAGACCTTCTGGTTCTTACTGCCACCATTTCCCTAATACCTGTGGTATTAGGGTTCTTTGGACTCATCTCTGAAACCATGTGCCTTCCCAGATAAATGACAGAGAAGGGAAGAACTGGGACGAAAAATGGCAAATATCATTGACGTCAGTAAAGTTTAGAGTTCAGTGAAGAGGACATTATTATTATTATATTGTATATATTATTATATTATTATTATATATTATATATTATTATTATTATCATCACTGTGTCTTTTGCATGTAGGTAAGTCACTGTGTATATTTCTATAAAATCAGGGAAATCTGACCTGCCCTGCATCCTGAGGAGAGATGTTCGAATCACAGCATTTTGAGTATTCTGGGATATTGATTTTTCTTTTGGAGGCCAACAGAAAGACTAAACCTTCATCTGCTTCTGTATAAGCCACTTACTTGGGTTTGGTTTGTGGGCTTGCAAGTCACTGAGTCTCCCCAGAAGGTTCTAGTTGAAAGGGTTTTCCTATGAAAAGATTGGCCCAAAGGGGATCTTGAATTTCCTTGTTAATTCGTAAGAGAGACCGTTCCCATGGCCAAGTCCCCTAAAGTCATGGCTGGTGACAATCCATTCTAGATCCAAGTCTGCCGGCACGAGGGTCTCAGTGGCTGAGGGGCTTACTCACAGATCTTCACACAGTCATTCTTAGATGAAAGAAATTCAGTATTGTCTCATTTTCTGCTTCCCTTACCGTGACTTCTCCATTCCTTTCCTGCTTCCATTACACTTCGTCTGTCCCTGTCAGAGCTTCTACTTATTAATGGTTCTCATGCCTCAGGATACTGACTTATTCAAAACTTCAACTTCTTCATGATGCCCACTCTCCCTAGTGACATTTCAGCTTCTGCTTCTGCTCTCATTGTGTTTTTTCCATATTTTTCAATTCAAATTTGTGAATGAAAGAAAATTTATTTGGGCCATATAATTCCTCGATGGTAGAATTTTTCAGTCCTAGGTCATTGTCTACCTTGCATGTATCTTGATCTGGGATCAGATGCCAACTCCAACTTCAACCATGTTCATTCAGGTGGGAACGTGGGACAGGGAGAGGGCTGGCTTCATATGGAACAGAATATGCTTTCTAGGTCTGCCTTGTACCCCAGGCTTTAACCTGGCCTGACCTGGGCAACCAGAGGCATCAGAACCAAGCAGACAGCAAAGGAGAGGGTCGGATGCACCCATTTAGAGAATGTAGAAACTCTGCTCAAAGCAGGGACCCTCCGTGTTGTGAAATATGTGCCAGGTGCTGGGAATAAAAGAATAAGATTTGGTCCTGCTCTAACAACGTGAGTCATCCTTCCTGAGGTTCAGACTGAAGAGGAAGAGGAGGAGTTAGAGGTGGCGACTGTCAACTACTCTTTTCCAAAAGTCTGTTGGTAAAAGATGAGCTCCACGGGACTGCAGTGTTTGCGGGAAAGATTAATTTCCAATGTGTCTGAGAACAAAGGATGCCTGAATGTGTTAGTGGATGACAGAGCCAAACTGAGAATGCGGTAAAATGGATGGTCTTCCCATGAGATGTGTTCATACATTTACACATCAATTTATTGATTAATCCCATATGCTTTACTATCTGCTAGGCTTGGTGCTAGGCTCTGGAACAAAATGATGCCCCCCCCCCAAAAAAAATTCCACTCTCCCTTCCCCCCTGAACTCCTTCCCCTTAAACCACTTGGAGGCGTGCTTCTGCCTCCTGCTCACTTTCACTCAAAGCCAAGTTTTTCTAGTTCCATCACTGACTGTTTTGTGGAAAGGTCAGAGGAACTGATTTTGCAAGGTTTTCTGCCTTGGGCAAAGCCCGCAAGAGCCTGGTGATTTGGCGCCCCCCAGGGGTACCCATTCAGCCCCACTCACGCTCAGTGATGGATTCCTGCCCCTTCCGGGCAGAGCGAGGCTGGCTTTCAACCCTCCAGCCTTCATGACAGACTTTATCACGTGCTCTGGACTTTTCTCATCCTAAGGTGGCAGGGGGAGGGGAGGCTGCAGCCCTTAGAAGCTCTCCTTGTTGTAGCCGACATGGTGAGTCGTACGTCCTGAAAGGAGAGGAAACCTAATTCTGTGCTGCCCTAGTCCTGTGACAATGGACAAGTGTCATCCGTGAAATGGGGCCAGGGATGTCTGATTGAAGTGCTTCTGTTAGAATGAAATTAGTCTGAGACTTGAAGACGCATTGTCAAATGACCCGCAGAGCTCATACAGACCCCTGCTCTCAGACCCCAAGGTCTCGAGGGTTCTTGGAGGTTCAGGGAGTGAGGAGAGTTGAGGACAAGTCACACCCACTTGTAGGGAGCCAGTCCTCATGCTGAGAACTGAAGCAGCCCCAGGAAGACCCGAGTGACTCAGCACCAGTGGGCGGGGTGGGGGGGACAGGCTGCCAGGTGTCAAGCAGTTCAAGTATGAAATCTGGGGTCCCCATGGTCTGTTGATCGCCAAAGTATGCGGATGGACCAGCCTGCTCTCCAGAAGGTGGGTTCGGTTCCCACGGATCTCAGCCCAGCCTGATACAATCAGATAAGGATGTCAGGCTCTTACGGTTTTTTCTCTTAGTCTTTAATCATCAAGTGGAAGTCAAGATCTCACTGCCTTGGCAAGAAAGAAACCCCTGACTTTGTAATCAGTCCCTCCCTAAAAATCAGGTCACGGTGTTTCAAAAGACAATTTTCTCAAGAAAGACTTTTTTTTTTTTTTTTTTTTAAGAAAATGCCCGAACTTGCTGGCATTTTCACAAGGATGTTATTGATCACCCATGTCAATCCTCCTAAAGAACTGTTTGTCCTCCTTCTGCTCTTGCTATTTGCAGTACGTCTTATCGAAGTGGGGGGCTGGGGTGATGGCGACCTGTGCAAGGAAGAAACCAAACAGGGCTTCAGCGTTAAGCCTCCCTTGGGGGAATTAAATCATTGCTGAGCCTTAGGGCCATCTATAGGGAGATAAGCATAGATATAGATCTCTTAGGCATAGATAGCTTCCATCATAAAAATTACAGACTATTAGAGCTAAAAGGAACTCAAAGGGTTTTGTCCATCCAGCCCCTTTAGTCCTTTCATTTATAGACGTGGAAAATCAGCACCAGGCAGATGGTGTGACTGGTCCAGGGTCAGCCAGAAATTGAAAGGATCAGAACTTGAACCCGTGTTTTCTGACTTCCACGCATGAAACCCTTTCCATCCCATTTGTCTTGGTCGCTAGTTTTGGGTGACGTGTTGAACTTTGTAGGATGAAGGCGGAAGAAAGATCCCAGCCAGGGGCATCTATACAGGGGAGCTAGAGTTGGGGGAGGGAGGTCGCCAGTGGCGGTTGGTGGGTAGCGCAGGGAAGTCAAGGAGACGCCCCTTTACTGCCCAGGGAGGGTGTGTCAGTCATGACTTGAGGAAGAGCTCTCAGGTATGTATGTATGGGCTCAGAAAGCCCAGAGGGAGGGAGCTGTAGCTTCAGAATGTCACTTCTTGGAGGCTTTAAGACAAAATTGTGATCATTGACACTGTGGGAATCAGAAGAGAATAAGGACAGTGAACCTGTTTGGTTCACTCCCGTAGCCCCAGCGCCTGGTACAGTTGTTCATTTATTCATGAGCTTTACGGGGTGTGCACAATGGGCCAGGCTTATACCGGATGCTAGGGAGAACACGAGGAGCAGAAGTACCATTGGCTTAGTCCTTGTGGAGGTTATAGTTGAGTGGCAGAGACAGAAAGAAAATTGTCATACAAATAAGAGTAAAATTAAATGGTGATAAAACTACATTTCTAAACATATGTCATTTATATGTACGCATATGTATTGAAAAAGGGATACGAGAATAGATATTAAACTAGAGTAGGAAGGGGTTTGCAGACTTCCTGCTTTAAGTGAATTATAGGAATTTTTATTTTTTAAATTTTTTTAAAAGATTTTATTTATTTGAGAGAGAGAGCACAAGCAGACAGCAGTAGGGGGAGGGAGAAGCATACACCCCACTGAGCAGGGAGTCCAACGCGGGGCTCCATCCCAGAACTCTGGGATCACGACCTGAGCCGAAGGTAGATGCTTAACCAACTGGGCCACCCAGATGCCCCAAGTAATAGAAATTTTTAAAAACAAAAATGTTCTTTTTTTTTTTTTTTATTAAAGATTTTATTTATTTATTTGCCAGAGAGAGAGCACAAACAGAGGAAATGACAGGCAGAGGGAGAGAAAGAAGCAGGCTCCAGTTGAGCAGAGAGCCCGATGTGGGACTCGATCCCAGGACCCTGGGACCATGACCCGAGCTGAAGGCAGAGGCATAATCCCCTGAGCCACCCAGGTGCCCCAACAAAAATGTTCTCATGGCACAGAAATCAAAGTAGTGGTCATTACCCTTGGAAAGAGGTGTAGTCTTCGGAAAGGAAGGTTTCTGGGATGCTAAAAGTTACGAAGCTGAATTTCAAGTATGGCTTTACTGTTTGTGTTACATTTCCATAAAAGGTTTACCCAAAGTGCATTCCTATCTTTTGATGTTAATATAAAAATGTTTAAATTGCCACCATGTGAAATGCTACAAATGTCCAGTACCATGAGCACATATCATAGGCCAGCAGTGGAGACTTACCTTGATAGGGGAATCAAAGAAAGCTTCCTGAGGATGTGAATTTTGAACTGAGATCTCAAGGATGAACTGGAGGGTTTGTGTAAAGAAGAGAGGGGTAGCATTACAAACAGGAGGAGACGCGTGTGCAAATGCACTGTGGCAGGAGGGAACCTGATGTAAATGAGGAAATGAATCAATGTGGGTTAGACAGAAGTGTAGAAAGTAAGAACGATGATCGATGAGAAGAGGCTGGAGAAATGGGTAGAATCAGATCATGCAGGGTCCCGTTCAATCTGCGGGTTGTGAATTTTGATTGCATTTGAGTACCGTGGTCAGCCACGGAATTGTGTTGAGTAGAAGGTGCTGTGATCGGCCGTGTATTTTAAAATGACCTTTCTGGTGTCTGTCTAGAGGATGGATCAGAGTGGGCAGGCGTGATGAGGGAGAGCTTCTAAGGGGCTAATGTGTAGTAGATCGAGGTGTTGGTGATGGATGAGAAGGCAAAGCAAATTCAAGTGAAGAGACCCAAGAGGCATTCAACAGTAATATCATTAGGACTTAGTGACAAAGCATCAGGGATGATTCCCAGTGACTCCTGAGTGTGCTGGCATCGACCCGGCATGCAGTAAATGGGTACCGCATATTGCTGAAACTAGCAGGTGTTTGCAGTTCCAAATGATGCTTTGGAGCCTGGGTAGTGCTCGAATGTATCTGTCAGCTTTCGCTTCACCCGAAAAACTCCTTTGGGAAATCTGGCATTGCTTTTGTTCTGGAATGTTCTACCATGTAGGTTAATAGGATTTTTGTCAGAGCCTAAGCCCACATTCAATGAGAATACAAAGCTGTGGAATGAAATCACACCTCTTAGTTTTATTCCTGTTCATGTTGGCACTCTTAGCTCCCATTTTGATATCAAATTAGAAGCCAAGCGGTCTGTGGCTGATGGGATTCTCAGGATGTGAAAGAGAAGCTGGGTGAGAATGTTTCCAGGAGCTCATGGAAAGCTTAGTGTTCCAGAGAGCTGGACTATGAGGAAGGAGCCAGAGTGGGGCCACAAGCCTGTAGGGGGTGTGACAGTAGTTGTGGTAAGAAGACGCGGTGGCAGGGGTAAGAAGACAAGGTTGAAGCGAGTAGACAGGTATAAGTTAGATGTCCCCAACTTCTCTAGCTTTTGAGGTCACACTTCCTCCCTTGTAATCCCTCAGTGGCATGAATCAGATGCCTCATCTCACTTGACCTCTGAAAGTCCAATTTCACCCCCTAAATTCCTTACTCAGAATATTTCTGGAACTCTGTGATAATGAACTCCCGTGCCACACAACTGTCCCACTTGTCTGTTGCCAAAGCCTTGGCTATTCTGGGACCTCTACTACATCTTAACATTATATAAGTTCAAGGACTGCCATCTGCATGGCAGTGGGTGGGAACTGTACCCCCAACCTGTACTCAAGCAGTGCTCAGCTACATGGCCATGTGCAGTACCCTTTTCCCAAGCCTACCTCTTCATTCTTAACACATTCCTTCTCCAAAGCACAGAAAATAGTGGGCTGATTGTTTCAAAAGATCTAGAGAGTAAGTGGAGGTATCACATGTGGAAAGAAAATCTTCAAATGAGACATGAGACGTGATAGGTCTGGGGTCTTGGCCTCTGGATTGTCAGCCAGGCCTTTCTTTCTCTGCTTAGAGCTCGGCAGGCTACCATGTTGCTGAGGTCAGCCCTTCTTCGTCTTCCTCCAGTGGGAGCTCCTTAACTGTGTCTCTCCCACCCAGAGCCCAAATCTCTGAACTCTGGAGTTAGAGGAATGAAAACGAAGGAGACTTTTGATTTCTGGTTCAGCATGGAGCTTGGAAGTCACAACTCTATCCTAACAAGTGAAAAACTGAAAAATCAACAACTCTACTTCTGTCTGGGAGAGAAGTGTGGTCACAGGGAAAATTGCCACCTCCAGACTGGAGAGATAGACAAGGAAACACGGAGAATTACAATGTAGAGATGTTGAGGCATAAGGTATTCTTGGACTTAGGGAAACCTGGGCTGTACTTGAAAAATTGCCAGAGGCTCAGGGTAGACAAGTCTGAGAGTCAGAAACTTCTGGGGGGACCCAGTCACAGGCCGGTTCCCACACTATTGTGAGTTTAACCTCCAGGACCTTGAACAGACTCTTGAAGTGAAGATCAGAGAAAAAGTGCCTCTTGCTTCTGGCAGGGGAGGGAAGAGGAGCCATCTTTTAAATACAGCTTAGCATTCTGTTCTTCTTAATAAGGCCGGCCCTCGGGAGAAACTAACCCGATCCTAACCTGCTAAGGTTTTTATCAAAGCCTAATTTACCGGCGGGGGAAGGGAAATACCCAGCCCCACGACCCACCGTAGCCATGCTGTCCCACTCGGGAGTTGAAGGGGGTTGCTGGGGTGCTGTCATGAAGTTCATGGTCCAGAGGGACAGGCTCAGTAAAAGAGGATTAATCAAATGCTTTTTCTCCCTTACACCTTACCCCCCCCCCCCCCACATCACTAAAACTCTCTTTAGAGCAGTTCCTTTTATCTCATGTATCATGTCTGGCTGTCAAGCTGCTAAAAGGCATAAACACAGTTTGAAAGAAGAACAAGCATCAGAGACAGGCCCAGATTATGCAGGATGTTGGAATTCTCAGACTTGGAACGTAAAACAACTGTGATTACTGTACTGAGGGCTCTAATGGATAAAGTATGGACAGCATGCGTGAGCAGATGGACAGTATAGCAGAGAGATGGAAATTCTAAGAAAAAAAATGGACAAGAAGTGCTAATAATAAAAAACCCTAACAGAAATGAAGAATTCCTTTGGTGGATTCAATAGTAGATTGGACATGGCCAAAAAAAAGGAGTCACTGAGTGTGAGTTTCTCAACAGAAACTTCCCAAAAGGAAGGAAAAAAAAAATGAGCCTGAACACACACACACACACACACACACACACACACACACACACTCCAAGATATGTAGAACAATTAAAAAGGTGTAACATACATGTAATGGGACTACTGGAAAGGAGAAAGGAGAGAGAGAGGAACAGAAAGAGTTTTTGAAGGAATAATAACTAAGCATTTGCCCAAGTTAATGTCAGACACCAGGCCACTGATACAGGAAACTCAGAGAACACCAAGTGGGATAAATGAAAACAACAATAAACACCTAAACATATTATAGTCATACTGTAAAAAATGAAAGGTAAAGAAACATTTTGAAAAAAGCCAGATTAAAAAAAAAACCCAAGAGCAAGAAACTTACCTATAGCAGAGGAAGGGTAAGAATTATATCTGACTTCTCAGAAACATGAAGACATTAAGAGGAAAAAGCCACCAACCTAGAATTCTATACCTTGTGAAATTATCCTCAAGAGTGAAGGAGAAATAAATACTTCCACAGACAGACAATAATTAAAGGAGTAAGTTGTCTTGCAATAAATGTTAGAAAAATTTCTTTAGAGAAAAAGAAAATGATATAGGTCAGAAACTTGGATCTGCATAAAGGAAAAGGAGGAGCAAAGGAAGGTAAAATAAAAACTTTTATTTTTCTCAATCTTAGTTGATCTAGCCAGTGGCAGATTGTTCGAAATAATAACACTGTATTCAGCTGTTCATGTATGCGTGTTGCAACATATGTTACTTACATATACAAATACCTATGTGCGTATATAGCATATACGTACTTATGCATATATGAAGTGAATGATAGCAATGATCTGAGGGATAGGAAGTAGAAATTTGGATTATCTTGTTATTCTACAGTACTAACACTATCCATGAACCAGTATGGTATTATTTGAATGTGGACTTGGATTAGTAGTAAACACATATTGCAAACTCTAGGGCAATTAGTTTTAATTTTTACTTTATATATATATCATATATTATATATATAAAATCTATTTATATTTATTTATTTATTTATTTTTAAATTCAGTTAGCCAACATGTAGTATGGTATTTGTTTCAGATGTAGAGTTCAGTAATTCATCAGTTGTGTATAACACCCAGTGTTCATCACATCACATGCCCTCCTTAATGCTCATCACCCAATTACCCCATCCCCCCAACCACCTCCCCTCCAGCAACCCTCAGTTTGTCTCCTATAGTTATCAGTCTCTCATGGTTTTTCTCCCTCTCTGCTGACTTCTCATCCAGTTTTCCCTCCCTTCCCCTATGATTCTCTCTGCTATTTCTTATATTCCACATATGATTGAAGCCATAAGATAATTGTCTTTCTCTGATTGACTTATTTCACTCAGCATAATATCCTCCAGTTCCATTCATATCAGTGTGAATGGTAGGTATTCATCCTTTCTGGTGGCTGAGTAATATTCCATTGTATATAAGCACCACATCTTTATCCATCCCTCTTCGATGGGCATCTCAGCTCTTTCCACAGTTTGGCTGTTGTGGACATTCCTGCTATAGTTATTGGTGTGCAGGGACACCTTCAGATGAATACATTTGTATCTTTGGCATAAATACTTATTAGTGCATTTGATGGGTTGTAGGGTAGCTTTATTTTTAACTTCTTGAGGAACCTCCATACTCTTCCCAGAGTGGCTGCACCAGCTTGCATTCCCACCACCAGTGTGAGAAGGTTGCCCTTCCTCCATATCCTCGCCAACGCTTGTTGTTTCTTAGCCGTTCTGACTGGTGTGAGGTGGTATCTCATTGTGGTTTTGATTTGTGTTTCCCTGATGCCGAGTGATGTTGAGCACTTTTTCATGTGTTTGTTGGTCATTTGTGTGTCTTCTTTGAAGAGGTGTCTGTTCATGTCTTTTGCCCATTTCTTGACTGGATTATTCTTTGGGTGTTGAGTTTGATAAGATCTTTATAGATTTTGGATATTAACGCTTTATGTGATATGTCATTTGCAAATATCTTCTCCCATTCCATAGGTTGCCTTTTAGTTTTGTTGACTGTTTCCTTTGTTGTGGAGAAGTTTTTTTGTTTTGATGAAATCCCAATAATTCATTTTTACTTTTTCTGGCTCTTGCCTTGGGAGACATGTCTAGCAAGTGCTGTGGCTGAGATTAAAAAAGTTGCTGCCTGTGTTCTCCTCTAGGATTATGATGGCTTCCTGTCTCACATTTAGTTCTTTCCTCCATTTCGAGTTTGTCTTTGTGCATGGTGTAAGAAAATGGTCCAGTTTCATTCTTCTGCATGTGGCTGTCTAATTTCCCCAAAACCATTTGTTGAAAAGACTGTTTATGCTACCCATAGCAATCTACACATTCAGTGCAATCCCTACCAAAAGACCATCAACATTTTTCACAGAGCTGGAATAATCCTAAATTTTGTATGGAACCAGAAAAGACCCTGAATAGCCAGAGGAATGTTGAAAAAGAAAACCAAAGCTGGGGGCATCACCATGCTAGATGTCAAGCTATATTAGAAAGCTGTAATCACCAAAACAACATGGTACTGGCATAGAAACAGACATGTAGATCAGTGGAACAGAATAAAGAACCTAGAAATGGACCCTCAACTCTATGGTTAACTAATCTTCAACAAAGCAGGAAAGAATATTCAATGGAAATAGGGCAACTAATTTTAAAAAGTAAATAATAATAATAATAATAATAATAATAATAAATGGCTAAGAAAGGAAAGAAAATAGAAACATTTAAAATGCTCAATTAAAATGCTCAATTAAAAACACAAAAGGCAGGGTTGCCTGGGCAATGAAGTCAATTAAGTTTCTTGACTTCAGCTTAGGTCATCATTTCAGGAGCCTGAGATCCAACCCCACTCTGGGCTCTGTGCTCAGCTAGTAGTCTGCTTTAGACTCTCTCTCTCCCTCTCCTTCTGCCCCTCTGCCCCTCATAAATAAATAAACCTTAAAAAAAAAAACCTATAAGACAGAAACATAGAAACAAAAAACAAAGGCAACAAATAGAAAACAGTAGCAAATCTATCAGTAATTAATGTAAAGGTCAGTGGTCTAAATATGCCAGTTGAAGCAGATTGTCAGAAAGCATCCAGACCCAGCTTTTTGTTGTCTATAAGAAACCCACCTGAGATATAAAGACATGTAGAGATTAAAAGTAAATAGAAGAAGAAAGATCTATCATGCTGATACTAACTGAATTGGGAGTAGCTATATTAATTTCAGAGTAGACTACTGGACAAGGAAATTTGTCAGAGGGAAAAGAGGGGCATTATATAATGATAAAGGGGTCAGTTCTACAAGACTGAATAATTCTATTAAGGATTATTATTATACTATTATTATATTTATTATTATATAATAAATTATTATATTTGTTATTGTTATACTATTATTATATTATTATTATTGTTATTTTTATTATACTTATTAAAGTATACACTTACCAACAGAGGATTAAACTATGTGGGGAAAAAACTGATAGAACTGTAGGGGGAAACATGAATTCACTATTGGAGTTGAAGACTTCAACACTTCTCTATCAAAAATGGATGTAACTTGCAAGTAGCAAATCAGTAATGATGCAGTTGAACTCAGTAGCACCGACAGTGAACTGGATGTATTTGACCTTTGTCAACTGCTTCATCTAGCATCATCAGAAAACACATGCTTCTCAACTTCATGTGGAACTTTCACTAAGACGGATCACAGTCTGGGCCATAAAATACATCTTAACAAATTGAAAAGAATAGAAATCATTCAGTGTCTCCATTCAGACCATAATAGAATTAAACTAAAAATCAACAGCACAACGGTAGCTGGAAAATCCCCCAAATACTTGCAGATTAAACAATAAACTTCTAAATAACACATGAGACAAGGAAGAAATCTCAAGAGAAATAAAAATATTTTGAACTAAATGAAAATAAAAACACAACTTATCAAAATTTGTAGCACAAGGCAGAACAGTGCCTAGAAGGAAATATATAGCACTGAATGTACATATTAGAAAAAAAAAATCTAAAATCAGTAATCTAAACTTCACCTTAGGTTAAAAAAAGCAGAGCAAATTAAGTCCAAAATAAGAAGAAAAACAAAGTATAAATCAATGAAATTGAAATCAAGAAATCAGTAGAGAAAATCATTAAGGCCAAAACCTGATTCTTTGAAAAGATAAATAAAATTGATTAGCTTCTGGCCAGGCTAAGAAACAAAGAGAGAGGACACAAATTGCTAATATTAGAAATGGAAGAGGAGATATCACTATAGGTCCCATGGTCATTAAAAGGATAATAAATAAATACTATGAAAAACTGTATCCCCAAATGTGATAACCTAGATGAAATGGATCAGCCCCTTAATGGATAAAATCTGCTGAAACTCACATAAGAAGAAATAGACAATTGGACAATCAGAATGGGCCTTTATCGGTTAAAGAAATTGTATTAATAGTTAAAAACCTTCCAAACAAAACATCAGGCCCAGATGGGTTTCCCGGTGAATTCTACCAAATATTTAGGAAGTTATTATACCAATTCTCTGCAATCTTTTCAGAAGATAGAAGGAGAAAGAATGCTTGCTAATGTACTCTTTGAGGCCAACATTACCCTAACATCAAAACCAAAGACATGACAAGAAAAGTACAGATCAATAACTCTAATGAATATAAATACAGAAATTCTCTACAAAATATTAGCAGACTGAATCCAAGTGGCACCACAACCAAGTGGGTGTGCAAGGCTGCCTCAATATTCAAATGTTAATTAATCCATCACATCAATTGACTGATGCAGAAAAATCACATGATAATTTCGATACAGAAAAAACGTTTTTGACAGAATGCAACACACATTCATGATAAAAATTTTCAGGAAACTAGGAATAGAGAGGAACTTCCTTGACTTGATAGTGAACATCTACACAAAAGCTACAGTTAGTATCACATTTAGTAGTGATGAACTCAAATCTTTCCCACTAAGATGAGGAATAATCCCAGAAAGTCACCTTTTACCACTCCTTTCAACATCATACTGGAAGACCTAGCTAATCCAATTTAAAAAAAAGTTGGGAAGGAAGAAGTAAAACTATATTTGTTTACAAATGATGTGATTATCTGTATAAAAAAAAAGAATTGATAACCAAAAATGAAACTAATAAACAGATATAGCAATGTTGTAGTATATAAAATTAATATACAAAAGTCAATCCTTTTTCTGTGTACCAGCAATAAACAAATAGAACTTGAAATTAAAAACAAAATGCCATTTACATTTAACACCACCCAAAATGCAATACTTAGGTATAAATCTAATAAAAATGTGTGTAAGAAAAGAAAAAAAAAGTGTGTAAGATCTATATTGAGGAGAACTTCACAACTCTGATGAAAGGAAATGGAAGAACCAAATAAATGGAAGGATATTCCATTTTCATGGAAAGGAAGATTCAATATTATGAAGACGTCTGATTTTCTTAACTTGGCTTATAGATTTATAATGCAATCCCAATCAAAAGCTAGCAAGTTATTTTGTGGATATGGACAAGCTAATTCTAAAACTTAGAATTTTGCAGAAGCAAAATAACCAGAATAGCCAGCATGGTGTTGGAGGAAAGAGAAAAGTTGGTGAACTGACACTGTCTGACCTCAGGACTTATAATAAAGCTGCAATAATCAAGACAACATGGTATTGGTGAAAGAATAGACAAACAGATACATAACGCGGAATAAAGAGCCCAGAAATAGATACACACAAATAAGCAACTAATCTTTAACATATGAGCAAGGCCATACAATGGAGAAAGTATTATCTTTTGAACAAGTCATGCTGGGACAACTGGCCATCCACATGCAAAAAAAAAAAAAAAAATCTAGACACAAACCTTACACCCTTATAAATATTAATGGCTCAGAAACCTAAATGTAGACTGCAAATCCATAAAACTCCTGAAAGATAAAAAAGAGAGAAAATCTAGATAATCTTAGATTTGGTGAGGTCTTTTTATAAACAAAAGCAAGGACGTGATCCGTGCAAGAAATAATTGAGAAGCTGGACTTCATTAAAATTAAAATTTTCTGTTCTGTGGAAGACCATGCCAAGATACAGGAAGACCATTCCAACTCACAGACTGGGAGAAAATATTTACAAAAGACACTTCCAATAAAGGACCTATAATACGTGAAGAACTCTTAAATCTCAGTAATCGGAAAGCAACCGGATTAAAAAGAGAAGACCTTGACACCGCACCAAAGAAGATAAACAGATGGCAAATAAGCATATGAAAAGATGCTTCATATCATATGTCCTTAGGGAAATGCAACATAAAACAACAATGAGATACTCCTCCACAACGATTATAATGGCCAAAATCCAGAACACTGCCAGCATCAAATGCCAAAAAGGATACGGAACATTGGGAATTCTCATTCACCGCTGATGGGAATGCAAAATGGTACCACCACTTTGGAAGACAGCTTAACATTTTCTTTAGAAACTAACCATGTCATCCAGCAACTGGGTTCCTGGGTATTTTCCAGAAGGAGTTGAAAACTTATGTCCACACAGATGTTAAGAGCTACGTCTTTCATAGTTGCCAAAACTTGGAAGCAACGTAAACGTTCTTTAGGAGGTGAATGGATAAGTAATCGGTGGCACATCCAGCACTTTACTCGGTGCTAAAGAGGGAATGAGCTGTCCAGCCATAAAAAGACAGGGATGAAACGTAAAGGCATATTACTAAGTGAAAGTAGCCAATCCGAAACGGTTCCCTACTTTGTGATTCCAACTCTCTGCCTATGTGTTTCCCTGGAAAAAGTAAAACTCTGGGGAGAGCAAAATAATCAATGGTTGCCAAGGGAAAGAAGGAAGGAGGGGAGAATGGACAAAGCTGGGAGGATTTCTAGGACAGTGAAACTCTTCTGTGTGATTCTATAATGGTGGATATAGGCCATTATATGTGTGTCAAAACCCATAGGATGTCCAACATGAATGTAGACTATTGACTTTGGGTGGTGATGTTGTACCCACGTAGGCTCATCATTTAGAGCAAATACGGTACTCGGGTCGCAGATGGGGATAATGAGGAAAGCTGTGTGGAGGTGGGGAAGAGTCTATGGGAAATCTCTGGATCCCCTGCTCTATTTTGCTGTGAACCCAAAACGGCTCTAAAAAACCATCTATTTTTTGTAAAGGAAAGGAAGCGTATTTCATAGCTGAGTTCTGCCCATAGACGGCGAACAGTGACCTCCAGTCTCAAACTGTATCATCACAATGATTTTAGTTTTACAAGACTAAAAGTCTCAAAATGTGATCTTCCCCAGCCTTTCCATTCCCTGCCAAAGTCCTCGCAGCTCTCACCCCCAAGATGAATTCAAAACCTGGCTTCTAGAAAAAGAAAGAACCTGCTTAAAGTTGGAAAATAGGGTTCTCTCACCTGCCTCTGGTTATCAGGCTATTGAAAAATGACTGATGTGCTGACTTAGCTAGAGCTTCCCATTTCCCAGTGTGGGAGCAGTAGCTGGAAGCCCGGAGGTGACTAGAGGAAGTGAGACCTAACCCATTAGAGCCCCTCCCTCCAAGAGTCCTCATTGCAGAAAGATAGAACCATCTAGATGACTCTTCTGTCTCCTTTGGCCTTGGGACCTCAGTACAGGTCACTGCCTATCACAGACAAATCAAGAAACAGAGGCTGTCTCCTTCCCCTCCATAGCCAAGTAGTCCGTGCTAACCTTTTGTGTGCTAGGGCCATCGTCTCCCTCAATCACCACTGTAAGACATGATGCCTGACTCTTGCTACCTCGAACTCAAATGTGACGTGTTGAATTGATGACACACAAGATGGGAAAGGGCAGTAGAGTTCATTTAGTACAAGAGAGAGAGGAAGCAACACACCGAAGATTACCCATATGATTAGAGACCGTTTATTCTGGCCCCTGAATATCTTTTTTTTTTTTTTAAAGATTTTATTTATTTATTTGACAGAGTCAGAGATCACAAGTAGGCAGAGAGACAGGCAGAGAGAGAAGTGGGGAAGCTGGCTCCCCGCCGAGCAGAGAGCCGGATGCGGGGCTGGATCCCAGGACCCTGGGATCATGACCTGAGCTGAAGGCAGAGGCTTAACCCACTGAGCCACCCAGGCACCCCTCCAGGCCCTGAATTTCTATGTAGCACTGTACTTACTGCGTTCCCATTGTACTCCGAGGTCCTTTTCCAATCCTCGGATTCTTGAGGATTCTAGATACATGAATTGAAATAGTGCTAAAAGCACAACTGGTTTCCGAAAGATGTTCTAGAGGAGTCAGTTTCTTAGCATTGTTTATCTTTGCTACAACAGAAATTTCCTCAAACTGGAAGGCTCGCATGTGTTATTCATTTGTTCGGATAGCAAACACATCATCTGGCCTCGGCTCCAAACACTGGGCCACACCCTTGTAATTCCGAGCTCTCCTCCATGGTCTTGAATCATGTTGTTGTAACTCATAAGGTCTACTCTTTGATACAACAGCGGGGTTATCATGCTTCTTTAATAATCACTAGCAGTGTTAAGGAGGACTCCTGCTGAAGCGGGACTATAAATTATCACATTTGGGTCCAGGCCTTTGGAGTCCGTTCCATTTTTCCACAGAGGAAAATGAACTTTTCTCTCACTGACTTTGATCCCTCTTGCTATTTTTTATAGTAAACATTGAGAGACTTTGCGAATCACGCGTCTAGTCATCTCTGTCTGGTCTCGTGTGGTCATTAATTCCTAGGATGGGAGATGGATGGCCTGTGCAGCTCTCCTAATTCATGACACGGGACTGCCACCAGACTATAAATAATTAATGAAAGGAGACTTTGCTAGTGAAGGAAACTGTCAGGCTCATTAGATTTAAGTCCAATTTCAGTTCCCTTCCTGTTAACTTTTCTTGAAGTTTTTACAATATAGAATCAATTCTTAGTAATGCAATAAAATGACACTAATTCAGATCAGCTGGGGGGGGTGGGCTGTAGGAAGGGAGTCCAGTTAGAATTAATGAAAGACATGAGGGGCTTTTTTTTTTTAATTATGGATTTATTATATGTTTTTCAAGAAACAACATGAATTAAGGTTAGCTACCTGAGGTTTTTCTGGTGGAATCGTTCTTGAAAGAGCTTGGTTGCAAAGAAGAGGAACTCCCTTGAGCTTATGTAGAGAGACATGAGGGAGTATAGCAAGGGCTCTTTGACCCCCACCCCCATTCCTCGGCACTCACTGATCCTTTCCTCCTGATGGAATCTTACTGCTAGTCCACCGGAGGATGACCTCCGGCTGTGGGAGCGTGTGCGGTCCAGGCCGGACATGCTGGACAGTTGACCATCCTTACAGAGGAGCCTCGAACAGTGGCCAGCAGGAGTTGGATAGTAAATATTTTAGCTCCTCACTGTTGTGATAGGACAGCTCTGTGGCACATTCTACATAGCCTCTTAGAGGTCCCCAGTGGGATTGTCCCCACAGCAGTAACCTCATTAGCAAACACCGCCTTGGCTCTCTTCTCCTCCTTATTTTCATTCCCCACGCCCCTGCCTGTGCTTCCTGGGATCACCTTCCAAACTGCTTGCACTCAGATCTTTGTCTTGGGTCTGCTGGTGGAAGAACCCAACTGAGATGGCAGTGAAGGCGATGAGCGGGATGAGAGACTACAAGAGATGATTTTATTGCACATACAAGGAGTGGTCACCAAGAACAGCCACATAGATAAAGAAATCAGCCCATCCATAGTAAGTCTGCACCCCGTGTCAGTAGAGAAGGAAACTAAAATTCTCAGTGCAGTGTAGATCTAGAATAGTTTAATGACAAACACTGCAATCTTTTCTTCTAAAGAGCCTCTTAAAAATGGGCTGCCATATGAGCTCAAGGCCTGCCTCATCTCCCCCTCCTGGCAGAGTAATGGGAGTTCTCTCCTCTACCGGAGCATCTGGGGGGCCTTTGTCCCTGCTGATCTGAGAACAGCTCCTCGCTTTCCTTGGGCGATGCAATTCATGGGATTCACTAGGTGTTATTTTTCAAGTGATGAGTCTGGGTTCTTTGTCTCCTCCAGTGGCTCACTTAGGTACTAAAACTATGAAGTCTGGAACTCTTGGGTCTCTCCAGAGTCTATCTAATCACTTAGCCCTGAACCTCTGTATCTGTTCCTTTCTTCTACTTTAGATTCTGTGTTTGCTCAGTTTTTTGGTTCTGTCTTTGGCACGACTCCAGCAACACCTAAATGTGGTCTCTGTGTCTTTACTTAAATTCCCAAGAGAAAAAATGCATTTGGCCATAGTGCGCCTATGCATTCATCCAAATGACTGTAGCCACAGGGACAGCTTCCAGCGCCCACTCCTTCACCCTAGGGGTGCGGCACGGGAGGTTGGGGAAAGGGGAAGTTCTAAAGAAAGAGAGATGGGCTGCTAAGGCACCCCAAACTACAACAACTACAGTATTAATATTACATATCTGTTAATAACCAGAATATCTACTGTTATAATTAAATAGGGTTTCCTTTTTTAAAAAAATATTTATTTATTTGACAGGGAGAGAGAGATCACAAGTAGGCAGAGAGGCAGGCAGAGAGAGAAGGGGAAGCAGGCTCCCTGCTGAGCAGAGAGCCCGATGTGGGGCTCCATCCAGGACCCTGAGATCATGACCCAAGCCGAGGACAGAAGCTTAACCCACTGAGCCACCCAGGTGCCCCTAAATAGGGTTTCTAAAGTGCTTGAGGCTGCTTGAAGGTTGTTGTCTCAAACAGAATAACCTTTGCCTTCAATTTCTTCACTGGCTAATGTTTGCTGTGCTGAACTGAACCAAAAATAATAGTGGGTTAATGATATTTAATTTTAGTTCATTTATCATGTTGGCTGCAATACCTTTCCGAGGTTGCTCAGTATTTGGGGCAAAGTCCTATTTCCTGTGTGTTTTGATGCCCTACTTGGGTTAGCATGCTTTAGATAATCTTCTGTTCATTCACTTGTGGTGAATGAATGGTAAGTACATAGACTAACATGTGATTCACTGAATTGTATCTTCTTCTGAGATTCAGTTGTAGAAACACAAGCTTCTGGGGAAAGGCGGGGGCGACAGGGACACACCGATTAACTTACTGTATTGCTGAGGATTTGTAATCGCTCTGACGTAGTCTTTCCCCAGGACAAATTTTAATGTCTCTGACGTTGATGATAAATGAGCTCAGATGTTTTTGTGTTTCCGTCGATCCTAGTCCGATTAATAATATCTTAGATCCACATGCTATGCACTTAATGAAGAAGAGCCCAAGCAGGTTGGTCGGCAGCCTCGCCGAGGGATTAAGAACAGGGCAGGGCTGTGGCACCACACTGTCTGCCTGACTCCTGGCTCTGCCAGGGACTGCGTGACCTTGGACAAGCTGTGGAACGCTCCATGCTCGCTGTCCTCGCGGGTAAAATAGAAATACAATACTCTCTACCTTGCAGACTCATTTTGAGAATTATTTCTAAAATAGCATTTGGACCCATCCTTATACCTACTAAGCCACAGTAAAGCTATCCAGTGTTACCATTTAATAAAAGGTTGGGTAAAAAGCTTAAAAGCCAACACATCACAGTTAAGTAAACATAGATTGTCTTTTCCATGTGTTTGCCTATTGTCAAGGAAGACGATTCTTGAACCTTGTCGTGAAAATGGAAAACAGTTATGAGCGGTGTTTATCGGTAGATACGGGGGTGCAGGGTGATGACAGAGAAGACAACGGACACTCATTGGGTGTCAAGTATGTGTCAGGCATTTGATGAGTATTACCTCATTTTCTCACATGGTTCATTGGGATTCTGTCCACATCCATGTGGCTCCAGATCTCGCCATGCCACTCTCCCTTCCAAGTAAAATAAAAGCCCTGCCCATCTTTATCCAGTGAACTAAGAAGGCAAGACTGTGGGGTTTAATTCACCTTCAGTCCCTCACTAGTTCTGACCTTGGGTGACCTCTCTGATGCTCTCTGTCCTCCTTTCTACCTCAGCTTTCTGGACATTCTTTTTGGCCCAACTCCCCTAAGGTCAGCTTTCCACGACCCAAACCCTTTTGCGTCCTGGTTCTGTTTGTCCAGATCCCCAGATCACGTTTGCTGCTAGGACTTGACCTTCTTGTTCATGGCTGCTTCGACTTCCAGACCCGCCGGGAGGCAGCCAACCAACGCCTGAGCTTGGAAGAACAAGGAGCCAAACCCCTGGGTGTTCCCCTGAGCTGTACAGTTCCTCTTGCTCTTGACTTGTTTTCATTCCGTGGATCAGAAGACGGTATTTTTATTGTCGCTCTGAAGGAAAGACACTGAAATACCCATGCTGCTTTAAGCAGCCCACTGTTTGGGAACTGTTGCTGCCCCGTTCTCAAATTTCAGCAAGGCACCTTACTTTTAAAAATAGCAGATCAATTTGAAGTTTCCTGTGTCCACAAGCTTGCTTCTAGGAGAGTCGTTTTGGTAGGTCTGGGAGTAACTCCATCTTCGTCTGTAAAGTGTCACCAAATAATGTGTATTTCTTAATTGCAAACACTGTGTGGTTTAGAGCCAGGTTAAGTAAAATATCACCGGTATTGATGTCACATGGAGGTTTTCCAATGGACTTTCCATCTGTCTGCTCCTGGGTTCTTCAATTTCACTTGTTTGAGCATTGCTTCGAAACACATATCCCTACCAGGGACATAGGTATTAAATAAACAAGGAAGGATGCAAATTCTGGCCATGCAAAGGTTTTCCTTAAAATAGATTGAATGTTCTTTCTAAGATTTAATCAATTGGACAAAATATATCAGCATGATCTTCTTTCCTCTTCCCCCTTTACCTGGTCAGGACTAATGAAATACCATTTATTTAATGATTGCCTTGCTTGTTTGCGTTTGAGACCCTAGTCATGCACTTTTTCTTCTTTAATTATCTGACTCGAAAGAACATTTCAATAGTCTTTTCAAGACCTTCTTGAGTTATTATTCCACTGTTGAATGTAAGAGTTACTTTTCCCCTCCAGACACATAATCTCTAATCATTTTCCTCATATAAAGTTGACAATTTATTTGTCTCCTAAGCAATAAGACATGACTGCCTCTGTGCATAATGAAGAATTGCAAAGTCTGAATTTATTGTGAAGCACATAGCAAAACTAATTGCATTTAACCACAAAAGCCTAATCAACATAAAAAATTAGAATATAGACAGTGAATGCGAGTACCAGAAAGGACTTGAGAGATCATTTATTATCTGTGCAGCTTACAGCTGAGAAAACTCTGTCCAGAGAGATCAAGAAACTTCTTGAAGGTCACAAACTAGCTCCTGGCAGAGCCGGGTCTAAAATCCTTGTTTCCAGAATCGTCAAGCATTTTTCTCTTAAACTAACCAACTTCCTCATATGTTTTGAATTTTGAAAGAGAGATTGCCGTGTGTTCCTCAATGTGTTTGAGAAGAAATGGGATTTGCCGAAGGACATAGATCTTTTCAATCTCAGTACAAGATCAGGTCACATGCTACCTATACCGTGTAAGATTTGCAGATCTCAGCCCAAGCTGGGAGAACTTTCTACTGTCTGAGCTCTCATGTGACATTCTTCACTTGTCACCGGACACTTGCCTCTTCCTATTTTATGTTACATTTCTCTGTGTCCTATGACTTATCTTCTGTACTAGGTGATGAACTGCTTAAGAGTAGAATTTCTACCTTTATATCTTTGTGATTTCCAAAGTACCCAAAACACTGGCTGGTGTAGATAGCGGGTATCAGTCTGTCTTCTCTCTCATCTCCCTCCTGCAAATTTACAGGGCCATATTCCAAGACTCTGTGAAATAATGTTGACTCTTTTCATGTGAGGAAAGATTTTTCTTGGTTTTAAACCAATAAAATGATGGTACAGTGTAGATGACATGCAGAATATGCAGTAAATTGAGCAGAAGTCTATAACTTTATAATCCAGTGGTATTGTACTTAATTTCATTCCTGTGGGCTTTCAATAATTTGAGCAGGGTGAAGTTAAGCTCAGGCTGGTGGAACATTTTAAATAAGCTTGAATTTATTTATTTTTGCACTGTAGCTTTAAGAGAAATTACAATTTACAGTTTTCTCTTTTGTCGTTGTCCCCTCTAAAATTGGGAATAAAGCTAAGATTTCACTGTAGCCATGTACAGGAAAGTCAAAAATTGGGTGATATTATTTTAAAGACCTGTTCTAGCTTTTTTATGTCTTTATCTATCCATGTAGTCAATAAATAGTTATTAAATACCAGCTGTGTGCCATTCTGAGGGTGGGCCAGACACTGTGGATAGAGTGGTGAATAGGAAAGAAGCAATTCCTGGGTGCCCGGGTGGCTCAGATGGTTAAGTGTCTGCCTTTGGCTCAGGTCATGATCCCAGGGTCCTGGGATCGAGTCCCATGTCGGGCTCCCTGCTCTGTGAAAAGCCTGTTTCTCCCTCTGCCTCTCTCTGTCCCTCATGAATAAAGAAAATCTTAAAAAAAAAAAAAAAGTGATTCCCTTCCCTCAGGAACCTCATATAATGATGAGCAAGACAAATAAGCTAGTGGGAGGTAGAGTTCTGTGTGAGAGCTCTGACAGGACAAGCGCACAGAAGAAGCCCAGATACTCAGTCACAGGAGAGCAGATCAGACTTTCTGGAGAAAATGACATCTCAGCTGGGCCTTGAATGGCGAGTGGGAGTTGGCCAGGTTGACGTGGTGGTGTTGGAAAGAATGTTCCAGACAGAGAGAACCAGATGTAGGAAGTCACAGAGATAAAAGAGAGCTCGGTGTATTTAGGTACTGGGAGAAGTCAAGAAGGTCTAGGTTTGGGGATGACAACTCAGTCACAGTGGGAACCTCCATATTGTAAAAGAGTGCAGTGGGCTTTCATGACCGTTCAGGACAGGGTGCTTGTGATTTGTCTCCTGGTGCTTATTGCCAGGCAGAAGTACAACCCTGTAAAATTAGATTTATAAATTTTCAACAGAAGCTTAGGGTCTAGACTTTTATGAGAAATCTGGCTATTTTAAAATGTTGGTAATTACTCCACGAAAGTTTTAAAACACTGTGTGGTCTGAATAAATTGGCCTGCCTGCTGGATGCATCCTGGGGGCCCCAGTTTATAATCTCTGATCTAGAACAATGGTTCAGAAAGTGTGGTACAGAGACCGCCATCAGCACCACCTGTGAACGTGTCAAAAATGCAAATTCTCAGGCCTGCCTTCACTTAATGAACCAAAAACCCTAGGGATAAAGCCGGCAATCTGGTATTCAACAAGCCCTCCAAGTGATTCTGATGCAGCTCAAGTTTGAGAACCTTTGGTGTCCAGCCCTACTGGCAAATATGGTGGCCACATGTGGTTAATAAGTGCTGGAAATGTGGCTAGTCCCCACCAAGACATACTCCACACCTAAGATACATGCTGGTTTTCAGAACTTTTTTGTAAAAAAATAAAATACCTCTAACTTTGTATATTGATGTCCTGTTGAAATAGCATTTTAGGAATATATTGGGTCAAATAGAACATATCATTAAAATTAACTTCTGTTTCTTTTCATGTTTTAAAATGCAGCTAGTAGGAAATTTAAAATTATGTATGTTAGATTTCCACTGCTCAGTGCTGGTCTAGGGTGTCGTTAGTGGGGCAGGGAGTGTGGGATAGTGAGGTTGAAGCAGGTAAGGGTAAACAAGCGTTGTAGGGCTTTATAAGCTGTGCTGAAGACCTATACTATGCTCCTAGGAAAGCTCGCAGTGATCAAAACCAATGGGAAGTATGATCAGTCTAGTATTTTAGACACACACTGGCCGGAGGGTGGCTCATGCAGTGGAGAGGGGCCAGACTATCCACACAGGGACCACGGGGAGTCATCCAGCGTGGGAACGCTGGCTGGCATTGACATTGGGGTGTTCTGCGTAATATAGTTTTGGGTGCCTGTTACTCAGGTGGGTGGAGGAGAAGGACTCACCCAAAGATGAATAATGTAATCTGTGCCCTCTACGGAGCATATGGTCCAGGAGAGAGAAGAGACCCCGGGCGGCAGCTGCAGTTCCGGTTGGAGTCCTAGTTCAGAGAAAGGACTGTGGAGCTGGTCTGCTTGAAGATTGGATCCCAGCTCTGCTACTTAGCAGGTGGGTGACCCTGGGCAGGTCACCTCTCCGAAACAGGACTAGTAGTGTCTACCTGGTGGATGTTGCAAAGATTTTAAGTGAATCTATATCTTTAACCTTTTATCTGTCTGTCTGTCTGTCTGTCTGTCTGTCTAAAAGCTTATAGCAGTACACAAGCAATATTGCAATTATTCCCACAACTCAAGGGGACTACAGAGGAGAAGGAGATGCGTTAAGGAATTAGCCTCCACTCTGAACTGAAATGCTAGTGTAATATACTGTTTAAAATACCTGGTATTCCCAAGACCAAATACAAGAAGAGATTGGATGGTTTCTGAAGCTTAGGACCATCTTGACTTCACTTTCTTCATTTTGTTAGTTCCTGCTACCCTGGTCTATCTCTTTAACATTCATGCCTTCCTTTCTCTCTAGGAACCTACTGCAAATTTCTCAGTCTTACCTAAATCGTTATCCTCAAATAGTTAAAGACCCTCAATACCTCCTCTTATATATCTATTCCCACGTGCCATATGTCAGCCTGAAGAAGGGAGTGCAGTTGACCCTTGAACAATGTGGGGGGTTAGGGCCACCGACCCACTACATAGTAGAAAATCCATGTACAACTATGGATTTCCCCCAAACTTAACTACTTATAGCCTCCTTCTGGTGACCAGAAGCCTTTTTGATAACATCGGGTCAGCAACACATATTTTATATGTTATATGTTACTCTTATAGTAAGGTAAACTAGAGAAAAGAAAACATTAATAAAATCCATAAGGCAGAGAAAATACATTTACCCTGACTGTGTTAACTGAAAAAAAAAATCCATGTATAAGTGGACCCAGACAGTTCAAGCCCACATTGTTCAAGGGTCAACTCTAATGACTATTTCCAAGACCCTTTCAGGACATTGAGGTGGATGTTAATCTTCCAGGGTGACCAAGGGGGAGGGGGTTGGGCCAGTTAAAAAGAAGCTTAAGGGCAGGCATTTCTTGTGAAGTATTTGAAATCTGCACATTCTAAGCACACCCTACCAGTCAAAGATGGCGGGTGGCTTGCCCATGGCCTACAGAGATTTAAATTCCAAGAGCAGTTTGACTTGTCTCGTGTCTCTCTCTCTTGGGTCTCACACCAAATTTCATATCCTCCACAAAATTTTCAGGTTCCCTCCATAGCATCTGGCTCCCACCCTTCTCACAGCATTTATAACTTTTGGCAACAATAAATAAACACAGACTAGAAACAGCCAGAAGTTCCCATCAATATGGAACTGTTTAAGCAAGTTATAATAACAACATAATGGGATATGCATGCATTGGTTAGAAAGAATGAGGCAATTCCTTGGGCACTGATATGAAGGCTCTCTAAAATAAATTAAGTGAGAAAATGAAGAAGAACGTGCATTACTTTGCTACATATGATGTGTGTGAAGGAAAGGAAAAAATACAGAATATTTTATTGATGCTCAGACATCATCAGTTGTAGATGCATTATGATTTTCTCTCTAAAAAGGGAAAATTGGTGCCAAACAAGATTACAGCACCGAAGATTAAAGAACATTAATGTGTCTTTTACAGATGTAAAAACATATGAGTTTTAGCATTGACGAAAAAGCATGGTATTTGCTTGTTAAGCACACGGGCTAGCTCTAGTTAGTGTCAAATCCTCTAGGATGGCTGGGGACTGGAGCTGCTCTCTTTGGGGAGTTTGTCACTCTGCATTGGCAGCAATGACCACAGAACTTTGGATACACCTCTGTGGGTCACTGAAGGAGGCCAAAGAGGGGTGTCTTCACATGTTGGTGTCTTTATCTGGTGTACATCGTGCCCTGTTTGCTTGCTGGTTTGGGAACAAACAGTTAAATAACTTAGAACCAGGTCCAAGTTGTGACTCCTATCCATCCTTCAATGGAAGAGATGCTGTGGTTGACTCCGGCTCAGCCAGAGTTTGGTGCTCAGTAGGTGATGAGGTCATGCCCAGGATCATTGGTCACGGAGGATGGATTGAAGGTAGCAGAGTGGCCAGGGAGGGTTCCTGCTTATAGGGGAGATGCAAACAGGTAGTAGGGTTTACACTTGCTGATATTTCCCCAGCCCTGAGCATAGGACATGGTGTGGGACACCCTCTGTGTGTTTTATAAAGGAAGATCATCAAAGCAAACTCATAGGCTGAAAATGGGGAATACACCTTGAAAGCAGTGGAAACCATATTCAACTCTAGGGAAACTTTTCCTATTTAGGCTGTTTATTGAGGATTCAGACTCTCAAAAATATTCCCAGGGAGTCCGTCGAAATTCTACAAGGTCATAAGGGCTGATTCATACTGAAGGGAAGCGTGCTCAGAATTAAACACCTCAAGTACGTCATGCCCTACAAATACGGTGTGATTCCTTAGCACTGCTGTAGGACAAAGAAATCTTGTGGGGTGACTTTTGACACTGTTAGAACTAGTATTTCTATATAGGGCCCATGCTTGAGTCACTGTAATAGGGAAAGCTCTTATAAAATTTATTTTTACCGAAGTACAGTTGACACACGTTACATCAGTTTCAGCTGTACGACATAGTGAGATGACAAGTCTATACATTATGCGGTGCTCACGCAAGTGGAGCTGCCATCTGTCACCATACAACATTATCACAGTACCACTGACTAGTCCCTATGCTGTACCTTGTATTCCCATGATTGAACTTACTCCGTAACTGGAAGCCAGTACCTGCCGTGGCCCTTCACCCATTTTGCCCATCTTCCTACCCGCTTCCCCTCCAGCTACATTCATTCAGTGTATTTATGGGTCTGTTTCTGCTCTTGTTTGTTTGTTCATTTGTTTTATCTTTTAGATTCCACATATAAGTGAAATCATATGGTATTTGTCTTTCTGACTTACTTTGCATAATATTCTCTAGGTCTATCTGTATTGTCACAGATGGCAAGCTCTCATTCTTTTTATGGCTGAATGAATATATATATATATATATATATATATATATATATCTCCTATTGATGGACACTTGGGCTGCTTCTGTTATCTCAACTATTGGAAATAATGTTGCAATAAACATAGGGTGCATATATCTTTTTGAATTAGTGTATTTGAATTCTTTGGATAAATACGCAGTAGTGGAATTGCTGGATTGTAGGAGACTGGTTTTTAACTTTCTGAGGAACCTCCATACTGTCTTCCACAGAGGCGGCACCAGCTTGCATTCCCACCAACAGGGCATAAGTGTTCCTTTTTCTCTGAATCCTCATCAACACTTGTTATTTCTTGTCTTTTTGATTCTAGCTACTCTGATAGGTGTGAGGTGATGGTATCTCATTGTGGTTTTGATCTGCATTTCCCTGATACCAAGTGACGCTGAGCATTTCTTCCTGTGTCTGTTGGCCATCTGGATATCTTCTTTGGAGAAATGTCTGTTCATGTCTTCTTCCCATTTTTAAAATCTGACTTTTTGGGTAGTGAGCTGTGTAAGTTCTTTATATGTGTTGGATATTAACCCTTATCGTGTATGTGCTTTGCAAATATCTTCTCATTCAGTAGGTTGCCTTTTTGTTTTGTTGATGGTTTCCTTCTCTGTGCAAATATTTTTATTTTGGTGTAGTCCTAATAGTTTATGTTTGCTTTTGCTTCCCTTGCCTAAGGAGACCTATCTAGAAAAATGTTGCTAAGTCCAATGTCAAAGAGATTACTGCCCATGTTTTCTTCTATGAGTTTTATGGTTTCAGGTCTCATATTTAGGTCCTTAACCTGTTTTGAGCTTATTTCTTTATTATTATGTTCAAGAATGCTAGGTTGGTGACTCCTTTAACATGTAAATATTTCTCTTCACTCTCTTGTACCGGTTTTAAGGGAATTCCAATGTAATACCAATTCTTGATCCTGTATAGGCAAGTTATTGCCTTCTACCCACATACATGCTGACTTTTTCAGGTTTTTTTTTCTGTCTTAATTTTCTTCAGTGTGACTAGGATATGCCTAAGTGTAGATTTTTTAAATTTTTTATTTGTTGTTGTTTTTTTTTGTATTTAACCTGCTTGGTTTTCTTTTATTTTTTTTTAAATTTTAATTTAAATTCAATTCAGTTAACATATCATGTATTATTAGTTTCAGGGGTAGGATTTAGTGATTCATCAATTGCTTATAACACCCAGGGCTCAATATATCAATGTCCATCAGTCAGCCAGTTACCCTGTCCCCCCAACCACCTCCCCTCCAGCAACCCTCATTTTGTTTCTTATAGTTAAGAGTCTCTTATGGTTTGCCTCCCTATTATCATCTTATTTTTCCTTCCCTTCCCCTACATTCATCTGTTTCTTAAATTCCACATAGGTGTTAAATCATATGGTATTTGTCTTTCTCTCACTTAGTTCACTTAGCATAATGCTATGTCCATACATGTCATTGCAAATGGCAAGATTTCATTCTTTTTGATGGCTGAGTAATAGTCTATTGTATATATATACCACATCCTCTTTTTCCATTCATGTGTTGAGGGACATCTGGACTCTTGCCATAGTTTGGCTATTTTGGACATTGCTGCTATAATCATTGGGGTGCACGTGCCCCTTTGGATCACTACGTTTGTATCCTTTGGATGAATACCCAGTAGTGCGATTACTGGATCATAGGATAATGATGTTTTTAACTTTTTGAGGAACCTCCATGTTGTTTTCCAGAGTGGCTGCACCAGCTTGCATTCCCACCATTTTCTTTAAGTTTCCTGATCTGTCATTTGGTATCCATCATGTTTTGGGAACGTCTCAGTCATTATTGCTTCAAACATTTCTTTTTTTGTTTTTCTCTTTTCCTTCTGGTATTCCATCATGCATATGTTACATCTTTTGTAATTGTCTCACGTTCCTGGATGCTGTTTTATTTTTATTTTTTCCTCTTTGGATTTCAGTTGTGGAAGTTCCTATTGATGCTTGTTCAAGCTCAGTGATTCTTGCCATGTCTGTGACCAGTCTACGAATGAGCCTATCAAAGGCATTCTTCACATCTGGTAGTGTTTTGTTTTGTCTGGTTTTGTTTCTAGTGTTTCCTTTTGATCCTTTGAATTTCCATCTCCCTGTTTACATTACCCACATTCTTTCATGTTTTCCACTTTTTCCAATAGTGCCCTTACCATATTAGTTGGTTTAAATTCCCTATCTGATAATTCCAACATGTTTGCCGTATCTAGTCTCCTTCTGATGCTCTTTTCAAAATGTGGTTTGGGTTTTTTGTTTTTTTTTTTTTTTTTTCTTGGTCTTTTACTGTGCTGTGTAATTGTCGTGAATGGGATACGATGTACGAGGTGAAAAAAATAACCATTTACTAGGTAAATAGACCTCAGTGTGAGATTTTAAATATTCATATACCAGGTAGATTGGCCTTAGTGTGATGTTTAAGGTTTATCTGTCAGCGGTTAGGCTGTGTTCACTGTTTGCTGTAGCTGTAGGTGTCAGGGGCTAACCTTCCTCTGCTGCGGGTGGGGTTTGTTTGTTTTTTGTTTGTTTGTTTTGGTCTCCTTTGTTATCTTTGGGTTTCCCTGGAGACGTTAAAAGCACCACCTGTGATGCATAGTGTTTGCAACCTTACTGAGGTCACTCTACAGCAGCCCTAAGGGTGTGGTGAGGTGTTGGGGGAGCCCTGTTCTCCAGGCCCCCCAGTCAGGTCCCAGTCTTTTAGAGCGCCTCTGTCCCTGGGGCTGTGACCGTCACCGGGGCTTCTCAGACTGTTTTCCCCCCTTTCGGAGAGACGCCAAGGCTAGAGCCTACCAGAGCTGGGTATTTCCCTTCTTCTGCATTGGTTAGGCTCTGATAAAATAGCTCCGGTGAAGACAGACCTTGTTAAAAAGAATAGAACATTCTCGATATATTTAAAAACAGCTACTTTCCCTCTCTTTCTGCTCCAAGACTGAGGGGATTTTTCTCCTGTCTTCACTGTGAAAACATGATAGGCTACTGGTGGAAAAAGTCAGGCAGGTGTGGGGCCCCTCTTGACACTGGATCCCCGAGTGTTTTGAACTCTCAAACTTGTCCACACCGAGCCTCCAGGAGTTCGTTAGTTATAGATTAGGTTTTCCTAGGCAGCGTTTGGCCCCCTGTCCAGAGAACCCAGTGGGGACTCTCTGTGTCTGCCTGTGTCCTCACTTTCAGGAGGCACTGGTTTGCCCTGTGACTTCAGTTCTCTGGTGTATCTAAGAAGGGTGGTTGATTTTCCACGTGTTCAGCTTTCTTGTTGGGTGAATGGGAGAGAGCACGTCCCAGCTCCTGAAATGGCAGCCAAGAAACACGGAAGCTCAAGTGTTTCTGTCTAGTGGATAGGCTCTCCGTGATTTCCCCCTTCGTATGTCCCTTACTTTCCACATTTTCTACAATGTACACATATTCCTTTTTAAAATGAACAGGAAAACATGTTCTTTTCATATAGAAAACATTAAAAAGGAGTTTAATCTCTGTTGACTTCGACAAAAATAAGACAAGGTGCAGAGAGTAGCATGGTACTTAAAAAAAAAAAAAGAATAAAAAACAGGAACGTTTACCCCTCCCCCACAGCTTACCATCTACCTTAAAATGACTTTACAATTCCCATGTGTCATCAGGACAATTGTAGTATTCAGGGAGACTCTTGCCCAAGCAAATTACTATTGTTCATGACAGGAACTTCCTGAAAGACACAGGAACTCTTCCATAAAGCACCGGAACTGACATCTAAGTCCCTAGGACCGTTTGACTCTCCACCCAAAATCCTTGCTTTCCTACTTCCCCCAATCCTCAGTTATCCTATCATGATCTTTACGCAGTTGTAAACAAATCCCCACATTGAAAGACACATCTTCAATCAAATTTCAGTTAAGTCCAACCTTGACCTTGCCCCGCAAGCTACCAAAGCTCCATCGAGTAGCACTCTCCCTCCCCGCAGCAAGCAATACGGTCGGCTTGTCCTGTTGGCAGGTGATTCTGGCGACAGCTGGGGACCCGGCCTTCGACGACACATAGGATTCTACGTATTTATGTGAACAGGAAGAAAGGGACAGGAGTAAGCACATCAGGCTCTTAAAGCTAGCTGCCTGGTGGGGGTAAATTTAAAAAAATAAAATTTGGGGGGGTATTATTTCACTAGGTGTGGTAGACCCATGTCCATTTTATAACGGACTTTAATTAAAACTTTTGCAAGAGAATTCAGAAAATACATATATTTGCTGGAGGGACTATACATCCGTTCTCTCTGAAGTTTAGACTCCCACGGTGAGCGTTGCTTCATAACAGTACTTGGGCTCACAAAGGCCTCTTTCTTGTACTCAATCCACCCCAGTGTTTATAAACAGGAAACTGGTTTCCCCATACTCTTGACTTCGTTGTTTTGCCTTATGCAATTTAGTAAATCCCTTTGGAAAATCCTGACTGAAAGTGATGGCGAATACGGATGCCTTCTTACCGAAAGGGCTCAGTCATTCGGAACACGTCCCTTCCACTTTCCATTAAGTTTGCCATTCCAAACCACGCCAGTGATGGATGGCACTCACCTGAACATCCCTCTAGCAATTCCACACCTATCCATCATCGCCTCTCACGCTGTGCTCCCCTCGTCTTTGATCATCTCTCCCTAAGCACAGCAGAGAGTGAAATCCTGTGACTCATACGCTGTGACAGTCTGAGGAACATCAGCAATTGTGTTTTATCTGGCTTGACGTAGCTCTTACTTAGTAAATTTTAGGGAGAGGGGTAGAATTGGCTCTTCTTCCAGGATATCTGTAAAATGAGATCGACTGTTCGTATAAAAATCTCATGGGGACCGCCTTTATTGTGGAGACTATGTCTCTATCCTTCGGTGAGGTGGACCGAAAAATTTTCAGCTCGTATTATAGCTTTTTGGTCTGAATGCGGTTCAAGGCAAGCACAAATGGAGGTTGCTTCCTGGGAACGCCGATGACCGGAAAGCTCTGTCCCGGGATGGGCCGGGGAGGCGGGGGACATTTGTCCTTTTCACGTATCCCCGTTGTGGTAGATTCGACCACAGTGACAGTTGCGGGATGGATGTGTCCACCTGTACCAATGACAGAAATCAAGACCACGTTCCAGGTGGCCTCTTGTAGCTCCCCAGGGGTGAAGTCGTGGAGATGAACAATATGGCAGAGCCCGTGCTGCTTTTCCAACTGGAGCACACATCAGAGTCACCCGGAGAGCAGTTGCGCTGTCCACACCGGCTGGGTCTCCCGCAGCAGCTGGGGTCTAAGAGACAAGGTTCTGGTCCTTGGAGTGGCTTGTCACTGAGCAGGAAGAGCCAGGGTAGCCAAGGAACCCGGCTGGGGGAACTTGGCTTGGGTGTCGGGAGTACAGTCCTGAGCCCGGACTGATTTGTCAGTGTGGTGGCGTCTGCAAGGGCAGGGCAGATGCCACCTAAGGTTTATCAATGAGGCGGGAGCCACGCCTCCCCTCGGCGCGGCTCGTGGGCCCAGGAGCCGAGAGCCTCACTTCTGGATTCTGCTCTGGTGCACTGGCCACAGCTCTGGGGTCTCTTGTTTGCACAATCCCTACTTGCAAAAAAAGAAACAAGAACTGTGCCTTCTTTACAGCGATCCTGTCATTAAATAAACCATTAAGGGATCCGGTGGATTGGCCTATACTCTTATCTGAGTATAGTTCTTTCTTGGAAAGAACTAGGCCTACCTGGTGGGCTCGGCTGCTCCGGCTGAACAAAACGGCTTTCCCGAGGAGGAGGCAAACGGGCAGCGCCCCAGTGCAGGCAGGATGGCCGGCTTCTGGCTCATGCGCTCCCTCTCCCTGCCTCCCTGCCGCCCCGCCAGTCTGTGGGAGCCAGGGAAACTGAGTCAGAGAACAGTCTAACTCAGTCGCGATCCTGAACCACAAAGGCAGTGGTTTGGATGGCTTTAGAGCACCAGAGCCTCTCAGGCTGCAAAGAGTCGGATTTGTACACGAAATAGAGGAAATGGAGGCTCGCGGTGAGACAGGGCTCTTCTCTTGGAACTGGAACCAAACCCCTTCAATAAAAGACTCTAACCCAGCGCCCTTTTACAGGGGAAGCGCCAAGCCCATTGTGGCTGGTAAACTCTACAAAGGGTAGGAGGAAACAGCCCAGTCTGTGATGCTCAGACTAAGTGGAAATGCAGACAGGGGAGCGCACACTCACAGGGACCAGGGAGTGTCTCCGGAGGACGCATGTCGTGTGGGTCTGATTTCCTGCAGGATTCAAAGGAGGATGACTTGGTGATACTTGGCATTAGGAAAACCAGAATTGTGGATTCTCCCCAGGCGATTCTAGGAAAGGTTTTTATCATTCTATTAGAGAAGAGAGAAAACTTTTCCATTTTGGTCCCTGGAGTCATGAGTTCCATAAGGAAGAAGGTGTTAACCTTCTTTGAAAACTTTTCAAAACGAATAAATGCAAGACAGGTTTGTGACAATCGGGGAAACATGACCACGATAACACAGGAGATATTAGGAAACTGTTGTTCATTTCCCCCCTTGTGTGCACGCTCTGTCTCTTAAAAAAGTTCTTTTTTAAGAGAGAGAGAGTGTGCACATAAGGCAGAGAGAGGGGGGAAGCAGGCTCCCCACCGAGCAGAGAGCCCGACGGGGGACTCAATCCCAGGATCCTGAGATCACAACCCAAGCTGAAGGCAGTCACGTAACCAACTCAGCTACCCAGGTACCCTGTTAATTCCCTCTGGTATGAAAGTAGGATTGTAGAAACCAGAGGGATGGATTAAATGGTATGGAGGTTCATGCTGAAGTATTTAGGGGTGAAGTGTTATTGCTGGGACTTAATTTCAAAATGGTTTCATGAAAAGGGGAGGGGGACAAAGCAGTAACCATGGTTCTGTCTTGGTAGGAGAGCATAGGCGTGCACGGAACTCGTCTTTCCCTTGAGATCTTGTGAAATCTTTCAAAATCAAAAGCTATTACTACAGATGTGTTCCATACCATATTATAGCACAGGAGAAATCTATATTCCCATACAGATGGGATGGCTAGAAGCAGACTTTAAAGCCCTAATTACGGTTGAGCTGGGTTTAGCATGGCTTGGTCCCTGGCCACATGTCTCCTAGTGGTGGAGGTGATGGACTCTTCTCCTTTGCAACAAGCCTGGTTCGTCCCAGGAGAGCAGCTCTCTCCTCCTTTTTGTTTTCTCCCCGCCCCTGACCAAGCAGTCCATGGCCAGAGCCTACCTAGCCCTCCGCAGGAAACCTTCACTCAGGCAAGGGTTTCAACCCCCTAGAACTCAAAAAAACAGGAGGCAGTTCGTTGAGCTAAATTCTTTATTAGGAAAGCACCAACACCACATTCTTGGAAATTACTGGAATTTTATTTGCCTCAGGCTTATGACTTGCAACCAAAGACATTGTGCAAAGAAAGCAAAGATTAAGTACACTTTAGGGAGAAGGAGACGATACACATCGGTAACGTAGGAGATCAGGTGGACAAAAGAAGCCATCCAATACACTAGAGAGATCGCAATATTCAATAGCGTTTTCAACAAAACTTTTTTTTTTTTAAATCAAGAGCAAAGAAAAAATTAAGCAATGTTTACAGTAGACATAAATCTTATACAGTTCAAAAAGCATTTTTTCAGATCATAGAGCATAAAATGGAAAAAATGTCTATGCAGGTGAAGTCTAACTACTGTACATTTATCACCTAGTAAAGTTGCTTATATGTACCACAGTGTAAAAAAAAAAAAAATACCGAACAAATTAAAACCTTGAAAATTGCCTGATGAAAAATAAAATAACCAGTGGCTTTTAATGGCTTCTCCTGGTTAGCAGTTCTACAAAATAACAAAAAAAAACAAAACAAAACAAAACAAAAAAAAAACCCAAAAAATAAAAAAAAACCTTTTCATCTGAACAGGTGGTAAAACCAGGCACAGTCAAACCGTTACCAAATTAGACCCACCCGTAGAAATACACTATCCACCCACATATTTTCCATCGAAAGCTTTGTCTGTTTTAATCTTTGAATCTTTGAGGCCCATTTGGTCACAATATGTTACAAATATTTGTGTCTGTGTGTGTGTGTGTGTGTCTATGTGCGTGTCTGTGCGTGTTGTTTTTACACCATGATATCATATGTTTGTCGGGCACTATCCTAAAGCTAGTTGATAGATGAGGATGATAAGCAACCCAGTGCCTGTAGGACAAATGCACGCACGGGGTAGAAATGAGAGAGGGAGGCAGGAGTTCAGTTCTACCGGGGTGGGGGTGGGGGGGGGGTGGGGGCAGGTCCACACTGGTCACTCATCATCAGTCCCGCTTGCTTCTGACTGCTCCTAAAAATTAAAATATGATAAAAATGCATGAAATCACACGTAAGAAAAAGGTGTAATAGACCCTCCAGAGGCAAAGGAGAACGGAAATGGCATTTTGGAAAGGGTTAACCCACGTCTCCGCATTCTGGGGCAAGGTGGCAGGACACCCGAGAGAAATCCAAGGTCCAAAGGGGAGCTTCTGCTGCGAATCCCAAAGCACTACGCCCCATCTATACCGCCGTTTCATTTTCTTCTGCCTTGGCATAAGAAGGTCAAGGCTATTTACTGTTATTTTTAGCACACGGGGCTTAGAAAATTCACCAGAGGTCAAAAGGACCATGCATTTGATGTCAACGCACAGGTAAGTCTTTGAAAGAAAACACAGCATTTTAAATGCATTTGAAAAAGTCTGGGCCCAGGGTGAAGGCTGATGAAGGGTTCGCAAATGTTTTTCATCAGACCCAAATGGCAGTGCGCTGAAGTGGGGGTGTGTGTGCCCAGGAACCTGAGGTCGCCTGGAAAGGGAATATAATGGCGGCCGCCGGCACGTGTCACCCACATCCGGGACACTGTTTGGGTCTGAATCCAACCTCTGCTGCTCGCAAAGAGCCAAACACACCTAACTGGGGCCCGGGCTTCTGTGACACGTTGCAAGTAACAGCGCTCCTTGGGGGCCCCCGCGAGTGTTAAAGATGACATCACAAGGGAAGGCAAGTGTTTCAGGGCCTGGTTCCATCCCTGCTCCTGAATTTTTCCGGGATTAAAAAGAGGCAGCCTTCGAGAACACCGTATTGGGAAGCAGTGGGAACGTAAGGAAGGAGAGGAAACTCGACGGAATAGCTTTTCATTTTTGGAGACCGTGAAAAAGGCACAACCTAAAGCTTGAAATTCTGTGTCCTAGATCATGCCGCTTGGCTCCCAGCCCTCAGGAATGAAACCTCCCCCGAGTCTCTACCTTTCCCTTTCTGGATAAAAGAGCGGTTAGACGGCAGGGGCGGAGGGAGAGCGCTTCTGGGCTTCAGCCAAAGCCGCTGCACTTACATTTTCGTCCTGCTCCTCGTCACTGTCGAAATCACTCACGACAGGCTTGGCTTTTCCCCGATTCGGCCGCTTCTTGCCTTTGCCTTTGTCCCGGGCTTTCTCGTCTTTCTTATTGAGCTTGATTTTCACCTTAACAGACTTGGCTACGACAGAAAACGGAAGAGCAGTGAGCAATGGCAGGCAAGTCCTTCCGCAGGGAGTGAAAAGACCGTCAGGCTGCAGAGCACAGAGCAAAGGTCCCCAGAGCGCCTGGAACACTCGACAGATGCCTGTTTGCCGTCACCCTGCTAGCACCCGCTCGGGCAGGAGGACACAGGCACTGCTCCCCAGAACACGCTCCAGGAGCGAAGGCAGCGGCATGGGGTCCTTCTTGTGGTCGCTTCAGGGTTGGGCAGGGGCTTCCTAAACAGGGGAAGCAGAGCTGCCTTTCTTGCTGGGGGACGGTTGGCGGTGTTTATTCAGTAGAATTTGGTTGGGACAAAGTATACGTAAGTATAAAGCCTTTTCTTTCTTTAAAGGCCAAGGTTACTGTGTAGATAACTCCAGCTGACTTGAAAACTCAGAGCTGAATAATAGTAACAGCACCGAAAGGTGCAAAACGGCAAGTTACAGGATTGTGAACACTTTCCTTCCCCTCCTCTAGCACCTCCTGATTGCTCTTCCGGGGGATGATTTCCAGAAACAAACAATGTACGGTTTATAATTACATAATTAGGGAACATAAAGAGTTCAAGGGCAGCACACAGTCATTCACTTGCTGGATGCACGCCCCGATTCCCCATCCTTACCTTCATACTCGCCTGTGGCGGGGGGGGGGGGGTGTTGGGCACTTCTCTCCGTTAGTATCTATTTGCCCAATTCTTTCCAAGGCTTGGAAAGAGTCTACCTCCAAGGGTCCACTAGGAATGATTTAACTGGTCATCTAGTGATGGCTGCTCATGCCCCCCTTTTTTTTTTTTTTTTTTGCCAATGTAATAAGCAAAGCTGCTGTAAACCTCTTTGTTGACACATCTGGCAGAATTTGGGGGAGGTATGGGGAGTAGAACCATATGGTAAACTTCTAAGCATTCTGTTCCATCAGCCTTCACAAGACAGCACCCCTATCCACCTTCACAGGGCGATTCTGAGAATACAAACACAGGGGAGAGCTCATCGTGCAAGGCCATGGAGGTAGGCGTGAAAGCCCGGGTACAAGGAAAATCTGTGTTCCGCCGCATTGTTCTGGAACAGGTGACCACCGCATGCCATTTTTAGGACTTGATGAGGAAGTCACGGAGCGTGTGGGGCTCTCTTTCCAACCAGTCATACTGGAATTTCATGTTTGTTGGGTCTCAAGGCGCCTAGAAATAGACCCTACCCTGGAGGGAGTCATACCTCCAGAAGGAAACTTAGGAGAGGTTCTCAGACTTTTGTGAAGTGGGGGAACCCACCACAGTATTTGCCAAAGTGAAATTTTCTGTGGAGACAGGCTGACAACACAGTTGAGATCAGAGCTGCTCTGAACCGTAGTGCCAGCCTATGCCCGCTGTCCCCGCCAAACACGGTAGAGGCCATCAAATCCCAGTACGCAAAACAGTACTCCTTGTCGGGCTTCGGTCCCCAGATGTCTGCGGCAGAATGGACTTACAAGAGAGGGGCCTGCTGTTTGGGTGGAGTAATGGGGGGAAAAGAAGAAAAGACGGGGGATGAGAAGGAAATGCATAAAGCTGTAAAGGCCTCTTAAAAAAATCTTGATGAATAGAAAAAAATGCAGTATCTATCTACAGGAGGAGCACTTCCTGCCATTAGGAGAACAGAAAAATCCATGCAAGGTGGAAAAGGGCAGAAGACTGGCAGAAAAGGTAAGAAAATGTCTCTCCAAGTAGAGGATTTAATTACACCTGGAGTGTGGGATGCTGGTAAACTACCAGGCTTAGTCCATGGACAGGGACTTCCAAAAACCCACCCGACAGGCTGCCAGGCTCATGCAGGTGAGAGACTGGACCAGCAGAGGGACACTGTACACAGCGTCCCAAGGCTTTACGATCCCACCCTGACGGACCCATGAAAAGGGCTAATTACCAAGGCTGGCAGGCAGAAAAACGGTCCCTGTCTTCATCCCCCAAATGTGACATGACACGGCCAAAGGGGAAGGCTGCGGAGCAGCTGACCTTGAGAAGGGAAGTTAATCCCAGACAGACCACGTGAACCCCCAGTTGTAAGAAAGGAAGCAGCAGAGGTCCTGGTCCAAGATGGGAGCAAAGGAACATTCTGACCTCACCTCCCAAGGAAACGCCCAATCCCCAGCTACATGTAGAACAATTTCCTCAGGTGAAAAAACACAGACACGGCCTGAGTGACTGCCATCTGGCAGGTAAGTAAGGAAAACCCATCCAACCGGTAGGAGAGGCTTAGACACTCACCGTAAACCCCACCCCTGAGATGGTGATCCAAGACCAGGAGGGAACTCAAAACGTGGAGACGCTCCCCAAGAAGTGAAGGGTTTGACCCCCACACTGTGCACCCCAACTTCTAAGACTGGCACCTGAGACAGGAGTCTCTGGAACATCTAGCTTTGACCACCCGTGGGTTGCCTGTGTAAGAACCCCACAAGGCTTCAGGGAGCTGAGAAATGGGTCTCTTGCCCCAGGACTCAGGACAGAGGCAATGACCGAGCAGCACCCAGACTTCCAGTAAAAGAGGCTTCTTTGTTAAGCATCACCCTGAAGGTGGACCCACATTTGAAGGCCCGCTGGGGTGCTCTCTAAGGATGGAGGGATCTTTGCACTTCCCCCCCTACCTCACACCAGTTTACCTCATACCTGTTTACCTCCTGGCAAAGAGCTTATATGCTCCTCTGGTACCCCAATTTTAGCAGCTACCACCCCCTCAGGGCACAACGAAAGCCGGGAGTCCAAGAACGCCAGTCTTTCGGTGACAGAGACCTCTCAGCTTACCTTCCCAGGGACGGTCTGAGGGACAAGCTTCTAATGAAACATACACATCCATCTAAGGACAGACAGTAACCCTTTCCTGTGACCTTGCCGGGGGCGCTATCTCTGAGCTCTTAATCTGCCACGCATGAGAATGTGTCTCTCAAAGGGCAGTTTTCAGACCGTTCTAGCACCCTGGGTTTCCATGACTGCCAACCAGAGGCCGTCTCAAGGTCGCCCGGCCCTGGGGGCCAGCAGGCTTCGGCTTGTGACCCAGTGGCACGCCGTAGGGTTACCTACCTGACAGGTTGCTGCCTGAGGGTCTGGCATTTAAGCGCCTGAACCACAATGCTCATGGAGATCCTCCCCTTTGAGACTGGTCCTTGGCACAATCCTAACTACAGGGAACCCCTAAAAATGGGCTGCCTGGACCATCACGAAGGTGAGCGAGCCAGCCAGGAGGCTGGGGTGAAGAAGTTTCATCTCCACTGAGAGGCTACTCCATCAAGAGTCAGAGAAGTGATGATATAACACATCGAAACCAACGCCGAGTCAAGGAAAACAGAAGCAGGACTGCGTTCCAAATGAAAGAGGAAGGTGAAACCTCAGTTAGGGATACCCTTGACTGCCATGTTCTTGAGGACTTTGTCAGAAGAGGAATTGAAAATAAATAATGGCCATAAAAGTGCTCACTGAACGGGGTAGGAGGATGGATAAACATGGTGAGAACTTCCACAAACAGGCAGAGAATACCCGACAGCAGCCAATAAAGGTCACGGACGGAACTCCAGCATGCAGTGCTGGAAGTGGAAGCTCCATGAGGGGAGTTCCATAGCAGGCAGACCGAAACCCAACCGGGGGGGGCATGAAAAATACACTGGAAACCCCCTCAGAGTAGCAGTTTTCAGCAGACTTCAGCAGACTTTCTACCACAGAAGGGAGTGGCAGATACATGCAAAGGGCTCAAAGGAAAAAAAAAAAAAAAGGGCCAACCAGGAACACTGAGCTGGGTGAGTTTATTATTGAGAACCGGAGAGAGAAAAATGTTTTCCAGACAAGCACCAAGTAAAGCTCATCGACACCAAACAGGCCTGCTTAAGAAGTGTTACAGGGACTTTTTTGGCTAAAAACAGAAGGTGCAAATAATAAATCTCACTGGTAAATATATAGGAAATGAAGTAAACTGATCACTTGTAAGTTAAGTTAGTATGAAGGTTAAAAGATAAAAATGATACAAGTAACTATAACTACAGTAATTAGTTGAGATACACAAATATATACATAAGATAAAGGGATTTAAATGTGACCCTGAAAACATAAAATGTGGAGAGGTGACTGGGTGGCTCAGTCAGTTAAGCATCTGCCTTTGACTCAGGTCATGATCCCAGAGTCCTGGGGTTGAGTCCCACATCAGGCTCCCTGCTCAGCAGGGAGTCTGCTTCTCCCTCTGCCCCTCTCCCTGCTTGTGTTCTCGCTCTGCCTCTCAAATAAATAAATGAAACCTTTTAAAAAAATCCTAAATGGTGCAGAGGGGAGATAAAAAATGTAGAACTTTAGAATATGTTAAAACTTAAGCTATTATAAACTTAAAGTAGACTGTATTATGAAAGTCTCCTGGCCACACAAAGTGAAAGCCTACAGTCAATATACAGAAGATCAAGAGAACTATGGAGACCACTAAACGGAGTCAAGAAACCACAGATGAAGGGATGTAAGAGAAGAAAGGTGCAAAGAGGAACCACAAAAACTCTAGAAAGCAATTAACAATATGGCCATCAGCACAGAGCTATCAAGAGTTCCTAGGCTGCAGGTTGGTTCAGCATCTGCAAATCAATCAGTGGGATGCAATACATTGATAAAAGAGAACAAGAACCATAGGACACTCTCAATAGATGCTGAAAAAGCATCTGATGAAGTACAGCATCCTTTCTTGATCAAAACTCTTCACAGTGTAGGGATAGAGGGCACCTACCTCAATATCATCAAAGCCGTCTACGACAAACCCACAGCGAATATCATTCCTAATGGAGAAAAACTGAGAGCTTTTCCATTAAGGTCAGGAACACGGCAGGGATGTCCGTTATCACCACTGCTATTCAACATAGTATTAGAAGTCCTAACCTCGGCAATCAGACAACAAAAAGAAATAAAAAACATATGAATCAGCAAAGAAGCAGCCAAACTCTCACTCTTTGCAGATGATATACTTCATGTGGAAAACCCAAAAGACTCCACTCCAAATCTGCTAGAACTTGTACAGGAATTCAGTAAAGTGTTCAGGATATAACATCAATGCACAGAAATCAGTTGCATTCTATACTCCAACAGCAAGACAGAAGAAAGAGAAATTAAGGAGTCAATCCCATTCACAATTACACCCCAAGCCATAAGATACCTAGGAATAAATCTAGCCAGCCAAAGAAGCAAAGAATCTGTACTCAGAAAACTATAAAGTACTCATGGAAGAAACTGAGGAAGACACAAAGAAATGGAAAAACGTTCTGTGCTCATGGATTGGAAGAACAACTATTGTGAAAATGTCTATGCTACCTAAAGCAGTCTACACATTTAATGCAATCCCTATCTAAATACCACCAACTTTATTCAAAGAAATGGAAGACGTAATCCTAAAATTTATATGGAACCAGAAGAGACCCTGAATAGCCAGAGGAAGGTTGAAAAAACCAAAGTTGAACCAGGACCTCTGCTGCTTCCTTTCTGTACTGGCACAAAAACAGACACATTGATCAATGGAACAGAATAGAGAGCCCAGAAATGGACCCTCAACTCTAAGGTCAACTAATCTTGGACAAAGCAGGAAAGAACGGCCAGTGGAAAAAAGACAGCCTCTTCAACACATGGTGTCGGGAAAATTGGAGAGCCACATGCAGAAGAATGAAACTGGACCATTTCCTGACACCACACACAAAAACAGACTCCAAATGAAAGAAAGACCTCAATGTGATCAAGGAATCCATCAAAATTCCTGAGGAGAACACGGGCAGCAACCTCTTCCACCTCAGCCGCAGCAACTTCTTAGAAACATCGCCAAAGGCAAGGGAAGCAAGGGAAAAAAGGAACTACTGGGACTTCATCAAGATCAAAAGCTTTTTTTGCACAGCAAAAGAAACCGTCAACAAAATCAAAAGACAATTGGCAGAATGGGAGAAGATATTTGCAAATGACGTATCAGGTAAAGGGCTAGTATCCAAAATCTAGAAAGAACTTATCAAACTCAACACCCAAAGAACAAAGAATCCAATCAAGAAATGGGCAGAAAACATGAACAGACATTTCTGCAAAGAAGACATCCAGATGGCCAACAGACACATGAAAAAGTGCTCCACATCACTTGGCATCAGGAAAATACAAATCAAAACCACAGTGAGATACCACCTCACACCAGTCAGAATGGCTAAAATTAACAAGTCAGGAAATGACAGATGCTGGCGAGGATGCGGAGAAAGGAGGACCCTCCTACACTGTTGGTGGGAGTGCAAGCTGGTGCAACCACTCTGGAAAACAGTATGGAGGCTCCTCAATAAGTTGAAAATAGAACTACCCTACAACCCAGCAATTGCACTACTGGGTATTTACCCTAAAGATACAAACATAGTGATCCGAAGGGGCACGTGCACCTGAATGTTTACAGCAGCAATGTCCACAATAGCCAAACTATGGAAAGAACCTAGATGTCTATCAACAGATGAATGGATAAAGAAGATGGGGTATATGTATAAATGGAATACTATGCAGCCATGAAAAGAAAAGAAATGAAATCTTACCATTTTCAATGACATGGGTGGAACTAGAGGGTATCATGCAAAGTGAAATAAGTCAATCAAAGAAAGACAATTATCATATGATCTCCATGATATGAGGAATTTGAGAGGCAAGGCAGGGGTTTGTAGGGGTAAGGGAGGGAAAAATCAAACAAGATGGGACCGTTGAGGGAGAAAAACCTTAAGAGACTCTTAATCTCAGGAAACAAAAAGGGTTGCTAGAGTGGAAGGGGATGGGAGGTATGGGCTGGCTAGGTGATGGATATTGGGGAGGGTATGTGCTATGGTGAGTGCCGTGAATTGTGTAAGACTGATGATTCACAGACCTGTATCCCTGAAACAAATAATAAATTATATGTTAATAAAAAATTAATTTTAAAAAAGTTAATTTAAACATAAATGGGCTAAAGGGGCAATCAAAAGATGTGTTGACTGACTGGATCAACAGAAACAAGAGCCAACTCTCTGCTGCCTACCAGAGACTTTCTCCAGCTCTACAGCCATAGACTGAGAGGGAAGGGATGGAAAACAAAATACTCCAAGCAAGTCAAAACTGTGAGCAGCAACAGCTAGATCAGACCAGACTTAAACGAAGACTATACCAGGAGGGAAAAGAAAGGCACTACATGACGATAAAAAGGTCAATCCAGGAGACAGAACACTCATAAATATTCATGCACCCAATATAGGAACACCTAAATACATGAAGCAAATATTAAAGGATATAAAGGAAGAAAAGGACAGTACCACAAGAAAAGTAGGGGACCTCAGAATCTCATTTACATCAGTTAATGGCCCTACATGACACATGAAATCACAAAGTTAACACATGTTTAGAGAACATTCCATCCAAAAATGGGAGAAGGTACATTCTTCTCAAGGGCACATGCAACATGATAACATGTTGGGCCACAGAACATTTCTCAAAACATCTAAGAAGAATGGAATCATGGAAAGCACCTTTTATTTTTAACTACAGAAGTATGAAACTAGAAATCACAAGAAGGAAACGGGAAAAAACACAAAGATGTGGATTCTAAACATTCTGAGAAACCTGTGAGTCAACAAAGAAATCAAAAAGGAAATAAAATCTCTTGCACAAATGAAAATCGGAAATGCAAGGTTTCAAAATCTGTGTATGCAACATAAGCAGTTCTAAGATGGAAGTTCACAGCAACACAAGCCTACCACAAGTGACAAGAAGAATCCCAAATAAATAAGCAACTAGAAAAATATAGCCCAAGGTTAGGGGAAGAAAGAAGTTGGGAAATTAGTGAAATTGTGGCTAAAAAAAAAAAAAAATAGAATGCATCAATGTAACTAAAAGTTCATATTTTGAAATGATAAACAAAATGGATAAACCTCTGGCCAGATTCATCAAAAGAGGGCTTAAATAAAATCAGAAATGCAAAGGAGCATAAGCAACTACTGTAAACAACTATATGCCAACAAACTGGAAAACAGAAAAAAAAGGATCAATTCCTAGAAACTATCTTCCAAGGCTTCATTATGAAGAAGTAGAAAATCTGAATAGAACAATTCCAAGTAATAGAAATGAATCATTAATTAAAAACCCCACAAAGTCCAGGGCCAGAAAGTACCACAGGTGAATTCTACCAACCACTTAACAGTTATAACCAATCCTTCTCAATTTATTCCAAAAATTAAAGAAGGGATGTTTTCAAATTCATTTAACAAGGGCAGCAGTACCTTGATACCACACAGACACAGCACAAGAAAAGAAAATACAGGCCAATATATGTGAAAGAAACAGATGCAAAAGTTCTGAAGAAAATGTTAGCAAACTGAATTCAACAATGCATGAAAAGGTCACATGCCACAGTCAAGTGGGATTTATTTCAAGGGGGCAGGATGGTTCAAATCCACAAAACAATGTGCTATACCACATTAGCATAATGAAGGATGAACGTATCTCAGTAGATGCTGAAAATACATCTGATAAAATTCAACAGCCATTTATGATAAAGATTCTTAAAGGAGGTGTAGAGGAAACATACCTCAACATAATGAAGACCATATACAAAAAACCCACAGGCAACAACATATTCAAATATTGAAAAACTGAGAGCTCTTCCCCTGAGATCAGCAACAAGCCAAGGATGCCTACTTTTGCCACTTTTATTCAACACAGTATTGGAAGTCCTAACCAGAGCAGTTATTGAAGAATAATAAATAAAACTGTCACTATTGATAGAGGGCATGATGCTATATATAGCAAAACCTAAACACCCCACCAAAACACTATTAGAATGAATAAATGAATTTGGCCAAGTAGCAGGTTACAAAATTAACACAGAATTTTTTTGTTTCCTTATAGGACTAATGAGCTATCAGAGAAATCTAGAAAACAGTCCTACTTGCAATTGCACCAAAGATACAAGAATACCTAGGGATGAATTTAACCATAGATGAAAGACCGGTGCTCTGAAAACTCTAAGACATTGATGAGAGAAACTGAAGATGACACAAATAATGGAAAGAAATACCATGCTCATGGATTAGAAAGCTTAGTATTATTAAAAGGTCCATACTGTCCACAGCAATCTAAAGATTCAAAACCATCCCCATAAGAACATGAATGGCATTTTCCCAGAAAACTAGAACAAAAAAGTCCTAAAATTTGTATGGACCGCAAAGGACATCAAATAGCCAAAGCAATCTTGAGAAAGAACAAAGCCAGAGATAGAAAGCTCCCTGATTTCAAACTACACTACAAGTCTACAGTAATGAAAACGGTATGGTACTGGCACAAAAACAGACACATAGATCAATGGAACAGGATGAGAACTTAGAAATAAACCTATGCTTATATGGTCAAAAGAAGCAAGACTATATAATGGGGAAAAGACAGTCTCTTCAATAAATGGTGCTGGGTAGACTGGACAGCTACATGCAAAAAAAGTGAAACTGGACCACTGTCTTATACCAAATACAAAATAAATCCAAAAGACAATAAAAAGGTTAAATGTGAGACCTGAAACCATAAAAGTCCTCTAAGAAAACACACAGTAAGCTCATTGATGTCAGTTTCAGTATTTTTTTGGTACTAGTTTCTTCAGGCAAGGGCAACAAAAGCTAAACTAAAGGGACTAGGTCAAACTAAAAAACTGTTGTACACTGCAACCATCAATAAAATGAAAAGAACCTACTGAATGTTTTTTTTAAAGATTTTATTTGTTTATTTGACAGGCAGAGATCACAAGTAGACATAGAGGCAGGCAGAGGTCAGGGGGAATCAGGTTCCCTGAAAACAGAGGGCCCAATGCAGGGCTCGATCCCAGGACCCTAAGATCATGACCTGAGCTGAAGACAGAGGCTTTAACCCACTGAGTCACCCAGGTGCCCCTACTGGGCACCTAGTACCTACTGAATGTTAATGATATTTGCAAATTATACATCCAGTGAGGGGTTAATATCCAAAATATGTAAAGAACTCACAAAATTTAATGTCAGACAGAACCCAATGAAAAAATGGGCAGAAGACTTGAATAGACATTTCCCAAAGATGCCAGCCAACAGCAACATGAAAAGAGGCTCAACATCACTCACCAAGAGGGAAATATAAACCAAAACCACAATGAGAAAGCACCTCACACCTGTCAGACTGGCAATTAAAAAGAGAAGTAACTATTGGTGAGGATGTGAAAGAAAAAGGAACACTCATGCCCTGTTGGTAGGGATGTATATTTGTGCAGACACTAGCGAAAACAGAATGGAGATTCTTGAAAAAATTAAAAATAGTACTACCAGATGATGTAGCAGTGTCACTTCTGGGTATTTATCTGAAAAAGGAAAACATTAATTCAAAGAGATAGATGTACCCTCTGTTCATTTCTGCATTCTTTACAACAGCCAAGATATGGAAGTGACCCAAGATCTACCAATAGAGGAATGGATAAAGATGTGATCTATATACACAATGAAATAGCACTCAGCCGCAAAAAAAGAATGAAATCCTGTTATTTGCTATCACATGGATAGATCAATAGGATATTATGCTAAGTGAAATAACTCAGGTAGAGAAAGGCAAATACCATGTAATTGCACTTAAGTATGAAATCTAGAAAGGAAAACAAACAAATGGACAAAATAGATGACAGATACAGGAGACAAATGATTACCAGACAGATACAGGAGACAAATGATTACCAGAGAGGGGAGGTGTTGTGAAAGGGACTTCACAAACCTTGATTTATAAGATAAAGTCTTGGACATATAATGGACAGCATAGGGAATACAGCCAATAATACTGTAATAACTTTTTATGGATTCAGATAGTAACTAGACCAGTTTGTAATACTTGAAAATATCAAATCACTATGATGTACACCTGAAACTAAGAGGATATAGTATGTCAATGATACTTCAATAAAAAGATCCATCTATATGCTCCCTACAAAAGAATTCAGATCTAAAGAAACACAGACTAAGAGTGATGGGATGGAGAAAGACAGTACATACAAATCAAAACCCAAACAAAGCTGGGGTAGCTATAGTTCTATCAGGGAAAATAAACTTTTAAAGAAGACTGGAATAAGAACATGAGCATTACATAATGATGCAGGGGTCCATCCACCAAGAGGATATAACATTGTGAATATTACTGAAGCCATCATAGGCACACCTACATACATCAAGCAAATATTAATGGACCTAAAGAAACAAACAGCAATTTTACTACATCCAATGACATCAATGGAGAGATCAACCAGACAGAAAAGCAATATGAAACATAGGTCTTAAGTGACATGTTAGATCAGAGGGCCTTAACAGATACATACAGACCATTTCATCCAAAAACAACAGAATACACATTTTTCTTAAGTCCCCATGGAACAATCTCCAGGATAAGTCATACATAAGGCCATAAAGCTAATCTGAATAAACTTAAGAAGACTGAAATAGCATCTTTTCTGACCACAATGGTATGAAAACAGAAACTAATTTTAAAAAGAAAACTGACACATTAAAATGTGGAGATTAAACAATGTTACTGAACAACCTATGGGTCAACAACAACAACAACAAAAATCAAAGGAGAAATAAAAAAATACACTGATGAAATGAAAATGAAAACTCAGCATACCAAAACTTACACTGCAAAAACGTTTCTAAGAGGCTACACTGAGAAAGAAGAAAAATCTCAAACAACCTATTTTTACACCTCAAGGGACTAGAAGGACAAACCAAGTCCAAAGTTAGTAAAAAGAATAAGAAATAAAGATCAGAGCAGAAATAAATGAACAAGAGTGTAAAAAGACAAAGATCAGTGAAACTAAAAGCTGTTTCTTTGAAAACCAACAAAACTGACAAACCTTTGGCTACACTCACCAAGAAGAAAAGGCCGCACAATCGAAATGGAAGAGAAGTTACAACTGATCCACTGAATCACAAAGGAGCTTATGAGACTACTATGAACAATTAATATGGCAACAAATAGGACAACTTAGAAGAAATAAATTCCTAGGAATATACAACCTACGAAGACTGAATCGTAAAAAGAAAATATGAACAGATCAATTATTGTGTAAGAAGATCAAATCAGTCATCATCCCAGGGCGCCTGGCTGGCTCAGTCAGTAGAGCATATGACTCTTGATCTCGGGATTGTAAGTGTGACCCCTGTGTTGGATATAAAGATTACTTAAAAATAAATAAAATCTTAAGGAAAAATCTTAAGGAAAAAGAGAGGGATTTATTCCAGGCATGCAAGGATGGTTTAAATCCGTAAGTCAACCAACATGATACAACACATTAACTGAACAAAGAAAGGATAAAAATCATGATCATCTCAATAGATGTGGAAAAATCATTTGACAAAATCCAACATCCATTTACGACAGAAACTCTCAACAAAGTACATATAGAGGGACACTACCTCAACATACTAAAGGCTGTATGTGACAAGCCCACAGCTGATACTACATTTGGTGGAGAAAATCTGAAAGCCTTTCCTCTAAGATAGGGATCAAAACCAAGGATGCCCACTCTTGCCACTTTCATCCAACACAATATTGTTAAGTCCTACCCTGAGAAGTTAGGCAAGAAAAAAAAAGGCACCCATGCTGGAAAGGATGAAGAAAAATTGCCACTATTTGTAGATCTTACTAGATAACCGAAAACCTTAATGACTTCAAAATATGTTAGAGCTAATCAAAGAATTCAGTGGAAGGATACAAAATCAGTATACCACAATCTTTCTGTATGCTAGTAACAAGCTACGAGAAAAATTAAGAAAACGATTCCACTTACAGTTGCTTCCCAAAGAATAAAATACCTAGGAATAAATTTAACCACACAGGTGAAAGACCTGTACACCAAAAACTATCAGGTATTAAATGAAACAAAGTGAAGCATACACAGAGAAATGGAAAAAGTAATAGTGCTATCAACTGGAAGAAACAGCATTGTTAATATGTCCATACTACCCAGATCAACCTGTAGGTTCAATGCAATCTATCAAAATTCCAATGGGATTTTTCACAGAAATCAAAGAAACAATCCCTTAGGGGTTGTGAAACCACAAAAGATCCAGAGTAGCCAAAGCAATTTTGAGACAGAACAAAGCTGGAGGTACCACATTCACTGATTTCAAACTATATTGCAAACTTATAGCAATCAAAACAGTATGGTACTGGCATTAAAAATATACACATAGATCAATGAAACAGAATAGAGAGCCTAGAAGTAAAGCACACACATGATCAATTTACAACAGAGCCATGAACATACCACTGTGAAGGGACAGTTTCTTCAGTAAGTGGTACTGGGAAAACAGGACAGCCACATGCAAAAAAATGAAACTGGACCACTACCTTACACATAACAAGAATTATTTTAACATGGACTAAAGACTTGGGAATATGATTCGAAACCATAACATTCCTAGAAGAAAACAGGCAGTGAGATCCTTGACATTGGTCTTGACTTAGGTGTCTGCTCTGAAAAATTATTGCTAGCAAAAGCAAAAATAAACAAGTGTGACTATATGATATGAAAAAGCTTCTACACAACAAAGGAAACCATCCACAAAATGAAAAAGCAACTACCGAATGGGAGGAAAAGAAAACAAAACTTGCAAATCATCTCTGTTAAGAAGTTAATACTCACAATCGATAAAGATCTCCTACAATTCAATAGCAAAACAATCCAATTAAAATAAGGGGCCAAGGAGGGGGGCGCCTGGGTGGCTCAGTGGGTTAAAGCCTCTGCCTTCAGCTCAGGTCATGATCTCAGGGTCCTGGGATCGAGCCCCACACTGGGCTTTCTGCTCAGCTGGAGCCTGCTTCCTCCTATCTCTCTGCCTGCCTCTCTGCCTACTTGTGATCTCTGTCTGTCAAATAAATAAATAAAAATCTTTTAAAGAAAAAAGGGGGGGGGCAAGAATTTAGATAGATACTTTCCCAAAGACGTATATAGATGGCCAACAAGTACAGAAAAAGATGCTCAACATCTCTCATCATCAGGGAAATGGGAGATCAAATCCACAATGAGGCCTCACCTTGCACCTGTGAAAATGGCTGGAGTCAAGAAGACCAAAAGCAAGAGTGCTGGTGAGGATGTGGAGAAGAGGGGGCCCTTGAACAATGCTGGTGGAGATGTAAATTTGTGCAGCCACCATGGAAAACTTTGTAGAGGGTCCTCAAAAATTAAAAAAAAAAAAAAAGTATATTACCCGTCAATTCCAAGTGTGCGTGTTTCCATGAAGAACATAATACTAAATTAAAAAGACATGTGAACTCCCGTATTCACTGCAGCATTACTTGCAGTCCGGATTTGAAAACAACGAAGGCCTCACTGTGAATAAAGAAAATGGCAGGGGTGGGGGAGGTGCTGGTGAGTGTGGAATATAATTCAGCCATAACAACAATGAAATCCTGCCATTTGTGGCAACGTGGATAGACCCAGAGGACATTATACTAAGTGAAATGAGCAAGATAAATACCCATATGATCTTACTTAAATGTGAATTCTTACAAATAAAACAAAAAAAAAAACCACCAAGAATCCAAACCCTGAAGCTGGTTGCCAGAGGTGAGGTTGGAGGGTGAGTGAAGGGGGTCAAAAGGTACTTCTAGGTAGAAAATCAGTAAGTCTGGTGGGTTATGGTAGCGTGTGGTAACTACAGTTAGTAACACTGTGTATGTGATAGTTGGTAAGAAAGGAGATCTAGGATCCCGGCAAAAGAAAACACGTGTAACTGTTTGTGGTGATGCCGCTCCATCAGATTTACTGTGATCATTTTACAATAAATACAACGACCCGTATGTTGTACACCTGAAACTAACATGTCACTTATACCCTCAGTTTTAACAAGAAAAAGTGGAAGGAGAGGCAGAAAATAGGGTCAGAGAGAGGCAGCGTGAGTACAATGTTCTCGCCTTCAGGCTCTAGACAGACCCACAGCACCCAGGGACCTACAGATTTGTGAGGTAGTAAATATGGGTTGTTTAATCCAACCCAAATTTGTGCTGGTTGTGCTGGTTTGTGACGGCGGCCCCAGAAAGCTCACACACCGCGTCTCAGGAGAGCTCAGAGAAACTAAACCGCGAGGGGTCAGAGGGCAGCTCTGTGAAAGCGGATTAGAGATGTGGCTGTAAAAGAAGGAAGGATCTCACTGAGGTCCCTTAGGTAGAGCTAAGGCATCAAATGCTGGGTTATCAGAACCGGGGAATAACCGTATGGAATTAGAGAAGGTAAAATTAATAAAAGGCAGACTGACTGAAAAGACTGACACCGAGAACAGATGTGGGTGTGGGGACACAGACACTCATCACAGTGCTGACAGAGATCAAAACTCTAGGCTAGGGGCAGGACTCCTGTGTCTAATGTTTGAAAAACGTCTGCAGTGAATCAGGGGTAGACATTTTCAGGGGGAGTATTTACAGTAAGACTGATCGGTTTCTTGGACTCAATAATGGATGGTAACACATACTGCTGTCCGAAGGCACTCACTGCTATGGGAAAATGTTCATAAAATAGAAAAATTAGGCTACGAAACAGTGTGCTGTGCTCTTACAAAGAAAATAGGTAGAGAAAAAACTGGAAGGCAAATTCTCAAAATGCTAAATGTATACCGGGTAATGGAATTACAAATGGTCCTTTCTTAAGAAAAAATCTTTTCCAAGTTGTCTGTAATAAATATGTAATCAGGAACAAACCTAATAAAAAAAGTTTGAAGTGTATCTGTACTGTTTCACACAGCAGACCATAAACCACTGGGATTAATTACCTGGAGAGGAGGTATGGGGTGAGGATGTAATTAGGTAGGAAAGTTTTGAGTTTTGAAGGCAGCCTTAACCTTGTATAAATACAAGAATTATCAACCAGAGCTGGGATGAAGCTAAGACAGAAGAGGTCTAGGGTGCAAAATTTTTGAATGGATAAAGTAGATGTGATACACACACACACACACACACACACACACACACACACACTATAATATTATGCAGCCATAAAAAGAATGAAGCCATTTGCAGCAACACGGATGGAGCTAGAATATCACACTACATGAAATAAGTCAGCAAGATGGTGGAGTAGGAGACCTAAAGATCATTGGGTACTAGGAGTTCAGCGCAATAGTTACCAAACCATTCTCGACACCTATAAACTCAACAGGAGAGAGAACAGAAGAAGAGCAGCAATTCTAGGAACAGAACATTGACCACTCTTGGGAAGGTAGGATGTGCAGAGAAGTGAATCCGAAACGAGTGGAAGATAAACCGCAGGGGGAGGGGCCGGCTCCCGGGAAGCAGTGGAGCAGCAGAGCACAAAATCGAAGCTTTTAGGAGTCTGCTCCATTGAGGGACGTCACTCCAGAGGCTCAGCAGGGATGGAGCCCTCACGGGGACAGTGTGGTCTCAGGACCCACAGGGTCACAGAAAGACCAGGGGTGTCTGAGTGTGGCAGAGCCCCCAGGTATCAGAGCGGGGAAGCTCACTGTGGAGATGGAGCTGAGGAGTGGGCTCTCAGCTTGGGGTTACCTTAAACTGTGATCCGTGGCACAGTCGGGCCACTGCTCTTCAAGCAGGGACCCCACAGGTGGCAGATCCGGGGAGTCTCCTTCCTTCCTCCTCTGGGAGGAGCGGCACAGGAGTGCGCTGCAGAAATCTGCTGCGTCTGGAGACTCCAAATGGGGCTGTGCGCCAGAGACAGAAATGCTCAGTCACAGGCCGGGTAAGCTCAGAGCGCAGCCAGAGACCCGGGAGATGGAAAGGATTGACTGCTTTTCTCTGAGGGCACACTGAGGAGCAGGGTCCCAGCTCTTGGCTCCTCTGGGTGGAGACTGGGAGGCCGCCATTTTCATTCCCGTCCTCCAAAGCTATATGGAAAGCGTTCGGGGAACACAAGGTCCCGAGAGTGAACCTGAGCAGATGACTTAGCCCGGCCCCTGGCCAGAGCAGTGCAATTCTGCCTCGGGCAAAGGCACTTGAGAATCACTGCAACAGGCCCCTCCCCAGGAGATCAGCAAAAACTTCCAGCCAAGACCAAGTTTGCTGATCAATCAGAACTGCGGAACTCCAGAGCTAAGGGAAAGCAACACAGAATTCATGGCTTTTCCCCCTTGATTCGTTACTCTTTCAAAGTTAAATTTTTTTTAATTTCATTTTTTTCTTATTCTATTTTTTTCATTTTTCATGTGCCTGTTTTTATATTTTTAAACTATCTTATCAATACCTTTTTAAAAATCTTTTTTCATTTTCCTTGCTATAGTCATATTCTACCCCTTCATTGTATTTAACCTTATTTTTGGTATACATATAGGATTTTCGTTCTTTACAATTTTGGGATACAGTTTCTTCTAACAGATCAAAATATACCCTAAATCCAGCACATGGCTTTGTTCTTGTCTCCAGCCTGATCACATTCTTTTTTTTCTTTTTTCAACCCACTTATCAATTCCTTTTTTAGAATGTTTTTAATTTTCATCCTTACAGTCATATTCCATCCCTTCATCATGTTTACCCTTATTTGTGTCTATATATAAGTTTTTTATTTTTAAAAAATTTGGGAGGTAGTTTCTTCTAACAGACCAAAATACAGCCAAAATCAAATGTGTGGCTCTGTTCTGTTCACCAGTCTAATATACATATATGTGTCGTTTCTTTTTTTCTTCCTTTCTTCTCCCCCCAGTTTAGGGTATTTCCTGATTTGGTTAGTATATATTTTTCTGGGGTAGTTGGTACCCTTTTAGTATTTTGTTCTCTCATTCATCTATTCTTATCTGGATAAAATGACAAGGTGGAAAAACTCACCTCAAAAAGAGAATAAGAGGCAGTACTGAAGGTTAGGGACCTAATCAATATGGACATTAGTAATATGTCAAAATTAGAGTTCAGAATGACAATTACAAAGGTGCTAGCTGGGCTTGAAAAAAGCATGGAAGATACTAGAGAATCCCTTTCCAGAGAAATAAAAGAACTAAAATCTAACCAAGCTGAAATCTATTTCAGCTATTGATGAGATGCAATAGAAAATGGAGGCGCATACTGCTAGGATAAATGAGGCAGAAGAGAGAATTAGTGATTTAGAAGATCGAATGATGGAGAATAAAGAAGCGGAGAAAAGATAAACAACTACTGGACCACGAGGGGAGAATTCAAGAGATAAGTGATACCATAAGATGAAACAATGTAAGACTAATTGGGATCCCAGAAGACGAAGAGAGAGGGAGGGGCAGAAGGTATATTGGAGCAAATTATAACAGAGAATTTCCCTAATTTGGCAAAGGGAACAAGCAACAAAGTCCAGGAAGCACGAAGAACCCCCCCCCAAAATCAATAAAAATAGGTCCACACCCCATCGTCTAGGAGTAAAACTTACAAGTCTCAACTGATAAGGAGAAAATCCTAAAAGCAGCTTGGGACAAGACATCTGTAACATAAAATGGTAGAAATTCTAGATTGGCAGCAGACCTATCCACAGAGACCTGGCAGGCCAGAAAGGACTGGCATGATACAATCAGAGCAGTAAATGAGAAAAATACGCAGCCGAATACTATATCCAGCTAGGCGGTCATTGAAAATAGGAGAGATGTAAAGCTTCCAGGACAAACAAAAACAAAGAATTTTCAAACACCAAACCAGCTCTACAGGAAATATTGTAAGGGGTCCTCCAAGCAAAGAGAGAGCCTAAAAGAAACAGACCAGAAAGGAACAGAGACAATATACAGTAACAGTCACCTTACAGGCAATATGATGGCACTAAACTCCTATCTTTCAGTAGTTACCCTGAATGTAAATGGGCTAAATGCCCCAATAAAAAGACACAGGGTATCAGAATGGATTAAAAAAAAACAACAACAAAATCCATCAATATGCTGTCAGCAAGAAACTCATTTTAGACCCAAAGACACCACTAGATTTAAAGTGAGGGGTGGGAAAAAATTTACCATGCTAATGGATATCTAAAGAAAGCTGGAGTGGCAATCCTTATATCAGATAAATTAGACTTTAAGCCAAAGACTATAATAAGAGATAAGGAAGGACACTATATTATAATCAAAGGGTCTGTCAAACAAGAAGATCTAACAATTTTAAATATCTATGCCCTGAACATGGGAGCAGCCAATTATATAAACCAATTAATAACAAAATCAAAGAAACACATCAACAATAATACAGTAGTAGTAGGAGACTTTAACACCCCCCTCACTGAAATGGACAGATCATCCAAGCAAAAGATCAACAAGGAAATAAAGGCTTTAAATTACACACTGGACCAGATGGACATCACAAGATATATTTAGAACATTCCATCCCAAAGCAACAGAATACACATTCTTCTTTAGTGCACATGGAACATTCTCCAGAACAGATCACATCCTGGGTCACAAATCAGGTCTCAACCAGAACCAAAATATTGGATCATTCTCTGCCTATTTTCAGACCACAATGCTTTGAAAGTAGAACTCAACCAGAAGAGGAAAGTTGGAAAGAACTCAAATACTTGGGAGCTAAAGAGCATCCTACTAAGGAATGAATGGGTCAATCAGGAAATTAGAGAAGAATTTAAAAAAAATTCATGGAAACAAATAAAAATGAAAACGCAACTGTTCAAAATCTGTGGGACAGAGTGAAGGAGGTCCTGAGAGGAAGTACACAGCAATACAGGCCTTTCTCAAGAAACAAGAAAGGTCTCAAATGCACAAACTAACCCTACACCTAAAGGAGCTGGAGAAAAAACAGCAAAGAAAACCGAAACCCAGCAGAAGACAAGAAATAATAAAGATCAGAGCAGAAATCAATGAAATAGAAACCAAAAGAACAGTAGAACAAATCAATGAAACTAGGAGATGGTTCTCTGAAAGAATTAGTAAGATTGATAAACACTTGAAAACTATTCCCCTAAGGATAGGAACATGGCAGGGATGTCCACTATCACCACTGCTATTCAACATAGTACTAGAAGTCCTAGCCTCAGCAATCAGACAATGAAAATAAGTAAAAAGCATCCGAATCGGCAAAGAAGTCAAACTTTTACTCTTTGTAGATGATATGATTCTTTATGTGGAAAACCCAAAAGACTCTACCCCCAAACTGCTAGAACTCATACAGGAATTCAGTAAAGTGTCAGGATATAAAATCAATGCACAGAAATCAATTGCATTTCTATACTCCAACAGCAAGCAAGACAGAAGAGAGAGAGATTAAGGAGTTGATCCCATTCACAATTGCACCCAAAACCATGAGATACCTAGGAATAAACCTAACCAAAGAGGCAAAGACTCTGTACTTAGAAAACTATAAAGTACTCATGAAAGAAACTGAGGAAGACACAAAGAAATGGAAAAATGTTCTGTGCTCATGGATTGGAAGAACAACTATGGTGAAAATGTCTATGCTACCTAAGCAATCTACACAGTTAATGTAATCCCTATCAAAATACCACCAACTTTTTTCAAAGAAATGGAAGACATAATCCTAAAATTTATATGGAACCAGAAAAGATCCTGAATAACCAGAGGAATGTTGAAGAAGAAAACCAAAGCAGGCGGCATCACAATTCCGGACTTCAAGCTCTACTACAAAGCTGTCATCATCAAAACAGTATGGTACTGGCACAAAAACAGACACATAGATCAATGGAACAGAATAGAGAGCCCAGAAATGGACCCTCAACTCTAAGGTCAACTAATCTTGGACAAAGCAGGAAAGAACGGCCAGTGGAAAAAAGCCTCTTCAACAAATGGTGTCGGAAAAATTGGAGAGCCACATGCAGAAGAATGAAACTGGACCATTTCCTGACACCACACACAAAAACAGACTCAAAATGGATGAAAGACCTCAATGTGAGCAAGAAATCCATCAAAATCCCTGAGGAGAACACAGGCAGCAACCTCTTCCACCTCAGCCGCAGCAACTTCTTAGAAACATCGCCAAAGGCAAGGGAAGCAAGGGAAAAAAGGAACTACTGGGACTTCATCAAGATCAAAAGCTTTTTTTGCACAGCAAAAGAAACCGTCAACAAAATCAAAAGACAATTGGCAGAATGGGAGAAGATATTTGCAAATGACCTATCAGGTAAAGGGCTAGTATCCAAAATCTAGAAAGAACTTATCAAACTCAACACCCAAAGAACAAAGAATCCAATCAAGAAATGGGCAGAAGACATGAACAGACATTTCTGCAAAGAAGACATCCAGATGGCCAACAGACACATGAAAAAGTGCTCCACATCACTCGGCATCAGGAAAATACAAATCAAAACCACAGTGAGATACCACCTCACACCAGTCAGAATGGCTAAAATTAACAAGTCAGGAAATGACAGATGCTGGCGAGGATGCAGAAAAAGGAGGACCCTCCTACACTGTTGGTGGGAATGCAGGCTGGTGCAACCACTCTGGAAAACAGTATGGAGGCTCCTCAATAAGTTGAAAATAGAACTACCCTACAACCCAGCAGTTGCACTACTGGGTATTTACCCTAAAGATACAAACACAGTGATCTGAAGAGGCACGTGCACCTAATTGCTTATAGCAGCAATGTCTACAAACCACAATAGCCAAACTATGGCAAGAACCTAAATGTCCATCAACAGACGAATGGATAAAGAGGATGTGGTGTGTATATATACATAATGGAATACTATGCAGCCATGAAAAAAGCCCCAAATCCTGTTATTTGCAACAACTTGGATGGGACTAGAGGGTATTAAGCTGAGTGAAATAAGTCAATCAGAGGAAGACAATTATCACATGATCTCTCTGATATGAGAAATTTGAGAGGCAGGGCAGGGGGCCGTCAGGGGTTTGGGAGGGAAAAAAATTTAACAAGATGGGATTGGGAGGGAGACAAACCATTAAACACTCTTAATTTCAGAAAACAAAGCAAAGGTTGCTGGGGGGTGGGGGAGGGAGGGATAGGAGGTCTGGGTGACAGACATTGGGGAGGGTATGTGCTATGGTGAGTGCTGTGAATTGTGTAAGACTGATGATTCACAGACCTGTACCCCTGGGGCTAATAATAGATTTTATGTTAGTAAAATAAAAATAAGTCAGAGAAAGATGAATACCATATGATCCCTCTCATAGGTAGATCTTAAGGCACCAAAAAAATGAGCTAAGGAGAAAGAAACAAAGCAAGAAACAGACCCTTAACTAGAGAGAACCAACTGAGGGTTACCAGAGGGGAGGAGGGAGGGATGGGGGACGTAGGTGATGGGGATGAAGGACAGTGTTCATCTGAAAAGCACTGAGAGATGTACAGAATCACTGAATGACTCTATTGTACACCTGAAGCTAACGTAACACTGGATGGTAACTATTCTGCCATTAAAATAAAAAACTTAATTAACTTCTGAACACACCAAAATTCAGCAATCCCGGTAAATATCCTGATGAAGTATTAGAAAAACTCAAAGTTAATGCCCCCCCCAAAATCCACGATGAATACCAAAACTTAAATAACGACAGGATCCATGTTTGATCCATGATGGGTAAGAAGGACAATGTTTCCAACCCATTTTGACAATTATTTTCTGAGACACAGATTCTCCCAGTGGGCTTGGTCTTGGGCCCAGCAGCCTCAGGGAGCAGGTCAGAAATGCTCACAAGCCCCGACACAGGTTACAAAATCAGAAACTCTGGGGGTGGCACCCACGGATCGACACTCCATCAGTCCCTCCAGGGGAGAAGATCACCATGGTACACAACAGATAGGCATGAAGAGCAGTGTGCGTAGAAAATGTATTTCTCGCTGACTTCTCAAAGACAACATTCACTGAGCCTTTGCTAGGACGCCAGCCCAATGCTAAGCTCCCTTCGCGCCCGGGGGGAGAGGGGTTAATACCTAGCTTTTATAGAGAAGGAAAGTAACCTTGAGCAGGGTTACCTACCTGGCCTGAGGTTGCCCAGCAAGGACACAGGAGACCAAGGAATGGAATCCAGATCTGCGGGGCTGGAGAATCTTTGTTAGCCCCTAGGGAACCGGCAAGGTAGGTGGCAAAGGGCAGAGAAGCAGAGGAAGCGAAGGCCTGGGCTTACCCTCCGACTCGGACTCCTCCTCCTCCTCCTCCTCCTCCTCTTCATTGCTGTCGTCCTCACTCTCTTCCTCTTTGGCGATTTTCTGCCGAGCGCTCTTAAACACGGACTGTAAGACGATCGAGTCTTCGTAGATCTAGAGGGTCATAGTGGTACTGGTTACAAACCACAAGCTGAGGACCCAAGATCCTCCTGACTGCTTTGTGATGGGTGAGTCTATTAGAAACGGTGGCAGTTTTCATGCCTGCAGGAAGCCCAACAGGGAAACACTGAACGCAAACACTGACACACGGATTCTTCTGGGAAAAAAGCCCATTTATGGTTGAAATAATGTGTGTGCGTGTGTGTGCGCCCATGTGCATGGGTATAAATATTTAGGAAAGGGTAGGCTTCTGTAAGATAGCCTCTCATTTTTGATAACAAAAAGAGTGTTTTAAAAACTGCATTTCTTGGGCACCTGGGTGGCTCAGTGGGTTAAAGCCTCTGCCTTCGGCTCGGGTCATGATCCCGGGGTCCTGGGATCAAACCCCGAGTTGGGGTCTCTGCTCGGTGGGGAGCCTGCTACCCTCTCTCTCTCTGTCTGCCTCTCTGCCTGCTTGTGATCTCTATCAAATAAATGAATAAAATCTTAAAAAAAAACAAAACAAAACACTGCATTTCTTATTTGAGTTGTTCTATCCAAAACTGTGGTAAAGTGACCTCCTTAAACAAGCAAAAGCCCTAACAAAATGGAGGCTCATCTTTATCATCCGTTTATCAGCACGGGCTATTACTACTCCAGTCAGTACTTCCCTTTTAGTGTCTGCACACACCTGAGCACAGCCCTGCAGAGTTGCCAAGATCTGAAGCTCCAAAATGCTCCCTTCTCTCAAAAAATTAAAAACAGAAGTGCCATGTGATCCTACCATCCCGCCTCTGGGTATACACCCAAAAGAGCTGAGCGCAAGGCTGCGAAGGGAGATTTGCACACCTCTGTCTCTGAAGGGCCAGGAGTGCAAGCAAACCCAGGGTCCACTAGATGCAGGAACAAAATGCAGTGTATACGGAAAATGAATTCTTCAGCCTTAAAAAAGGAGAAATCCTTCCACCTGATACCACAAGGTTGAACCTTGAGGATGGGATGCTGAGTAACAGAAGCCAGTCACAAGATGACAAATACAGTCTTCGCTTCTGTGAGGTATCTGAGGTAGTCAGATTCACAGGTTCCCAGGGACCAGAGCAGGGAGCCGGGGGGGGACGGAAGGGGGCAATGGGGAGGTGTTTCACAGGTAGAGAGTTTCAGCTTTATCAGATGAAAGCTTTCTGGAAATCTGTTGGGCAATAAAGAGAATATAATACTGAACTGTACCCTTAAAAATGGTGAAAAGGACATTTTAGGTGTTTCAACAAATAAAGAACCATGGACAACAATGGCCCTGGCTGTAGAACAGAGTCCTTTATTGTAAAGAGGAGCCACAAGCTCACGAAGGTGACGGGACACCCTGGAGTGAGCACCACAGTACAGAGTGCGAAGGGAACAGAGGGTAGGGAGGGGTCCTGGGATGGGGCCGTGGGGGCAGAATCTGCCAGAAATGAGAATTCAGCTGGAGAGGAACATGTGAGGAGGATTCCATCAGGGCTGAGAAAGGAGGGGGCTTTCTAGGGAAGGAGACCAAGTGTATGCATCTGGCATTGTGCCAAGGTCAATTTCTGGCCATGACCGTGGATTGTGTTGGGCAAGATGTTGCTGTCTGGTGGCCACATAAGAAGTACGTGGGTTCTCTCTGTCCTCTTGCTTGCACCAGGACGTATATCCAGGGAAGCAAGTGGTCACGGGCCCAATGTGATTAGACCACAAACTGTTCAGGGGGAAAAGCAGCAGGAAAAGGAGGCTACGGCACAAGAGTAGGGTATGACTTTGGAAACCAGCCTATGGAGATGAAATTCATTCTAGACCCTGATAGTGCACGCTGGGTAGTAGACGGGAGGACAAAGAAGGATGTGAAAGAGAGAGAGAGAGAGCAACTAGTCCCCAAGATGGAGAAGGAAGCCAGTCAAGAAGCCACTTGTGACTCTACTTCATGTGTGAGACAGGGTGTGGGCAGACAGGGAGGCTGTGGTATGGGATGGGGCCTGGAGGCCTAGCACCATGCTGCCACAGTAGGGTAGAGGACACCACCGTGAACCCGGAAATGTACCATCTTTTCAGAAAAGGTCCATGCAAGGATTCTCATGTTTTCCAGTTTCACGACTGGAATGGCCATGAGGGCAGAAAAGGCAAGATCCAGAGAGAAGCCTAAGGAACTTATTGCTGGCTTGACACGGACACCGGGCAGCAGACACACGGACCTCTCCTTCCTTCCCCATGATACAAGGGCATTGGGCTGGAAATACAGGCAGAAAAAAAGGGGCACCTACACAAGGAAAGCAGAACTGAGGTGTCATTAAAGTGACAGTCTCCTCCCCTAGTTATTCTCATTGACTTGAGTGTCACTTGCTCATACACAGCAGACAAGGGGAGTTCTTGATGCAGTCGGCTTGATAAGCATTTTCTGTAAGCAATTAGAGACAGTGGTTCTTTTTTCTCTAGGTTTTTTTTTTCCCCCTTACATCACAGTAGTTTCACTTCTTTTTTTCCTCCTAAATCACAGTAGTTTCACTCCCTGATGCAAGGTTGCGGTCAGAAAAATGAAGGTGAATATAATCAAATACACAGTCTTGACAAAAGCAGAAACTGTACCTCTAGCCTTTAAGCATTGCACTAAGTGATTTCCTGGAATTCCTCCTCTAATTAGAAGCCAAGCCTTGAAGGGAAGCACAAGTAGGAACTAGCACATCTATGGTACAAAGAGGCTGGCCTTAATCTCAAAGTGCCAAAGCCTCAATTTACTTTCATACTAGCTTAGGATGTATGTTTTTACTTCTCATTTTTGATTCCACCCAGGGGGAGCAGCAATGATTCAAACAGCAGAAAAATGAAATCTATCACTTAAAAGCACAGGAGCACAGGTAAGGTTCCACATTTTTCAGAAAACTGAAGACATACCTGGGATCCTTCCAAGTTGAAGGTCTGAGCGTTGTGGCAGAGAAGCATGACATCTTTCTCCAGGTCACCCAGGCTCCGGTACTTGTGATTACGAATTCTTTCCTAAAGCAAATTCCAGATAAAAGAGAGGAAAAAAGAGGAAGGGGGAAAAAAAAAAAAAGAGCAAACAATCATTGCTTCGTCCAAGAAAAAGCCCGATTTGATTTTCCCTTTGTCTTCACAGCAGACAGCCCTGCTGGGAATGTGGGAGTGAACAACTCCAGGGGGCGCCAGTCAGAGAGACCAGTCAGAGAGACCCCCTCCCACAGGGGTCCCTTCTTGTAAGGGGGAAGGAGCAGCACAGGATGGGACACAAAAACAGCAAAAGGGTGGGGGAGGAGTCTGAAACGTCTTAAATAAAATGCAACATAATATAGCAGGAGCTCTCCACGCAATTCAACAAAATACACGGGAAGGCCCAAGGATCTCTCCGCCATTTTGGTGACAAGCCCTAGATTGGGGGGGGGGCGGTTTGGGGGTTTACGGGGGGACTGTCCATGGTGCTCAGATAAGGACACCACTGCCCAGTTCTCAATGTTGGCATTTCAAGGGCTTCACCCTTCTTTTTTATAAAGTGTGTAAACAAAATATCTACCTTTATTTTTTTGAAATCCACCGGCTTCCTAATTAATTCATAATATTCTGGCAATTCTTTCCTTGAAGGTAACTGAATGAAGACTTCACTGAGCTGCCGCCCTGAACTGTAGGGTGGGAGAGACAAACAGACACAGATCCGATCATATGCGACCGAGGAAAGAGTTTGATTCAGAAAATGCCCAAAAAGCAAACAGCACCCCGTGCCTGTGGACGTGGGGGCCCTTTAAATCAAGAAAAATCCCACGACCGTACTGGAGATGCGTGCTCCTTGAGCTCACTCCAGAATCACATTAAGATGCCATTAGATCCCCACTTCTGTCACACACAGGACATGGCAGGTCCACTGTGAGTTCCTCCTTCAGAGTGAACACAGCTCTGCTTTTTGATAGAAATCTTCAAAATGTCCTATTCAACCAACAATTCCATTTTTAAACGAATATAATTGAATTGGTTAAAAAAAAAAAAAAGTCCATAATGGCTTTATTTCCATACTCCTTTGTCTTAAACTCTCTGTCTACTTAGAGCATAGTATGTTAGAATATACTCCGGAAACTCAGATGAAAAGCCTTTGTGTGTCTTTCTTTTCTGTCTTATTCCTTTCAGAGTATTTTACACACTGTGAACCACGCATACCTTTATTAGTATTTGCCAGAGGAACCCCTTCTGATCGCCTAACTGCACTCATGTGTGCACGGAGCCCCTTGGGCAGGAAAAACCTGACCTCTGTAGCAAGCGTGGACGCCTCGCATGTCTGGGATGGTCCATGGTCGCTTTATTTGAAAGCAAATTTAATAGCAACAAATGTTTCACAATTTATAACTTTGAAAACCAGTCTCTAATGCACCGTGAGCTTTTAACATCACTTATAGCACTGGAAGCAGGCACGGTTACAGGAACAAAGATACTCATAATTTCGGTTCAAGAGTCTAACATTTGACTCGGCCTCTCCAGATCAATGAGGCAGCTTGTGAGGCAGGCTGGAGTTATTTTTCACAAAAATCTCGCTTCCTTTACGAGGCAGTCTCTACTTCCTTTGTGAAGGCAGACCTACCAAATAAATAAACATACATCACTGCCATGTAAATTCCAGAAGGTTGAGTCCAGAGCTGTGCAAGCACGCTAGAAGCCATGGCGAAGAATGAGGGACAATATGCTCTTTTAATCCATGGTCCCCGTTGTATAATTAAAAAATATTCATAATGACAGTTATCATAAAAAAGGCATGCGCAGTAACTCAAGCGGTTGCTTAGCAACCAGTGGGGGAAATGCTGAAGAGCATAGGGGCCTGCATAAATTAACCGAAAATCCTCTGTCAAAGGAATGGGCGAGTTTTTCTGTTATGCTGGGTCTCGGCTTTATTTTTTTAAGACATATAGGAGCCTCATGAATATGAAAATCGGGGGCACACACGAGGGGCTGAAAAACACTGCAATTTACAAGGGAATTGGATTTTCAGGTTATCGTGGGAAGAACTAAGGAGAGCCTCCCACCCTACAGCCACCCCTACCCCCGTTCTCCCGGCTGACACATGCGTTTGTACCTCCATCCATTATACCATAGACACTGTGACAAGAGCTGGTTTATTTACTGTCACCTTCACTATAGGCCCACAATTTCTGGTTGGTCTCTTTCCGTCCCATTCTGAGATTTATATACACAAACGTTTTACCTGTTTGAAAAGGAGTCTCTGAAAGGCAATTTATAGGTATCAGTTTTTCTACTGCTATCCGTGTCTTCTCCACAGTCAGGAAGTCAGACCCCTTTGTAATCTTGGACTGAACACCTGACCCTCAGTGACATCTTTACGCTGTCATTTTGTACATTGCCAACAGATGGTGTCATTTTTCTATTGACAGATTACAAGGACATTTGTGCTCTGTACACCTGTGATGGACAGACTCTCAGTTTCAACTGTACTACTGGTGACATGAGATATAAGCCGTTTACACCAAGAATGGTGACAAAGCACTTTCGAATTGGGGGGTTGGTGGTGGTGGGGGGGACAACATGGCCAAAACAATCTTGGTCTGATGTCCCTGCCCTTAGTCGGGTTGTGGGAATTCTAGACCCTGTGACAAGACAGGTTGAGAATTATCTGTGCTCATAAAGGAGAGAGCTGAACGTTCTGGGACTCAGAAAATAAGACAAAATTTTGATACTGTTTAAAAACTTAAGGTTCACTTGACTCCTTATTCCTGTCCTACTTCCTATCTCCCATCTCCCTGAGGACAGAGTTACAGGGCAAACACAAGACCCGGAAGCTACTGGAAAAAGACCTCTTGTGGTTTGTTGGCGCAATCATCACACAGTCACCTCAGTCTGGCTTTCAAGGCCCTCTTCTGCTCATTCCCTGCAAATCCAGTCTGTACTGAGGACCTGACTCTTCTCGCCAGGACAGCCTCTTTCTCCTGTGCCGTGAAGACCGTGGTCAACCTCCACTTGGTTACTCATCCCCAGTCTTCATGCCTCCAACCATACTTCAAGAAGCCATTCTCCATGAAAATGGGAAGAAATTCTTACTATCAAACTAACCCTTGGTACCTCCCCCCTGCCCACAACTTAATTCTTCTATGTACATGCTTTTTTTCTTTTTTCTTCTGCTCTTTTCCAAAGAGTATGGGAACATCTTATATGCGGACAAAAGCGTCCCCTCCCTGTTGGAGTAGTGGTTCTGATGACCAGCTTGGGCAGGAATGTCAGGAGGACAACCAGCTTTCTGTGACCTATAGAATGCCACGAGGTAGGGGTGTATGAGTGGCTCAGTTGGTTAAGCGTCTGCCTTCAGTTCATGTCATGACCCCAGGGTCCTGGGATCGAGCCCCAGGTCGGGCTCCTGTTCAATGGGGAGTCTGCTTCTCCCCCTCCCCACCTCCTGCCCCCAACTTGTGTATGTTCTTTCCCTCAAAGCAAGCGAGCAAGCATCAAGTTAGGAGGACAACTTGCTGACAGATCACTACAGTAACTTATTTTTTTCCTACATTAAAGGTTAAAAAAAAAATTAAAAAGGAAGTGAAATAGCCTGAAAGTTTTGAATTCTCGGCATTTTTCAAACTTACGCTGAGTAAAGTTTTTTTCAATATACCTTTTCAATGCCTTTTTTTTTTTTTTTTTTTTTTTGCAGTGCTGGGAAGTTTTTTTTTTTTTTTTAAGTCCAGAACAATAGACTAATTGTACGATGGTTTGCAGAAGGTGTTCTGTTTCTGTTGAAATGCTTACCCCCGCCCCCAACTCCAGGTATTTTTCCATTATGTCATTTTGTACAATTTAAGGCCTAGAAGTAGAAACTGTTCACTGGAAGAGTGCACTTCCCATGACAGAAAGGATACCCACTCCCCTCCACGGAAGAAAGGATTCCACTGATGGTCCATGACTTCAGATCTATTTCATACAGTGATCGATCGCCAAAGAGGAAACGTGGGCCTGATAGGAACAGCCTGGGAGGAGGGGAGGAGTGTAACCTAAAATCTAAAATAACCCTGTGCACCTTCTGAGAGTTTCCAGGTGCTGGCGGGCCAGCAGCCCAGGGGTTTCCCCCCCACAGAGGTGAATGGGCACAGGAACATATGGCCCCAGTGTCAGGGTGTATGAGACAGAAGGGCTCCCGTGCTACTGTGGGCACGTGGTTTGGAATACGCCACTGAGGACTGCATGGATGGTGCCACGTACACATGGGTACGCACGCACACGTGGGTACACACGCACACGCATGAGGTTTCCTCCGCTCGGCTTCACTTGGGAACCCACTTCTCTCCCTTACTTCCGCAAACCAAAGGATGCAACTTTCATGTCTGTACTCCTGGGATTCTAAAATGATGACTGCGTACACGATGAACGCAACATAAACCTCATTTTTCCCTCTAATTCCATTTTAGGCATGGCAGAAGACGGGAAATACACGCTAAGAGACCTACTCCTTTAAAATGCTCACGATTCTGCCTTCCCTATGAACCCAAACCAAGAAGATAAGGTATTAGCTGAGAAGTTTTTTGGGTTTTGTTTCTGGGCTTTTTTTTTTTTTTTTTTCTGTCTTATGGTTTTCTTTTTACCTGCCTAGGCTGATCTGTTGACAAGCATGGATAATGGAGACTCCTGAAAAAAGAGAATTTAGCTAGCACTGAAATTGCCACACGTTTACACTTATTAACTTAACAAAACCTATCTTGCCACCATAAAAAAAGAAAAACAATGTCATGATTTAGAATACCCACTTGGAAGGATTTCACCAAAACAACAAAAAAGCTACGACCATCCTAAAGGAGTCAAACACAGGAAAATCTTTCTGGACGAAAACTTTAAAAAACTGGGTCGACATTGGAGGGCAGCAGGTGAAAGTAAGTTATTGCTTTTCAGGGTCAGATTCCCGTGCACCTGAAATGCACCGCAAACACAGTAGCGCCCCACTTCCCCTGAGAGCCCCCAGAGACCCAAGCCAGGTCGGCAACAGGTGTGAGGAGCACCTGCCCTCCGTGTTCACGACTGAGAACTCTCACCTGGGTCTTCCTGAGCGCGGACCGGTAATTCCTAACAAGCTTGGAGTTCGGAAGAATACGGGAGGTTACGGCAGAACAGAACACAGTGGGGGCAGACGTGCTTTTGGCCGTGGGAGTGGGAAGTGGGTAAAAATCACCCCGGGGGGCGCGTCAGGACTGCAGATACAGGATGCGCCCGAAGTAGCAACAAAAATCAGGTCACATCAGGTTAAGGCAAGGTGAGCGCCCTGGCGTCAGCAGTCGATAGCAGGCTCACTCAGCTCAGTGAGAAAAGCAGCGAGGCTTTACAGGGATGCCCAGCTGCACGCCTCTGGTTTTGGTGATCTTCTCTAGGCCGGTAATACACGTATGTAACATAAGCATGTCCATACAAAGGACAGAGACATACACACACGACGTTCCTCACAGCAGTATTGAGAATAGCTAACGCAAACCAGCCAGGACGCTTGCTGGGGAAAGGACAACAGGACGCTAGAGGGTCTGAAATGACGCATTTGAAGAGGATGCCTTGAGGAAGGGAGAAAGCCTTGTTGGGACCTTCGGTAAAAACAAATAAATATAAGAAGACAGGGTGTCCGATTGTAAATGTAGCCCAACTGCAACTAGGTTTTTAAAAAGTCACCAACTAAGGACCACAAGGAGATCCGCCAGAGCATACATAAACATTCCCAACAACGTACTCGGACTCAACAGGATGAAGATTTACACGCTAATGTAATTTGGAACCGTATCATTATCCGTAAGTAAAGTCGGTCTCACACACTTCTCCTGGGTTACCTTCTTTGACAACATGCTGTAAGTCAAAAACCTCATCTAATTTTTTTCAGGGAAATGCTATCTAAGGGGTATATGACCACCTTTTATTTATATCACCATAAATAGCACATTTCACCTACTGGCACCTTTTAATTCTACTATAATAAAGCCAAATAAATAGAATAGTAGAAGAGAATAATCGCATACGATTTATCATGTATCACAACTCTCAGAATCTACTATACTGTTAAAAGTTCCCATTTATTTCTTCAGGTTTCTCTCCCTGAACTTTCTACTACAAATCAAAGGTGCTCGGCAGGACGTGGGATTCCGAGAATATGATTGCTTAGACAAGCATTTTGAGGAAGCTTGGAGATGTAGTACCTATCACTTGACTCAGAAATACTGACCCTGGATGTCTGGTTGCTTCCCCTCTTTTTCTCACTTGACATTTCCTAAGAGCAGGTAGAAGTATCGCATCCTAACCGCCCACCTGTCCAGCTGTGACCTCAGACAGCTGCTTCACCTGTTTATGTCATGTCTTCTGAAAGAGTGGGACAGGGCCCGAAGAATGTCTTCCTTCCAAAACGCAAGGACCACCTTCCCCTGAGTGTTTTATCCTTGGATCTGACCCTGGGTGTGTCTGCTTTGCAATAGTAAAAAACTCTTCAAAGCCTTTGGCCCAACTCAAAAGCACAAAACTCTCGCAGGCAAGCAAAATCAAATGCTCCCCACCTGAGCCTCAAGTCCCACACGTCACTTTGCCAGATGGGTGGGCTACCGGGGGCACCGGAGGGCTGCTCTAAGTGGCTGTTCTAGCATATTCCTAAGGAAGGTGTAGGACGTGTGATTCTACGCGAGGAAGTAGACTCCCTCCCCGTGAATATGCAAGAACATACATGCCCAGGAACTGCCGTCTTCCAGAGCAATCCGTTTTTTATTACAACGCTCGTAGAATGGCTTTAAAGACAGTTTTATCAGCCCATAAGAAACTCTGCCTTGTTACTCCTGTTGGGGCTCCTCCCTCAGAGAGAGGTCACGGACGCTGGTACTGGCCTGCAGCTTGGAGAGGCAGACACGCTGCCCTTCCGGGCCAGACGGACCCTAGAAGCCTCCAGAGGCCTTCTGCGCCTTGCAAGACAGACAGGCTAGGTTTATCTGTGGGCTGCCCACCTGTTTTGTGTGGGGATAACCGGACGAGCCTCGTAAACTGAGTGCCAAGTGGCCAGGAGTCCAAGCCGCCTCTTTGACTAAACATGCCACAAGTAGCAGTATTTGTCAGGAAGTAAAAACAAAGTTCTGGGGCGCCTGGGTGGCTCAGTGGGTTAAGCCGCTGCCTTCGGCTCAGGTCATGATCTCAGGGTCCTGGGATCGAGTCCCGCATCGGGCTCTCTGCTCAGCAAGGAGCCTGCTTCCCTCTCACTCTCTCTCTCTGCCTGCCTCTCTGCCTACTTGTGATCTCTCTCTGTCAAATAAAAAAATAAAAATAATAATAAAAATAAATAAATAAAAACAAAGTTCTGAAATCCACACTTCCCTGAGCAAATTCTCCCTGGACAAAATGCAGCTCCTGCGCTCCAGTTTGGCCTTTCCCAAAGTGTGCTCCAAGGAACACAAGCTTAATCGATTTTCAATGGGTTTCCCTGGGAAAGGGGGTTTTGCTGGTCGAAGGCGTTTGGGATACACTAGGTGGAAAGAAGCCCAATAGGGGACTTTTGGTCAGACTTCTTGAAGCCTCTCACTGCACCAGGGGGTCTCCAAGAAGCTATGGGACAGAAGTTTGAGGACCCTGGTCCAGGGATCACCCTTTCAGACAATGCAGGAGGCTACAACCTCACCAGGCTACAGCTACGTAAGAGGAGGCTGAGCCCCAAGTATCTAATGCAGGAAGCAAGGCTGTTCACCTCCAAGTGTGTCCGAGTTCATGACAACGTCTCTCGCATCTAATTAGAGCTACTATATGCCAAAGGGCTTGGGCCCTAGATCCACACTCCTAGCCTCCCTCCCCTATCTGAAGAGAGAACTATGTCTGGTGCCAACATCGCTAAAAATAATTCCATCTGAACGAGCTTCTTGGCTGGTCCTGAAGGGACAGTCAATACTAGCAACATAATCACTACATCAAGGGCCATTTATAGTCACGGAGAGAAATCGGATTTTCCAGGAGGGAGGATGCCGGGCAGGGGAGCTGTGCACACACACTCTCCCCATGTGGGACCCACACACGCCACCCGTCCCTCCCCCCACATTCCCGTGGGTGGCACAATATCCACCTACCAGAGACCCCAGGGCATTCTGTAGGTTCCCTTCTCACATCCAGTCTGCTCTGCGTCTTGTCAGTCACATGTCTGACAAGTCACCTCTGTACTCACACCCACTGCCTTGTCCCACGCTTTGGCCCCTTCCCTGACCCTGCAGGATCCAGTCCTATTGGGATCCAGATGGTCTCTAGAGGGTCCTGCTTTTCCCTATCACCATGGTGGCCCATGCACAGGGGACCAAGGGCCTCTGCCTTGTCCCCCACCCCTGCGGTCTACTTGGGGATCCCCACTCTGTGCACGAGCAGACCTGATGACCCAATGCCTTCACAGATCCTGCGCTGGCCCTCCACGCCCTCCCTGTACACACCATACTCATACGGGGTGCGTGTTCTTCCTTCCTAGCCCTTGCCAGCTATGTTTTAAGGCTTTCCCTTGGATTCATTCCTACCCTGTTCTCAGTACTTGCACAGAGACTGGCACACAAAGTGCTCAGTGCTTCTGAACACGTGAAAAGAACTTTCAATTCTGTTTACCCTAATACAAGCTCGGAACAACACACATCATAAACTTGGGCGTATGGAGAAGAGACGCACACGGGACAGTAAGGGACGAGAAAGATTCCAGAGCCCGGAGGAAATGCCAAGGCCCGGAACTGCTAAAAATCACAGTCTAAATGTGTCTTCTGTAAAAATGTATTTATCTAGGTCCCGACTACATACAGCCCTATCACCTCCACGGAAAGCCCAGGCAGGACACGGGAGGCTTACGGTACCCTTTAAAGTTGGGATTAATCCACTTTTCATGGTCACATGACCATTCTGACGGACAAAGGGGAAAAGGAGCTTATGTCTGCCCTGACTACTGGGTTGGGTGCTTAGCCGCATCACACCATTTCGACCATTAAAGCGTCCTTTCCATGTTTGGGGGGGGCAATGGAGGGGGGAGGGGGAGTGTTTAACCAAGTTGCTTCCTTATTTAAAGTGGCCAAACTAATAAAGTCTGACTTATATGTTGTTTCAATCCCCAAATGCAAATCCAGACGGAGTTCTGTCTCCCGGTGGCAGAGACGGAACCTGATTCTTGACGTCCAGCACACACACCAGGGTTTGAGGGTCTGGCTTCCAGGGCTCAGTGCTGTTTCTTCAACCCCCCAGGAATTACCAACAAATCGACCGTCTTGCACACCGGTCCCAACCCCACACAGGCATGGGGAGGCACCAATCACTCCCACGTTTCATCGCCTTACATGCACCACCGGGGATGGGTGTTCGCTCTGGAATGCACTAGAGAAGCAGCTTCCATGCCTCTTCCTCCTGGCCCTAGACTGGATCCTACCACGAGTGAGGAAGAAAGATGCTGTAAGGATGTCACTGGGTCAATCAACAGAAATGGAATATGGATGGTCAAGCATCATAACCAGATACCTATTTTTTAAGTTCATACTGACTGAAAGGAAAAAAAACCTTCAGTGCAGGACTAGAAGCTCCACCCTGGGAAAATCCTGCCCATCCCCCTCTCCCACTCCACCAAACAGCACCTCCTTCTCCCAAAATCTCTAGGAGAAGAGCATTTCCATTTACAGCCACAGAAGCAAAAGCACACAAAGGTCAAAGGGACTGGCTCAGGACACTGAGGACCAGGGGCAGGGGAGCCCAGAAGCCCCCCGGGTGCCTCCAGAAACCCGGCACAGGGCATGCGCCCTTCCCCGCACCCCCGCGGACAGCCACGCACCAGGCACCACGCACCGCAGGCGCTGTTCCGGAAACCCGGACGCCAAGGGGGCCCCGAGTTAGGGGGCCCGCGGGTGGGAGGCAGAAGCTGCGCCCTCAGGGAGCGGGGAGCCCCAGCAGCCCGCGGGGAGGAAGAGGGGCTCTACCGGCGCGGACACTCTGAATGGAGGTGCGCAGAGACACCTGGAAAGCCCCGGGGCCGGCCAGTGTTTTAGGGGATCCGGGCGCCTCCACGCCCCCCTCCACCCCATTGGGGGCGGTCAGGGGGTGGGGGGCCCGCGGTGAAATGTGCTTCCAGCTCCTTTGGAGTCGGCCTGTGGCTGGGCCAAGGGATACCTGTGTTCAGAAACAAGGGCATACGAGACAGATCCTGACCTGTTTCCTTCTATTTCCAACTGAGAATTACCGGGCACCTTCTCCACGTTACACCTGTGGTAGAGTAGAAAGAACACTGGCGTCAGAAGATCTGGGTTCGAGTCCCAGCCCAGTTCTTCCTGTTGGGTGACCTTGGGGGAAGGCGGTTCGCTTTTCCAAGCCTCAGACCGCTCACCCTCCTGCCTCACCTCCTCTGGGGGTTTGAGGGAAGACCACAGGAGGTTATGCCTGGAACCACACTCGGAGAAAATGCACAGTTCTCCGGAAAATGGTGGGGGGCAAACAATGATTTCCTCGTGTCTCTGAGGCTTGTCCTGCTTCTCTTAGACATGCGAAAGCCTGTTACTCCGGTTGGTTCCCTTTCCTCCTGCACATGTTCGGGGGAGCGTTAGGGCACGGGTTCCCTCCACTGCTCCCGGAGAAGGGCAAGGCAGGCAGCATTGGCTGGGGAGGAGCCAAAGGGGGCTGTGACCTCCCGGAAGAAGCTGTGGCCTGTCCCTGTCCGAGCCTGGCTCCTACTACTTACCTCAGAGAGCTGGAGCGCAAGGTGTGACAGCAGCCAGCCTAGGGACACCACCCAGGCGGCCGGCTCTGCCTCCCAGACCTCTAGTCTTTGCAAGTAAGTCCCTTCCACTGCGGAGGACCAGGAAACACCACCTGAGGCCTCTGGCCCTTCCATGACCTCTAGGGAAGCCATCCTGAGCCATCCTGGGCCTGCTACACGGGTGTCCCTTTGTGTGGCGGCCAACCAAGCAGCTGCCAGGCATGAGACACCGAAGCAGAAACCGCCCTCCCGTCCAGACCTTCCTCCAGGTGAGGACAGCTCCCTCTGGCATACACTGCCTACGTGGGGCCGCCTAGAAAAATCCCTTCTCGGAGCCACTGCCAGCTCTAGGGCTCGAGGCATGACGGGGATGGGGGGGGGGGGGGAGTATAGACCGGGGAGAGCAGAGAGGTGGGAAAAGAGAGAAAGAGCTGGGACGTCTGAAAGAAGAGGGAGAACGGGAAGGGATATGATGGATAACAATGGTGGGAAGGCCATCGAGGTGGGCTGTGGACCACCACCTCTCCTGTGCTAAGAAACTAGATCATCCTTACCCGGTAGGCAAAGGGAAGGTGTGCAGTGTTACCTGGGAGACAGACTCAGATCCACATCCCAGAAAGGCAGGATGGGGAGCAGATGGGAGGCAAGGGACACGGGCAGCAGGCCAGGCCAGCCACGGGACGGCCCCCGGAAGAAGCGTGGCCTGGACAGATGCTGGCGTGCCTGTGGAGGGCACTTGGCGTGCGTGCGTTATCAGGAATCAGGCATGGGGTTGGGAACGTTTTTTCTGCTGTGCCTCTGGGACACTGGGTGGGTGATTAGGTTAACCACGGGGATACAGAGGAAAACAGACCACGGGGTCACAGGACGTGCAGTAGCAGAGGAAGAGAAACGTGACCACCAGAAATACTAGCTTCGTTTGCAGCACAGGATGGAAATAATTCGAACGATGAGCAAGGTTCTGGGAGCTGAAGCTAATGAGGCCTGGAGATCGCAAAGGATGCAAGGCTTGGAACAAGAGCGATCCCTGCAGAGGAATTTTGAGCGATTCAGGTAAGGAGTGCATGGGGACAGACCTGCCCAGGTCAGTGACCTGACCACCTTAGGTGGGGGAAGGAAAAAAAGGTACAAAATGCCAACAACAACAAAAGAGTTAAAACAAGAATAGAGGGATGTGGATTTGGCTTTAACCATCTCTGTTACCAGAGATCTACTTTGGAGGGCCAGGAGGAACAGTGTAGGAGCAGTGCACGCTGGGTGGGCGCCTCTGGAGGGTGCTCAGTGCGGGGGAGCCCCACGGTAAGTGATACACATCAGGTCAAGCACGCGAGAGGAAACCTTGGAAGAAGGGAACATTCTAACAGGAGCCCACCCCTTCTGGAGAATGGACTGATGGGATGTGGACCTTCAAAGCCAGCAGCTCGGCCTTCCTCAAGTAGGGGGAAAATGCTACAAGGGACTTCGGGACGTGCAGGACATCAGCAAGGACAGTTCGTCCTAAGGTTGGAGGTCTACCGAGTCCTTCCGTGGAAAGGTGCTAAAATGGAATAGAATGTAATGAAATGTTGGCTCTCCATTCCCGGGGTCAATGTCTTTATGAGGACGGTATTTTTTTTCCCCCTAAAAGTGACCCTAAACACAAGAGAACGTCACTGTGTCCTCCTATAATGAGCTCATGTGACCCCTCCGTCCCTGAATTCCCCTGGCCAGCCACCTACTGGAAGGAAGACCATGTGGCAGGAAGACTATGTCCTCCAGTGCACGTACGGGGAGCAAGTGCGTAAGTACTTTGAGGTTTTTTTGTTTGTTTATTTTTATCTTCTGGCCCTATTCTGTAGGACAGGGCTGGAAACGAGGAAGGTATGCCATAAATGCTCCCAGCATGAAGGAATGATTTTCTACAGGTGAGGACAGCTAAAATTCAGAACAAGCCAAGGCTTTCCACCATTCTCGGACAGGTCACCAAGGCTTCTTAAAATTCAGGGCAAGAAGAGGACAGTCCCTGTTCTGGGAGGACAGCAGAGCCTCAAGAGTGTCAGAGAGGAAGGAGCCCAGTGGCCACCAGACTTGTCTCCACCCCCACCGTAGGCCAGGGTTTCATCCACTGATCAGACCGGCCAGACAGGTATCTCCTGCCTCCTGCACTGCTTCCCTGTGTCTGTCTTTAATGCTGGACCTGAAGTCCCAACTGTTGGCAGACAGCAAGGCCTGTCCTCCTGCAATGCTCCTGCCAAAGTCTTCCAACAACGGTCAGGGAGCGCGGCCATGATACGACCTCATCTTCTGTGTCCAGATTCTTCAGGGATGAGAACAGTGCTCAGATTTGAAAAGCAAGGCACAATAAACGTTGAACAAAAGCTACTGGCAGAGCACAGGAAGGCCCTTCACATGGGCACAAGTTCCGGTTGCAAACGAATTACATCCTGAAGGAGTGTGGACTGCTTCTCACCATGTTTAAGAAATCACAAAGAGCAGAAATGGAGTCAGAAGACGAGAAGAGTGCCTGTGTCCCCATGTCAAAATGGAAAAGGAAACTTGAGGCTGCTATGCTTGATGTTGGACCCTCGGTAAAAAAATTGAGAAAAAATTATTCAGATGCCACCGGGCTATTTAGGGAAGATAAATAACATCATTTGAGTACCAGCAGGGGGTCTCCTAGAAAAAGCCATGGCAGGCCAACCTCATTTCATTCTTTCGGCGGGGTTTCTGGGTGGATAGACTGGAGAGGCCACAAATGTGGTTGCCTCTTGGTTTTAGCCTTTCTTGATAGCCTTGACAAAGGACAGATGAATGTGCGTGACATGATGGATGGTCATGTGAGTTTGCACGTGGCTAATCGACTTTAGGGATTACTCGCTACCACATTCCTGTGACCCTGAAGTGATTTTCAGGGGGGTAGGCTACAGACCTGTCCTTTGCCCTTCAGAAGTTTCTCAGCAACAGCTTATAACAAATCTTCCGATGCCCAAAAGAAAAAAAAAAAAAAAAGAACTTGAAGGAAATCTTCTTTTAAAAGGCCTAAAAATTAAGTTATAACAGTAGACTGGAAAGATGGGACATGAGTCAGTTAAATGGAACTGACATGGGAAGGAATGAAGTCAGTAGGTACAGGTTCCAAAAAAAAAAAACAAAAAATCAAATGCTTAGTCGAAGGCTAACCGTGGCAGCATCAAGTGACAAAAGAGCTTTCTGCATGTTTTGGGGAATGGCAGCTTTTCAACAAGGCTGTGTTCCATAAAGGTTAAGTCTGTGTCAGAGTTGCTGGAAAACTTTAATGCAGTCTTGAGTCACGGTAACAGAACACTGGTATCCAGCCCAAGGAAACGGACCACCCCACGCTGCGGCATGAGGATACAGGCGGAATTCTGGGTGCTGTATGTTAAACGGGACACTAAGAAAGCAGGAGGTGCCCAAGGAAGGGGACCGAAAGGCGCACGTCTAGATATCACTCAGAGAGCAAAGGGGGGGATTTAAACCTCGAGGAGAATGTGGTGAGGTGGGTACGTTGTCCACAAAGGACATTTCTTGAAATGAGGAACGAGTTTACTCTCTGAAGGTCCAAAGAGAACAAACAGACGACAGCAGGCTGAATCAGTTTTAATATGGGAAATGACTTTGTGTTTAGAGGTTTCCTTCGGTGCCGCGAACTGCGCCCTAACCCAGTAACCTAACCCTTGGGGGTAGGCACACAAAGGCTGGATGGCAGTCTGTCCCATGTGGTGGTGTGGGGGACACACCTGTGTTGTGGGAAGATCAACCAGGGAGAGCTAAAACACGGAATCCCTCCAGAATCTTCTCCTTATCCAGGCAAGTCTAAGCCCCATCTCTAGACTTGGGACAGCTATCTCTCCGAGACCCTACCCCTCCACACCTTGCTCTAGAGCTCATCCCCGGGGCCATTTTAAAGGCTTACAAATGCACATCTGGATGAATCCCTTTTTGAAAGAAATTAAGTCTGAGGTTAAATAGCACATAATCTTACAATAGGATTTTTTTAAAACCTTCTACAGAAACAGAAAACAACGCATAATATAGTAAGTCAAAACAAAGCCTTCTCACACTACTTGATTTGGGGAAAGAAAACGATGGAAACGAGTCGTAGCTGACCAGAATTACCTTTAGAGAGCAGTTACTGCCGAAGGAGTCTACATTTGTGAATCACACAAAATGACTGGCTCTCTGGGGTCACATTTTAAAAAGTATCCTCCTTAAAAAACAAAACAAAACAAAACAAAAAAACAGGCCTGGCACTGAAAACAAAGGGGATAAATAGACTCTCAAATTATCCTAGTTCTTTATAAAAAAGAAAGATACATCTGTCCCAGAATCATGCAAGAACTTTGAAAAAAACTGTCTCATGAGAGCTAATTAATTCTTATGTATCAGTTAAATATAGATGGCAGATCTTATTTAATACATCGCTAATCTGTAGGACTGTCAGAACCCTAACATTTGGCTGAGGTGATAGGAGGGAGGTGAGTACGGCTGGTATTTCTTGCACAGGTAGGTTGAGTTGCTATATTAGTAGCTGACTTTAATGGCAGAGAACTCTCAACACATGGAGGGGTAGGTCCATTTCCCAGCAGTATTTTCTAAAACCAACAAAAATATAACAATGTATCCAATTAAGGCCCTCCTAATTTGAGAGCCTCCTACTTGAGAACCAAGTTTGGTAAGAGAAATAAAACACAGAAATATTCAGAATCAGTGCTTTTTCTAGATTACTAACACGAACAGGCCATGAAACACGCGGCAGCTACTGGGAACGTGCCCCCTAGAACGGACCTGAATGTGGAAGCCGGCAGGATGGGCCTTGGGAGGGTACTTTTCGAGGAAGGGTTAAAGAAGTCATTGAAACCAGAGAAAGGGGAGGGGAAGAAGAAGAAAAAAAAAAAAAAGACTTAATGTCTGCATGCTAAAATATTTAAATATTCGTTCCCCGACAATACAAGCAGAGACATGCTCCATCATCATTCCCAGTGAAACGGTGTTTTCTATTTTCGGGGGGGGAAAAAGCACGGAAATCCTATCAGCAAGGACACTTCCTTTCAAGCACCCCGGAGCTCCATTTACCCACCCAAGGGGCTCAAAGTAGTCTGAGAGGCTGGCGATCAGGAAGGAGACGACTCCCCCAGCCCATGCTCAATCCTCAAGCTCACGGAGGGCCTCTCGAGGCAGCTACAGTCAGCCTTCCATTTTGTGGATGAGGCACACGGGCTCAGGGAGGTCGAGGCAGCTGCCCCGGTGCCCGCCAGTAGTGAAGGCGGGAGTGCAGACTCCAACATGGGGAGCTGAACCCAGAGGAGGGCTTGTGCCATCACCTCCCGGGCTGGGCTGAGCTGAGGGTAAGGGATGGAGAGTGGCCAGCCCCCAGCTATGGGTTTCTGAAAGGCATAAACCCCAAAGGCCAAGGAGCCAGCAGGTGATATAAGGAGTCGAGTGGGCCAGGTGGGAAAGGCTTGATGGCAAATGGCCGCCAGCCCTCCATGCAGGAAGGGTGATAGCAGGTGATGGGGAGGGGGGATGCCCACAGCAGGAGAGCCCGTGGGGCGGGGGTGGCCACGTCTTCACTCCCACCAACTATGACCTTGGGGAAACTTGGGTAGAATGCAGCATGATCGTTAGGGTTTTTTTTGCAAAGAATGGGAAACACCTGAAATTTCTAAGAAATCTCACCAGTTTTAAGTGTTTGCTTTCTTGTTGTCCTCCCTGCCCACACCCCAACAACATGAACCATGAAATAAATCAATCTGTTGGCAATATGTGGTCCACCAGCTGGTGACCTCTTTTACACCATGCACGGAGGAATGAGCCATCACCTGGAAGAAAAGGCCTAGCTTCTAACCCTCTTCTTGGCCCTAGACTCACCCAGCAGGTTACAAACTAAGGCACACCTGGGCAAAGTGACCGTTGTTGCACTCTCTAAGACAACGACAAAAGAGTTGGTGGCATATGCAGGAGGGATCCTACTTATTTTTCCTTGCAACAGGGGCTGTTCAAATAAGGCATTGTTGTCCAAGCTGGTTTCCTAGAAACTGTTCCTGCCTATCGTACGTTTGCCGGTAGGGCTGGGGACGGAGAGAAACATGACAGAGTTATGGACTCTTGGTTACAGGGAGGTCTGCATGTTTGCTCTGGTCAAAGAAATGGGCTTATGGCCAAATTTTTCTTCCTTGGACGGCTGTCATTCCCCTGTCAATGAGCAGGCTCATCGAAACCCAATATAATGGGGCTGCTCTCTGTTGCCACCTCAGAAATACATAAGGGGATGCACTTGGAAAACAACAACAAAAACAACAGAAGAAGAAGAAGAAGGAGAAGAGGAGGAGGAGGAGGAGAAGGAGGAGGAAAGGGTAAAGAGTGAGCAGAGAACCTAAAAAATCTGGGACACAAAGAGGGGCATGAAATTCTGACTTCTTCACACATACTTCCTCCTGCCACTTTGCACCACTTCTGGAAACTCCTTACATATAATATAACAAAGATTTAACAATAACACCTCTGGGGTGCCTGGGTGGCTCAGTGGGTTAAAGCCTCTGCCTTCGGCTCAGGTCATGGTCTCAGGGTCCTGGGATCAAGCCCCGCATTGGGCTCTCTGGTCAGCAGGGAGCCTGCTTCCCCCTCTCCCTCTGCCTGTCTCTCTGCCTACTTGTGATCTCTCTCTCTGTCAAATAAATAAATAAAATTTAAAAAAACAAAACAGCAACAACAACAAAAAACACACCACCTCTGGGTAGAAAGTGTCTTCCTTTTTGTACTATTTCACCTTTATAATGAGGTTTTCTTCCTGGTATAAAACATACACTAAAGTCACAATGAAAAACTAAAATCCCAACTTAGTTATTCATGTTAAACACTCCCAGGTGTACAGAGCAACACTAATTAATGTAAAAATCAAAAAACAAAAAACAAAAAAAAACAACAAACAACAAAACTGGTAACCAAAAACTGATCAGTGCCGCTATGCCATCGAGAGAAATACAGCGTTTAATTCTTCTGTTTCCTATCCATTCTTCAATTGGAACGAGAGGTGATCTTCCTATGAAAACTGCATCACATGATTATCAAGCAGAAACCAAAAACAACTCCCGAAAAGGTTGCCCAACTAGTTTATCTACCATATTGGGCTGACAGACACTGGTCTGGGGATAACAGGGTCGAGCACAGATTTCTCAATGTTACGCTGAAAAGTGCCACAAACACGAGTTATGTCTGCTGACAGACCACACTAAGGAGAATCATGACGAAGAAGGAGATGGTCAAGACAAGCGCTCAGACGGTCAAGGGTGTTGAAGGAAAGAAGGAACGGCATTTTTGACGAAGCATCTGTTCCGTTTTCAACAGAATCTTGACATGAAATATTTACCTTAAGTATACTAGGGTTCTTCTCTCCCTAACTCAGCCCCAAAGTAGAATTTCATACACCCACTCCCAAATCCTTTCCCGTAAAGGATGCTATTTCTGAGATCCTTTAAGAATCGTCCTCCAGCTCAGACCTTAATCTTGTAATCTTAACTCCTGTTTCCAAATATCCCCAACAGCAGCTGATCAAACAGCATCCAGAACAGCAATGGCAGCCATGGTGAATAAGGTCCCTGGTTCCTTTGGGGCAAAAGCCATGAAACATCAACGAGAAAGAACCTGAACGCTCCAGCACATGCGCCCCTAAATCCTGCTCTGCGGTGAGTATCAAACCTGCTCCTGGTGAAGATGATCACAGGGTAGGAGTGAAACACTCACCTGTCCTTGTAGTTTATCACAGTATCGATGATGGCGTTCATCTGCTTCGTCAGTTTGGGGGGATTTGGGGACAGTTTCTCAGCCGGAGGGCGGCCTCTTCTCTTCTTGGCCTTCTCCACATCTTCCTTTGCAGGATCTTTATCCACATTTCTTCGTCTTTTCCGCTTCTTGAGCCGTACTTCCTCTTCCATTTCTTCCAAATTGCCGTCTTCAATGGCCTGGCGTGGCAGGGAACGAAGGAGGAAAATTCAAGACAGGAGAATCACCAAGACAAGTTTAAAAAGGCAACCTTTTTAATAAGAATAAAATGAAACAGAAATAAAATAATAAAAAAAAAATGGAAGTTAACAGTAACCAGTCAAGTGAGAAGAGCGAAGGCCGCCATATTGAATCAACGCGTCTTTAAACCACGTCTAATCCGTGAACAAAATATGTTGAAAGCCGGAAACACTAATCATGAGAAGAAATGATGAGTACAAAAAGAGCTATACATTTAAGCGTCTGAAAGATAACTGAATCCAAATGAAATTTTAGCTCTATGTAAGAAAAAGACCTTAATTGTCTCATTACTATAAGGAAGGTGGGGGGGAATGGTAAAGCAAAACAAGGGGTTGGTGAAGGAAAAAAAAATCCCACTAAAAATACATCCTTACAATCACATAAGCTCTGACCCTCCTTGGAGGTTTTACATCAATTTACTCATGATTCACAACATAAATCAGAATTCCATCCAGATTTTGTTCTAATGTAGCAATTAGTAAACAAGGAAACAGGAAGTACAAAAGCCACATTCTAAATCGTCTGATAAGGAACACACACACTCACAAACAACAAACACTTTTTTTTTTTTCCAATTACCTGCAAACGCTTGCTTTAAACCACAGCCAGCAGCACTAATGCAGAGAGATAATAAAATAGCTATAAAAACAACCAGGTATAAAAGAAACCTGTTCGTAAATGGCTAAAAGATCCATGTGACAGACCCAGAAGTTTAAACTTTCTTTTCCCGCCCCCCCCAACCTGGTAAACCTCAGAACTTAAAAATAAAATTGCAATGAGGAAAAAAAAAGCAAAACGTAGATAAAAGGAAATTTGACCATGAAGAATTAAAAAACAAAACAAAACAAAACCTTTACATTACATTTCAAGATTGCTTTCTCACACAAAATAACTGATGTTATTTGTTCCTCCTGCCTCTCAATATTGCTTCCAGTATGCAAATGTTAATCAATCCTTTCTCGTAGCTGAAAGAGCCCTAATCATAAAGCAATTACCTTCATTTCTCCACAGCACCAAACATGGCTAATATTTATGATCATGTGAGTATAACAATCAATATAAAGAGTGATTACAGCTCAGACATAATTTCTTTCACTTGTGTACAATGCCTCCTGAAAAAGAAAGGTTTTATGAAGAAAACCTGGTGCAGAACACAAAACAACCTGGCATGTGAAAAATGCTGGTGGGATTAAAAGAATGTTTTCTATGCATCTTTCCAAGGTGCAAACCCATCAGAAGCAACATGCACACAGACAAGAATCCTAAGGGACAGTCTGAGGCCAGGCCTTAATAATCAAAAGACAATTTCCATCACGATCCTACAGTGTTCAGATAACCACTATGAAGGAGGCGAGATCTGATGAGTTATGAGGAAAAAGAAGAAGAGGAGAGAAAAAAAAGAAAAAAGAAAAAAAAAAAAAAAGCTCCACATTATTTCATTAATATTCATTTGCCTAAAAGCAGGACACCCACTATACAGCTAAACACACTACAGCTAAGCGAAGATGAAGAGAAGGAAATTGTCCCGCAAATCTTGGAGACGGAACATACTAATAATGAATTCAGCATGCAAGGCTGTCAACAGTTAATGGTACTGCTCTCCTCAGGCACCCAGTTGCACACAGAAATACGGAGAACACCGGCTTTTGATGTGTTACACACCTACACATGCCTGGGATGTAGTTCTACTGAATCTTCAAGACGGCAACGAAAAAGGATATTTACCTTACCACTATCAGCAGGCCGGCTATCGGAAATCACAGTTAGTGGGGATAAAATTAACAAGCCAGCAAAGCAGCGAGCTGCTAGTCTCTTCATCAGCTGATCAGGAAAAAAAAGAGAGCTGGGGAAAGGCTATGTTTTCATATACAAGTAATTTTATTTTACTGAAAATTTAATACTGAAAGGATTGTGGATACTCAAATCTGCTGTTTCATTCTACCTACTACAAGGCCCGAAGCCTTCCTCCTTCAGCCTGTTTTAATATTGACAACTACTTATCATATTTTTCCCCCCTTATTATTCCAGGCAGCAGAATTAGAGATTTTTTAGCTCAGATGGTTTCTGGTTCTTGCTCTCATTTTCACAATTAAGCCAATAAGAAAACAAATTAATATTCAAATTTATCTTACAAAATTAAAAACAATTTATGCTTTCTTTTTTTGTATTTTAAGCCTTATTTTAGTGCTTTTAAGAAAAGAGAGGCTGCATGTTTTTGGAGTAACCTAAGATGATTTTTTTTTTTTTTGGGTATAAAAGAATTTTTTTCATTAAATCCATGTCAGTAAAAGCAATGTGCATGTTCTCAAGTTCAAACATTTTAATACAATGTCCTCTTTCTCCTTAAAGAAAATCCCAAACAACTATGACACTTCCCTTTCAGTTTCCTGCTGTAAAATTTCTCATTGTTTTTCTTTTCAGTGGGGTACACGAAGAGGGGGGAAGTTGTGAAAAGGATAAGTCTAGGCTCACCCCCTCCCCTTAATTTTGAAAAAACAAAAAACAAAAACCCAAAACAAAAAAACGGAACAAAGCATAAGCTCGTGATATCTGGACTTCTCAATCTTTAAATCTGGGGGTGGCTAAGAAGCGAAAACGAATTAAATTGCAAAAAGAACTAGTGGAGACAATGTTTATGACAATTGCTAATACGTGCAGATCCGTATGAAATTTAGGTTTTGGAATCACAAGGAAACACACAAAGTACTGACCATTATTCCCCTTAAATTAAGGTTTTATGCAGGAATGCCGTCAGCTACAAAACATCTTCCCTCCTCCCCAAAGACCCCAAACACGTCCACATGTAGTACTTTATGTTCAGGGCTTTCTAAGGGTCTTTTTCTAAGGGAAATCAATTCGCTAAATATTTCCCAGTGCTTTTCGCACTTAAAGAAGTAGAGTAAGCTTACTCCTGCCTGGAAGTAAAAATTATTCATGGAAATTTAAAACTGTTCTTTTATTTTTTTTTAAAATTATTTATTAAACTGGCTGAACAGAGTCAACTCAGTGCTAGGGGTGGGGGGAGGCACAAAAAAGAAAAAAAAAACAAAAACAAAAAACAAAACAAAAAAAAACTTGCTACACAACGCTAAAGTACTACCCCGAAAAGAATGCCCTTCCAAACCTTTTACCAGCACAATAATGAAATAAATCACAGAAGCAAACCCCCAGTTTCCGACTGGTGACGTGTTGCGCAAGAGTGCGAGCCCTAATTCAACATACAGACGGCTCCCATGCTGAACTGCCTCTAGATTTAATGAAGTGAATAGGAAGGAAGTCGGGGGAAAAAAAGTGTACAAATAAGAAATTAACACTTTCCTTCCCTATCCGAACGGTGAGCTACAACTATGGGGAAGTTTGGTGAGGCACTTCTTTCCTTAAAGGCACACTGCACCCATTTGGCTCCGGATGTCACTGAAAAAACCCTTCTGGTGATAAAAATCCCCGGCCAAGTTAAAATAGTTAAGCATATTCCAGCCTGCGTTTTTCCTGAATGAAGCTGGGAATTACTCCTTCCTCCACTGGATGGCAACCTTTTCTTCCCCTCACCCCCTTCTTTTTGCTTTCTTTCTTTTCGTTTCTTTCTTTTTCTCTTTCTCGCTCTCGCTGTCTCTCTTTTTTAAGAATACATTTTCATGACACAGGATGTGCAGGGACGAGATACAGACGGGCTCCTTCTTCAATTAGCTCTTAAGAAAGCAGCGCGTAGGTTCTGATAAGAGAATGCAGGAGACCGTTGTGCAGGGTGAGCCGTTGGAGAGCAAACACTTTTGCAGCTTGCAAAAAAGCACATGGCAGACCCGACCGGGAAATCGCCCACACGTGGGTTTGGTCCGTGCCCCTCTCTGTCATCCCAACACAAGCTAGGTCTTTCAGGGAAAGACGGACAGTGCAGAAAGTGGGCATTATCCTTGTTCCTATAACCCTCTCTGTAACGGGGCGTTATTAAACCTGACTTCCCAGTAGGACGCGGGAGAAGGGAAGGGATCCATGGCTGTGAATAGGTAAACAGGGACAAGCAAACAAAGCCACAGGCAACTCTGGGGCATTGTTTCGCTGCCGTTGCCTTTTCCACTCGGGATCTCCAAGCCCACCACGCAGAGTGCCACAGCCCCCCCAACGGCAGAATGGACCATCTTAAGAAAAATAAAAAGGAGCAATTCTAAAGACCTCTAGACAATGCCTGGGAAATGTCTAGGATAGGAAATGGGAGAGTCCATATTCTAATACCTAACTCTGATGTTTAAATATCACAGCTTCTGCCCATGGCCAAGGTCTCTTGCTCTCTCTGTGGGGGTGGGAGGGTGGGGGAGGGGTCTCTCTTCCTTAGGAACTTGCATTAGATTCCAGAAGAGGATCCTAAATACTGCTGGGGTAGGGGGAGGGCTACAGATGGAGGGCTAAGCATTAAAGCATGTGGGTTAAGACAATTACAGCTCAATACTCTACTGCTTCCTGAAGACCACTCACACTTGGCTAAACTTGATTCTAATATTAGGGGAGGCTAACCCTCTCTTCAGCCCTGCCGAGACCCTGGAAGCCAGTAAGACAGGCAGGGATTCTCCAAGACAACCAGACTACCAGCAGTAGCAGTGGCCAAAAAAAAAAAAAAAAAAAAAAAAAAAAAAAAGTGGATTTTAAAAGAAACTTTAAGATTTCACATACAGGAAATTTTCTTACCACGGGGATTTTTTTTTTTTTTTTTAAATGATAGCAACAAATTGAACATGGAGCTCTTACCCAAAATGCCACCTCATTTTAGTCACTTGGTTGAATAAAGACCCTAGCACTCCTGGATACAGAATTTGAGACTTGGGGCTTGGGACAAATTTTAGGTTTTTTGATCATTACCATCCCTGAAAGCAACTGTTTGAAAATCTCGGCATAAAATCAAATTCCCTAGGTAGAACAAGCCAGACAGTGAAGGGACACACACTGTAGGATTCCACTTACATGAGAAAGAAGAACAGAGGTTGCCAGGCCTGGAGTGGAGGGGGAGTGGGGAGTTAGTGTTCAAGGAGTGCGGACTTTCGGGCTGGGATAGCGAGTTCTGCAGTACACAGGAGTGATGGTGGCAGAGCCATCTGCTAAAATGTACACTCGGAATGGTGAAGGGAGTCAATTTTGCATGATGTGCTTCTTACCACAACTGAAACAAGAAAAGTCACGGGGTTGGGGTGGGGGTGGGGGAACCCAGCTCTGTAAATATTTAAGAAACAAACAAACCCATCAACAGGTTCCTGCGTGTTCCTACCACCTCAACGCACCGTGCACAAGACCAGGGAAATCTTGCTAGCTTTCCTTCCAGCCTCAGACCTTCCAGCATTTTCAACAGGTTCCGTCTTGCCCTTGTCAGGGACCAGGAGCCTTTTCCAAAAATCCTTATCCATTCAAAGGTTATTAAGGTAATACCCAGGACGCATTTAAATACCTGCATAGAGGGGCCTATCGATTCACAGACTTTAGAGTTTTGTTAATAAATGCCTCAGATAGTGAAAGAAAGAGAGCAAAGAAGTAGTGGGATCGATACCCACATCCTCCACCAAAAAAAAAAAAAAAAAAAAAAAAAAAAAGAGAGAGAGGAGTTGATCTAAAAGGTTTTTTTGTTTTATTTTGTTTTTAAAGCATAGGTTTCCCCCCCTGCTACTGTGGTGCAATCAACTGATAACCTATTAATTCAGGGGACCCTCATTTCTTACTTTACTCAAGCCAGGCACCTGGGAGTTGGCCACTGAAGTGGACAGCACTGGCCATGAAGGGTAAGCGCCTGGAGCCCCCATATACCACATTCTCAGTACAGTGAGCTTTTCTGTTTCTTCCTCGACGACTTCAGATCACTTTTGCAAAAACAAACCAAGGTGCTCTCTTACCCCTAATGGCCTAAGGAAGCTACCCAAGGAAGCTCTGGAAGAAGGGAAAGGGGTGAGCTTATACAACTGAGACAAGGCAAATTAGAACTGTAGTTCAGGTAAAGAGCAATTCTGGGGTGGGAAGAGGGGAAAAAAATAAGGACAGACGTATAAAACTTATTTCAGCCACAGGATCAACCAAGAGCCCACAGGGTACGTTTTAGGGAGTACTGAGCCCGGGACTCTGTTCAGAGCAGGACTTTCAGATTTAGTAGAGGGCAGCCCCAGAAACATCCAGCCCCCTAGACCCTACCACATTACAAACACGAGGCATGGACACCTTTGTTCTCACAAATTAGGCACCTGCGATGTTCCAGCTCCCTTGGGTGGAACAAAGAACCGGAGAGAATTTGTGAACCAGCAAGAGACTTGGACAAACGATAGAGAATGAGAAGAAACACAGTTCTGCTTTCCGAGACCATGTGTCAGTGACTGTAACTCACGACCCACTCATCCCCCAAATGGGGCTTCTCAGGGAGGCCTGGGTCACCTTGTACTTCAGGGTTCTCAGTATATTAAAATAAAAAGAAAAGGAAATGCCAAAAGAAGGTAACAGATTGCGGCATAATTTCAATGCTTACAAAGACTAACATGATGTTTTTGAGATAGACAGGCGATGGACAATGACGGAGTACCACCTCCTCTGGAGGCCCTCGAGCCAAAGAAATGGTTCTCTTTGGGGCTTGCCTGGGACATGGGGCCCTCTTGAGGGCTTCTACACAAGACAGATTCTCAGAGCTCTGATCCCCCCACCACCCCCGTAAGTGAAAAGCATCAAATCCCAAATAAGAGGGAGGCTTAGAGTAGGATGCTTGTTCTGCTTGAGGTGGAGGCAAAGACCAGTAATTGACAAATTAAGGGAGGAGAACAGTAAATAGCACAAAGCCAGGAATCAACAGCACTGCAGCCTAAGGCCATCCCATAGAGGAAAGGGTCTCGGTTTCAGTCCATCTGAAGATAGCTGGCATTGGGAACATTTCAGCTGTCCCTACGACCAGTCATCATCACCAGCAGCATCCCCTACCCACGCATTTCCACAGTCGCCAGGCACTCCGAGCTACACACACATTTGCTCAGTTAACCTTGCACCAACACCAGGAGGCAGGTACGGTTACTCTTGTTGGGTTACAGGGGAGGAAACGGAGGCTCCCAGATCAGACCCAGGTGGGCAGCTAAGCCAGGATTTCAGCTCTGAAAGTTTGCTGCATAAGCCGCACACCCTTAACCATGGTATTGGCTACTTTATAGCACGAATGAAGACTGGGAACCATCAGGTAAAGTGTAATTATGCTGGCTAGGCTTAGATGAATAATGCGTCTGAAGACATAACAGGTTACATCTTAATAAGACGGCACACGCGCACACACACACGCACACACGTGCAGTTCTTGCTTTGCACGGCAGTGTGGGACCACAAAGATGACCGTGAGAGGTGAAACTGCAAAAAGCCAGCCTGACAATCAGGAAACGATGATTATCCCCTGCCCCTTGCAAATGCCCGTTGAAAAATTTAGAACTCTCATTACGCGGAAGAAAATGTAAAACACAGTAGCATGAATACCTATTTAGCAGATGGACTTAAAACATTTAGAAACGACCAGTAAGAGGTTTTGTTGTTTCTGGGGTACAAAAAAAAAAAAAAAAAACTTATCAGTTTTGTACTCCATCTGCCCTCTTCCACTCATTAAATAATCTAGGATACAGAAGAAGCCTCGTTCCTGGGCCTTGGCAAATTGCCAAGGATCAGCTCCCAACATTTTACCCTCTGCCCTTCCGATGCCCCGCAGTATCTCAGATGAGCCCTTTGGTGGGGAGGGGATGGCTGGTCTCTTCATGCCTTTCTTTAAGCGCTTTTCCCCATTCACCTCGCTAAACTCGTCTTCAACAGAAGTTCTTCCCGCTGAGAATCCAGATCCTTCCACACGGGCTCTCTACGACCTCACAGCTTCCTTTGGTTCTCCATAGAAGGGGCTTCCAGGAAAAACCTGTCTCCCCAGCCGTCGAGACTGGAACGATCAGGGGAACCTGCTGCCCGAAGTCATCCCTGGAACCTGGGGACACACTTCACAGCAGTGCCCTCGTCTGCCCGGGACGGCACCACCGACCCACTTAGGTCACACGGATTTCGGCTCCTGAAACCATGCAACCAGCCCTTTCCAGCAGAAAAGGCTCTTCTGTCCTTGTCATCACCATTCTCTTTCAACGCACACATTCGCTGCAACAGTCTGGCCTGAACACCAGCCAAGGGGACTGGGATTTATACACACACACACAAGTGTTCCACTCAAACTAAATGCTCCAGTTCAGTTTCAACTAAAATACACGGAGAGGACTTGAGCTTGGGTGTTTGTTTTTAATATTCACCGACTTTTTCCAATAGTTTTTTAAGAGAGCATGAGGAGTGGGTGGGGTAAAGGAAGAGGGGGAGAGAGAGAATCCCCAGCTGGCTCTTCGGCTCCAGAGCGGAGCCTGACGCTGGGCTTGACCTCACAACCCCAAGATCATGACCTGAGCCAAAACCAAGAGTTGGACGCTTAACCAACTGAGCCACCTAGGCGCCCCTTCCGACATGGTCTACAGCGGAATTTCCTGCAGGACTCCTGGCTTCACGCCTGGTGCCACATTTCCAAACCCTCTAGCCACCTCCAGTTTCACCTTCTGTCCTGTTTTCTTTTTTCCACCTCACTTTCGCCTTTGGGGGCCAATTACCACTCTTGATCATCTACTCAGTGGGAATGTCGTGTGGGTCTGTCACCGGGAGACAAGGAGGCACCACAACCCCATGCTTCATGGACGGTCCTTGGACTGAGCCACAGCTACTCTGTGACCAGTCACCAACACACTCTGCAAGAAGGGATGGGAACGGTCTCGGATCATGACACACACCTGTTCACGGACACAGCACAGGCCAAACAGCCAGTAGCAAAGTCTGTACTTGATACGATGACACGGTATAGCATGCTGTTCCACGTCCCCTCCCGAACTCATACTGGGCGGTCCTAACCCTGGGCGTGCCTCAGAATGGGGCTGTGTCTGGAGACAGGGCCTTTTGGGAGGTAATTAAGGTAGAAAGAGATCACTCAGGTGAGCCCGAATTCAGCACAACTGGTGTCCTGGTAAGAGGAGGAGACTGGAACACAGAGGGAAGGCCACGGGAAGACACGGGAGAAGCGGGTGGCAACTGTAAGCTGAGGAAGGCTGTAGCAGAAACCAGCCCTGTGGACACCTTGATCTTGGACTCTAGCCTCCAGATCCACTGTAAGACACCCAGTTTGTGGCATTTTGTTCCTGCAGCCTCTGCAGACCAATTCATATGGTCACTGGAATTTCTGATTGGGGACTGAGGTTTTTTAAGTCCGTCATGGTCTCTGTCACAGAAATGGGTGTGTTCGGGAAGGACGCTGCCTGAGGACCACCTCCAAGAAACTGAACTTCTGTGTGAGTAAGGGACAGCAGCTGCTGTGTCTCACGTTGTCCTAGAATCTAAGAGAAACTGTCCTGCCCGGACCCGGGCTGCCGAGTTCTGTGTCAGGGAGCCTCTCCCAGGCCTGGTCTCACCCGGTGGAAGTGGGACCCGTGCCCTGTGTTCAGGGTGGCCTGTCTTCAGCCTTGTGTGGGGCCTGGCAAGAGGATCTCGGCATTAGCAGACAAGCCCCCAAATGAGTTCACTTCTTTTAGGAATTTGGACTGCAAGCATGAAAGAGGGAGTCCCATGGGTGTGAGAATGGAAAATGAATGAAAGAAACAAAGAAAGACGCTGGTTCCAGCTATGCACAGACACATACCTGTAACGGACTAGACCCATGCGGGTACACGCCTGCATCCACACGTAAGTGTGCACACCCACACACGTGCACACACACACCCATGCAGAGAGACCACTAGAGCATCAGCAGAGGAGCACCCAGGCCAAGTTCAACTTGAGAATCAACTGGGGCCCATGCAGTCATAATTTCAGATTTAGACCTGCTCAAGGTACGTCTACGCAGCACTTCTAAATACACGTAAAGCTGTTTGTCAGGTGGGACTCTCCTCCTCTACTTCATGCAGGGCCAGTAAAGCTAAAAATTCTAAAAGGAATTTTGAGCCCCGATGAGCTATAAGCTCTAGGTGTTCTAACACAATCTGTCATGCAATAAACCTTGCAATGAGTCTGTAATTTTAAAGCACAAAGAAACAAGAACAGGGGTTAAGACAGACCAGGTTTTAATAACAAACATGCTTAGCACTCCTCTGGCTTTGCACAGCTCCCAGGGCCTCCTGGGGTGCAAGCCAGAGTTTTGCTGGGAAATGATGGCTGGTATGTGTATGGGCTGTGCTGGGGAGCAGTAGAGGCAACATCAGGAGACTGGGTCACCTGAAACGTGATCAGTGATGTGCCCAGTGTGGATGCACACAGGGGCTGGCTCTACCTAGCAGGGACATTTACTGCAGAAAATCTCTCCTAATTGCATTCTAAGAACAGAGCACAGAGAAAGGGAATTTAAGGGGATGCACAGCTCTCAGTCATTAGATCTGAAGAAGGTAAAAAGGCTCCTTCAATCCACTCCACTTAAGGCCCTGCCCACCGAGAGGACCTCCTGTTCGCTCCACCTGTCATGTAGGCCAAGAATCAGTTGTGTTCCCAAAGATGGAGATGCCAGTTACGCTGTTATCGGAACTACGTAATGCAACTGGAGATTACGTGAAACGAAGCACGATTGTGAAAAGACACGGGGCTCTGATTTCAAAGAACAGGGAGGACGGTGAAGACTGTAAGAGGGGAGTGGCTTACAACACAGAAGGAAACACTGCTGACTTTGGCAAGGGCTAGACTCTCTTAACGTGGGGGGAGTCTGCACTCTGGGAGCTTGTAAGGACTGAGATTCTCACGCAGGTGATGGAGGTGATCATTAACTAGACTGGGGAGTGCTTTCAGAATGCATGCTTGAGAGGTCTTCTAATCTCATTACTCATACCTCAGTAAAGCTAACCTACCAAAAAAAAAAAAAAAGATTTTAAGAATGCCAAAACTGGAAATCCTAAGTGAAACATAATAGGGTTACTTATGCAAAGAAGACTAGTCAGCAGACTCCAAGAGTCAACTTTAGCCTTAAGTAAAAATGTGGCAAATACACATTATGTTTTCTATTAAAGGTTTCGTCTACTTTAGGCGACATTTTCTCAGCTTACTATTTTCAGTGACCGACCCGCTGTGGATTATGATTATTTCAGTTAAGAAGGCTTCTTTTCAGAGTGGGAGTCAAAAGGAAAGTCACACTACCTTGCTTGTTCTTTCTTGTCATTCAGCCTTTTTTCCCCGGCAGTAAGATCTCAACAGCTGGATTCTGATTTTTCCCTAAGCAGTTGTGGGCTACGTCTCATTGGCCAGATCTTCAATCTTTCTTTCATCAGGTTACTGCCCGACTCAAGTTGCAGGGCGATCCTCAGAACGCCAACTCCAAGTCTCCCCAATCTGATCTCACCCAACCCGGCTGGCCATTACCTCCTGACCCGTGAACACCCCACACGAGACAGGAGCAGAAAGCCAGGACCCGACCCTACTGCGCCGTATTTATCCTCCCCCTTCTCGATTTCTCTCACACTTCTCACCTGGAGCACCTTTCCCAATCCCTCGTACCTGTGCACGTTGTGCCAAGCATCAATCATCAGCTCGTTCCCTGCTCAGGGTCTTGCCCAGCCGTAACCTATCACTCTGATCTTGTCCTTACCAAGGCCATGCCTGATTTCTCTCCGTTCCCCTATGCAGCTAGTGCAGATCTTAGGGAAGAAAAGCTAAGTAGTATAAATACCATGGAATACAAACTGAACTTTTAGGCAGGGTCCCCTGGGAAAACTGCTCATGGCTCTACACCTGGTTACTGAACACCAGCCGTGAATTCAAGCATCTCTGTTCTAGATCTTTCTGTGTTCATCTTCAAGGACAAAATCATAAACTCTAGCATCGAACTTGCTGTGTCTTCCCTCTGCCTTCTCCTCGCTCACTTGCCCTGTACTGCCAACCTCTGGAGTCACCTGAACGAATGACTCTATTTCCTGAGCACAAGGGAAAACCCATTAGCACCCAGGACAGGACACTGAGATTTTCCAAAAGTTGCACAAAGCTTCCAAATCCCCCTATTAGTCTGGTCTTTATTTCCTTCTCCACTGCTCCTTATTTAAAATCTCTCCCTATAATGCTACAGTCTTGGGTTTCCAGCTTTTCTCACTACCTTTTTCTCTCCTTACTCGCGGATTCCCCAGGTTTTATTTTTGGCCTTTGTCTCTTTTCTCCTGCTCATGACAGTCAACATGCGGTGAAATGTGGCCAGCTGCCCCAGGTCCGCAATGGACATCACTGGTGCCTAGAACGGCAGGTGCTGAGATGTCTCTTAATAGTCCTTGGAGTACGGGCTACTGGAGAACTTCAAAACCTCTCTCCGGTGGGTGGGAGGGGAAGATATGACGTTATTTTGGGAAGGCTTTGGCCTCCCCACTTCTACAGCACGGTTCCTGGCAGAATTCCTTCTGCTGAGCAACCTGGTCACAGACCCTCGACCCGCAGGGTGGTGGGTGCTTTCTGAACAGCCCCTTGCCACTGGTGACAGGTCCTTGCAAGAAGCAGGGTCCCCTGGAGATCCAGATTTCCCCTGGCCTCGCTGTTACTTCAATGCACATGGCTTCAAACCTTCTCTCTGCAGCCTGTACTGGCTTTGGAGTTACTAGTTGTGATTTCCAATATCCCCTCAAATGGCCCAGCTCAAAGTCATCGCTTTTCTCCCAGAAGAGCAAATATTTCTCCCTGGATCTCTCTGTCTCATCAAAGGGCAGCATCATTTCCCCCCAGTTATCCAGACTTAAAAAAAAAAAAAAAAAGACCTTTAAAATCATGACTTTCCCTCCTTACAGTCAGGCAGGCCTGCCCGTCACTGCGGGCTTTACCTCTGAAAGAGTTCATTCCCTTCTGTTCATTCTCCTCTCGCACGAGCAGGGTCAGCTATAATGGCCTCCCTATGGGTTTTTCTTGCCCTCTCTCCTGGGCCCTAATTCATCCTTTACAAAGCCAGCGGTTATCTTCTTTCTGCTTAGAAGGAGGAACGCACATTTTTTCTTACACTTCAGAGCCTATGGTCTTTCTACGGAACAAAGTAAAGCCTAGAGTAAAGCCTCCAGGGAGGGCCCTACCTTAATCTTTCTCCTCTACTCCTATCCCTACAAAAAACCCTATAAAAACACGGTGCTCCTAACACACAAGGTCGCAGAGGGAGGAGCCACACATTTCCATGCCTCAGTGTGGCGCAGAGCCTGGAACTCTCCTTCTGAGCCCCCGTCCTCCACAAATCAGGCTCCTTGTTCAAAGAAACAGCTAAAACGTCCCTTCCTTCATAAAATCCTACAGGACTTCCTCCTTCCCTTGTACTTTTTACAATATATCACACATACTTTTGTTCACTGTTGATTTAATTTTGCTTTGTATGACTTTTGTTCTTCTCTCAAAATATACCCGAATCTCCTATCAGTCTGACATCTCTTTGGGAATTAAAAAAAAAAAAAAAAAAGTCCCCTAAATCAAAATGTAAAGGCATTTAGATTGATGCCTTACTCACCAGCAGGGCCCAAAAATCTTGTTGCAAGAAAATTAAATCTTTGCTCTTTTTTCTTCTGCTTTCTCAAAGTAGCAGGGCTTATCAAGGAAGCACATTGTAAGGCTGTTTGAGGAAGCTCCACAATTAATACGGTGAATTAAAAGAAGCCAGACAAATGGGGCAGAATAAGTATTTTTGGCTTCTATTCACCCTGGTCCAAACTCCCTCTATAAACTGCCACTATTTTATTTTTAAATTTTATTTACTTATTTTAAGTAATCTCTGAACCTGAAGTGGGGCTCAAACTCGCGACTCTGAGATCGAGAGTCACACGCTCTTCAGACTGGGCTCAGCCAGGGGTCCCTAAGCTGCCTTTATTTTAATTGGTTATTATACCATCCTGTGTCTTGCTCCGGCTTTGGGAGTAAAACGGCCCAAATAAGAGAGCCTCACCGGCAAAAAGAACGCGCTAACCTGGAGGAACACCCAAGACCAGCCCCTCACTTGGTGAAAAGGCAGAGGCACGTGTGCAAGCCCAGCAGCGCATGCAAGGAGGAGGACCGGGAGGGGCTCGGACCTCCGGGGGGACGGAGAACAAGACAAACAAGACGGGATAGAGAGTCCCACCACTGGGAAGATGGAGGCCGCAAGGAGCGCCCTCTTGAGGACTGGCGGGGCGAGTCATCTTTGCCAAGCGCGTCTTAACACTCATTCCACCTAAAGGGCTGTCTTCAGTTTCTCTAGATGTAAGTGCGCCCAGGGTCCTTAAGAGACTCGCCTGTCGCCCATCTGTCTTGAGCTCCTGCACCTTGTCAAGAAGCAGCTGGAATTCACACGCCAGGAAGAGGTCAGCTCAGTGGGCAAAGGGGCTGCCAGTCAGGATAGGATTTGTCTTTTGCCAAAACCCCACAGTCCCGCAGACCTGCCCTGATAGGCATTTTCAAAATCTACAGGGCGATAAAGTAACTGAAGGTTCAGCATTCATCCAACAAATCTACCTGCCGTGTAGTAAATGCTAGGTCCAAAAACCAGCTCCTTGCCTATGAGGCTTAGTTCCTCGTCTGTAAAATGGGCAAGATACTAGCTATTCCGAATACGTAAGGGGATGAAATCGAGACAGAGATTGAGAGGTCCCAGGCTGGCACTGTCTGGAACAGAGGGGGAGAGGACGGTGGAGGAACCAAAAGTCCTGAAAATTCCAGGGGAAGGCATTTGGGTGAAGAATTCAGACCTGGCAACTAAAAAGGAGACAGTATTTTTACATCAATTATATACCAGAGAAAAGAAAATACATCGGTCCTGCAAAGGGGAGTGATGGGAGCCCGTTTTGCAGGTTAAAAAAGAAAAAAAAAAGCACCAGCTATATGACATGGAGAGGTAAAAGCAAGAGGGGGGAACAGCCTGTGAAATCTGAAGTAGAGACTTGAAAACTCTGTTTATGGAGCAGCAAAAATCACTATCCCAGTGTGGGAAGGCATGCCCCCACGTATCCCTTAATGGCTTTCAAAAAAAAAAAAAAAAAGTTGTTTGGCACAGGGCGCCCTGTAAAATAGGCTGTTTTTAAACCAAATGGAAGGACATGCAAATATTATTAACGGCAGGCTGGGGCTTGATGGATATCGCCGGCTGGGATTTATTGAAACGGCTACAAAAGAGCTCAGCCTCGTAACAGGTTAAAAATAATTCTGGACGTAATGGCACTGAAATAACCCCCGGCCATGTTTGCCTTGGCTACTTTTCCAACCTGGGGACGTGAAGGTCAGGGAGATCACAGGTGATTCTGTGTTCTTTCCCTCGATCTTCTGTATTTCTTGTTACGCTTTTACAACAGGGAAAGATGCCTCCCAAAAAGCTGTTTTCAACTTTGCATTAAAGAGAAAAAAAAAAAAAAAAGCAAAGCTCCAAGGGTTTTGGGATGCGGATTATAAAAAATGCAGAAAGATAACAACTAAGAAAACAATCATCAGATTCGTGTAACAAGACAAAATGGCGAGTGAAACCCTAAACTGCATTTATTACTTCTCTTGCAGAATCTGTATTGATGACAGGGAATCCCTTGTGGGGTTGACACTGAGGTCTGCTGGACTCCAAGTACCTTCCTCTGCCTTCCAGTAGTATCCCCTGACACTGGTGTACTGATTTTTTAAAAAAATTAATACGAATGCAAATGAATTTGTTCTTGATAATTTGGGTGGGAGGGAGGACCTGTTATGTGTCCACGGACAAAATAGGTCCCTTTGGCACCTGTTAGGCATGCTGTTCGGTAGTTGCCGGGGACTCAAAAAAAACGAAGGGGTTGGGTGGTTTCTTCTTGACATCAAAGTGCTAGAAAATTCTTGGTCTCATTCTGCAGAGAATGGCAGAAGTCCCCAGCTACCTGTGTGGGGAAGGGAACTCCATATGGCAGGCAGGTGTGTCCGTCGTGGCCACCACCACACTGGTTTCCCATCCGTGATGTCCCATGGACGCGGTTCAACTCTCTGAATGCGGCCAACAAGGAGATCGTCCCAAATGCTGGACCATGTCCTGAGGCCACCAACACGATACAGGACCCTGTGTCAAGCCCTCATTTTCAAGACAAAGCCTTCCCAAGGACAAGGAGCAAGTCTCTCACATATGTGCCTCCAAGTTTTAGGGCCAAGTCTCAGAGCTGGAACCAGACCAGGGTAAATCCAGAGTTCTCTCCAGGGTCACCAAAGGCAAAGTCAAAGACGGGCAGGGCAGGAAAGACGGGACCATGTACTCTTCCTCACCCTCATCCCTCTCAGGGAGGTGAAATGACTTATCCGAGATGTCACGTAGCAAAATGACGACAGATCTGGAACCAGACCTCTGAGATCCTGGTGCCTGAGCCCCCCCTTCCTCCCACTAAGTTATCAAAGGCAACATGGAAGAGAGGAATAGATCCCCTGACAACCTCGATAAAGTTCTGAAGATATCCTTTTAAATAATCTGTAGGACATCTTTAGAAAATACCCTACACAAGGTCCAAGGGAAGGCTATTTTAGAAAACGGCACCTGCATTAGGAATATGCTTTCTACAAAGGACACTGAGCACCGCGATCTTAAATATTGTATGTCAGGAGGAGTGGCAGAGTAAGCTTTGCCCGGAGCAGAGTTTCATGGTCCCATCTACAATTTTTTTTTCATGAATTCTGACAATCCAACATTCTCTAATAAAAAATAAGAAAGAAACCCTAAGAAAATATAGAAGTCGAAGGCCTTCTGCTTAAAACAACATGCTCTCTTGGGTACTTTTTTGTAGGAAACTAAACATGAAACCCCAGTTAATGTAGCGCTTCCTTTTTGTCTTTTAATTTGGAGTTAGATTGGGTGTATTACTATGGGTTTTGCCAAAAAAGAAAGAAAAGGTCGGAACTGGTAGGCAGTTGTGAAATCTACGGCCGTCTGCAAGGCAGAGGAGGCTGCCGCAGGAGAGTGGCGATTGTACTTTTGGGTGCAAATTTAAGTGATCTTCATTACGGGGCTCTGAAATGAGAACGGCGCCTGCAAATTCTTGAAAAGCTCACGAGCGCTTCTGTCGGAACCGCATGCCTTTTGAATTCTTTTAAGGAAGCAGTCTTTCTGAGAAGACACAGATCACTGGCATCGAATGGGAAGAATGCCAGCAATGTCTACCTTGACCCTCATGAGTCAAAAAGCACAGGATTCACTCATTCTGCCGAAAGGACACAGACTGCGGCCACATCTCCCGCAAGCCTGCATTTCCGGCGGGTATGCTTGCTTAGTCATGTATTCATAAGGTGCTTACTGCGTGCGGGGCGCTCTCATGCTGGCCTGTGCTAGTGCACCAGGCAGGCGAGGGTGCTGGCTTTCTTTGGAGCCTCATACTCGTGGAAGGAGACAAGGAGCTCGCCTTCGCACAATGGCAGGGCCATGCAGAAAACTGGCTTAAGTCACATGACAGACACTGGCTGGGCCTGGCGATTTCAGCTGGTGTGGTCAGGAGGGATCTCTCCGGAAAGAGACCACTAGGACAAGGAGACAGCCATGTGTGATGGCCTGGGAAGGAGGCTTCCTGGAAGTGCAGAGGACCTGAAAGACAGCCCAGCGTGACAGCCCCCTTGAGAGCAAGGGGAGAAGTTGAGGCCAGAAAGCCCCGGGTCACAGACCACGCTGAAGTGTTTGGGTTTTGTTTTGTTTGTTTTTTAATTGTATTTATATATCTGAGAGAGTGAGCGAGAGAGAACACGAGTTGGGGCGGGGGGAGGCAAAGGGAGAGGGAGAAGCAGACTCCCTGCTGAGCTGGGAGCCTGATGTGGGGCTTGATCTCAAGACCCCGGGATCATGATCTGCGCTAAAGGCAGATGTTTAACTGACTGAGCCCCCTGGGCGCCCTAAAGTGTTTGGGCTTAACTGCACTTGCAATAGGAGGCTGTGGCGGCGGTGGGAATGGGGCAGGGGTGGGGATATGGAGGGGCAGGGGGAGTGGGTGGGGGCATGGTGGGGAGGAGGAGGGGGAGTAGTGGGTAGGGCGTGACAGGGAGCTGGTGTCTGCTTTGGCAGGTAGACCCTCTGACCTCTCAGGGTAGCCACGGAATGGCTGTGAACTAAGAGGAAAAGCCATCCCGCAAAGCCAGGAATCAACGCATTCTGCAGGCCTCAGCACCTAACGACCTGCATCGCCTTTTCTTTACTCAAAGGTACGGGACGTGCTGTTGTTCTCCTCCAGTGGGGTCCAGGGGCACAGGGGTGGCCATCAGAGGCTTGGATCTCCCAAGCAGGTGAACTCGCCTTCCCCTTCTGGAGGGCATGGAGGGGGAGCTGCCTTTCCCTCCTGTGGGGGAGGGAAAATCCTAAGCGGGGTCCCCAGAAGCAGGACACTAACCCTAACAAAGTAGGATCCACATCGCTGAAACTCTGCTCATGTCTTGAACAGTTCAAGCTGTACAAGTCAGAGCATCTCACAATCTATTTTAATCTCTATTAATTCCCATCTGTGTACAGTTGGAGACCGGCTCTCGACAAGCTCTTAAAGGTGGCTAAGTGTGCACTATTATCTCTAATAGCGTCTCTCAAATCTGGCTCTTAATTGCACTAATAAGGCGGGCACCGCTCTGCCGGTAAGGAACGGAAACTTGACAATTAACACCTTGTTTTCTGGTCCGTGCACAGAGCGGCTCAGCCTCCTCCATGTTGGAGAAATGGGTGTCACGTTGAATTTGCTTTTAAGCAGCCTCTGTGCATGGCCCTGCTAGTAGGAAAGCAGAGGGGGATCATTCTTTTTTTTTTTTTTAATTATTTTTATTAACATATATATTATTTGCCCCAGGGGTACAGGTCTGTGGATCATCAGGCTTACACACTTCACAGCACATACCCTCCCCAGTGTCCATCACCCAACCAGAGGGGGGTCATTCTTAAAACCAGAGCACAAAGTGAAAGTCAAAGCAGCTTCACGTGGTTTTAGAGGTTGTGGAAGGGACCCTGCGAGTCCAAGGTAATACAGCTCACTCAACGCAGGAGGCCCAGGGTCCCATCCTCAGCAGGTGGCAGGGCTGGGACCCACGGGCCCCGTTCCCGACGCTCTTCTGCAGACATGGAGGATTAAGTAGAAAACCCCGCAGGACAGAGAGCTCACAGCTGAGTGTGTAGAGCTTGCGGGGGCTTGAGGAGAAGAGGCCCATCCCACCACCTATTCAGGAAGCCCCCATCTCCTCCTCTTTAAGTCCATTAATGAGCGGGGATGGGAGCCTCTTTCATTTCCCCTTTCCCTTTCCCCGGTCGCCCCAAGCCCTATATTCAAGACATACAATGGAAATGGTTTGCGTTTTTTTTTTTTTTTTCCCTCTTTTACTATTACTTATCAGGTTTATTCTGACATAATTTAATTCCTTTTTTGTGATAGGCAATTTGTTTTCGGAACCCTTCTTTTATGAGCCAGGTTAAGCGTTAAGACATTTAAACTTCAGAAAACTCTACCAAGTACATGCTATTGTCCCCCACCCCATTTTATGGCAAAAGCTACAAGTTATACTCAGCACGCAGACTTGCAGGCTAATTATAATTAGACAGAGCTGGGATTTGAACCCTGGGTGATCAGATTCCAAGGCTTCCGTTTTTGGACCACGATCCTAAGCTATCCAGGTACACGATCACCAAAGTCCCAGTTGTGACGCCCACCCAGATGTGGACACAGGGGTGGTAAAATCATCCTGCCTTGCCTCTAACTTCCCGACCAGCACCTTCCCCCACCTCCACCATGAATGAAATCATTGCAGAATGTGTACCTGTATCACAACGTCAAATCATATGCCTTAAGTATATATACTTTTTTACCTGTTAAGGATAAACAAAGATTTTCTTCCTGCAGCCTTACTGATTAAAGAAAACAAAAGTTAAAAAAAAAAAAAAGTACGGGACAGGAACCAAATCTTGATTTCAAAAAAGCAGACATATTTCTGAAACCATCAATTTCTCCGCAGGAGTTGGCTCCACATAAAGATAAGGCAAACTTACTCGGGCTTGTACATATCTGTAAGCCCGATCCAATTTCCCATGGTTACTTTTCCATGCCTGAATTACTTTTCTGAGCTGAATCCCTATTTCAAAGGATAGAACTTGAAACCAGAAATTCCACGCATCACAGTTTTAAAAACTGAGCAAAACAAGTCTCTCCTGCTTCTCAACCTGTAGTATTTTGTTTAGTTGACCCTTGGAGGACTATCTCTTCTACCGAACTTACCCTACTGAATTCTGACAAAAGGGAGCACATTAAGGTCCAAGTGCTGTGAAAACAATCTAGCCGGGATTTGGATTTGAGCATAAAATAAAAACTGTGGAAAAGTTACCAGAATTCGTTTATTATTGTCAAGCATTTCCCCACACAACTCAAACTCTTGCCACTAATCATTTCAGTACTTCCTTCCTAAAGTACAAAGAACAGGAATTTGGCAAAATCCAAATCTATTTTCTAGGTCCTTAGCTCTCCCTTGTGTATAAAAACGGAAATGCAGCTTGCTAGAAATTTTGCCCCAGTATATCAGATGACCCAATTTTAAAAGCTAGAAAATGCCATTTGATTAAAAAACAAACAAAACAAAAAAATAAATAAAAACAAAAAAACCCATGTTTACGTCTTACAGCAAAAAGCAAAGAAAGATTATTTAAAGTGACAAAACAAAGGCAACAAAATGTTAAAAGCATTCTGCACATTATACTTTTGATAAAGAATCCCAAAAACCAAAAACAAACAAACATAAAGTCTTGTCGGTGTAAGATATTTTAGGAGAAAAGGGACATTTCACAGAATCACAGGTGCTCTCAGCTGGGATTACAGTGAGGAGTTTCCAGCCCCCGTCTCTGATTTCAGGTTGGATTGTACTGAATCCAGACCAAATACAGGAGACACTATACTGTTTCAGAGATTTCTAGAAATTTCTCTCGAGAGGAAAAATCCTCTTCCGATGGGTGACAAGACAGTTCGCTCTTTCTCCTTGTGTATTTCAACAGAATTTCAAATACTGTGTTTGAAATTCCAACTTCTTTAAACTTTCTTGGTACTTTTTCCAGTTCTTTGATTTCTCTGCCTCTCCCCTGTAGTTTTTGACATGGGCCGCTGGTGATGGAAAGCCAACCAGGGGATCTTATCCTGTTTCCGGCACCCTGGTGTTACGTAGCTTTTTAAGACACCCCCAGGTAAATTCCCTTGAGAAGTGTTGCATTTTACCTACTGATGACCCCCACTACTGTATGGTTTAAGACTCTCTTACTGTTTCCCCCACTTCAAGCTGCGGGAAGGAGAATCCCCCCAAATCCTCTGAGTGGTCAGAAGACAGGACCAGGAGAGGTCCCCACTCGAGCACAGAAATCATGGGGAGCTTGGGCTATGACTTGGCTGGACAAAGAGGGCATTCTCTGGGTTGCCCTTCCTCTCTGGGCTGCCGTTCCTCTCAGGGCTGCCATCTTGAAATCCCAAATCGTCTCAAACCAGCTGCATCTATCCCTAGATTGGAAAATGGGAGGAAGTGAGTCTTAGCCCGCTCTTCCTTGTAACTTGGTTTGGGGCCCAACTGCAAAAACAGGGCACTGCAGACACAGAGATAACTTCCTTCATCACTGGGAGCTTCTACAGGATACCTAAAAAAGCATCCTCCTCCTCATGCAGGAGGACCACATAGAGAGACACCAGTGAGTAAGAAGGACCTGCCAAATTACTATTTCAAGACTCTCACATCCATTGCGATACAAAAGAGTACTCTTCAAAGTTCGTTCCTTCTATCTGGTTGGCAATTAAATATTACACAGAGCACATAATTTAGTTTGCATTCCAATTATCTTCCAGTGCTGTAGGGTACAAATCACTCACTCGGCAATTAAAAACATTCTGGGATGTCACTAAATGTTTTAAGGGAGGGAAGGATGCTGAAGTTGGCAGAAGGACCAAAGGAACAGGAAGAAGAGAAAAAGCAAGGACTCCAGGATGCACCCTCGGCTCAGCTTTTAGCTTTGTAATCCACGTCCCCCCGCCCATTTTATGGAGCCCCTGCCCCCGGTAGTGATGACAATACTGGAGACATCACAGACAGCGCGCATGGCTGGAGCTAAACCGAAAAACCTGTCCCCCTGGGCTCATCAGACGTCTGCCAATTCAGGCTGATGGAACGCCTGCTCTCACACGGAGACACACAGAGATATTTTTCCAAGAAATTATCAACACGAGCCAACTATTGTGTATGCGCACGCGCGCGCGCGCACACACACACACACACACACACACACGCAGTACGCAGTGCAGCCCAGTAATCGCCTTGGGTCCACCATGGGAAAAGCTCTGAAATGCTGATGGAGACCCTATTTTTAAAACCGCGTTCATATTCTCTTTTACGCTTTCTAAAGGCGCCACCCACTGCCTTTAGAAGGATTAGGATAAAGTTGGTATGCAAGAGGAAAAAAAAAAACGACTGATACCAGCGCCTTCCAAAAACGGATTTGTGAGCCCACCATCAGACAGCAGGCTAAATCAGGATTTGTGGAGGGAGAGGCGTCTCCTCAGTTGCAAAGTCTCTTTGGGATCAACAGCGGTGCCTGGGGGACGGGGATCCTGAGAACCACTAGAAGCCACTGGGTTGGCCCCTCTGGCCAGTTGTGTAGGGGAAGTTGCTCAGCATATGTGACAGGAAGGCAGGGCAGGGCGCCTCCTGTGTTGGCGGGAGTGAAGAGGAAGGGAGGTAAGAGGTCAAGCTGGAGGGTATTGCCACCTGTTGTATCATCAAGAATTTGTCTGGTATTTGTCCTGGCATGCTGGCAAGGAGCTTCTAAAGCCCTTGGAATTTCCGGAGTGGTGGTGGTGTCTTTGTTATGCTAATGAGGTGCCCAGAGAGGGCCCCCCAGAGGGCTCCACGATGGGGGCTGTCACCAGGAGGACCAACTGCTTGATGACATGGTTGGGCTGTGGAGCCAGGCGGACCTGGGATGGGTGGAGGACGGGAGGGGAAGGTCTAATCACCCAGCTAATGATTTTATTTTATTTTATTTTATTTTCCCTCAGCAAATGATTTTCATCATTTGTGCCTACATAGTAAGAGCCCTGGGTAAAAACTCTGGCCACTGAAGGTCAGTGGCGCTTCCTGCTCAGTGAGACGCACTGATGTGCCAGGAGGGTGATCTGACAAGGACAGGGCAGGAAGGGGATCTTTGTCTGCTGCTTATACCTCACCCTCCCTATGCCTGTCTTCACTGGCTGGTCCTCACTTGGGTCTTCTGTCAGAAAACTGTGGCCACAAGTAGTGCTTTTCTGAGTTCCATTAATCATCACAGCAAATTACTGAACCTGAAGGGCTCATGAGAACCCCTGCACTTACAGCCAGTCAGTCAGGTAGTGGAGGTAGCCTGGGGACCCCCAGAGTGCAGCGGGTGGGGGGAATAAGCACGGCCTTGTTGGGGCCTGAGTCCGTTAACTTGTGGCGTCTGTGCCAACTCTGGGTAGTGAGCCTGGTTGGGTTGAAATGGAATAATTGCCCGTGAGGGTCCAAGAGTGGTGTGTTTGAGGGGTTGGGTGCAAGGAGCAAGAGGAGTGAGACCCTAAAGGTACCCAAAGATAGGTATTCTGTGAAGCTAATAATAACGTGCAAACCTCAGGACTCTTACCTCACATGCTCCTTCTAAGGCTCTGGGATGGTCCCTCACGATATGTTCATATGGGCAGATACAATGTGCAAAAGCTAGACATTTTCGTCTTGCTTGTGTTAAAAAGCTCCCTCACTGGCACACCTGGGTGGCTCAGTTGGTTAAGCCTCTGCCTTCGGCTCAGATCACGATCCTGGAGTCCTTGGATCCAGTCCCATGAGGCCTGCATCAGGCTCCCAGCTCAATGAGGAGTTTCCCTCTCCCTCTGCCCCACCCCTCCCCATGTTCACTCTCTCTCTAATAAATATATAAATAAAATCTTAAAAAAAAAAACAACCCAAAACAACAACAACAAACCTTCCTCACCCACCCAGACATCAGATTCTAGAAACTTCAGTCTTGACAACAGGGCTAGACTCTCTTGCATGGTCTCGGGTGGTACGAAGAAAGCAGCCAAGACCTTGCAGAGTCTCAAGCAGGGCACAAAAGAGCTGGGAGCACAAGAACAGCACCAAGGGGTTGGGGGTCTTCATGAGACTTCAGACTGTCGGAAAGCTGCCAACCGGAGATGGAGCCAGGACCCCAGACTTGAATAGCTCAAATCATGGAAATCTCCCAGGGAATGAGATGGGACCAGACGGACGTCGAGACCTCCAGGGATGGGACAGATGGGTAGGCCTGTGCTGAGCCCAGCAGAGACCCACAAGATAGGGGGAGAACCAGGGCACCCGCCCCCAAGGCCACCAGGAAACACCAGCTTCTACCATTATCCAGATGCCACTTGGGAAGGAAGGTGGGACAGCAGCCCCCAGGAGAGGAGAGAAAGAGCCCCTGGGACTCATGAATGTTGACCTGATTACCTCAGAAAGATATGTTAACTTGAAATTGGCTAACACCAAAGAAATCTAAGTTTCCCTCAATGAAAAACAGGGATTTCAGAATAACTTTTAAAAACCTTTTTTTTTTTAATTGAACTGTTTGAAATTGTGATCCTTCTCATTTAAAACAGTATTACGAATACAGAAACATTTTAAAGTCTTCCAACTAAACAGATTGTCTAAAGGTCACTGTGGGAATTTTTAGCATAATAGGATTATAAAATAAAACCTGTTTGTGATAAAACCATAATACAATGTTCAAAGAAAGTGGCCGTATCACTTAAATTTAACCTAAGCGTACTGAGGCAGAGACGGCTAGCTAGTCACCAGAGTTGTCTTCTCCTGGGCTGGTGGCCAGACCCCATTTCCCGGTCTCCCTTATGGCTGGTGTGGCCGCATGGCCGAGCCACAGCCCGCGGAACATGAGCGGAAGGGATACAGAGCCGTGGCAGGCCCGGCCCATCTGAGCCCCACAACCGCCACTCTGTGCTATCCTCTCCACTTCCCACTTGCTGGGGTGCAGACGAAGAAGCCGGCGGAAGCTCCCTCAGCCCGGGCTCTTGAATGGCCGCATGGAGAGCAGCGGCCACCACCAACCAGAAACACCCATCTTGGGCTTTGATGTGAGGAAGAAATTTCTACTGGTTTTTTTCTGATAGGCCCACGAGTAGGGCATGTGTAGGTCCAGCCGTTGCCACCATGAGCGTTAGCCTAGGCCGCACTCTTCCACCTCAATCTGCTGCTAATTCAATGTGGCAATCAGTGGGCGCATACTTTTTGCACACAGAATTCCTAAGTTCCAACCAGATCCACCTCACCTACTACGAGGAGAGCGGGCGTGTGGGAAACTACCAAGAACGTGAGGAAACTGGGTTGTGAGCTGGGCCCAAAGAACGAGCACAGACATGTGAGGGCTCAGAGAACGTTCCATGACGGTTTGCGAGGGCGCCACGGGTGTGGTGACGGTGGAGCTAGCCCTTGAAGGATGAGAAAGGCTCAAGAGAAGGAAAAGGGTGGGGAAGTGCCTCCCATACCGAACGCGGGCAGAAAGGCAGAGCGTTTCCTTGAGGGACGGCCTGCTTCCTGGCACTGGGGCTGCGGAGACCGTGGTGTGAGCCCGGGGTGGGGAGCTGCTCCGTTCGGCTGCCATCCAGCTCTGCGAGTCCCCGCATCTCCGAGGCCTCTGCCAAGCAGGCTTTGTACAACATTGCCAGGAGAAAGAAGAATTATTTTAGCCCCGTCTCAGCATTTCTTCCACAACAGTCTCTGCCATATTCCCTTTCAAGGCTGGGTCGGCCAGGCCCATTTAGCGCGCTCAGTCATAAGCCAGGAGAGAACATCTCTTCGTGTCTGGGCTTGTGAAAACCCCTTGAATATAATGTTATTATCAAAAAAAGCTTGCGAGGCTGATATCGAACAGGACTGCAGCTGGTGAATGAGAAAACAAATGACAGTAAAGCATCTATTTTGAATGCTCAGGCCACGGGGTGAGCTTCCTGGACTGTGGGTCCCAACTGATAGCGAGTTACCAGCTCCTTCCAAATACTGACCAACAGTATGCAAAAGAATGGATCACAGAAAAGATGGATTACAACAGAGCTGTGCTGAGCACACTTCTGTCCTTCCTGGGTGACTTCGTATCTCACAAGACAGCTCAGCATGAATAGGATATAATATATAATATAATATATAAAATATACTTATATAAATTATAATGTATATAACATATTATATCATATTATAAACATGAATTCACGGTGTCATTTTGAAAAACAAACCAGTTTTCTGTTTTTAGATGTGTATGTTAGAAGTCAAAGAAGGTCTACTGGACCACCAGAAAAGGGAAATGCTATCCTAACATTATAGTAAACGAGTCAATGTCCACTTTCCCCTTAAAAGTTACAATTTCATTTCGCCAACATTCCTTGGGTCCCTACTATATGCCGGGCACTGTGCTGTTCACTAGTAAAAGACACTGAAGGAAAAAGAGAGCAAATGAGGCATTCTACACTTGAAAACTCTCTAAGATCCACGTTATTTTTCTTTTTTCTTTTTATTTTTTTGTCTTTTTCTTAGAATTTATTTATTTATTTGACAGACAGAGACATAGTAAGAGAGGGGAACACAAGCAGGGGGCATGAAGGAGGGAGAAGCAGGATTCCTGCTAAGCAGGGAGCCTGATGCAGGGCTCGATCCCAGGACCCTGGGATGACCTGAGCCGAAGGCAGAGGCTTAACCCACTGAGCCACCCAGGCAACCCTAAGATCCATGTTATTTTCCTTAAGAGTGTTTCCCAAAGATTATTTTAAAATGGGTGAGTTCAGCTACATTCTTGCCTAAAAGATAAGGTAATGTTGTTTGTTAACATCTGTAGATTCTGTGTGCAAAGACCGACTTTCCGTGTCGGCCTGGAAGGCTGTGTCGTCTGCTATAATGGGACTCTGGGTACTCAGGTGAATAAAAGAGAAAGGGAGGAGAATTTTCCTGAGCTCGGAAATGATTATTAAACAAACACCAAACTCTTCCCATTACAGAACGAATCTTAACGATACCGCTACAACCTCACAATCGGGAAACAAAAGGAACCCACAAAACACATTCTGGGGCCACGGGGATGTGTGGATAGGACAGTCATGCAGTCACACATAGGAAGCCGGATTTCGCATGCCATTGTTCAGCCATAAATTTGAGCGATGCTTTCTTCGTCTCTTTCTTTTTTTCAGGCTTTTCAAAATTCAGCTCACGTCTCTCTCATCATACAGCAACCGCAGTACATCACATCTCAAGTGGTGCCCAGACCCGCTGGCCTTGGATAACCAATCTCGAAACACGTCCCCTGCCTTTCTACCCGCCTACCTACCTGTGTCCTGGGTCCTAAAGCCACGTGTCGCAAAGCTCAGAATGGCATTCCCCTTCCATAAAAGGAACCCCTGACAACAGCTTCTGTTTTGTTTGGTTTTCAACCCAATGGAGCATCTCCAGAGCGCCTTTACCGGTCCTGCCTGGGACGAGGGTCCCAGACTGCTGTCAACACAGGTCCTAAGTCTGCTCCCAGCGAGGAAAAGTGGGGCAAAACCTTCAAATGCAAGAGTCCCACCGGCCATGGCATGCACACACGTCACTCCTAGGGCCACTGAGATATGTCTCTGCTCCCCAGGCAACACTCTGAGATTTCATTCCCCAGTCAAAATGAGAACTCAACATTTTCCAAAGGGGGGGTGTACCCGCAAACTGCAGAATAACATTTCCAAACTTCAGTGACTCCCGTCTGTGCTTGCCATGGACAGACCACATGAGCCAAAACTGAGCACGCGAATGCTTCAGCACTCATGAATTCTTGCTTCTAGCCAGCTGTGCATCCCTGCGTCATCACTGAACCTCTCTGGGCCACAACTGCTTTTTCCCTATAACCAAGAGTGTACAAAGACACCTTCCAGCTCTAATTTCTTAGGGTGGAAGAAGGAACCACGCAGCTAGAAACCACACTGTCTCCAAACTCTCTCCGCAGGCCTTGGAAAAGTAAAACTCCGACTCAAGACCAGGAAATTGAGGGGGGACAATTAAAATGATCTCTCGGACCCCCTTCCGCGTTCGGATCCTAAATCCCACAGTGAGGCCTGACCAGGCGAGCGGCCACAAAGCCTCAGTGGGCCTCACGCCTCACTGTTGCCAGTGGCCAGTTCTGCTCTCACGCAACATTCTTCATTATACTCCAAGGCCCTGCCTTGAAACGCAAAGAGGCCACTGCCACCGTCAAACGACCTTCCCCGTGTTCAAGAGGCGCTTCTGCTTTCCCTGGACACTTGTCCCCGGGCTCCCGATCGCTCGAGCCCAGGGGAGCGTCCGCCAGGCAAGGACAGGTAAGAAAGCGGCCACACCTACCCTCAGCCACTGCTTCTCGGTGAGGGCGTCGCTGTAGTCCACGTCCCGGCGCTGGCGAGACCCCCTCCCGAATATCTTCTCCTCCTCTTCCTCACACGTGAGCCTCTCTACTTCGGCGTCGTCCTTAATAATCCAGGAGGGCAGCTCGTCCTCCTCCATGAGGCGGGGCTTCCGCTTCGGGTTCCGGGCGTCCTCCCTCCGCCGGTCCATGTCCATACGCTGGAGGCAGTAACGACAGTGTCACCAGTGGGGACCGGGACTCGGCACAGGGTCGACCTCACGGCACACAAAACGTCCCCGGGTCACCTCCTGTGGTTTCAGGGTCCCTCTCTACTTTTCCCATAAAGTCTCTAGATCCTGACCAACATGTTCTAGCTCATTCCTCGAGCACTCTGTCCCCACGGGGATTCTGCAAGGTAAAAATCTCCTCCCTCCCTCCGGACCCCATCTTCGAAATTCATGCCTCTAGAAGACACTCTTTAAAAATTTCTATACTACGTCTGCGTGTGCACAAAGCTCCCGCTTTAAGGCGTAGGGAGGAAAGTCCAGTTGGGGATGTATTTAAAATAACTCACTGCTTCCCTGGCATCCAAGCACTCTGAAAGCCCAGGAAAGAAAAACCCCATGAAGAAAACTTCCCTCTCCTCAATAGGGCTCATGCTTTTAATTAAACAACTGAGGGGCGACCCTTGGACTGGGACATGTGGGCATGTTAAAGGCTTGATCAGTCATTCAGCCACAAAGGTATTGAATTTTTGGTGCACTGTGGGCCCCGCGAGAGAGATGTCCTTCAGCTCTAGCTTTTAAAAAGTTGAGCTCTTACGAAAATACCACAGCACCAGACAAGAAGGTCGAGCCCATCTCAGCTGCTTAGGTCATCAGTGAAGTGTCTCTCTTTCATATATTTTCCTAGACTCTCAAGTGCCTGTGTCCCCACCTCTTGCTTACTTTGAAAAAATCCAGTGTACTTGTAAGAAAGTTAAATGCCACATACTTGGCTTTAACCTGTAATTAAACAATCTGCTAGCTTCAAAAAGCAAATAAAACCTCCACTGGACGGCTGTATACATTAGTTATATAAGTGTATAGATAGATAGATAGATAGATAGAGAGGTTGCTAGCTAGATGTACTATTGCTACAATCGAATAGACCATTAACCGTTAAATGATTTACCTTTCCCCTTTCCTCCTTCGGTTCTACCGTATTGAAACAGGGATTCAACATAACTTTTTCGTAAGAGTTAAAACCGGCAACCGAAGGTCAATGACATTTCTATTCAAATCCAAACTTGACCTCTAGGATCCACATAAAAAATGCAAGTTCAAAGTCCCTTAAACGGCGCTTCAACTTTTTTTGGAAATCATTATATTCCCAAGATGGTGCAGGCCTGCAGCATGGGGGAGCCCCATTGGTTGATAAATGTGGCCGTCCTGTTCTGTCATGTGCTATAGTTAGCTGGACAGGCTGTTCTTAATCCTGACTCCTAATGCTCTGGTATCAGATATGGGATCCACCAAACTTGCACTGGTAGCACAGTGCATGCCTTGCTGGCAATGCAGCCTGGAGAGGGGCCTCTCCAAGTGCCCTCCTGACACTACTTTAGACAGCTAATAAGAAAAAAACCAAAATACACATTTTTTGGTTAACGCATTCTACTGAGATGACACTTTGGTTTTTGGTTTGACCACCACCATTACCTAAACCAAGAACTGTTAAAAATGACTTACACCATGCATTTGTCCACGACTGGGAACATAATCTTTTCTGACATAGAAATAAAAACAAATTGGTATAAAAAATAAAAAGTGAATTGATATATAAAATTGGATATAAAAAGTAAATTGCACTTCCTTTTTTTTTTTTTCTTTTAGAAAAGGCTGTTGCACTATTTTTCAATAAGCTTAAAGGTCTGATGGCTGCATCTCTCCCCAGGGATTTCTACTTGCAGAAGACCAGAACGAAATCTGAAGGTGATATGCAAGGATGTCTAATTTACTACTCAGGTACGACAAGAATATATTTGTCTTAAGACCTGATTAAATAAATGTTGTGTTAACAAGTACAGTTATTTTTAAAAAGTACTTCTTGCCTTTGTAGGGAACATAGCAGTTTATAAAGTTTCATGCTTGTATGTTACCAAAATGTTTCATATTTGTACCTTGGTGTGTCAAAGATCTTTTTAGGTAAAATTCATAGGGAACCAGCATGAAAGATCACTGTTTCTGAAGTCCCATTTTTAGAAGGAAATGAGAAAAATATTCAAAAGAAAGATTTTATTTTAAAGAGACTGTCTGCTTGATGAGTGTTATTTAACTACCATGTCTATGATAAACCAAATCATAAGCTTACATTAAATTTTACAGAGAACTTTTTTTTTTTTTTTAACAATAAGGGATAAAAAGGTTAAATATATGAAATCCAAATCTAGCTCACATTCCATTCTTGTCTCACTGAACTTCATTAGAGCAGCTGGCAAGGATTCAAATTTGATTTCCTGCCCCCTGGTGGAGGTGCTAATGCACAGTAAACCCATCAAAGGTGGCCACTGCTTAGACTAGAAGAAATCACACCACCAAACCCAACCCCAAATTTGTATAATCCAAAAATGAAAAGTCAACCATTGAGAAAAAGCAGAACATGCCCCGAAATTGAAATGCCTACCAAAAAGTGCTCCCTCGCCAGCTTCATCGTTCTAAGCCTGTTCTTTGCATGATAAAATACTCCCAAATTAAAAGAAGGCTGGGCCTTGGCCAGACATTCAATTCCACCCCCCCCCCCCCCCCCCCCCCCCCGCCCGGCCCTGCCCTGAGGCTTTCGATTTCTGCAAACACCCAGCCCAAAAGTCAGAGAAGAGAAGTCCTCTTTTCCCCTCACTCTGGGGCTACTGATGGAAATCTCCATCTCTGGGCCTGCTCTGATTTGTGTTAATGACACACAATGAGGCCCGTATCCGAGGCTGTGGGCTGTGCTGAATTATTGCCAGTCAGTGACCAGCCAGGGAAGCTACGGGCCTCTTGCCCCCATGTTCCCCAGGAATTCACGTTTTAATAAGTTCCTCAAGGATAGAAAAAAATATCTGCTTCCTCTGTATATCTCTAACGTCCCTCAGTAGAGAACAGGCTATAAAGGGAGGGACCAACAGTTTAAGTTAAGAAATTTTGGTTTTATGGGTGCCTGCGTGGTTCAGTGGGTTAAGCCTGTGCCTTCGGCTCAGGACATGATCTCAGGGTCCTGGGATCGAGCCCCGCATCGGGCTCTCTGCTCAGCTGGGAGCCTGCTTCCTCCTCTCTCTCTGCCTGCCTCTCTACCTACTTGTGATCTCTGTCTCTGTCAAAAAAAAAAAAAAAGAAATTTTGGTTTTAGGAACACCCTACATGGACCCTGCTGTTATATGATCCTGTTGCATCATTTTGATCTAAAATGGCCCAACCCGGGGAGGATGGTACATGGGGGGAGGAGAGGAAAGTACACATTCCAGGTTGGGAATCATTCCCATGGCTACCTAAAACTTCCCTCAGAGAGAATTAAGTGTCTTTTTATCTTGAATCGTTATGTGTGGACACAATGACTATTCCCTAGACAAAAATTACAAAATCCACCCCCCAAAAAGAAAAAAAAGTAAGCCTCCACACAGCTAGAACTCCCTTCTCGGACTGTCTGCACGAAGAAGACAGAGAACGCAAATCCTGTGGGTCATATCTGGCCCAGGGTCCCGTTTTGTTTGGCATGCAGTATTAGATCATAATAAAAAATTGAATTTAGCCGCAAACATTTTGAAACCCAGCGATCACACACGAAAAACCTAGATTTCCAGCTTCTCTTGGCAATGTGGAATTCCTGGCTCTGTGGGGCTTGGGGCTCTGTCCCCCTCAGACAATGCAGCTCCAGGTTACCACCGCCACCCCCTCCCCTACCCCTCCACTCTCCTCACTCCTGCAAACTGCGTGTCTGACACCTGAGGGCACTCAGACTGGGGAGGGGGCTGCACGTTACAGCTCACATTTATCCTCTCATCTGCCATCAAACTAAATGTCAGGAAGATCCGCATGATTGATGGTAGTGGAGGGGGCCTGGCAACTTTTCTATGTCCTGATCCACGCTGACATCATCTCAAGGCCTAACATTTTGCAAAGGCCGCCATTCATTCAATCGGTATTTGTTAAGCAAGCACTACGTGCCGCGAGCTGTTCTGAGCGTCGGGGAAGCAGAGATAGTTACCCACATGCCCTGAGAATGTAGTAAAACATCCCTCCTCAGGGCCTCCTTCGCTTGCCAAGGGGACTTGCTTCCGCACGTCCTGACCTTGTGGCAGGCCATGCACACAAACCGAATGCAGATTTCCACAAATTACCCGTGACTACCTACGTAGGGTGGAACATCGAGGTTGAAACTGTGGATGTTAAACCCTCAAATGTCAAGGTTCTATTCTACCTGTCCAGACCAGTGAAATCCAACTGACTCTTTCACTGAAAGGTGACACATCAAAGCTGCACCTTGAGATGCTTCTGGAAGGTTACCGTTCCCTTCAGCAGGCTCCTGTCACTGTTAAGAAGAAGCATGACCCTGTTGTTGGGTCGCCGTGGGGCATGTTTGTTGTGACCCAGTGGGGAGACTGGCTACAGACCACCTACGGAAGCCGGGCAGGTTTCCCAGAAGACGCTGGCTTGGAATTAGAAACGAGCCAGGAAGGGGGCAGCAGGTGAGGGGGGTGGGTAGGAGTCTGTGGCAAAGCTGTGGACCACATGGCCTGTCCAGAGGGCACAGCTGCTACTAAGCCCTGGCCAAGTGCTTCCACACAGAGACGTGGGCCTGGTATTGCCTATTCTCCTTTTTCAAGAGAAGCCAGAAATCAGGATTCTTTTTATGTTGGGAACAAATTGGAAATTTAAAAAAAAAACGCTGCGTGGGCCAAACAAAATATGTCTGCAGGCTAAACCCAGCCAGTTTGCAGCCTCTGAACTGAAGGGAAGTCACAGGCTTCATAAACGAAATACCGCCGGGGCACGCGGGCCCCGGACACCTTGGGTCAACAGAGAAAGGGGCGTGAGTTCCTATGACATTACCATAAAGAGATCAAATTCTTCTTCTCGTCGAGCAATCATTTGGTTCAGGGTCTCATCGTCGGGCACTTCATCTTCTTCCTGGGGTCAAGAACACAAGGACTTAGCAGGCTTTAAGGAAGAGCTTGGACAAGTGGGGCAAGGTACCAAGGAGTCACGTGGGTCTGTCCTACAGACCACAGCCAGAAAGCAAAGACAAGGGTCACTGGGTGTGTTCTTTGCCATCCTTATTTTGCAAGCCATTCAAACCATCTTCCCTGAGAAAAATCTGTTTGTAAAGAAAACATGGTACACGACGAAAAACCCCGGGGTTTGGGGGGCATGGATCTTGATTCCGTTACTTTTAAAACAAAGATACTTAACGTCTCCCCACCTCAATGACCTCATCTGTAAAATGGGTATGACATTTACTCTGAAGATAAGTTGCAACATTTAAGTACAGAAATGCACAGGGGAAAGTGCCTAACATAAATTCTTTTACTTCTATTAATCTCAATCTACATGTAAGTGCTTATTTTTGAAGCCTTACAAAAACCACAAATAGCTGATAGTTTGTGACTAGGCACAGAGCAAGACCTTAAAATTATACAGACAGATCAAATGCAGAGCCTTTAAGATATGGATCATCAGTGTCTTTCAGTGGGAATTCTTATGCTAATGGTTAAAGCTGTGGATGGGACAATTCAGAATGTAGCTATCACAACCCCCTCCACAAACTATCTTTAATTAAAAAAAAATTAAGCAGAGAAAGCAGGTACACAAGGGCTAACATTTCCTTTTTATATTGTGTTAGACCAAGGCACATGCTCTCTCTGCAAATTCCTCAGAAACCAAGTTCTCCAGCTTCCTAGAAATATGATGACTTCCATACTTGAAGAAAAACATGATTTTAAAAGTTGGGCAGAAGCTGCAGAACTTAACCTTCCAAAATTATTTTTATCATATGCTGGCTAAGCGTGTTAAAAATTGAACAGAGAATTTCAGTGTATTAGCAGGAGGAAGGAGGAAAACCCAGAACTTTAAACATTCAATTTCCCAAATTATACATTCACAACGAGGCACCTTGTTCTAGAAACAGTGTGAGTGTACGAGTGGCTTAAATGAGATAACTCGGGCGTTTCCCAAGATAATGTCTGACGTGCTGTGTTAGAAATGAATGCATTTCCATAACACAAAACTCTAATGATTCAAGCTAATAATTACTTCTAAAAAGCTTTCTATGCTAGTTCATCTCTAGACTGATTAAAGTCAATTTGTCTCAATATTCTATTTCATCTGACAAAGACTAGCTGGCAGGGGGCTGATACTTTACCATACAAAGAATCTGGTTAACAGATCCTTTGGTGAAAATGTGCTCTGCTTTGCCCACTCTATACCCAGAACCCCATACTGTCCACTCATTGTCTACACAATAGAGGACTCTGACATCCCCATGATTAGGATGAAAAGATTCTCTTATGGGGTGCCTGCCTTCAGTTCAGGTCATGGTCTCAGGGTCCTGGGATCGAGCCCCGCATCAGGCTCTCTGCTCAGTGGGGACCCTGTTTCCCTTCCTCTCTCTCTGCTGCCTCTCTGCTTACTTATGATCTCTGTCTGTCAAATAAATATAATCTTAAAAAAAGAAAAAAAGATTCTCTTGTAAACTGGCAAGAAGACTGCTTAAAGTGGCCTGATCTTCCCAGAGACTGGAATGCCTGGGAGGCAGGTGAAATGTTTTCCTGGACTCTTTGTGCCTTAGTCCTTCCTGGCCTGTCAACCAGGCAGATAGTGGCCTTAATATCTGGTACCAGAGGCCTTGACGGCGGTCTGTCAGTGTCCCCAAACATCTTCACATCCCGAAGGCCACCCAGAAAATGGTACCGGGTCTGACACACTCACAGCCTGGAAGGAGCCTGGAGCCCCAGCAAGACTGCTCGTAATGATCCCACTCCAGCCCCCCGCCCCAGCGGCCCCCAGGGCTGGGAGATACTGACATGTCCCCGCAGCCTAGAAGGGAGAGAAAGTTCCAGGCTACCTTGTGCCCCATCTAACCCAGGCCAGCTTCTGTTTTCCCAAGGCCTTCACAAAACAAATGAAGCAAAAACACAGTGGAGGCCTTGGGCTGAGTGTCAGCTCTGCCCACACCTGCTTTGGGACTGCACGTATCGCATGTCCCCCTTTCTTTTACATTCCCAGGTGTATAAACCATAACAACAACAACAACAACAACAAAATCACCCAAAAACCTGATTCTAAATTAGTACCAAATACTTAATTTCAAGAAATCGAACCTGTATCACATATTCAGTTTCAAGAATCAGAGTGGTGAACTATTCGAGATCAAAATTTTAAAAATGTGTGTCAAGGTAGGAATGCATGTGCACACCTACTTTTCATTATTTTAATGAAATCACATACATAACTCTTCAGTGTGTGGAAAACTTTATTTCAGGATTCATTTAAATATCAAAATCTACTTCATACTTAAGACTCTGTTTCAGGAAAAAAAAACTGTACCGGGAGGCTTTTAAAAGAATTTGCCTTATAATTTATAGGAGATTTCAAAAACCTATATCCTACAGAAGGCAAAGTCAAGCTGCATATAATATATGCAATGAGAAGAGTGCTTCGCTGGTTGCTGTAAGGTCAACCCGCTCTTCAGTTTACAAATATGGGGACATCAAACCAAACGTGTCCTTCCCAAGACAACCCTGTGATAAGGATGGGTGCTGGAATTTTTGCACAGTTTTCTAGACTACATTGGAACTATGTCCTTCAATCTCTTTCAAATCCACTTGGCTTGAAAATTTAGTACGGAATTAATAAAACTGGCAGGACGCCTGGGTGGCTCAGTCAGTTAAGCGTCTGCCTTCGGCTCAGGTCATGATCCCGGGGTCCTGGGATCGAGCCCCTGGGATCATGGGCTCGGGCTCCTGGCTCAGCGAGGAGTCGGCTTCTCCCTCTTCCTCTGCCCCTCCTCCCGTTTATGCGCTCTCTCTCTTTCTAATAAATAAATAAAATCTAAAAAAAAAATTGCTCAAACTGGCAATCTAAAAAAACAAACAACAAACAAAAAACAAGTGATGACCTGAAGACCCCCCCCCCCCTTAGAGAAACATAAGTAATGTGTTCTTTGAACAACCTTGCCAAGGGAAAAAAAAGAGGTTCTTTACTTTTCTTTCTTTTTTTTTTTTTTAAACTGGTCATTTTCTCAGCCATTGATCGGCTTTTACAGAAAAATCCAAATTGGAGGTAAATGTCGTGCTTTCCAAGTAGGAGTAAATAGGTTAAGGTGGTTCTGAGGGCTCATCCTACAAGCCTACGGAGGTGCTTAATCGAAAGGCAAAAGACAACAGAGGGCCCGGGGGGGATGGCAGAGAGAAAGGGCTAGGAGGGGCCCTTCCTCCCCAGGGGTCTTGTCTCATGGGCTGGGTTTGTCCCCACCAGCCTCCTGCCCTAGGGGCCGGCCTGTAGTTCTGCGTGCGCCCTACAGAGGGCAGCATTTATAACACGATCCAGCCCCACGCCTGGGTTGCATCTCTGGGGAGAAACCTGGGAAGAAGCGCGTCCTGGCTGAGCCTCACAGTCCCTCTAGCAAATGCTTCCCAAGGCCCTGGCTTGGATAACTTTCAGAGGCTTTCTGGGCTTGGGATGGAAGATAGCAGCTAATTTATTCATTTTAATTAACGCCAGCCTAGGAAATTCTTTAAAGAACAAAGAGGTCATTCTTAATCCTCCCGAGACGGAAGGTCACCGTCGGACCTCATGCACTCGGCTTTCTGTAATACCTCATTTTCCTCCTCGTGCTCCAGGATGGCCTGCAGGAACGCCCTCCGCTCGTGGCTCGAGGACTTCTGATCGAACATGCCGGCCTGGATCACCTTCTGATCCACGTTCAGCTTGTACTTGGCGGCGGCGAGAATCTTCTCCTCCACGCTGTTCACGGTGCATAGCCTCAGCACCCGGACCTCATTCTGCTGACCGATGCGGTGAGCTCGGTCCTGTGCTTGCAGATCCTGTGTGGGACAAGGACAGGCGGTGAGCGGCACCCGTGCCCATGGGCGGAGCCTGCCCCCGATGGGAGAAAGGGCTATTTCACCACCCGCACGATCAAAGATTCTGCTTTCATTGCTTGTTCCTCCCTAACAGAGGGAAGCTGGGCTCTGCAGAGCTCCATTCACCATCAGCGTTAGTCCCCAGCTAAACAACTAGACAGACAAAACTCAATACATTTGATATCACAATTACACTCTGGTATTACCTACAAGTGACCTTAAATTTCAAGAAATCATGGCCACTGGTTTCAAGTGTTCAAGAAGATTTTAAAAACAGTCATGAATTACACACACGCACGCACGCACTGCACATACAGGGGTTGCTTAGGGGACAGATCTCCTGGCATCTAAACCCACCAGAGATGCAATCTTCAGTTTGGGGAATGAAAAGGATTGCTAGTGTAATACTAAATGGGTCACATTTTGGGGGGCAGAAATCTGGCAGTGTGTATCAAAGGTGTGAAAACTGGTTATGGTCCTTGACTCCTGAAATTGTACTTCCAGCAACTTATCCTATGGGAATAATCATGGATATGTACCAAGATTTACAAGGGTATACCTCTCGCTGTTAAGTATTATTTACAATTTTTGAAAAGCAGAATTAAATAAAAAATCAACAATAACAGATTGGTTAAAATAATTAGTCTTTGTAATGTTAAGTACCATATACTATATACTGTATAGTACCATACAAAATCAACTAGAAATTTAGTGACACAGAGCTATGATAAGTAAAAACTACAAGTTACATATGAGTAGGTACCTGAGGACCGAGGCCTAGAAAAGGCAGGAGGGGACATGCCATTGATACTGACATTTCCAAGTAATGAGAGAAGAGTTACTATTAAATTCTCCTCCTTTTATGTTCAAATGGTTTAACTTTTTTTTTTCTGCTTTAAACATATATTATTCTTAGAAGAAGAAAAAGGTTTTAATGAAATCTTTCAATAAAAACCTTCCCTAAACCTGAGGCCAAGGATTTTAATGCTACATAATAAAACCTTCTCAGTCCGTCACTGTTACTCCTTCTGGCCCAGGCGACGGTCTCTGCACCCACGCTAAGGAGTGATTTCCATGTGTCCCCCATTAGACCTGTTGACATTTTCAGGCCAGAAGTCTGTCCCTTGTATCCCACATCCCGATTTTACACAGAGCTGATACTCCACAGCTCTAAGCTCATTCCTGGTCGTGCATGTGGCAGAGGTGACAACGGGTCAAAGTCCACCCAGGAGACACCCCGTCTTTGCTGCAGGGACCTCTATGATTAAAAGACTAATGAGGCGGGGCGCCTGGGTGGCTCAGTGGGTTAAAGCCTCTGCCTTCGGTTCGGGTCATGATCTCAGGGTCCTGGGATTGAACCCTGCATCAGGCTCTCTGCTCAGCAGGGAGCCTGCTTCCTCCTGTCTCTGCCTGCCTCTCTGCCTGCTTGTGATCTCTGTCTGTCAAATAAATAAATAAAATCTTTAAAAAAAAGACTAATGAGGCAAAAATTGTTCCTCAGAAGATGTCTGAATAATGTCAAATATCAGACAACTGACCCAAGAACACAGCTAGCACCCATCCAGATCAGATGTTTTTCCAAAGAGGAGAAAGTGAGGTGGGTAAGTAAAATCCAAAGTTGGGGGGGGGGTGGTGAGGAGGCAGAGCCCTACACATCATTTATAAGAACTTGGTTCAATCATCTCTCTCAATGCACGCTCACCAGCATGGTGAGGCAGTGACCAAGATGGCCAGTTGTGTGCTGTCAACCTTTGGATTATCTTTTGGAACAGGGGTCAGGGAACTGTTTCTGTAATGGGCCCAAGAGTTAAGTTTCTATGAATAGTAAATATTCCAGGTTGTCTGGGCCCAGAGCAAACACCCAGCACCTGTTCTTACCAAAAAGCTGAGCATCATACTCTTTTTTCCCCATTTTACATTTTTCTACTTAAAAATGGGGGAAGACCGTTCTCAGCTCACAAGTCTTACAAAAGCCCCCAGGTCTCAGTTTGCTAACCTCTACTATAGAAGATGCTGATAAATCACAAAAATATTGAGATCCAGGTGACAGAAGACTATGACAGGCAAGGAAGCAGAGGGCCTGGGACATCTACAAAGGGGGTCTTAAGTTCGTGAGTCCCTGCCAGCTGGCCGCAATGAGGGGTTCTGTTGGGTTTTGTTTTGTGGGGCTGGCAGTGGTGTGTTGTGTCTATAAAGCCATTTATCTATTTGGAAAGCAGCAAAAATTAGTGTTTCTAGGCTGAAGCAGTTTACAGAATGTAAGCCTGTGCGTCTCTAAGTCAAAAGAGAGGGGTGGAGGGAGAGAAACAGAGACAGGCACGGACGGCCCAGCATCCTTTCCCTGGTAGATCAGCATGTCTAGAGGCAGTGAATGCCCTGGCACTTGGAATCCAATCTGCCAACGCAGGTGGTCAGCCGAGAAGCCACAGATGTATTTACCTCCAAAGACAAAATCCAGCGAACCCTCCAATCACCTAGAGACAAGCTAGTATTTTTTTTTTTCCCTTCAGGAAAGATTTAGGCAGCAGATGTAGGGTGCTATAAACCACCCTGAACTCCCTGGGGAGGAGAAGAATAACATACTCCTCCCCTAGATGCCCAGCCGAGCCTCAGTGCCCGTGGGCCTGCAGCCACTCTCGAAATGTGGGATGGACGCTGAGTTCCCAACAGGGGACAGGAAAACTGCAGGTCTGCCACGGGAATAAGAATTCTACCTGTGCCTAGGGAACGCAATGTGGGCTATAACAATGTATAAAAAACATAAAAATATTCCCCAAAGACTTGGAACTAATATACTCTGCGCTGGTGGCTCCCGAACCCTTTCCAAGGTCCGGACGTTTGCAGAGAAACGTTCTTTGCTGCGCTCACGTAGAACGGCCGGGGGGCACTGCAGGGGTTCAGTGACCGTGGCCTCCCCGAGGCTCAGAATCACGGCTCTGAAATCAGTGGCCCTCAGCTAGGAGAGAAATGACGCAGAATCTCTGGGGAGCTTTTTCAATGTCTCCACAAGTCTGGGAAGCGCCTGCAAAATGGGGCGTGGGGTGGCAGGGAATGGGAAGCAGGCGTGCGTGCATTTTTAAAAAGCTCTCTCACGATTCTGTGCATCCCATGACCATTCCCTGCTCCAAATGATCCCATGAGCCTTTTCGTCCTAGTCTGCACTGTGACCCAGTGAGACGACCGCTCGGCGTGTTTGCAGGTGGAGGAAACCGAGGCGCAGGCCGCAGCCCCGGTGAAACTGACGTACGCCTCCCATTCCTACGGGAGAGCGGCGGTTTTCCCGTCTACTGTTTTGAATTCGCATGTGCTCCAAAATGAATCAAACCCCGATGAACATCATTCTACCCGATTCCTCATGAGCAGGTGCACTACCTCCACAGGTCACGGAGGCAACCCCAGGAGAGCCACAAGAGACCCATTCTCTGGGGCGTTTTCAACCATCAAAGCAGCCTCTAAAAAGGAGTAAACGGACACGTATATTGACCTGGCTCAAAGAACTCGGTAGTAGATGCTCCGTGGGACAGTTTTTGATGGCGATTTTAAACAAAACACTCAGATTAAAAGAAAAACTACTAATTGTATACAAATATACTAATTGTTTGACCCTCAGCAACTTATGGCTTCTGGAAACTCCTTTCCTTACCCGGAAAGGTGCATTTAGTGACATCAACAACCTTACGGTATTGGGAAAACGGAATGAACCAATGCCCATAAAGAGGCCGGCACAGAGTTGGGTCTAATAAATGTGAGTTGTTGCTGCTTTTGCTTCAGAGCTGTTGTGATTTATCCTGTACCCAAACATCCATCCCAGGAGATGGGCTGAAAATGGAGCAGAAACGTAGTTTCTGGACCCCACACTGGAGCTTTTCAAAGGCACATCGAAGGCATGTGGACGACGTCTCACTACCTACCCCCCGAGCGAGGCAAGCAAACAGCCGTCCTGATGTGCACGGCCGTCTCCCCTCTGGAGCGATGGCTCCTTTAGAAATCCGTTCTTCCCCACACATGCGAACGATGACACCGCTAGTCTTTCAGCCCCTGTAGTTCCAGAAGGGACACGGGGGCACCCGCGAAAGAGACAGACAGACCTGGTGAGGATTCCAGTCGCTGTCAAAGATGACCACGGTATCCGCTGCTTGCAGGTTCAAGCCCAGGCCGCCTGCTCGGGTGCTCAGCAGGAAGATGAAATACTGGGACCCGGGCTCGTTGAATTTCTTCAGCAACGCAGCGCGGTCCTCAGACTTGGTGGTGCCTGGGGGTAGAAGAAAAGTAAATTTGCCAGTGAACTCCCACCCGAAAATGGCACCGAGCTAGAGAGATTGGCCGGCCTCCTGGAGAAACAGATGCCTGCTGGCATTAGTGAGGTAATCCCCGGAGGTTTTTTGTTTTTTGTTTTTTGTTTTTTTTTTTTACTTTTTGAAAGGAACTTCGGACATTTTGCAATTAAGAGAGAGAGAGAGAGAGAGAGACTTTTCTCAAATCAAGAAGGAACACTGTCTATTACCTATTGTTTCAAAATGCTGGGTTTAAATACTGAGGACTGGGTATCTTTGTAACTCCACAAATTCCAGAACATTCTCACATTAACCTAAAACTTAACGAAAACATTTTCTAGATTTCTGTGGTTTAAAACACCAAATGATTTTTACAAGCCCACCTACCAACACACACACCCCTACGAACATTATTGTACTGGTTTAAGGCAATTTGACCAACAGGCATTTAGAGGGAGAACTTGTTGATGCCAAGAGAGTGGGAAAAAAAGGGAAACCGATTTCCACTGCGTTTTACCGTTTGGATTGCTCCTGAGCGTGATCTGGCTGGGAAAAAACACAAAACCTGAAAGGAGTATTTTTATCCCGATTAGCAAAACCTGAAGCCACAATAACCCATGCATACCAGTACACATACCAGTACACATACCAGTACACATACATGGAAGCTCTTCAGGCTGCTTCGCACCGGCACATTCTGCTCTGCTGAGTTCACAGGGTGCAGACCTGCGACCCAGCCCAGCGGTGGCATATAACCCAGGGGGCCTGAAAGGACCCCACAATGGGGGGCGGGGTGGGAGGGTAAGCGGAGAGCGCCAGACGGCAGAGTAGGGCGATCAGGTGCAGGGCCTGATGTCCCCATACCCACCTCCCAAACTAACCACTCAGCCACCTGTGTTGTAATGTCTTCTGGGGTGGCGGGGGGTTGGGGGGAGCACTGCTGCAGAGTTTTGAGAAAAGCTTTAGGCTGTTGGGAAGCAGATATGCATGTCCCAGGATAGTTCCCAAACATCTGCTATACAAATATTATTTCTACGTGGTGTTCTTGTTTTAAAGATAAAAACACAAGAGCGACTTATTTCAGAGGATCAAAACATTTAGGTGAGGACAGTTTAGGAAATCATGTTACCCTGAGGGTCAAATACCCAAACTCGGGAGGGCGAAGGGTGGTGGGGGGAGGGAGAGGGAGAGCTCTTCTTCCTGTGAATAAAAATGGTAAGTACCCTCCTGAGGAGGAGGGGAAAGAAAAAAAACGAGCCCAATTCCCCATATATAGCAAATGGGGATTAGGACCAAGGAGCTTTGGGGGTTCTCCTCATTAAACAAAGCAGCGTTCTGGAGAGCTCATTTTGCTTTCTAAATGAGATTTCCAGTTGACCCACCTGGTCAAATCCTGCGGGGAGAAACAGCAGAGTTTAGACTATTTTGGCGGCAGGGGGGTGGGGGGGAGGGCACTAAATGTGCTGAGTGAGGTCTCCACTCTGTGGGGCTCTTTTTTTTTTTTTTCCTCTTTTCATTTCAGAGTTGGCTTTCTGAGACCACAGTGACCTGTTTGTTCGCAATCCTAATGGCAGACGAGCTCTGTGGTGTCGTGAAGCCGGCTTGCTGCTGTTGTCTTTCCAGGTGCAATCATTAAAACAAAAGGACTCACGTGCAGTCACCGCTCACATGATTTACCTCCGCCTTAAGCCAGAGGGAAAGTCACAGAAACAACGGCAACGGCAAAAACGTTTCCAAAGGGAAGGGAAGGAGTTTCCAGAGACAAGGACGTCCATTTCGGGACAGCAGGGTACAGTGAGGTTACAAGTTTGGTTTTAAATCCACTGAAAACCAATCGGCTACCGGCCACATGCATTAAGCTATAAACTAAAGGGGCTCGGGGATATGCCTCCTGGGGATGAAAATAACCCTAAAGTCAAAATAAAGCACTGGAAAACAAAAGAAACACCAAAAGGACTTGGTCAAAGGAGTTTTTGGGTCCTCCTCCGCCAGATAACTCAAGCAGAGACCAACCGTGTGTCTGGTATGGATTCATGCTAAGTAGCTGGGAACGTGATGAAAAATCTATGATTAAATTACTCTTCATGCAAAAAACGAAGACCTTTCTAATGACGAGGTTCAGAATTTGCTGGGTTACCATTCCCAACGGTCACAGGTTCCCCAAGTCAAGATCTTTGCTCATCATCAGCAACCTTGGGGAGAGCGCCTCAGGGCCACTCAAAGTGCTGTCGGTTTACCCCCAGAGCAAATAAATGCTCCTTGCACGTGGCACATGACCTCACACGCTCAGTAGGAGCGTCACTCCCACGCTCTGTTAGACTTCTGAGGTAGAATGTAACCAAGAACACAACTAATAGCAAGTGCGATTGTGCTGAAAGTTGCAGAATGTGCCAGAAGGAACACACTGCCAGGCTTTCATGATTACTAATTTTAACTTAGTTTCAGCTGCTTTGGGGAAATTTTGTCTTCTGGGATGTAGCTGCACCACTTGGTCTCACTCAAAAATCTTTTCCAGGGAAAACAAAGACTATAACGGGACGGTGTGGCCAAATCTGTTCACGCAACCATAATCTTTGCAGGGGGAAAAATCCGTTTAGCTGTCATTGAGTGATTTCCGCCCTCCCCCCCCGCCCCGCCCCGAGGTAAAAAATCTGAGACCTCAAATTCAGCAACGGAAATCTGAAGTCATTTTAGCAAACGGGGGAAGAGGCAGGTGGTTGGAGGCTGGGGCACCTGTGAGTGTGGAGACTGATCGTTTGCCCATCGATTCTCTCCGGCGCCTCCACAAAGGGCTGCTGTTTCTTGTGGCAGAGCCTGTACTGTGTTCTCAACTCCACAGGTAACATTTTGTCACGAAGCTTGTCTACCTGTTGTCTCCTCCAGCCTCATGGTGAGGGCCCTGATGACAGGAACACAGCGGTTCCATTCAGCTCGTACCTCGTTTCAATTCATCATTTTTTAAAAAATTCTGAGTAAGCTCGAAATCATTCTTGAAATGCTGCCACCAGGACAGCAGCCTGCATGCCTGGAGAGGGGAGGTAGCTCCCTGGTCTGCTGAAACGGATTCTGAACGAAGCTGGCATCTGAGATCGAGGTTAGAACCTGGCTTCGCCACTTGCGTCATGCGTTAAGTTTGCGCGTCTCTAACTTACGCGTGTCTCTAAGCCTTTGTTTTCCCATCTGTGAAATGGGGATCCTATTCATACCTTGGTAAAAGGGGGCAAAAGTAGCTTGTTTGCTGAGAACATTAAATCAGTAACGCACATGAAGCGCTCTGCTCGGTGGCCCACATGCAGCAGGCATCCCATCAACGTTATCTTTTATGACAATTATTATTAGTAAATAATGGAGACGGGTCCGCCAGCAACAGCAACCTGTGAAGGACACTCTCTCAAGCTGGCAGGAAAACAAGACAGAGATTTGTTTCAAGGAAAGCACTTGCCAGCTTCCCAGACTTGAATACTCCAAGGCTGCAATTCTCCAAGAGGGGAGAGGCTCCATGAAAAGCCACACAGTGAAACAGCAGCTAAGCGGGACGCCAGCATGCCCCTCACCTGGGCAGCTGGGAAGGCGGGCTTGCCCTTCGGAGGGGTGCTGACCTTGCCCCTCCCGGAGAAAGGATGGGAGAATCAGGTCAAAGGACAAAGGACAAGACGCAGTGTGGGAGATTTGCCAAAAGAGACAGACTGCGGATGGCAGAACTGTGTCACGAAATCAAGAAGGAACATTGACTCAGCCATGAGTCTCTCTGCAGTGACTTCGGAGGGGAGAGGTAAAAAGGTTTTTCAAAATCAAGTCCGTCTGAGGCATAATTAGTTCAAAATTTAATAATACCCTAGGAGGTAGCCATAACCCCATGCCATAAAGAGAATTCATTTAAAAGATAAAATATTAAAAAAAAATATAAAAAATACATAAATATAAATACATATAAATATAATATATAATTAAGTAATATATTTTTATATAATATATATAAATACACAAAATAAATAATATCATATAGTTAAATATATAAATATAAATATTAAAAATAAAAATAAAAGAGAAGGGCAAGTCTGAGGTTGGTGTGTGTCCAGTTCTATCTAATTAGTGGCAACCAGCGGGACAGAATGTTGGACTGAACGTAAAACAAAACCTTTTATTTATTTATTTTTGGTTTTGTTTTTAGTTTTCTTTTCTTTTTTTTTTTTTTTCAAAGGAGGCTCCACTCCTAGTGCAAAGCCAAACAAGGGGCTCAAACTCACGGCCCTGAGATCAAGACCCGAGCTTAGATCAGAAGTCGGAGGCTTCACCGACTAAGCCACCCGGGCGCCCAAAACAAAACCTTTTAAAGGAACGTAAACTTCTAATTTCCCACGTAGCCATAACTTGAAGACTGCATCAGACAAAAACAGACAGTAGTAACACCGTTACTATTCTGTGTGCAAGGGACTCCATAGGTTCCTGGCTGTAAATCTGCTCTTATTCCCACGCATTGCTCTTTGAAAGTGTTATCCCCTTGCCACAACATGGGGAATTTGGTATCTTTCAGCCTCAAAAATATTAGGGCTGGTATCCAAATCATATAGTACTTTTGGAAATAAGTATCTCTAAATACACGTTTCCTTCCACTCATAATTTTTTTTTTTTTTACAATCTTACTCACTTGAGAGAGAGAGGGAGAGCAGGGGAGCAGCAGAGGGAGAGGGAGAAGCCGGCTCCCCGCTGAGCAGGGAGCCCGATGTGGGGCTCGATCCTGGGACTTCGAGATCATGACCTGAGCCGAAGGCAGATGCTGAACCAACTGAGCGCCCCCATTCATATTTTCTTACTGATTTTCCAAAAAGTGAAATACCAGGCAAATCAAGCAACTACTTCACATAGTTGTATAAAATCCAGGACACAATGGGGCCCCATCTCTTAATGCAGCATGGAGATATGTTCTACTTAGGAGAAGAAAGAAGCTTTAGCGATAATTCATATCATTCTAAATGAATAATTACAGTGTTACCAAGAGAGGAGACACAGCCTTCATCCCTTTAAAATAAGCCTCGACAAAAAAAGCTCAGGGCTCATCAGAACATTCGGGAGGGTGCGTAGCTAACCCACCATCCCAAAAGCAGAGAGGGCTTTTAAATTTTAACTTAGTTTCATTGAGTTTAATCGTGGCACTTATCAGTGCCTCCAAGTCCACTTGCGCTGGCTTGTCCGGGGTTGGGGGGAGGGGGAGGCAAACAGCTGTACCAGTGATTTCGGCTTATTTTAAGCTGGAGGATATAAAAAACGCTATCTGGCAAAGCTGCCCCTCACCCTGCTAGTTTAACTCTCCAACAACTTCCCTCCTCCTGCCTGCTGGGGCTGGACCTACGTGCCCCCCCGCCCCCCGCCACGCCCCATGGCTTGGCTTCCAAGCCTGATCCCTTTGGGACTCACCATCAAGGCGAAGGTACAGGAAGTTCCGAAAAGCAAAGTAATCCTCCATGATGGTCATGAGGGACGTCATCTGGCAGAAAAGCAGCACGCGGTGATTAGTTGCTCTCAGTTTTGGCAGAATACGATCAAGCAGCTCAAACTTTCCTGAGGCCCGATACAGCTCGGCCCTGAACCCAAAAAGGCAAAACCAGAAGACGGTGTTACTGCTGTCTTTTCCAAGGATCCAGGATAGCCTGAATGAATGTGTGGGTATCCACCCCGGAGCGATGGGGGCAGGGCGTGGAAGAAGGAAACACTTCTGTACAAAACCCACAAAGAGTACATTCCAGATGCTACGTATGGGGACAGATTCTGCAAAGAGAAGGAAATCCTTTCATGTTCCTAATACTTTCACTCTCTGTCTCTCTCTCCCCCTCTCTTCATTCTCTCTCTCTTTCTCTCTTAGGCACACACATAGTCGTGAATCTATTAAATTTCCTTAAACTGCTACTTGGTAAGCTCATAAAGTTACTAATTTAGGGCACTTAAGATGGGTCCAAATATTTCTTGAGCATCTACTACAACCTGCTGGGCACAATTCCAGGCACGTGTATAGGGATGAGAAAACAGAACCCCTGCCTTCCAAACGGCTAATTGCAAATTGTGATGAGCACTAAAGAGAAAAATAACAAGTTGCCATGAGACGACACATAGCAACACAGGACATCTTTAAGTCAGAGCAGGGTTTGGCAAATTTGGGGCCTGGCCCGCTGCCTGTTTTCGTAAATAGAGTTTGACTGGCGCGTAGCCAGGCTCACTCATTTCTGTTTTGTCTATGTGGTGGCTTTCATGCCACACAATGGCAAAGCTGGGGCACAGACCTTTTGACCCACAAAGGCAAAAATATTTGAGATCTGGCCCTTCAGGGAAAAAAATTTCCCAGCCCTTGATGCAGGTGACCTTGATGAAGAGAGAACAATGGAGCAAAAACCTCAAACAATGAACAAGACAGCTGGCTAAAGAATGGGGGCCTGGAAGAGGAGGAGATTCCAGGAAGTGGGGAGAGTATGTGCAAAGGCCCTGTAGCGTAAAAGAGGCTGGGGAGTCTGAGGAACTGAACATAAGCAACAGGGGAATTCTGGAGATGGGGGCAGAGAGGCAGTGGGTGTGTGGGATGGGGGGAGACAGATGCCAGAGAACTCTTTAAGCCACACTGAGTGTGTTAGCTTTAAGTGCAACAGAAAGCCACCGAAAGGTCTGAAACAGGGCAGTGGTGCTATCTGCCACCTCCATGTCACCATGTACACTGTACAAATGGACTGGGGAGGGGACATGAGGTCTGGGTTATGCAGAAATTCAAATCACAAAGGGGATGGTGGGGGTGGTACCTGCTGTCAGAGTGTCAAGGAGCTAAAGCAGGGCCTTTTCTCCTTCATAATAAACTCCTCTCCTTTGTCAACAGGGATGTGATAAATTATTAAAACTTAATTGTCGGGTGGCTATGGACGGGAAAACTCATCAGCGCACTCACTTGACAAACACCACAACGGGTCCGTAGCAACTGCTGGTAGCATGCGCCGTCTCTAACGGACACATTCTCACGTGCATGTTTTCCCTACCTCTGTCCCCTGCTCCGGGGCTGTAGTGCTACTATGCAACCCTGGCCAATCTCACAGCACCAGGCGTGACCATGGGACCCAGAAGAGAGGGAAGCAAGCAGGAGCAGGATAGCCTCGTGGCTCTGGTTCTAGATGGGTCCCAAGTCCTAGTTCTTAGCCCAGTGACACTGTCTGCCCTTGGAATCCAAGTGTGGCCCCCACATCCTAATAATCAATGTCCCGGGTACAAAACAGAGCCTGTCTGTGAATGCAAACATCTTTTCCATTGTTGTTGTAAGGATGGCCACTGCTCACAAAAAAACCCATTTCCTATACGGACCATACTTTGATGAACACAAAATCACACATAGGTAGGGTGGGTAAGACCTTTCCCCTCAACCACGCCCATGTTAAGTATCAACTTGAAATTCAATACGATCCAAGGACTTTTGGCCCAAGCTACATTACTGGTTGTGAGTAAAACTCTTTGAAGTTTCCACCGCATTTTTAGGACACGAGGTTATTATTAATTCTATTAAATGAGATCCATGTTCTTTGAATAGTGACTTGATCAAAGCATGCAGAAATTAATGCCAGTGAAGTAAGAGAGGGCTAATACCACTTCGGTTAACAACTCCGATGCTGAGGTGAGCGGTGGGCGCAGAAGGCTGGCAGTGTGTGATAGGAGACAATGGGGTGTGAAAAGTTTTGGTATGACCAACAAACAGTTTTTTGGAAGAAAGATAAATTTTAACATTTACCCATTGATGACCCCATTGGAATAGCCCAGGTGTTCAGCAAAGGATTCCTTTAAAAGAGAGAGGAGAAAAAAAAAATGATTAAAAAAAAAACCCACCCAGATATGTAAAATTATTAATTTAATAATTATTCTTTTGGTGAGGTCATCCCATTTATTTCTAGAGAATAAATAAAATAATAAGTAAGTATGAAAATACTCCTTAGACAATGAACCAGAAACTCAAGGTCTTTGAAGGCAGACTTTGAATGCAGACATAAACATGTCCTAGAGGTCCCTTAAGTCTCCAGAATCTCATAGAGATGTCACGGTCAGTTCACACATCAAACAGTGATTAAGCATCTACTGACCCAGGGCTGAGCCAGGCAGGTAAAGGGGGGGTAATCCAGAAAGAATTGAACTATCTGTCCCCTAGGAGTTTAGAGTCTAGACTAGAGAGAGGGTCTAACAGAAGCAAATAAGGATTCAGACGTACACGGAAATACATTGCAAAAATATTTAACAGGACAAGTCACAGTGACTGTATACTATATTCTAACTCTGAGTTTCGAGAAATCCTGACATCCCTCCGTACTATGCTTTTCTCTGTTATACATATGGCCCTCAGTGGACACCGGTCGCTCCCTCAGGTGTCCGGGCTCCCGTCTTTGAAACACAGGACTTGAAATTTAAAATGAGAATTTCAGAACTTCAAATTGAACTTAAACTCCTGAATCATGTAATTGCTTCCTCACTGATCCTGTAGAAGAAATAAAGGACTGTTCTCCGAGGGATGTTTCCAGGCTGACTGGAGGGAACGGGCGACCATCTGTGGGGAAGGGAAGCATGTCACGCCTTCACACTAGCCGCCCGCCATCTCCCTCCTCTGCTTCCTTTCCTTCCCTCATCAGCAAAGCTTCTCCTCCCAAGGGATCAGCTAGCTCTCTTTCCCTTTGAGCTTTCCTCTCACGTCTGCTCACTGCCCATCATTTACGGTGGGCTCTGAAAGTCAACACCGACGGACAATGGCCAGAAACCCCACTCTGACTCCAAGAGCCATGCCCTCCCTCTTCACCTGTAGCCACGCCTTGCTACATTTTTGGGATCCATCCTTATTGCCTAAGCAGGACTATAAAAACCCGAGAGTGGTACGTGTCCGTGCACGGTGATAAGCATCATTTTTTTGTTGTTGTTTGTTTTTTTTAAAGATTTTACTTATTTATTTGACAGAGAAAGAGAGGGAAAGAGAACACAAGCAGGGGGAGCCACAAGCAGGGGCAGAGAGAGAAGCAGGCTCCCCACCGAGCAGGGAGCCAGACGTGGGGCTCGATCCCAGGACCCCGAGATCATGACTTGGGTAGAAGGCAGACGATTAACTGACTGAGCCCCCAAGGCGTCCCAGGAATCGGCACCCTTTTAAAAAAATGTCTTCATTTCCCTGGTTTGAAGGTCCCCAGGGAAACAGTGAGCCCAGCAGGGAAAGGGGGCTTCTGGGCCGATTTCCTACGAACAGAGGTGATGTGCAAAGCATACAAAGACAGAGAGGCAAAATGCACACACCAGCCCTGAGCCAGAGCTGGGCCATGTGTGCCAAAGACTCTGGGTCTCATTGCTAGGAATATGCTTCCGAAAGTTTTTATGTTCAAAACAAATTGCAAATCAGTCCATCTCTCTACTGACGGCTATTCAGAATGGAAATATGCAAGGAATGGAGGGCAGGTTACTTAGGCTCGGCTCCCCGGGTTCTCCAGACAGAAGCCCGAGGATGGAAGGCTTCATCCCCCTTCTGACACGGTCTAGCACGTTTCAAAGGCTAATTTTTGCTTGACAACCAAAATGAAGTAAGACTGACACTTAATTTTCATAACTTTAAAGTCCTCAAACCCTTCTATGAATCAGAATAAGTATCTCAAAATTGTTTTCGGGAAAGAAGGGGATGGGACGGTGGGTGACGGGTTCACCTGCCATGACACTGGTCATTTTCATCATTTGACATTTTTTTTTTTTTTTTGGCTCCCACCAGCCACAGACCAATATAGAGCTGCTACTAATTCATCGATACCTTCTACCTGTTTAATAGAGGTTATAAATTCTTAAGATGCTTCCTCTGTTATTTATATATTTTTGTTAAAGTTTTGCCTCTGCCGGTCCCACAAGCTATTAGCATGTGATGATAGGACAAGTGCATGGAAGTTTGGAGACGCAAAGAGATATTCACCAGGTCATGGTTACAAAGTGGCCCAGGGACACAGCCTCCTTGTTGTACGTGGGATTCTCTTCACTTGAGTGTTTCAACAGCCGTGACTTTCCCGTGGGATTTTATTTTCGTCGTTGGTACTGCTGCTGTTGTCAACGGACTTGGGTCTAGAGCTTGTCCACCTATGGACACCCTGCCCTCTGGATGAGGAGGCAACAGCCAGCTCAGGCTGGGACGGGTCCCCAGAGCAGGGAGGGGGTGTGCCATAAAATACTCATCTGACAAGTGTGATGGCCCAAAATAAGGGAGGGGAAAAAAACTGTCGAAGTCAAGAATATTTCAAAGGCAGGTGTGTTTCAACTTGATTTTTGTACTGTAATTATTAAAATTCTGATTTCCCAGAACCTTCTTTTATGTCCCTTTTATTGAACCGGGGCAGGTGCCGGAGGGCTCGCTCGCACGCCGTGGCCAGGAGGCCCCACCACAACCCTGTGCCTTGGCCGCCACACGGGACAGTGGGGCCTCCGGTGTGGCTCCTCTTCCCTCCTGCTCGGGTGTACGGCTCCCACGGGGCTGAAGGTTCTGTCCATTTAGGAAAGTTATTACAACGCCGTGAACAGGCCAGAAAATGCCCCTAAAAATAGCTTTGTGAGAACCCGAGTGTCAGGATAAAAGCCAGGATGTCGGGATGGAAGCCAGAAAGGAGAAAGGCAGATCTACGGAGCTGAACCAAAGGCAGCGTCTGTTACAAAGAAAATACTTCGAGGGCATCTTCCTCTCCAGTGGGTACAAACACATCATCTTAGTATTTTTCATAGCCTCCTTCCTTCCATTTCACAGCTCCTACCGTAACGAGGCCGTTCACAGCATGTCCCCAGCCCACGGGACGAGCCCAAGCTTGCAGTGTCTTCTCAATGCTTCGAACCGTTAGTTCTAAAATTCCAGATGCCACAGCGGTTGGTGCCAGGGAGGATGGGAACCAGAACGCTCACGTGTGTTGATTCTCTTCGTTAAGCTATCAGAACACAACCTTCCAGCGTCCACACCCATCTCGACCCTCCTTCTTTTCTCCTTTTTAAAAAAGTGGTGTGACTAGGAACAGGGCAGGTGGGATCAGAATCACAGCGGAGAATGCGGACTTACCTCAATGTGCTGGAACATATAGGGGTGGTTGCAGATTTTTCTCAACTGCATGATGGTGTTCATGAGCGTCTTAGCACCTCCCTTCCCCTGAGGACGAGTGGGGAGAGCAAACACAGAACAAACAAATCGTTAATTGACCAGATACCCCCCATTTCTTAAAAAGGAGGCGTTTACGAAAGGGCCAGAGGTCTTCTCCGTAACCTACACCTGTGGGGGTCTGGAGATCCTGTTCTATAAAAGTTTCTCAGTGACAGATACAACATCTTTCTCGTGACTAACTTATCCTACAGGAGGGAGTCATATCGAGTTGATGGCTTGGTGACATGACTGACTGTTCCCCGGGATTCTGGGAAGACAGAAGCCTGGAACAGATGCCCAGGGAGGGACACAGGATTTTAAAACCTTCTAAGGTGCCCCCTGCTGACATTTAAGTGGAATATATTCCCTGTAGAATTGACACGAGCAGAGATAAAAGCTATTTTGGTGATACGGATATACTCCATTCTTCCTGCCCCGATGCAGTTTGCAATTTGGAGGTTATCAGATTTCCTTTGGCAGCTACGGCAGCTATGGAAAAGGCCCAGAAATACGGTTTAGTAGATCAGCATGAGCAGGGACGCTTCCTGGGAGGATCTGACGTCACGGCCCAGAGAAGACAGACACACCCCACACTGCGTTGCGTCATCTTCTGAAATGTACCTTCTTATCTTTCTCTGAACCATCCGTGAGGAGGATCCCTTTGGCTTGCATGTGGCGATAGAGAATTTTCTGCAGCGCAGACATGTCACACTTGATCACGTATTCAACCTGGGGGAGAGAAAACAGCGGGTATGTTGGAGCAGGAGAGAGGAAGGGGCCTGGTCTGAGAAGACTGCGGGGACGTGGCAGTGGGTGGCAGTCCTGGAACTCTGGGGTCCCTCCGTTTCCCCTCCCTGGATTCACGGAGTGGGGGGTGGCTGGGGGTGGTGGTGGAGACCATGGTCATCAATGCTAAAGGGACCATAACGATGGGGGAACCTGCCAAAGGGTGTATGTGATCGAGGGTCACGTCTTCTGAAATTTCTTGACTTGCTCCATATTTGAGAGAGAGACAGAGAGAGAGAGAAGCTTATAAACTATTCAAATTCAAAGATGCTCAATATAAATTCCTCCTAGTATTTCTTCCACTTCCCAGTATACCCCCTTTGATATGAGAGAAAAACACCGACTGTCCGATATCCCAAGACTTGCTCTGTAAGACATTTTTTTTTAAAAGATTTTATTTATTTATTTGACAGAGAGAGATCACAAGTGGACGGAGAGGCAGGCAGAGAGAAAGAGAGAGAGGGAAGCAGGCTCCCTGCTGAGCAGAGAGCCTGATGCGGGACTCTATCCCAGGACCCTGAGATCATGACCTGAGCTGAAGGCAGCCCCTTAACCCACTGAGCCACCCAGGCGCCCCTGTAAGACACTGTTGATTATTTATTTGACAGAGAGAGAAAGAGAGAAAGAGCACAAGTAGGCAGAGTGGCAAGCAGAGAGAGAGGGAGAAGCAGGCTCCCCGATAAGCTAGGAGCCCGATGCGGGGCTCGATCCCAGGACCCCGGAATTATGAACCTGAGCCGAAGGCAGATGGCTAACTAACTGAGTCACCCAGCAACCCCTGTAAGATAATTTTTTCGATGGTCACAGGCAGCAACCCCCGGTATTAATCCATAAGTGAGAGCTGTAACAGCCCTAGGTTGGCTGCCACTGACCTCTGCTTTTCAGAGACAAGAGACTACTTCCTGTGTGGACGGCAGGTGGGGATTGGATGCAACTTTATGACCACCTCAAGAAGGCAAAGAAAGCCTTGTGAGCTTCCAGTTGGACTATCACAAAAAAAGAAGAAAAAATCCGATTTAAAACAGTTAAAGGGAATTCACGTGCCCTTGGCTCAGCACACACCTGCAATACTTCTAGAAGGTTCTTAATGCATAAATCTGCCTTATTTCCCAGTATTATTTTCTTTATTAAAAAAAATCCCCAGAATACAAATGTGTAATTTTCATAATAAACATCAGATAAATGCCTAGAAATCTGCAGAATGTGATTAAAAGTAAATCAGCAAGCTGTCTAATGTTTAATAAACTGATTAAAAATGATCAGGTTATTTTCAGCTCCAAGGGCCAGGGCGAGTAGGTCACAGATGAAGAGAAGTTGAATATTCATTCAATTGTGGCTTCAAGAGGAACCTGTCGGGCCAGATGGAACTGCAATTAATAGCCTTTCGCCACTTGTTTTGATGCACCAAAGAAGACTGGAGAAAGGGTCCTTTGCAGAAAAGTTAAGGAAAGCAGGTGACCTTTTATACACTTGTTTTTGTTTCTAATGACCTTGGCCAGAGGGGGAAAAACAGAAATCTCCAAGTTTAATAAATAAGAATGCATTTGCTCCAGGCTTTCTGTTCCAGATGCCTGATCATGTCCTATTTTTTAAAGCACTTTGACTTTTTCGAGAGATGTTCACTCTCAAAATGAAATTTGATCACGGTGAAGAAGAGCATTGGACAACTTCAGACGCAACCAGTAGGAGCATAAAAATGGCACCAAGGCAGGCGCCTGGGTGGCTCAGTCAGTCAAGCTCTTGATTTCAAATCAAGACTCTTGATTTCAGCCCAGGTCATGATCTTGGGGTCGTGGGATCAAGCCCCACATCAGGTTCTGTGCTCAGTATGGAGTCTGCAGGGCTCTCTCCCTCTGCCCCTCCCTCTCTCTAAAATAAGTAAATAAATCTTAAAAAACAAAAAATGGCCCCAAGGGTTAATATCACTGAGCTCCTTCTGTTGACCAGGACCTACACGGAGTGCTTTATGTCACAAGACAATGTCATGTCTGCATTTTATACAGACCCTGAGCCTCTGAAATTTAAAAGACTGGCTCAAAGTGATGGGGGTATTTAATGCTGCGGTTAGGACCGGAAACCGAGTCACCGAGTCCACTCTTCTAAGCTCTGTGCTGAGGATGACCTAGGAGACGTTCAGGCTTTCCCATGCTCACCGCCATTGGGGGGACTCTCTGCAGGAAGGGATGGCTGCCACTGCTGGCTCTTAAGTGTGCTGGGGCCCAGCAGATACAGAATTAGGGACGGCACCCTCAACCCCCTTCCCATCAGTCAGCCAGTGTTAAGCGCTGGAGGGGAGGGAGTTTGGGAAGTAGGAGGCACAGACGATGATGCCACGTAAATAGGGATGCCAAGCCCCACCGCCCACGGCATGCCGGTCAATAGAGAGGCGAGCCCACCTCGAGGACCTGACAGCCGCTCGAAGACTATGGGGTGTGGTATATTACCATTTTCTGAACTGAGCTTTCCAAACAGTAAGATTACATATCTCAAAGGCGGAATGGAGTAATGTTTAATTACATCAAGCATTCCAAATGTCTGCATCATGAATGTACAAGTTGCCCATCTCGGTGAAGCTGATTTGTTGTTTCATGCAGGTCAAATCAAAATTAGGACCGATTTTAGGTAGGTCAGCCTCTAGTGAGCCTCCAACACTGTACACGTATCTTAGCATATTCAGGCATATCTCTCTCTCTCTTTCTCTCTCCATATATATATATATATATACACACACACACACACACACACACACACACACATACAGCCATCTCCAAGTCTAGTGGTTCTTGATTATCTATGAATTAACAAAGTGGACAGTCAGCATAGACAACCCCAAATGGGAGCTAAATCACAAGATCAATTTTTATTTAGTTTACGTTAAGTTTTACATATGTCCTTTCGTGCGAGCTGCCATTCTTTCCTGAGTACAAGGAATGGATTTAATGCTACAGCCTGGTGGTGGTGTTGGGGTACTGGGGGGATGGTATCTTCCCTTGGCCATTGGGTGTGTCATTGGACTCATGACATTATTAAATCCTTGTCAATGAAAGCTCATTTTTATTAAATACTCATCCATGAACACTAATTTTGCTACAGAGCAGAGCTGCATTCATCCAACTTTTGACCCTCCTATGGCTGCTTTAGTTCCATCTGATCACAGTCCAGCTACAAGACAGAATGACCATGTAGGACACAGAAAATATATTTTATATTTTTATGAGTTTTCCTAGCTTAAGACTCAATAATAAGAAAAGAAATGACCCAATTAAAAAAAAAACAAACAAACAAATAGGCTTGACTTGAGCACTGTTTCATCAAGGAAGACATATGGGTGTCAAACAGGCAAGGAAAAGATGCCCACTACCAGTGGACGTTAGAAAAATGCAAATTTATCACAGGATACCAGTGCACGCCTGCTGACATGGCTAAAAATGTCAAGAAACTGATGGTAGCCGATGAGGACTGATGAGAACGAGGAGGAAATGCAAGGCTCAGACATTGTTGGTGCAACTGCACGATGGTTCCAGAAGTTTCCTACAAGGCTACGTGTGCACTTCCCATAGGATCCGGCAATTCTGTCGCCGGGTCTTCACTCCAGTGAAATGAAAACCTATGCACCATGGGTACAGCACATGCATGCATAATTGTCAAAAACCAGAGAAAACCTAACTGTTCCCTCCATGAAACAGACGGACCTACCGTGGTGCGTCCATAGACAAGAATGCTAACTCAACAATAAAAACGAGACAACCGTGGCTATGGGCAACAACTTGAACGGAGCTCCAACACGGTACACTGAGAGAAAAAAACCCAGAAGCAAAAGGTCTGATGACAAGACCTGATGTCTGACTCCATTCCTGTGACATTCTGGAAAAGGCAGAGCTACAGGGATGGAGAACAGATCAGCGGTCAGACCAGGACAAGGGTTCCAGAAAGGATGTGACTAAAAACAAACAGCACCAGGGACTCTGGGGGGGGTGGTCCTGGGAGGGAGAACTGTTCTGTATTTTGACTGTGGGTGTGGTTCACACAATTCTGCATTTGTCAAAGCCCACAGAACTATAGACCCCAAAGAGTGGATTTTATATGTAAATTTAGAAATAAAGTTAAAAACAAACAAACAAAAAACACACACAAAAAAACCACTTCCTTAACGGGTGGCTTTTCATGAGAGCATTTCAGAATGACTGCTATGGAACAGTTGGCCTTTTTCCTGACATCAGCCAGAATTCCTGCCCAGGCTCTTTAGAGAGGCTGAGAAAGACACATGCATTGTTCGTGGCTGTAAGCAGATGGTGGCAGAGGGAAGCTCCTTACCCCCCGTGGATGATACTTCAGTGGCCAATTTCCCTCAGGTAAAAAAATCCTAACAAGACAGAAAAAGTAGAGGGAATGCAGGCCAAACCACACCAACAGCTACTTACGTGGGCAAAGTGGTGAGTTCCCCGACTGCCCTGGAAAGGCTGACGAGCTCACGGGTGGGGGAGGGCCACGGAAAGCGCGAGGAAGAGCAGAGCATGAAAGAGAACTTGAGAGGAACGGAAAGGGGAACTAGAAGTCGGAGCAGCGGGAGTTGATGCTGAGGAGTAAGGCAGCAGTGGCTGTCGGAGTTGAGAGCCGACACATGCCAGGCTTTGACCAGGGGTCCTACATCCACTTAGTCCTCTCAATGATTCCGTGAGGTGGGTGGTATTTCTCTGCCAGTTCACTGGGGAGAACACGGAGCCCCACTGGATTCACTGATCGATGCCAAATGGTTAGTAAGACACAGGGACGGTGATAGGGCGTGTGCGCTCTGACAGGGGGCCCATGATTTCCACTCCATGAAAGGGAGCTTATCCATAGATAATGTATCACATACGAGGCTAAGTTAACATATATATACTCAAATACTCAAATACTCAAATACTACCCTGGGTATTAAAGAGGGTAAGTGTACTTTACGCAGGAGATACTGCGCTATAATCTAACCCTGATTTTTTTTTTTTAAGTGTACCAATACTCAGGGAGCTCTTTTGTGAATGGAACAGTGGAATAAATATTTTAGTAAAGCAGAGAATTCCTTTGTGATACAACTCATCACCCCAAGGCCCTTATGCTGGGCAAGTCTGGATTTTTATAGAGTGGATTTTCTTCAAACTGGGCATATTTCCAACTTGTAATGAGCTTTCAAAAATCTATCTCTATTAGCCAGTCCTGGAAATTAAGTAAATAAGATGAAGATGTTCTAAAGAATGAATAAATGAAGGACTTCAGTTAATTACCCTTGATTTTTATACCTCTGCTAAAGAAACAAAGGAGCCCAGGACACGTTAAAACTGTTAACATCCGTCTCTATACCTTGCAGGATCTCTTGCTGGGAAGTAGTTCAAGGTGGCCACATGACAACTGGACCATTCCCCAGTTTACTCAATAACTAAGGTCCACCCTGAACAGTGAGGGGGTCACCCAAAGACGCCGAGACCATGGGAAGTCAAAAACAATATCAAGACCGTTCAACCCAAGATGCATTCACTAGAAAAATAAAATACTTAAATACTTAAATATTTAGGCTTCTGTGGGATAAGCATGATGTAAGAACGGTGCTTAAGTTTAATTTTTTTTCCCTGTTAATGAACAGGGGAATCTGGAACCAGATCCTCTCTTCATAAGGTGATCAACTTTGTATGCTCTCTTGTCAACTGCTACTTAAGAAATGAATAGGATGAACCAATCTGTACAAAAACCAGAGTCACGACACAGAAAAAACACAGTGACACGAAATACACATTTCAGAACTGGGAAATGTACAGAGAAAACTCAAATCCCCATCTCTCTCCTGCCACAAGTAGTACACAACGCCCAACAACCTATCTTTAAGAAAATAACATTTAGGGGCACCTGGGTGGCTCAGTGGGTTAAGCCTCTGCCTTCGGCTCAGGTCATGATCCCAGGATGCTGGGATCGAGCCCCGCATCGGGCTCTCTGCTCAGCAAGGAGCCTTCTTCCTTGCCCCCCTCTCTGCCTGCCTCTCTATTTATGCTCTCTGTCTCTTAAATAAATAAAAATAAAATATTTTAAAAAAGAGAGAATAAAATTTAGAACTCAGAAGGGTGTGGTTCCAAAATATGATCGGGAACATACTAAACTAATACCCGAACCAAACCAGAAAATGTGGAGCAAAGGGCTCAAAAGACATTCTAAAGCTCCGAGAAGTCAGGATGCTAAACACCATGTGAAAATTACCTGCTTCAAATATTCATGGGGACTTAGTTTTTATGGTACAGGGCAAAAACCACATCCGAGAATAATTAGATGATGTGTCTGTAATTTGAAGGAACTCTGTTTTTCACTTATTATCCAAAGAGTGACATCATAAGCATTAAATACACTTCTAGGAAATCTGGTAAATGTTTACAAGGACTTCTGGTGATGACGTAAGACCCAAACTCATATCCTCATTGGACTCACTGGCAGATCAATTCGGTGGCGCCCACAAGAGTGAACTTCACGGGGTTAATAACTTAAAAAAAAAATCCAAACTTAAAATATAATGTTAAACTAATATAACTGAGTTGATGTAAGCGTGAGCGAAAATGTCAGGAGACTCGATGAATTTGTTAATTTCATAAAAGCCGGCGCCAGAGCTTTAGGGAAACCAGGCCGAAAATGTTGAAATTTCCCTTCTCTCTCTCTGCATTCAAACCTCTAGCTTTTCTCAAACAAAAATGTCCTGTGCAATATTTCCAAGATCCTTGGGACTAAAACACGAGCTGGTTGTTTTAAACTTCTGCCTTCGGCTCAGGTCATGATCTCAGGGTCCTGGGATCAAGCCCCCACATGGTGCTCCCTGCTTGGGGGAAGCCTGCATTCCCTCTCCCACTCCCCTTGCTTGTGTTCCTGCTCTCGCTGTTTCTCTCTCTGTCAAATAAATGAACAAAATCTTTAAAAAAAATGAAAGAAAAGAAAAGAAAGTTTCAGATGCAGGTACTTGGGAGATCGGCAGGGAAAGGAACCACAGCTTTGGAATTTGCAACATACTTTCTCGGGCAGCTGGGACTCGACTTCCTTCTTCAGCCTCCTCAGTAAAAATGGTCTTAACACCTTATGTAGACGCCTGATGATCAATATAGTTTCCTCTTCATTTAAGTCCACCTACGAGAGAACCTCAGATGAGTCGGACATTTTTTTTTAATGATATTTCACAAAATAATGCTGTAGGGGTTACATTTATTAATTTGTTGTGATATGTGATTGAAATTTTATGTCCATTAAGGCTAGGTCTTTACCTGTTTTGCATGCCTCAGAATCCTCTTCCTATGTGCCAAGTGGTAATAAAATGGCGTCTAAATGGGCGTCTGTCTTAATGTGGAGTTCCATGGAAAAGGGGCCAGAGCCACCAGTCTCCCAGCTCAGACATTTTTTGGATAGGACTGCAACAAAGCCTTACTGAAGACTGAGACAGAACCCAAGTAAAGGGGCAAGAGTTCATGTGTGCTTCCTCAAAGTCAAAGCCTTAAGTTAGGCTCTTAACTTGGATTGTCTCAGAAGCAGAAACACCCCAAGGCGACAAGGCCTGAACAGGAAAAGAAGAAGAGAGTAGACCCAGTGGATGGTGGTGGGTTTCCAAGCCCCTGTACCTCACTCTTCCTTCCCTCTCCCCTTATCTTGGTCAGTCCTCTTTATCTGGAACCTTCTCTAGAACCTCTGGTCACCTTTCTCTATGAACCTCTAGGGGGCAGACTTGATTGACATTACTTTCTACAAATGGGCAAGCCAATACATTACTGACAAAAGGCAAAAGTCCCTATGATGTATTTCAAAATTAAAGTGCTGAATAGTTTCAACATAAATGTCCTGAAATCCTTCTAAGTGGCTTTTCATTCCCACAGTTAAGAAACCACTAATCAAAAGGACAGGTACCCATTCCTTTTCTTGCAATGGCCCGTGTCTTCCTTCCATAAATGAGCTCCAAGAGAAGACAGATGGTGGACAGAATAATAAGGAATTTGAAAATGGCTATTCCGGATTTGAGGAGTATTAATGTAGACATAAAACAGGCTCACACTAAAATTGGGAAAAAAGTGTATACAGAAAATCAGTGTGAGCTAATTCAGTTTCACACCCAAACTCTCCATAGGGAAACAGTTTAAGGAGAAGCCCAAGTTTTACAAGGAAATATGTGCTTTAAGGTTTGTGTTCAGTTGGGTCGGTTGATCTGATTAAATTGATTCAACAAATCTCTCTCCATTCGTCCTCCCTGTGGCCTGTACAAATAAGGATTCCATCAGTCAGGATCATTCTCTAGTGGCCTGATTAACGTGTCGGGAAAAGACCAAGGATCCTAGATCCTAGGACCCTAGACCCATCACTAGATCCATTTTCTTAGGGCAGAAAACACCCCTGGAAAGAGAACACACGCACCCAATGATGAGTTTTGTAAAGTGAGCGACATTGTCAACCACCCTACAGGTTTTCTAGGGCTCTAACACTCCCAGCTTCTGGTTCTTTACATTCATTTCATTGCTATAGAGTGGAAGATACAAAAGGTAGACCAGTACCCTTTCTCCAGTCATGGCAAATGGGGCATTAAACCACTGTTCAAAGGTGCTGCAGCTCTTGAAAATGGTGGGGAGGAGGAAGTTAAGGAGGGCCCAGAGTTCCGGGAGCTTATTCTGCAGTGGGGTCCCAGTCAAGAGGATCCTCCTGGGGGCCACATAGTGAGTGTTCAAGACCTGAGTCAGCTTGCAGTGGTGATTCTTCATCCGGTGGCCTTCATCCACAATCATGTATTTCCACCGAATCTGTAACCCAAGAGGAAGGACCAACATGAGACGAGCAAGCGGAAATACAACCACCTCCAACACGCAAACCGTGGTGTGGAAAACCAAGGAATTCATAATATGTGCATAATATGGTGTGACTCTCCTTTGTGATAATGGGATGTCAATGCCAATGCTGCTTCGGGGCCATGTGATTCCAAACTGCTCTTGCCAAAGAGGGGAACTTGGGCCCAAGATGAAATGGTTGGGCCGGGACTAGTTCCTGTGTCTCCTGAACCAATACTCCCTCTATTAATGCTAGACCATGACGGCTCTCCCTGATTCAGTGCTCATGCTGCCTCGGCTCATAGCAAGAAGAGAAGAGGGCTCCCCACTTGAAGCAGAAATTAGTGACCGATTTTCCAAGATGGCGTCAGTAGGTACGTACAGCTGAGATGCTCTGGCTTCCTGCCTTTGCTTCTATTGTTATATCGTTAGGGCCTGGCTCAGCTCAGTGTTCTTTTCTCTTCTTAATTTGAATGAGTTGCTAACATTCAAAAGTTGGAATATTTCACACAAAAATGTGAACATCTAGCTTCTCTTAAAAAAGTAAGATCTGGCGACCAGGAGTCTCTGGGTTCTGACCCAGGTCCTCGCTGGCCAGGTCTCGGATCACTGTTTTAAGATATCTAAAGTGAAAGGATATACTCACTGGCAGTGAAGACAATGCTAAAATATCATTCCTCTGTTTTTGCCAGAACTTTGGAATTAAACACAATCTCCTTTCCCAGCATGGCTGCTGCGTGAAAAATAAAGAAAGGCCACATAACACAATCTCCCTCCCTAAGTCTGTACACAGGCCTCTTCCTCTCTCACAACTTACCCTTCAGCCCTCTTCAAGGTCACTGGTCTCAGTTTCTTTAAGTGAGAACAATGTGGAATGTCCCACTAAGCCTATTCATTCCCTACAAAACAGTGGCAATGGCCAAGAAAAGCATCTGGTGTTCAGATGTCCCTGGATCCTGCTCCAAAGCTCCCAGAGAGAGAGGAGGGAGGTGAGTGCAGTATTCTAGAGGGTCCTGCCTTCCTCATTAGAAGTGACAGTAAAGTCGGGGGAGAAGAAGTATAAAATCAGTCAGGCTGGGATGTTTGGGTAAAAGAAACTACCAGAGCTTTTCTTATTTTAATTCTTCCTCCACTACTTCTAAGGAAAGTGTCCATGAGAATGAAATTGTATGGACAACTACCCCAAGCTGACCCACAGCATGAAACGAGGCCACCAGATACAAACGTATTTAAGTCAGCCGTCAAAATTCACTTTCCTAATTTCGCTTATGACCTAATAAACAAGGAATCAGAGAGGACTTCGATTCTGCTCATCTACTCATTTACCAATTAGGTCTTCCGCTTGAACAAAATTCCACTACCTTTTTCCATAGCTTCATTCCTCCAGCAACAAATAAAAGCAATTCATCTCGTTACCAGGCATCTCTGATGAACGCGGAAATACATATGCAGAAGCTGGGATAGGATTTTTTTTTTTTAAAGGATCTCTGATGTACAAACACACATTCCCAGAGTCCTACCAAAAACATGTCATTTCTGACACTGCCAAATTCCTGAGAACGAGGAGCAGGAACACGGCACTGTTGCCAGTGCCGTCTCAATTATTAAACCTCCCCTGGGAGCATACTTCCTGTACAGGAGCTCCCGTGATGCCAGGAAGGGAACTCAACGGTTCCCAGAGCAAAGGTTTAGTGGGGAGAGAGAACAGACCCCAGAAACAGGGATTCTGCTTTCTTCTGGCCACCGCTTAGTTTCCGATTACAGCAATTCCAAAACACCACAGGGTAGGAGAAATCACCGGAGGAAGAAAATGGAAGTTTCCGTGTTTGGTCCCATGAAAGAAGGTAAGCTGAATGAATGCATTAGGAGGCCAGGCGATAGAAATCAAAGAACAACTCTCTATTTTCTGGCTGAAGGACAATTTGGGACATACAAATTAGGAGACAAGCGTGTCGCAGGTAGAAAACAACTCTTTCTCGGCTTCGAATGAATAGGCACAGAAACAGCCCAGAGCCATCCATACAGTGGCCCATTATTTCACCAGGGGAAAAAAAACCCAACACAGGAAGAGCACCAAAGCCGTAGCATGGACAACTGTTCACACGGAGAAACCATATGGAGGGGTGCCTACTCATCTTTGGAGAGACAAAGGCACAAGAGGAATGAAGTCATGCTGCTGACAATAACCCAGGGCAACAAAAACAATTATTTCTTCCACAAGCACATTCAGGGCCGCTGGAGAGAAAAGGAGCTGTGCAAGGAGCCCAGGTGAATGTTTTTAAGAGATGTAAACTCATAAACTATGAGAGGCTCCGTCGCAGAACCAGAATCGACGACATAGGCCAACAAAAGAAACAAAACAAAATGAAACACACAAAAAAAGCATGCCTAAAATTAAAACCCATTCCCAAAATACATCTGACTCTGAGAGAAAGAGAGAGAGAGAGAGAGAATGAGAGGGAAAAGCCATCTAACAATCAAATTATCCCAGTGGGCATGATCTGGGGAATCCTTTACACTCCAGCGCGATGGTCCATAATGAGAGGTAAAAGAACTTTTTTTTTTTTTTAAACATACCTTTGCAAGAATGTGCTTGTCTTTGATAATGTACTCGTAAGTAGTCAGGAGGACGTTGAATTTGCCACTCCGCAGCTGGGGGACAAGGGAACGACGCATGGCGGGGGTGCCCTGAATGGAAAGAAACACATACATCTATATATATATGACCCAATGTGAGTTATGTGTGCATTTTGCCTCACTGTTCACAGCTTAATGGAGCCCAGACCGTGAGCGTGGGCTGCGTCTCTATGCATTACCGTATACGGACCCATTATCCACAAAGAAAGTGCCTGGCAAAATCGCGCACATCTGGACACTTTCCAGACCCTTCTAGGCAGGCTTTCCCCCTGGAAACTGAGGGAGGGGGAAGACGGAGAGGGAAATTACAGCAACCCTGAGGTGGCGGGGAACCCGCTGCTTGGCTGAAAGGCTCCATTTCCGTGGGAGCAGGCGGCCCGGGCGCCCCGGTAATTGGCGAACTTCGCAGGAACAGCGGGCGCGGTGGCGGCGGCCCACGGAATGTGCGGTATTTGTCATTTGTATTACTCTCATCAGAAACCGCGCAATATGATAATTAACAATTTTCTTCTGCATTTCACTATCTGAAAGTAATTATGGTTTATTACAGTAATCTTCTTGGGATGATTAACTCACACTGTTTGGTACATGATGTACATGACAAAACTTTACAACCAAATACAGTTCACAGATGTGCATATGGAATGAAGAAAAAAAAAAAGAGGAGGGTCTATTTTTTGCTTTTCCACATTTATATATAAACACAGCATTCCAAACCTTGTAAGAAATTTTCACCACAGAAGGAGCCCATTTGTCAAATTCATATGTCCAGTTAGACAGAGTCCTGTAGAACAAAGAAGAAAACAGACAGAGAAAACGACATTGCTATTGCGATCGGTGGTTAAAAAGATGTCCTTATTCATGCTCAGGCCTCACCTTGAAAGGGGACAGAGAATAGAAAATATCTCCACTACGGGATTCTTTGAAAGGTGTGGAAATAAGAGATAAGTGGGAAATAAGCTGGGCCCAAAGCATGACAAGTGTGTTTGTCAGTTTCTAAGAAATCTCATAAGAAAAAATAAATAAATAAAATTTTTAAAAATGCATAAACATAGAGAAGGGGAAATTAAAAAAAAAAAAAACCTTAATTTCAATATTGAAAACAGCAACTGCCAGAGTGATTTGGGGATTCTTGAAAAACAGCCATGTAAGTTCACAGAAAAGTTGAGTCAGGAAAAAAAATAAATGACAAAAGCACATGAAAATATTAAATAAATCTGTCAAGAGGGAGCAGGGGGAGAAATAGGGAATGCCTTTTTTGTTCTTTTTAAATCCCTGAAAGCATCACCATAGTACAGGAATCAGAACATGCAAAATATAGATAAAGAACTGAATATATACTCGAAACGTAGACACAATACCAAGGACATCTAAATACTATGGATTTGGCTAATACAGATTCCCAAGGTCTGTAAACAGTTCTTGTTTAGACAGAATTTGCAAATGAGAAACCAGAATCCCTCCGCCCGTCTATCTGTCTGTTTTGCAAGGTCCAAGTCTGTCTTAGCACCCAGATCGACAAAGATCTCAGCGGCTGGAACTGCGACCTCACACCAGCAGCCAGAGCCACTGCCCTCCCAGGAGGGCCATTCTGAACAGGTATTCCTTCTCTCAGGCCCAGAAAAGACCTAGGAGGAGCCGCCCAGGCTCTGGGCATTGAGTGGAGGACAGGAGGACCTGCGCTGGTGGAGCAGCGGAATCATGGACGTTAGGCTGTCCGTTCTGAAAGCGGTTTAATGCCAAATTCACAGTTAAGATTGTGATCCATTCTGCTCTAAAAGATACAGTCGAGGCAGATTTAAGAAGTCATACTTTTTTGAATGTATGTAAGCTTTTGGAAATGGGACAAGGGGGAAAAAAATCCAAGAAATCTTTAAAAAACAGGAATCAAAACCTTTCTGCCCCGTGAGCCACTTAAGGTATGATGCGGGCTGTGAACTGCGGCGTGATGCTCAGGGCGGATGAAATCACTTTGTCCTGTGGTTAAATAGCCATTCAAAGAGGCCGTGGGTGGGAAGCGAAAACCTAAGTTCAGATCAGCAGCTTCTGGTGATCCCGCTACAGGTTACAATTCTGCCTTAAGTGGAAAACAAGGACAAGCTCCTAATAGGACAATCTATAACCTACAGAAAGATAAGTAAGGAATAAATGACTTTACTTACGAAAGGGGAACAATGATGAGATAGGGGCCATTGAGTCTTTTGTGCTCCATCAGATAAGTGATGAGTGCAATGGTCTGTATGGTCTTCCCTAGCCCCATTTCGTCAGCTAAGATCCCGTTCAAATTGTTATTATACAGGGAAACCATCCATTCCAGGCCCTGGAGCTGAAATGAAGAGTAATTGCTTCAATTATCCAAGATCTGCACAGGTAATTAATACTAATACAACTCAAGTGAGGCTGCGACTTCTTAACTCCTCCGTGCTATATGTTGGATTTCCCACAGTAGGAAAGTGGGGGATAGCACCAACACAAAAAGAATTTAAAATATGAGCCTGTAATCATCCCTGCTGCTTGGCAGGTGCTAAGTGTTAATCAGATTTAGAAATGACGGGCTGTAGCATACTGGTGGGATTTTAAGCAGCTTTGCTGCTCATCCCTACTTAGCATTTCACAGTATATGACATTCCAGAGTTATTATAAATGAAGAAAACCCAAACGAAAATCCATTCCAACCACTCCAAGAACAAAAAGCCAATGTGAGGATTAGAGACAAACAAACCAGAAGGCGGGTTTGGCACACATATCAGAGATCATTAGACACAGCCTTCTTGGCCATGAAGAGCCTTCCCGGGCCGTGATCCCCTCTGCCAGCAAGCCGGCTGACCAGGGAGCCGGGCCCGCTGCTGGGCCCGCAGGGGGTGCCATGGGGGTGCTCCCCCGGGGCACCGCAAGGGAAGCTGATTACTGGAAACACGGATGACATATTTTTAAAGGACGAAAGGTCTGCACCAGAGACAGAGCTTTGTGGCGTTCCTGTGTTAAGTACAAGAAAGGCTGGGGTGAAAATACAAAACTGTTCCCCTTCCTTCTCCCAACCGCCAATACCAATACCACCACCGTCACACAGATGTTGGGCTTAAATGGTAGGAGCAATTCAATATACTTCTGTATATATACATGTGTGTGTGTGCGTGCACGTGTGCGTGTGTACATATTATAAAATACATACAGCTATTTGTGCATATTATGTTATGTATTACATGTAAGTGAATATACATAAATACACAAATATATAAATATGCATGTCTGCTGAAGTTAATTTAGCTTGCTAATTAAGTTATGCTCAGGGAAATGTTAATTTTAATTTGTTTTATGTAAGAACCAAGTGAGTAATTCAATTATTTTCAATATTTATTAAATGACTGCTCTGTGCAAAGAACCACGCAAGGGGGTACAGCAAATGGACGCCTGCCCATTCCGCAGGAGGCAGCCTCCCTGCAGAAGCTTGCAGTCCAAGAGGAAACAAAGGCAATCGCATATCCACAGGCACCGAGAAGGGGTTCAAAGTACGTGGCACACATATGAATACGTATCATCTTATTTAAAATTGTTCTGGCACGCACGTTGAGTTGCAGCGAGCAGAGATTTTCTTGGGGAGAGCCCTGCGATGGTCTGCAGAAATACTTCCATAGGCCACTTAGGGTACCTTGTACCGTGCAAGATTCCGAATCATCCTAAAGGATTCTGCAGGAGGACAACAACACCAAGAGACGGGAGAAGCAGGAAGGGCTCCGAGGGAATGGGCAGACGGGGAAATGACTGCAAACCAGAAGTGACTGCAGCCGGAAGTGACCACAAACCGGAAGGGCTGCAGACCCGCTACAGGATCCCCAGACCACCAGACCTTTAGGAAAGTCAACTAAATGCCAGAAACATCTCGATAGTCGTGATGGTGTTTTGTTTTGTTGTTTTTAGATTTTATTTCAGAGAGAGAGAAGATGAGAGACAGAGAGCATGAGAGGGAGGGAGGGTCAGAGGGAGAAGCAGAGTCTCTGTAGAGCAGGGAGCCGATGTGGGACTCGATCCCAGAACTTCAGGATCATGACCCGAGCCGAAGGCAGTGGCTTAACCAACTGAACCACACAGGTGCCCCGATTTTTTTTTTAATGAAAACTGGCCAAGGGGCTGAATTTTGCATTTGTGTTAAACCCAGATAAAACAGAAGCATAAGCTGGCAGCAGAGGAGACCAGAAATTCATGAAAACAGTGGGAGGTGATACGGGTTTCCCCAGACCATGAAGGGGTGGGTCTGGGGAGTGAACTAGACCTGTGTGGCTTTCCCAGGAAGCCGTGGGAAGACACCCCACTAGGTCAGGGTTACATAATTATTAAAGATACGTGAACCATCAAGGAGCGAGGTGGCAGAAAGCTTACTTGTGGACAGGGTGATCCAGGCAGGCCCCGAGCCATAGCTGGAATCAGTTTGTGAGAAATGGAAAGGATCTCATGGGTATGATGCGGGCAGTCAGAGTCCAGGAAGGAGGAAGTCAGTGGAGCAAAAGCCCGTAAAGGGACTGACGCGGACGCGTGCTCAGGAAGTCTACAAGCAGCCCAGAAGAGGAAGCTCAGATGGAAATGGGGGAGACAGGTTTGGAAAGGCGGTGAGGACAAGTGATGAGAAAGGCTTTGATTGCAGGAGGAAATCAACATGGCATTAAACGTGATTTAGGTCCATAGGCCCTGGACCCTTCACCCCCACATTGTGGCAGCCAGCCCAGTGCCGGCAGTGAGGAGTTCAGGGGAGCCAAGCCCATAAACTCAGAGAACTTTGCATATACTTTCTAAATTACAAGACATTAATAAGGGATATATGAACATAAAGTTGGGTGGTCCAAGAAATTTGGGAAATAGGAAGTCAAAGTGATCTCACTGCAGGACGCTGACACGCAGTCATCGATTACAAGAGTCATGAATGTGCTCACGCACACCAAGGATTACCAGGAGTGGTCACTGGCACAGTGCTCTTCTGTCTGGTTGGCTCAAGATCGTCCTGGGTTACGCTTGGTACGAATAAGAAGGGCCCTTATTCACTCTTGTAAGCATCCAAATCTGGAGTAGTCAATTACATGACAATCCTACCTCTGGATGATAGTATTTCTTCGTATTCATTTGACCACGACCCCATTTTCCTTTTTTTTAAGGGACAGCTCATGAACCAAGTGTTCCAAGGAACACACTTTGGGAAACGCCAGAGTAGTAGGCGGTAGACAATAGGAGCTGCCCTTATTCTAACAGGTCAGACGAAACGTCTGTTCTGTTTACAGTGGGCGTCTCATTAAAGCTCACCACTTTACTGTGTTTTAAAAAAGGCCATACATGTAGTGGACAGCGGCTCTAGAAGCTGAATCCATGGCACCAAAGTGGTGGAAGAAATGCTTCATGGACTACAAGACGAGGCAATGATGTTCCCTATACTGGGTTTTCCACTGTGAAGAGATCCACAGCAAAGCCGTTCTAAATGCTAAGCCTGTATTTCTTAGAACACGAGTCATCCTAAATTCATGGAAGGGAACTTTCTAGGGGATGCCCTGGTATAACGGTAGAACAGAAGCCTCTCTAAAGCAAGAATTACAGGCGCCACAGAGAATCATTGTATCTTAAGCAACGTGACCCCAGAGGCCTCACCACCATCAGACTCCTTACGCAAGCCACGTATGCATGTGCAAGACATACACCGCCCAAAGTGAGGTGAGGGCCATGGCTGCCCCAGAGGACCCGACCCCCACCAGTTACCTGATAATGCTTCAGGGTCCCATTAATGAGGAGGGCGGACTGCTTCTCCACACGCTCGGAGATGGCATGGGCCACCGTGTAGTAGGACTGGGAGCCCCTGGCGCTATACTGCATGCTGTACTCGTCGTCCACGTCTTGCTTGGCCGTCCTGAGACACAGAGAGCCGAGAATCATCTACACATCACTGGGCGTACGGATGGAGAGCCAAGCCCCGCTGTGCGAAGTATAGTTTACTGATCATCTCCCGTACATCTTCTGGTTAAAAGACAAGTCTGGTAACCCTCACAGAAAGCGAGCAACCGGAGGTTAATTCGTGTGCCTGGGCCCTGGGAAAGGTCACAGAGTCAGGACCGGCAGGCAGGCCCGCCTGACCTCCAATGACTGATCCGAGCGGGAACCACATCCCTGCAGATGACCCAGTGGCCAGGGAGGCCAGCCTAGGCTCTCCAGATGCAAAGATAAACCCTATCCACAGAATGGTGTCTAGAGCTTGCTGGGCACAAGAGGGAGGGAGCAACGTGACCACAGAGATGGGAAAGGCACTAGCCGGCTTCCACTACCTCTGCCTTGCTAACGGGCTGGTGTTTAATTCCACGGGCAGTGAGGAGCCACTGGGCAGTTCTAAACCTTTGGCGGACCCAGAAAACAAAGTTTCCTAGTGTGGGGCCCACAGACCTCAAATCAAAGGAGAAAACATAGGCGTCTGGGTGGCTCAGTCAGTTAAGCAGTTAAGTGTCTGCCTTCAGCTCAGGTCATGGTCCCCGGGTCCTGGGATCGAGCCCTGTGTCAGGCTCCCTGCTCAGCAGGGAGTCTCCTTCTCACCCTGCCGGCTCTGACTGTCACTCCCCCTGCTTGTGCTCTCTCTCAAATAAATAAAACCTTTTAAAAAAAAAAGGAGACAATATCACAATGCCTATTTTTGCTTTTTTTTTTTTTTAAATCTCATTACTTTAAAGTATTCTATTTTACATATCATTTCTCCCAAGTTTCAACATTAGAGCCACACAAGCAAAGAGCTGACATGGAGAACGGCCCTAGTGAAGACTGGATCCGGCACTCGGACTCGGGGAGGAGGATGAGGTGCCAAGAGGTCCTGGGGTGCTGTGGAGGCCATGTGGGAAGGGGGGGCTGGCTGGCAGCGGGGACCTGGGTGGAACGGCCTCTCTCATGGGCATTCCTGGGTAAGTGCTGATGCCACTGAGGAAGGTGGGAAAGCCGAGCTCCAGAACCGGGGTGGTGACCTCTGATGGCAGCATTTCAAGGGGAACGTGGCCATGAACTTGGTCGCCTTCCTTCCTCAGACAAAGTTCTCTGAAAGAAAATCCGTAAAGCACAATTCTGGGGACACGCATTTTCACAAGGGAGAAAACGGAGTGATGCGCACTCAATGATCTGCTTGGCGTCCTTCTCGGAAACCTCTTCGCTGTTGGGATCCAGAAGTATTTTCTCTTCCATGTCCTGCCGACTGGACTCTTCTTCCTCATCCTGGGGGAAGGAACAAAGACACAGGAAGGATTCCATTTCAGGGACATAATCTTTAGGATTGGCATTTTCTGAAGGGAGACTGAACGGTGTTCAGCTTCACAGAGTAAACACGATGTAGGGAGAAAGTAAATTTAACACCTCCCTAAACCAGGCGATACGCTGTTCCATTTCTGTTTAAATCACAGAGAAGAGAACAGAAGAAACCCTTTGAGGATCTGTTAGAACCCTTGCTCCCAATATAACTGGCAGATGGGTATTTATCATTGGTTATCAAAGAGTCTGACAGACCATACCTGCTCTCTCTTAGAAAAATTCTACAGCCAAAGCCAGACTCAGACACTTACTACTGCCCTTCTCATAAAAATGCCCCCCAATAATTTAGCCAAGGAGAGTTGGATGGCCCCATGCATTCCAGGTAATGGGGCTGGAACTTGAAACCCACTGCTTTGGGACTACTTCACACCACAGATCTCCGAATATTTAGACGAAAGCTGTCAGTAACTTGGCAAAGGATTCATTACGGGCTCCTCTTAGCCACATACTACGTTCTGCTGATCTGTTGGAAAGCTTTGCTACATAGTCATTATGCCCACGGCCAACCACTGCTGTTGGGAGCTAAACCCTCCAGACTCACCGGTGGAATTTCTTTAAAAGCAGGTTTTAAGAGATTAATGCTTTCCCATCACTCTTGGGTGAAGAAATGGGAGCGGACATGATATTCATGCTAACAACCAAACCTCTGGTAATGGACCACTGAGATGCTGGGAGGTGAGGTGAGGAATCAGTCTGGCTCCTTTGTTTTCCAGGAAAGGAGTGAGGCTCTGAGCAGGGACGTGACTCACCGTGAGTAACAGACCCAAGATGGGGACTCGGGTTCAAATTCATTCTAGTCCCAGCTGCCCGGAGCTGTGTGTGGCTGTCTGTCCTGGGCTGACACCTGAGGGTTCAGCAACCCCCCTGTCCCTCCCTGGCTCTCTGACCCAATGACTTCCAGTGGATCTTTTGGTTTCTTCCAATGGATCATTTACGGACCCATTCATCCCAGTGAACAAGAAACATTTTTAAAATTGATTCTGGAAGCTTCAAAGACCTCAGAGCCAAAGCGGCCTGTAAAAAATAAATAATATGCAACCCAAAGCAACTGTTTTTGCTGGTACCTTTTTCTTAAAACATAACTTTTTAATTACTCCTCTTTGTAAAAGTTACCAAGTGTTCACAGTAGATTAATTTAGGGGAAAAAAGGGCAGGTTCTGCAAAATACAAGAAAATCACAATTGTCTTAGAATTCTGGTGAGTGACCTGATTGGTAGGGCGGCTTCGCCCAGTCTGTGGCCACGGTGCTCTTTGAACCAAGATTCCTCGACCCTGGTAAACAGAATTAATGACTACCCACAAACAATGCTCTCAGCAAGGAGATAAAAATCTTCTTTTAATCCTTCTATTTCGTAGTTGATCTAAAGAAAAAACCCTTTATTACTCTTTCTTAAGTTCTGTTAAAAGTATCCAACGTTACCATTTTAGGTTCTAGGTAAACTTACTGCCCATTCGTTCCTTCCAAGAGACTGAGAAATGTGCTTCTCTTGGGGTAACGGGAATATTCAAGGAATTTAAACAAGAATCACATTTAAAGAGAAACCAAGAGGATCAATAACTTCGTCAAACCAAGTCTGTGTTGCCCTTTCATCTACCCTTCCAGACTTACAATTTTGAGTAAACTCTAAGACCTAAAGGACCCCAGAAACCTCTGGGTGGCTCAGCCTCAGTGTGGGCCAGGGAAGGCAGGGCATCGTCTTCCCAGAGTAACCCATCTCCAGTTCTCCCCAAAAGACCTTTCCACCACCTCCCATTTCATGTCAGCCTCTCTTTTCTTGGTTTCATATAAATTCAGAATTCTCCGAGTCCCGCCACTGGCCAAGAGCCCCGGCGAGGTCACTATACTGCTGGACACCATCGCCATAGCTCTGGGGCATCCTCAGCTCCAGATGTCACACCAAGGTTAGCACTGGAGGACGCAGTGATAGACACAGGCTCTTTCCACATACACCCCAAAGACTGAGATACCCACGTACCTCCTCCTCGTAATCAGAATCGCTCTCTTCACTGTCAGATCGCGGGGCAACTTCGTATCTGCAGGAAAAGGAGTGGGAAGGAGAGGGGGCTTACTTTTCTAAAATTAGAAGACACCACACACGCACATGACCTACGTAGCATGTTCTGCGTACAAATGACAAATGCAGGGAATCACCAGTCAAGGTCATGGTGCTGGTGTTCTGAGATTTTATGGGGACCACAGACACCTAAGAAGCCACTGGACACCAGAATTTCTGCTTTAATGTCGTACCCGGGATTCATTTCCAACCAGGCGTCCAGCTGACTTGCTTTGGGTGCTTCTGGTCCGAAGAGGACCTTGCCAGTTTCCGTGTGAGTCACTTTGACGGGCAGGTCACTCATCTGACTGCTTTCATCTATGGGCTAGAAAGGAGAAACAAAAACACGTCACCGCTGGGTGTTAGGACCACCTCCCAGTTCTGTGCTGGACACTGCCCAGCATCTGAAACCCTTTTCTGTGACTGGAAAGTTCCCCACCTATGAGTCCTGGCAAGAGGCAGGAGGTCACCTCCTACTAAAGATGCTGAAAGCACCAGCCTCCCTTGCAGCAAGGGTGTCAGTGCAGACCTCAGCTCCATCAACTGGACGCACTCACCAAGGCTTGGAATTAGGAGCCCGAGGCTTGGGGAAGCCGGGAGCAACAGGCATGCTGGAGGGAGGGCAGAGCACAGGGACGGGCCGTGCGGAGCCCCTGCCAATGCACCGTGTCAGCCACGGCCTCACCGACTGGCTGGACAGTAGAACATGGCCTACTCTAGCCTCAAGGCAGGCTCTCCAGGCTTCCTGGAGGTCTGATGAATTACCCAATATCCTATGAACATATTCCCTTCTTATTTAAATCTGGCAGAGTTGTCATTTGTCATTTGCAAATAAGAACCCCCACATAATAACCCCCCGCATAACAACTACTCTAAGTCATGGTTTCTGAGAGAATGGGAAAAGAAAGAGGTATTGTCATCTGTGTCCCCTCTCGAGGGGCCCGTCTGAGCTTCTGCAGAACCCAGTGTCCTGCTCTCTAGCTTGGCCACGGGCACCTGGCAGCGAGACACAGCCAGAAGCTGGATCCTCTGAAACCAGGCGCGTGGACCAAGCCAGAGCTGAAGTTCATTATTAGAGTCTTCATGAAGAATGTCTTGCTTAGAAAATTAAGAGGATAAATGAAATCACAGAGGCCGTGTCTAACCTACTTCAGGGAACAAATTGTTTTAAAAGGCCTAAAAAAAAAAAAAAGGAGTAATCAATCCTATGCAAATGAATGCTACTGATTACCCGGTGACCACACCTGCAGGACAGACCCCCCAGGCCAGACGCTGGCCTGGAAATGGTTGATTTGTGAGCAGTCCAAGTTATCCATCTCCTTAGAAGTAATAAAATTCAATGTTTACACAATTCATTAATTCTGAAGAATTTTTTTCTCAATTGTTCTTAATTGGAGTTAAATAACAATGACAGGAAACACAGGATACTGCAGTGTATCTTCCATATCTTAGAGGAAATGACAAAAAAAAAGTTCATTCTCCCTTCTCCTTCAACAAAACAGTCAGAATAAAAAACAAACAAAACCCCCAAAACAATATATTAGTGAGTATCTACCAAAAAAAAAAAAAAAAAAAAAAAGCTTTTAAAAAAGAAAAGTCCAACTCCAGGCCGTCTCTTCTTTTTTCTTTGATGTGGGCTAAAGCTACAGATTGGGACACTATTGCTCTGCACGTGTGACGTTTCTTCCTCGCTGGGGCGCAAGGTCATCTACATGCCCGCGCGGTAAAGCAAGGAATCTACCTGTCGCTATCGCCTCCCTTGGAGAAACCGTATTCCATTACCGTGGACTATGAGAACACAGCCTGTTTTCTTGCTTATGTCGTGCCTCAGAGAAAATCGGGAGTCGCCGTGGTTGGAATTAGGACTTTGGCAAAGGCCTTGAATGAGCACGGCAGAGAATAAGAACATGATTTCAAAACAAACTGAGCAAGATGCCCACTTTGCCAACTTCAGCGAGCAGAATGCACATGGGTTAAGATCTAAAAAACAAAAAAAAAGGTGTACGTCGCAAGCCCAAGATCATCGGGGGATCTTCCCAACAGACGGTAAGAGGTGGGAGCACTGTCGCGCGAACGCATTTGCTCTCCCCTGCGTGCTTGTTAATTACAGACCCACGTGAGCCGTGCTTCGGTAAGGCTGGGGGCTTTCACAAATTAGCATTGTTTCGAAGTGCTCCAATAAATAGTGTTCTTCCCCCAGAACGGCCCACTGAGGGTGACTGACCCATGAGACACTCATCCCGATCCTTTCTTTCCTTGTGACAGATTACAGTGGTGAAGGAACACTTATTGTTCAAGGAGTTTCTGCAGGGAACAGTGGTCTCAACCTTTCAGCTCCGGACCCAGGCTGCTCACACTCGCAGTACGCCTGGCATGCACAGATTCTAGAAGGGTCCCCCAAGCAGGTTTATCAGAATCTGAGAGGGGAGAAGGCCATTTGAAACAAACTCCTTCCCATCCTTCTCTGGGGCCACGCCTCCTCGTGTGAATCCCTGGCAGAGAACTTTTTTGAGTTTTCGGAGGAGAAAAAAAATCCAGTAAGTAAGTAAGTGTGTTCTCATGATTCCAGGGAATTTTCAAAATCCTGAGGAATCACATTAGGCATGTGGTGATGAATCTACACAGAGAAGCACTCTTGTGAGCCTACACAAAAATGTCAAAAAAAGAAGCTCACCAAATATGTAAATTGTTTGTGTTTACGGAGTTTTATAATTTCAAATTAGTAATATACTGAGGAAACTGGGTCATATCTTTATGCTTCTATATCATTTACGGGGAAAATGCAATTATAGAATCACTTGAGATTTTTACACGTTCTATAGAGTCATAAACATATATGCGCACAGAAGATTCCAGAATGGTACACAAACTTAATATCAGTTGATTGGCAGTCTGAGACGGAAGGAGATTACGTTCCAGTATATCCCTTTTCTACTTGCCTAATTTTCTACTATGCTAATGTACTACTATTTTTACTTAGAAATGAAAAGCTGAGTAAAAATAAAGTTGGTGTTCACAGAAAATGGTGCTGGAGGGCATGGCAGGGACTCATTGAGCAGAACACGGGCAGGAATGGGCACAAAACTCCTCACCTCTCCGTCTGGTCCCAGGGCAGACTCTCCTCCCTCGGCAATCTCTTCAGCCTTCTGCAAAGCAAGGTCAGACGTTACACATCAATCAAGAAGATGGCTATCGGTGGAGCAAATAATCCAAAAATTTGTATGGAACCAGAAGAGACCCCGAATCACTAAGGAAATGTTGAAAAACAAAAATAAGACTGGGGGCATCACGTTACCTGATTTCAAGCTTTACTACAAAGCTGTGATCACCAAGACAGCATGGTACTGGCATAAAAACAGACACATAGACCAGTGGAACAGAGTAGAGAGCCCAGATATGGACCCTCAACTCTATGGTCAGTTAATCTTCGACAAAACAGGAAAAAATATACAGTGGAAAAAAGATAGTCTCTTCAATAAATGGTGCTGGGAAAACTGGGCAGCTATATGTAGAAGAATGAAACTCAACCATTCTCTTACACTGTACACAAAGATAAACTCAAAATGGATAAAAGACCTCAACGTGAGACAGGAATCCAGAACATAGGCAGTAATCTCTTCGATATCAGCCACAGCAACTTCTTTCAAGATATGTCTCCAAAGGCAAAGGAAACAAAAGCGAAAATAAACTTTTGGGACTTCATCAAAATCAAAAGCTTCTGCACAGCAAAGGAAACAGTCAAGAAAACAAAGAGGCAACCCATGGAATGGGAGAAGATATTTGCAAATGACAGTACAGACAAAAGGTTGATATCCAGGATCTATAAAGAACTCCTCAAACTCAACACACACAGATAATCATATCAAAAAATGGGCAGAAGATATGAACAGACACTTCTCCAATGAAGACATACAAATGGCTAACAGACACATGAAAAAATGTTCATCATCACTAGCCATCAGGGAGATTCAAATTAAAACCACATTGAGATACCACCTTACACCAGTTAGAATGGCCAAAATTAGCAAGACAGGAAACAACATGTGTTGGAGAGGATGTGGAGAAAGGGGAACCCTCTTACACTGTTGGTGGGAATGCAAGTTGGTGCAGCCTCTTTGGAGAACAGTGTGGAGATTCCTCAAGAAATTAAAAATAGAGCTTCCCTATGGCCCTGCGATTGCACTACTGGGTATTTACCCCAAAGATACAGATGTAGTGAAAAGAAGGGCCATCTGTACCCCAATGTTTATAGCAGCAATGGCCCCGGTCGCCAAACTGTGGAAAGAACCAAGATGCCCTTCAATGGACGAATGGATGAGGAAGATGTGGTCCATATACACTATGGAGTATTATGTCTCCATCAGAAAGGATGAATACCCAACTTTTGTAGCAACATGGACGGGACTGGAAGAAATTATGCTGAGTGAAATAAGTCAAGCAGAGAGAGTCCATTATCATATGGTTTCACTTATTTGTGGAGCATAACAAATAGCATGGAGGACATGGGGAGTTAGGAGAAGGCAGTTGGGGGAAATTGGAAGGGGAGATGAACAATGAGAGACTATGGACTCTGAAAAACAATCTGAAGGGTTTGAAGAGGTGGGGGGTGGGAGGTTGGGGGAACCAGGTGGTGGGTATTAGAGAGGGCACGGACTGCATGGAGCACTGGGTTTGGTACAAAAACAATGAATACTGTTATGCTGAAAATAAATTTAAAAAAATGATTAAAAAAAAAAGAAGATGGCTATCGGAAAGATTTCGTGGCAACTCAGTGGCCCAAAAGAGCACTTCCTTGCTACTCACCACCGTCCTCTAACAGAGCGTAAGTACTGACGTCTTTTATTTCCAATTCTCTTCACTGTCTGACACAAAGTGTGTGGGATTTTTCGTTGTTTTTTTTTCTGGCAACTTGGAGGGAGTTACTGAATGCCAGGTGTGATTCAAGTTTGGCCCACACCAAAAATTCGTGGATGACATTTTCTAGAACCCAAAGAGCTGAAGACACGGGAGCAGCAGGGCTGAGGTCAGCGCGTGTGTGATGTCCTTCTCGTGTCTGGCAAACCCTGACATAACCAGCCCGACTTTCTCATTCCCTTAGCAAGTTTTCTAAAAATGTCGACCACCGGTAAACTTGGAACCACTTCCTGGGTCATAAAAATACAGAATCATACAACTTTCTGTGAACTCTCTGGATGTTTTCCATTCTACCTAATTGGCTTTTCATACTATATAGTATTTCCATGGTTGGCAATATGAGGAAGTTGGATGCAGATACTGTGATCTCACGAAAAATTCTGTCATCGACCATTTCTTAAATATTTCAGTATCTTAGTCCATTAACCTCTATATGCCTCAAAGACAGCCTAAATGAAAAGCTAAGATTATGTCACATTTTGTACATACCTGAGAGGGTCTCATCTGCAATAAACACAAAAAAGTCTCAAATTTCTTACATTTATAACAACCTTTCTGACAAATGAAATCTTTACCATCACCTTTACAGAATCCTTATTTTTATTGCTGGAAAGCTACACTACTTCTGCGTGAGGAAAAAAAAACCAAACACAACTTTAGTCATTTCCTTTATCAAGACATTTAAGAAAATGAGCTTTCTTCCCCTGGGCTCTTTAGTTAATTAAAAATATATATAATGATACAGAATCAATATTAACTCTACTTTGTTTACTTAAGGCATTGATTATAGAATACATTTTTGCTTTCCATGAAAAATAACTCCATTGTCTCTTGACAAAACAGCTTTTATAGAAAATGTTCCAAATCCAACCTTTTGTCTACACTGAAGAAAAGCAGTTCCCATAAATGTTTGAAATTTTTGAAGTTTTTTCAAAATTTTCTTACAAGAAATACATGTAAGCACGTACGCCAAAGCACAAGGCATGAAAAAGTGCAGCATTTCCACCACAGAGTTGGAAATAAAATGCTCCCTTTGGTTATGACTTCCCCAGAATTTAATTATCTATGTCACCCCAAAGTGAAACGTTCCCAGGCTCGAAAGGAATGGTCAGCTTTGAAAAGCGCCAGGCCCTATGTCTTGGCTACGGACACAGAGAACAATGGCAGAAAAGCTCAGAAAGGAAACCACCCCTTCAACCAGCCCCTCACAGTTCCATTTTTTGGAATTCTCAGGCACTATACTCAGGCGACTGTTTTAATTAATGGGAAGAAGTCAATTAATCCCACCATTCTTTCCATACAAATCGGAAATAAGCTACAAATTTGGCCAACAAAGAAAATCAAATGAGACAATGGATAAGCCAATTTCCAGTATCTCGCTAGTGGAACTGCATCACCATCTCAATGAATAGAACATTAAAAAGCTTGAAGGACCATAAATAATAGATTCAGAACCATTCTCAAGGATGGTCTTCTACGAATATGCTACTGACTCGCTAGAGTGTTATCTAAAAACCACCCCACCACCAGGCCCTTCCTTTACTGAAAATCCTCTAAACTCATTTTAAAAATTCTATGTGGTATCAAATTCGAGAGGCAACGTAATATGGGATTTAAGAAACTTGGTTCTGGGACTAGACCACCGGTGTTTGAATCCCAGCTCTCCCGCTCCATACGAGAGACATGAGCTGTGTGATCTTGAGCAAATCTGAGTCTTGGTTCCCTCTTCCCTCAGAAAGGGACAGTACCAATCCCTCCCTCGTCGGGTGGAGGCAGGACTAGGTCAAAATTTCAGGATGCACAATCCAAGGCTCCATGAAATATATAAGGCCAGCGTCCATCTCCACAATGTGAAAGATTCGATGCTAGTCCGAGGACCGCTCCTTTATGTCTGCGAGAACTGGCTATAGCACTGCCTGAAGTCAGGGATTTCTGTCTGTTTTTGTCATTCGTGTGTCCCCACACCTACAGAGACCTAGCACATGAAAGGTACTAGGTAAATGTTTGGCGACTGAAGGAAGGGAAGCATCTGGAACAATGCTTTCCACTTAGCACACACTCAGTGGACTCAGTGGGTCATCATTATTGGAATTAGATGCCGGTCTATTTGTAAGCCATAAGACAGTTAAGAACACACACACACACGGTCTATTTGCAAGCCATAAAACAGTTAAGAACACACACACACACACACACACACACACACGGTCTATTTGCAGCCATAAAACAGTTAAGAACACACACACACACACGGTCTATTTGCAGCCATAAAACAGTTAAGAACACACACACACTCCTCACTGAACTGTCGCTCTGCGAGAGGTCTCTTGCACGCCCTGAACTTACACCCAGCCCAGCTGTTATTACAGGCAGTGGAAGCCAGGTGGCAGTCTTCTCTATGACAAGAGAGACCATGTTCTCCCATCATGCCTTGGATTCTTTCAGTTGGTGACAATCTCCGGTTCTCACATCACAGGGGTGGCTTTATCCTCGTTGTCCAATCCTCCCCCCACAAAACAAAACATAATGAAACAAAACAAAACAAAACGCTTCCCTTTTCTGGATTCAAGATTAACTCCAAACAGACTGCGACGGGGGCTACAATGTCTCCCACCACCTGGGGAACATCACATAGTTATCTCCATCCTGCGATCACAAACATGTCCTACACCACCAGCAGAAGGCTGAGCTGGGTTTTTTCCAAGGATCAAAAACAAAACAAAACAATCTGCAGCCCTTCACCCATTAATCAAGAAGTTGGGAACTAATTATGCTGCTGGGGGGGGAGGGCCATTCTCGTGGTGATGGGAGGGGATATGGGACACACCACTCAAAACGAAAAACAAGGTGGCTCCCCAATTTCAAAGGTCAAAGCCAATTTAGAGATCCACTTGGCAGGCCTCACCAAGTTGTGTCTTACCAGCCTCACCCACTACCTGTCTTCTGGCAGAAGCTATAGAAAATAATCAGCAACAGGGATGAGGAGGCAAAGGAGTCCCGAGACGGGAAAATCCCATGTAAGACAAACCCAGGAAAACAAACCCCAGAGGGGAGCTTCACTCCCATTACCATAACGCAGGCCACAGCTTCAATCTGTGAGGAAAACAGTTTTGTACCAATATTTTACAATTTTATAATTTATATTATAAAGTGAGTGCATTTGACCTCCCAGCAGGGGTTCTTCTCCTCCGCTAAAACAACATTCGAAAGTGTGGGCAAATTCAAGGCTCATTCTGTTTCAGGGGAAACCTAAGCATCCAGAAACCACCTGGGTTACTTATACTGTCATTTAAGTGGATCTCTGAGCATGAAGACAGGTGATCAGGCAATAAAAAAGATCCAGTAAAAAATATCCAATTGCACATTACTTTGGTTGTACCCTGCAACAAAAGCCAATTCCAACATTTTTGACTCAAGTAACTGGTCAATCCAGTTAAGCAGGACTATGATCCAAACTTCTATTTTCACCCATTTTGATACTGGACTAATCAAATGACTGATCACCATGGCACCGCATCCACCTGCCGTTCCTGGTTGTCCCTACACTCAAAATGCCCAGCATTACCTTAGAGCCTTTCAGGGGCGCCTGGGTGGTTCAGTCGGTTAAGCATCTGACTCTTGGTTTTGGCTCAGGTCATGATCTCAGGGTTGTGAGATCGAGCCCCGCGCCAGGCTCTGCACTCAGAGTGCAGTCGGCTTGGATTTCTCTCCCTCACCCTCTCTCTCTGTCTCTCTCTAAAAAATAAAGAAATCTTTGGGGGAAAAAAAAAAAAGAGAAAAGAAAAAGAAACTTCTCCTTTCACCTGTGAAATTCTCCTTGCAAGGGAAAATCTTCATCTTGGGGGCAAATGGGAGAGAGAAAAGAATTGAGAAGAACAGGAGAGTGACTTGAATTGACAAGGAATGTTTCAATGACGTCACTACTGTGCCTCTCATGCTCGTCACCAAAAATTATGCTGAGAGGTTTTTCTGATTTGGGGCTATCTAAAAAGGGTAACACTTCCCGTTACTCTACTGACCCGTGTAGAATTCTGTGCCAGAAAGAGCCCCCCTCCAAAATGTCACAGTCCTGAGATGTGCTTTATAACAGCATTTGCTGAGAAAGAGAATAAAAGAACTTTCAGAAGGAAGAGCAAACACCACGATGAAAAAAATACTTGGCACAGCGGTCCCCACGGATTCTCTGCTGGTTCCTGTTAGTGTCATGAGTTTCCAAGAAATGTCACACATTCACAACAAGGGTGTAGTTCTGTTGGTATATGCTGCATTGGAAGATCTGGAAGAGGGAATTAAATATTTATTTCCGGCCTGAAGTCAACTGCTCAGGAGGCAGAACCCGTGAAGGGACTAGACTTCTCAGTAGGCTGGACGTGGGAGGTGTGTAGGGGGCGATGAGCCTGGGCTCCTAACCAGAGCTTAAGGAAAAACACCCTAGAGTTGCACAAGGGGGGCGCCTGGGTGGCTCAGTGGGTTAAGCCTCTGCCTTCGGCTCAGGTCATGATCTCAGGGTCCTGGGATGGAGCCCCGCATGGGGCTCTCTGCTCAGCAGGGAGCCTGTTTCCTCCTCTCTCTGCCTGCCTCTCTGCCTACTTGTGATCTCTCTCACTCTCTCTCTGTCAAATAAATAAATTAAATCTTTAAAAAAAAATTGAGTTCCACAAGGACCACCTGATTACCACCAGAAACCACTACAAATGAGGGGCCCCACAATTAGAAAGTTCTTTGTGTCAGAGCTAGCGAGGGAGGGGTAAGCAGAGTCCAGCAAAAAGGGTAAATCCTCGTTTCCAACCACATGCCTCAATGGTCAAAGAATCTGTCAATGTCCGAAAAGACATCCTACCCAACGCCTAACTGATCCTAAACCGGGGGGAAAAATGGTAGCCAAACATTTATTCTCTTGACATAATCGCAAATATGTAACATGGGAAAAAAGAAGATTTTATTAAAAAAAAAAACAAAAAACAACCCTTGGAACCACGTTTCAACAATTGCTAGCCTATGTTTATACCACAGAATTGTTTGGTAAAATAACTACTATTTACTGAGCATTTACTATGTGCCCAGGTACCTTCTAAATGCTCTAAATACATTTGGCCACGTAATCCCATCACCTCCTCACAGCTCAGGAGCCTGAAGTAGCAGGCAACCAATCTTTTAAGGAAATATTCTATAAGGGAACAAAAGCAAATCAGTAGGGTATGTTTTCTGATGCAGTGAGGAACTTAGAAGTTTGCAGACAGACCTGAGTTCTTGGGCGGTGGCCCAATTTTTTACATCAGCACACTCAAGCCTATCTGTACATACCCTGGTGGCTTTATTAGCCCCGTGCCCTTTTTCATCCTGTAGTTCAGCCTGCAGATGTTAGAAAACAATCAAGAGAAGAGGACAGAGACCTCAAGGTCACGCTGAGGGCACATCGGAGTCCATTAATCCTGTCGCCCAGCAAAAGCTGGTTTCACATAATGGCTATTTCACTACTTTGCAAATTACTCCTCCTCGAACACCTAGGTAGACACACATAGTAGTTCGCTTCCTTTTCCTCCACTTCAAGGGCATTAATGGAAGAGCGGGCTGAGAGCAGTAAGTTCCAGAATAACTTCTAAATGTATACTTCGCAGCAGTGGCTCTCATGGCGAGAACAGAGGTGCCAACACGCTCATGGCAGGTTCAAGGAAACCCACTCTCCTGGTCAGCAACACACTTGCCCAGAAAGAGACACACCTTCTCGGTTACACTGGGGCAATATTAAAAAAAAAAAAAAAATGAATCCTTTTCCAGTGAAATCCCAAGTTCAACTGATAACATGTTGGACGGAGGTGCCTGTGGCCCAGCTGCCCCTACACCTGTTGTCGCAGCCCAGCGCTGTCGGTCCAGTGGGTCTCGAGAAACAAAGGCTTATTGAGGCCTTACTTAATCGCAAAAACATGCTCTAGATAGGCACAGCATCATATTCGGCTCGGTGGGAAGAACTGAAGGGGTCAGCGATGACTATTGAAGCTTCTGAACACGGCCGTCCTCCCCAGCAGAGAAGCTGCAACAAACCACCCTCAATCAGTCACTCTAATGGAGGGAAGAACGACAGATAATCCAGACTGTCCAATAATCAGCTTTGGAAAGCAACCATTTTCTTTGCACTTGAATAAAGGTGCATCTGGAATTAGGTAACTCGCTTTGAACCGAATCTCAAAGCCCCAGGAAAGAGATGGCTTTCAGGAAGGACTGGAGGTAGCGGGGGGTGGGAAGGACCAGGTCTCTTGGGTTTCCTTCCTCATCCCATCCGTCCCAGCAAGAAGGCTCTAGAAGGAAATCCTGCCTGTGCTCCTAGGCCCTGTGGAGGGCAGGGCGAGCTCAAATGCTAGGTAAAAGCACACCAGGGAAGAGGCAGAGCTGATGACAAAGTCACGATTCTGCACGTCCAGTCACGTGAGATAACCGGCGGGAGCCCCCTGGCGCGTCCTGTCCGGCAGAGGGGAGCGGGACTGGCTTTGGGATGGATCATTCATTTGCCAGGAAATCAGGCTCCCTCCCCCCAACTTTGGCTCCCAGTCTTCCTTCACAGCGATCTTCACGGTTTACGGTGATCTCTTTGGGTGTGTGTTTGATCAATGTCTGTCTGCCTCTCGCTCTCTGGTGGAAGCGAGAGAAAGGGCAAGTGTACTCCTCCTCCACATCTCCCTCCTTCCCCCCAGCACTGAGCCCTCTGCCTGGCTCACGGTAAGCGTCCAGGTAATGTGCGCCAGATGAATGGATAGAGAAAGAGTATCTGCCATCGGCAAACCCAAAGGCAGGGGCTGGGAAGTAGAGTCTAGAGATCACGTGGCGTTGGCAGCACCAGGAAAAATGTTATGACAGGTTCCTGCCTTGTACGGATTAACCGAAAATACAGGCGCCATCACTACCACTCAGTGATATATCCTTCTTTGCCGACAATGATATAACCATCTAATATCATGACAGGAATCTAGTAATTATAAGCCAGAAGCACAAATCTGGGCCATTAGCTTTTAATCACACACAAAAAGTAGAATCTGAACTTCAGTACCGAAAACACCAACGGTGACCTTTTGTGGTAACCTGTGCAAAAGACATCTCCGCGTTAGGAAAAGCGAAAACCGTCACTTCACGGGGTCCCCTCATGGAATGTTACAGAATCCCACCTGTTTGCCCAAGTGCTCTCTCCTGACTCTGAACACGTCCTTTTAAGTTAGAAATTGGGAGCTGGAATTCTGCAAAGTCTGTAATGCTACCTTGACAAGAAAATGAGGTATTTCTCACCGACAAAATTGTCTAAATCTGAGCCCTGAGTCATCCCTTGTTCATCTTCACAATGCAGGAAGCGATCTTATGCCAAAGGAGTCAGGGGCAAGGAGGCGCCTTCTCCATCATTCATCCCCCCGCCCCTTAATTACAAAGCAGGTATGAGAATTCAGGAGCCATGAAATTAATTATTTTTTTGAAAAACATTTTGTTCAGTGATTCAGTGCAGAGAATACATGATGAACGCCGCCCAGCCTGGCTCCTCACGACCCGATGAAGACTTCCTGGTTCCCGTGGACGTTGGGCATCCAGGCCACTCAGGATCCACCATAAAAACCAAATATGAACCAAGAACCAAACCAAACCAAACCACTCAAGCTTCCAAGAGGACCTACACTCACAGGTCGACCCGGGCCATTTATACCTGCATCGACATTACAATAGCTGCAGAGCTCAGAGTCTAAATCTCATCCTTCCCTTTCCACGCTGATTAGGTTCTACTTTACATGAAACCATTTACTGTCCTCTGTCACAACCGAAAACCCTGGTCTGCCCACTCACCTTAGCGCCACAACAGGGCAGCTGAACTGAACGCACCATTTGGGCATTGCTGTCCGTCCGAACAAACAGGCTCAAACAGGCTCTGACTGCACCCTGGAGCCATCTCTCACCCCTTCCTCGGGTTCTTTCCAACGGCACTCTGCCTTTTCCGCTCCATTTTCAAGGCCCTGCCACACCGGTGTTAACCTCAAGCAAACACACATGTGTGCCCATGTTTTTCCTTTTTCTATTGACCATGTACGCTTCATTTTGAAACACGCTATGGAACAAGGAAACACGGACTGGAGTGTTTCAGTTCACTTCCTACCCCTTACACGCTCATCTCCAACATCCTCTCTGGTGTGCCTGGCTCCCTCCCTCACACCGTGCTGCCCACTGTCGTAAGCATTTTTTGCAACTCGGTCACCTGAATCTTCCACCAGGTCAGGAAGGAGTGCGTATGAAAGAGTCTTCGAGTGGCCCCTGACCATACGCACAGCCCCCACCACCTCGGCTGCCGCCATCAAGGCACTGACCTTCTTCCTCCTCCTCCTCTTCTTCTTCTCTTTCGCTGCTTGGGCTTGCTTGTGCTCCCAGACCAGGTTGGTCAGGTTGGCCACGTACTCATCGGTCTGCTGCAGAAGGTAAGCTAAACGCCGGTCTTTCTTTTGATCGATCAGTTTTCTGTAGCCCTCTTCATCTTCAGCCTATTAAGGAAAGAAGGACATGATGAGAGCACAGCAAAGATGTACACAGCTCCACTCTCCACTCAGCGCTCCCCATCGCCGTCTGAACGGACGGCTGGGAGGCGCCGTGAACTGAATGACCCAGGCTGCGGGAGGGACTGTGAGCAGTGCAGGATGGTCGGGGTGCGGGGGGTGTGCCCAGGAGTGCATTGCCCACCCGAGTCCCAGGACACGGGCTCTGCGGCAAAGTCAGGACCCAAACCAACACTATTTACCAGTGCGGGCAAGCACTTTGACTCAGCTCTGTGTTTTTCCAGGTTTCTTTGCCCAAAACAAAAAGAGAGAGAAAGATGCTAAAATTTGCCAATTCATCATCCAAAGTATATCCTTCACTTGGAAGGATGGAAATTCTCAAGAATAACCCAAAGTGGAGAGAGGAGTATGTCTGTCAGGTAACCAACACCAAGCAACCCAAATGAACTCATGATGACTCCCGTCTCACCGCTACCCTTCCTGCAACTCCTCTCCCTGGTCCCAAACTGGGCTATCCTACAGCCAAGTCCAGACATATCATTGTTTCATTTGGAAACATTTCATCAAGCACTTCTAAGGGCAAAGACCCAAATGGACTTTGACAAGTGTAACTTCTTGTATGTAAAAGCATGACAAACCGGGCAGTTGACAGGAAATGTCAGATCTGGGGGGATTTTTGTCACAGGCTGGCAGAGCGGGCCTAAGTGACCACAGGCAAGGCGTTTAGCACCCAGAGTCTGATACGGCTGAATGATAAAACAGATTCAGTCATTTCCACCTCTACCTCCCATTAAGCAACACCATGGGGTTAAATGCCATAAAAACTGATGTCCTTGGAGCCATTGCAGGAGAAATCTTCTTTATACGTCCCAAAAGGATATCCCAGAATATTCTCCTCGTGTGACTCAGGATAAAAGGGACATGTCACAAAATCCTCCAGAGGCCAGGGCACCGCAGCCCAGCCAAGGATCTTCTGTCCAGGGGCGTCACTCCAGTGTCTCCCCGAGTGACAGGCATTTTATCACTTGGTCTAGCTGCTGTCTGCCCCGTGGATGAGCAGGAACCCCAAATGCTATTATAACTCTAATTGCTTTTGGTTATGGTTGATCTCACTTGAAGAAAGAGTGATAAAAAACTTCAGTTTCGCTGTTATCTCTATATTCCATCATTTAATTGCACAAATTAATGATTTGCAAATGCCTAATCATTAGTGTCAAGCCAATCTATTACTGAGGTTCTAATATAGCTTCACTCCAGCTGAATCAGACAAATCTGCTTCGTACTCAGATCCCTAGAAAAGGGCCTCCCTGGCTGGGTAGAGATCTCGTGGACAGTCTTCTCCTTCCCGGGGTAAAAAAAATGGGAGGGGGGAAGGGAGGTAGGAGAAGATGACAAGATTTAGTGTACCTGGATGCAGAGTCTTTTGAAATATGCTTACTCTCTGGAATCCAAAAAAGGTAATGAAAACAAAATGCAAACCACCGGTCCACCAAAGAAGACAGTGTCACTTGGAATTTTCCAGGGACATAATTAGGGGTCAAGGCTAACGATTTTATCTCCATCCCATAGTTTGGCATTATGTCCCAGGTAGATAGGTCTCCTATCATTATAGATCACACAGACTTTTCTAAAATCCACAGTGTGCTCTGAGGTCCAATTCCAAAAACAAATGGTCAATAAAATCAGACACCCGGGCCAGCGATGTGAACCGTCCCTTCTGGATTTATCTCCGCATTAAAAAAACAACAGCACAAAGGTAATGATCCATGAAGAGCATCTGACAATAACACAGCCATAACCAAAAAAGTGACATTTCAAAATTAACTTAAAAATCACTTTTTATACTAGAAGGGAGAAATTTCTACCATTAAAAAAAAGGGGGGGTTAAGCACTAGGGGTTTCAAGAAACGGAACTTCTTCGAGTCCAGACACAAGTTAATGACACATTTGCTCAAAACAACTTGTGTCCTTAGTCTCAAAGAGGCACTATTTTAATAAGAACAATCATATCAGTCCTTCCAGGTCTAGTTGTTAAATGCCCTGCAAACTGTGGTGCCTGCTTCGATGGGAGACACTGAATTCTACACAGCAAGGCCACCCCAGGACACGGAAATATTACATAGCCGTCAGCTGTGGCCCTGGGTTTTTGGCATGCATTGTCCAGGAGGGAGATGTTTTTACTCTTTCTGGAGGAAGTGCAAAGGGACATGTTCATATATTTGACAAGCTGCTTTTACCCACTCTTGAGATGGTGTATTTAACATTCTCAATACAGGTGCACACGGGAACCCCACCGCCCGTGGTCCCCGCAGGCGAGCCCCTTACCATCAGTCTCCTCATTCTCTCCTTTTCAATCCGTTCCGTCTCTTTTTTCTGTTCTCTCTCTGTGTTGGCGTGCCAAGTTGCCACTGCTTTGGACAGCTTCTGGATCTTCCCGGCCACAGACCGATGGTACTCCTTAAAATCTTTTGCATGCTGCAGAATGCTGTTGAGGTACTCCTATAGGACCCGAACAGAGGAGGGAAAACGATCCTTAAAGCCTACTTCCCAATGTCATCTGAGGTTTCCGTGGAGCCCAAGAAAACACTCAGGGTGTCTTTCACAACATCAGAAGACTAGAATCTTCTGTGGTGCAGGTGCCCTGGGATGCCTCTTGGCAGCTGAGCTGAGCGATTTGGGGCTAGTGGGAAAAATAGCCTCTGGGAGGAGGCGCCAGCTTGTAAGGGAAGCCTCTAGGACCTCGAGGATAGAGCCTCATGAAAACTGCAAGATCAGGGACAGAAGCCTGCAAAATGGGTGAGGATAAGACTGAAAGCAAACCACCCTCCCATCAACCCGAGGGAGGTGGCCATTTCGAGGGAGAACAGGTCATAAAAGTGATGCCTCCTTCTGCTCTAACTCAGATGTCTTAGGACCGCGACTTGAAATACCGTGGAGGGGCAGGTGAACTCGCCGCAGAGGGTTTGGAGCAGTTTTTTAAAGACAGGAGAGGAAACGTGTACCCATGAACGTCTAACATTTTTCAAAATGAAACGAAGCCGGGCACTAAATGAAGCCCAGGAAAACAAGCACAATGTATGGGATTGCATCGCAAAATCAGATCCGCCATCAAACGACTTCCAAACGCCTAGAAAAGGGATGTTTTAAAATATCTGCCCCTAGGAGACCTCCAGCTGGGCCCTGGAAAAGCCCAGGAGACTGTATTTATATTTGCTATAAAAATAACCATTTGCTCTCTTCTTTCCTTTTCCAAGTTCCCACTCCGGGGGCCTTTGCCCTCCGGCAACCTGCCCGTGCCCATGCAGCAGGCAGGTGCAGGCGGGATGGTGAGGAGGACGCCTGCCTGGTATCCAGAAGGCAGGGCCCTCCACCTCATCCCAGCCACAGGAGGCTGTGGACAGACCACCCATCTCCCCGGCGTGGCCTGTTGTCCCCTCCTGTTCCTTGGGGCGGTCGGCCTACTGCAGCTCCAGGGAACCTTTCTGCTCTGCCATGTTCCCACTGCCCAGCCCCGTGGTCTGTTCTCCAGTCCTCCTGCCTCCGCCAGAGGGCTTGGTCGGGGCGTCTCTGCCACTGTGGGGGCACAGGGTCCAGCCCCCCAGTACCTGGTGCTTCTGCCGGCGCTTCCTCTCCTGCTCAATCTTCTGTTGCTTCTCTAGTTTCTCGGTCATGCGGGCCTCCCGAAGGGTCTGGCGCTTGCTCCGCTTGTAGGCTTTGGAGTTGAGGGCTGTCTCCAGGGTTGTGTCCCGTCGCATGCAGGCCACCACCTCCTGTCTCAGCTGTCGAGGGGCAGGGGGGGATGAGCGGTTGGAGCCTGTCCCCAGATGCAAGGCCCAGCTCCCAGGCCCTACCCTGCTCTAGCTCCCGGTTAGTGGAGGCACACGGTGGACTCTAGAAGGTTTGGCACCACAGGTGGCCTTTTTGTAAATGAAGGGACTACACCATTCGAAATCTATGGGGTATTTTCAAAGATGGCATAAGTTTTCTTTCCAAGACATTCAAATCAGGGGAAACACACACACACACACAGGCACACACAAACTTACAGCACTGTTAACACTAAAAAAAAACCAGACACTGACTTGGGTTTTAAATAAATTCATTCATTCTGCTTAATTAGTCTAATGGTATTAATTAGCTAATGATCTTCTGAAATATTTGACTTCATTTTAAGTGCCACAGTAACATTCTCTTTGTGTCTAAAGATTAACTTGAATGCTGCTCTGTTAAAAAAAAGAGTGGAGAAATGACTTCCTGTTTGCATACAGGAGCTGCAGGCACTCACCCAGTATTAGTTCAATGTTCATGCTCATACAGACGACGGGAAGCACTGGAGCTGACTTCCCCCACTCCCAATAATGATATTCTTAGAGATATTTACATTTCACACTATATCATGGAGTTCCTTTAGATCATCATTAATATGATGTCTTTTTTTTAAAGATTTTATTTATTTACTTGACAGAGAGAGAGAGACACAGCAAGAGAGGGAACATAAGCAGGGAGAGTGGGAGAGGGAGAAACAGGGAGCCCAATGCGAGGCTCGATCCCAGGACCCTGGGATCATGACCTGAGCCGAAGGCAGACAGACGCTTAATGACTGAGCCACCCAGGCGCCCCTAGATTATCATCAATACGATGTCCTATCCACATTGTATATTATGTGGTGGCAGCCGGGAATGGGTTAGGAATATACATTAAAATAATAATTCAGTTGAACCTCAACTCAGCATCAATTACAGTTAGTTCACTGGGAAGCTTCATAGATTGTGGATTTTTCTATAATATCAAGTAAAAAGTCAGAGACCAGTAAGAGTCTGGCACAGTGAAGCAAATCTGACTATAATCTCACTTGTGAAAATATGCTTGGTTATTAAACATTTAATAATACTGGATCAAGCACTTTATCAAGGTGTTGTAGGATGTCACCTATAAGTGAGTAGGACCCAGAGCCTTTTATTTTCTTTCTTTTCGACTTCCAACTGAAATCTGCTCCCACGGAACTATGGCCAGCTGGCACCCCACCACCACGGACATTATAACAAAGAGGGCAAATGCACTCCCGGGTTCATGGGACAGTAGCAAGTGGGGTAGCCTTGCGATTTCAGTCACTTCCTGCAACAGACCGAGTCATGCAATTCAATACTTCCAAACTGCTTTCATTCATTAATAATTCATTTTGCACGCCCTGAGACTTTCACCAAGTCAACCCACCCACCTGAGGAGCACACGTCCCTCTTCCCCTTTGGCTTAAATGAGGCAGTGTGCGGATCGGGCGACCTACACCTGTTGGCCCCACAAAGCAAAACTCATTGTCGTAACAATTCGCTCTCCTTCATTTCTCTAGTAACTGAGATGATAAAACAGCTCATGGCGCTAGCTCTGTTTCACCAGCGACCACTAAGAACCACAGGAAGAACAGAGACGATCATCCACGATCAGTCGCCACGTGGGGGCCTGATGGGGTCAAACGGTTTTACATGTTTCTGTAAATGATGAGTTATTCATTTCGCAGAGTGGCTATCATATTTGTTAAAATTATTTTCGTCATCACGGCTCAGATTTTACATTCGTGTTTACAAAAGCGGCTCTGGTCCTGCTCTCCCACCTTCTTGCTGGGAAGCTATCCCATTCATTCTCGAGGTTTCATCCACGGTAACAAAATGCCATTACTCTGACTTTGGAAACCATAATATGGGGGGTGGGGGGGTGGGATGTCTCTGATATACAGAAGCAAAAAAAAAAAAAGAATAATAAACAATTCAGTCTTTATTACTTTGAGCTCTATGCAGGCGGTCTAAAAGATACACTGTTTTACTAAGTTTCTATCTTTGTAACAATATTGAACAGACGTACATCTATTTCCTACGTCTCAGATTCGCTGGGGAAAAGGCATTACCTGACGCTGAAAATTGAGTAACCGAAGTGCTTTCAGTTCCACCGTTGCTTTGGTTCGTAAATCTGGTGGCAAAGAGCCAGGCAGATTTTCCAGTTCTTGTATCCTATGTGCTATGCGAGCCTGGAGCCTAGAGGAGACAATGACATGAGGGAAGGGGTAGGTGGAAATACACATTACGATTTAGCCTTAATGATAAACGAGAACCCTCAGTGGGTCTAAGTTCCTGGCAAGACACATTCCAGATATCGCCGGCCGGCCGATTTCTGACACCCAACTAGAGTTTCTGATGTTAAACAGAGAAAAGCTACCTTCGCATGAATGCAGACAGGTGCTACGTGTTACGGGACACTCTGACCTTCTTCACTGACCTCTCGCTAACACCCACAAGAACGGCTCGTGATACACCGAGGAGGGAAGTCAAGTGTCACAGCTCGCCTTGAACAGAGAGAAAACGAGAAACAGGACGGCGGGATTGGCTCCCGAACGCCCAGCTGGTCAGAGTGCAGAACTTGAGATCTCTTCCTAAGTTCTAGGCCTGCCCCAGGCAACCAGGCCATTTGCCCTCCTTGCCAAGACGCTGATGACAACAGCCGTTAAAGCTGAGTGAACAAGGGCCCTTTTAGGTGCTGCTGAGGCCACAGAAATCAGCCAACCCAAAACATTCAAAGAGAGCCCTGCCAACCACAACCACTTCCTCTGTGAGCCGGGCTTGTCTGAAAAAAGAAGAGGCAAATTAGGCATTTTTAAAAAACAGGGTTGGGGTAGCAGAGGATGGTAAAGTAACAGTGTTTAAAAACTGCGAATTTCTGGGGCGCCTGGGTGGCTCAGTCGGTTAAGTATCCGGCTTGGGCTCGGGTTATGATCTCAGGGTTCTGGGATTGAGCCCCGCATCGGGCTCCCTGCTCAGCGGGGAGCCTGCTTCTCCCTCTCCTGCTCTGCGTTTGTGCTCTCTCTCGCTCGCTCTCTCTGCCAAATAAATAAATAAAACCTTTAAAAAAATAAAAACGAAAAACTATGAATTTCTAGAGAAGGATTGCTGTGGATTCTCATCTCAGACATCCTCGAAAATATAACTGCAGGCCCTTCTTCATAATAAAGGCAGAACAGAAGAGAAAAGACAACCCACTTTCTTCACTCAGTTGGGATACTTTTACCGTTACCCATATACACTGGCTTCAGGTTCACCTGGATCCTGTCCTTACAAAGAATTACATGCCATTTAAATCTATTTTTAGAACTACCTCCCTCCAAACTTGGGGTAGGAGCATCGTGGAATAGATTTCATGGAGAACAGCAAAAGGCAGTAAGTTAAACTAAGTTAACACTCACTACACTAAGGTGTAGCTAATGTACAATTTTAATTCTTCCTCCCTCCCTCTCTCCTTCTGTTTCTGTCTCGGTCACACATACGCACACATGCATGCACCCCTACAAGGTCAAAGTTATAATGGTCCCATCTTCCTGATGAAAAACTTCAGGTTTGGAGAGAGCAAGCAACAGGCAGACTTTACAGAGCTAGTGAAGGAGGGAGCCCAGACAGGAGCCCTCATTTGCCTCACTCCCCACAGTGACACCCTAGATAACAAATATCCACTTCCTAACTGCAGCGTTGGGACCTTCAACTATAAAAGTTGATAATTAAAGATTTTTGTAAAAATTCATATTATGTGGGGCGCCTGGCTGGCTCGGTCGGTGGAGGCTGCGATACTTGGTCTCAGAGTTGTAAGTTCAAGCCCCATGTTGGGTGTAGAGATTACTTAAAAAATAAAACCTTAAAAAAAAAAGTAAAATAACTAAACACAAATCTGTATCATGGTTTTGTCAGCTTTTAAGATGCTGTGTGTTAACATGAAGAAGTAAAATCTTGTCTGACCTAGATGTCACAAAATATCATAATACTTCAATTAGCCCAAACATCAAAATGAATAATTTAAAAAACAAAAACAAAAACAAAAAACTAATAGCTGTTTGCTTTGGTAGAAAAGGAAATGGGATTTTTTTCAAAACTTCAAAAATGATAGTAAGAGAAACACATCATTTTTTTCACTGACTTCACTGCAAACAATATTATGACAGATTCCTATCTTATTTGGTACACACACATTATTAATTCTGATTTCCTGACTGATTCATCGTCATAATGTGCTATTAGTAGTACTGTCATTGTTATCCTGCTGTTGTTTCAACTGTATGTGCCAACACAAGCAATCACACCTTTAAGTGGCGCTCTCTCTCCTCTTTGCAACAGACTAAACATCTGCGAGTGCAAACAACAACAGTAAACTTCCATCAGTTTTGAAATAAAAAAAAAATAAAATAAAAAATAATAAACTTCCACCATTTTCCTCTTTTCATCAAATTGTTCAGACTTACCCGAGATTCTTTTACATTCCTATTGATACTCATGGGATCATTACCATTTTTTTTTTAAGATTTTATTTATTCATTTGACAGACAGAGATCACAAGTAGGCAGAGAGAGGGGAGGAAGCAGGCTCCCTGCTGAGCAGAGAGCCCAAGGCGGGGCTCGATCCCAGGACCCTGGGATCATGACCTGAGCCAAAGGCAGAGGCTTAACCCACTGAGCCACCCAGGAGCCTCTACCATGTTTTTTTTTTTTTTTTAATTTTTATTTTATTTTTCACTGTAGGAACAAAGGTCCATTTCATTTGTCCAATTCAATTTTTTAAATAGTGACGTAGCCCCTAATCTCCAATTATAGCCAAAGATGATGCATCTTAACTACAAGTTTGACAGAAAAACCTACTACTTTTTTTTTAAAATATGTAATTTATTATTTTTATTTTATTTTTAAAGATTTTATTTATTTATTTATTTATTTGACAGACAGAGATCACAAGTAGGCAGAGAGGCAGGCGGAGAGAGAGGTCTGAGCAGAGAGCCTGATGCAGGGCTCGATCCTAGGACCCTGGGATCATGACCTGAGCCGAAGGCAGAGGCTTTAACCCACTGAGCCACCCAGGTGCCCCCAAATATCTAATTTAAATAGGAAAATAAAAACCCTGAAGAGAACAACTTTACTCAAGCAGAAACGAAGCCCATATTATGGGAAAATTAGTGGTGAGAGCCAGTGATTTCATCAGGCTACTTCCCTGGTTCTAGATTGACTGTAGACCTTTTTCATCTGAATATCCCAGAACTCCAACCATCCTTGGTGTTCTGGTTTCCTCTCTTTGACAAAGTGGGTCAGGTGCGAAATTAGAGGCATAGCTGCTTTTCCTTAATCTTCCAAAGGTCTGTGGAAATAGGACTAAACAAATAATCTTAGGACAACAGGGCTGAGAGCACCGAGATTAAGTCACAGGGACTGGGAAGGGATGGAGGAAGGTGGGGAGTCAAGAAGGTGGGAGCTGGTGCGGGGGCAGGGGCCTTCTTCCTGAAACATGTGCTTCTCCAAAGGGCCTAGTGATTTGTCAGTGAATCTCAGCTTCCCCAGCACAAAAGAATCTTTCTTTTACGAAAGGGAGGCAAGAAGTGCAAAGTGCGAACATTTAAACTGCAGAATAGGGAAGGGAGATTCCAGAGTAAAATTACATGCATTTGGTTCAGCACAGGGTGGGTGGGGAGCGAGGGTACAGGAGGGGCTCCTTTAATGTAGGAAATTTTCTCTCCTTGCAGTGGTTGTTGTCATTGTTAATAGAAATCTTCATTTTAAATAATGCTCCTCTCCAGACAATTTCGTCTCCCCATCAATGGGATCCAGCAGGTAGTCCGATAAAGAGATTTGAGATTCTAAACTTCCAGAAACAACAACACAAGCAATACTGCTAACTGCAGGAGACTCATTTAGTGTCCTCACGAGCACAGAAAATTGAAGCAGAATTAGGTCACTCAGGTTTTTCATACAGATTGAACAGTAAATCAAGAGGGGTTACTGTTCCGGCAAGAAAAAGAGTTCCATTAAAGGTAACAGAATATTTGCTCAGGTCTAGAGGAGAAGTTTATGATTCCTGTAGGAGAGTTATTTGAACAGAAAATGACACTGGTACATTTTGTTCCTTCAAGAAGCTGAAGTTTTAAGTGACACTTAAAAAAAAAAAAGAGAGAGAGGGAGAAGGAGACTGACTTTTTGTAACTCTGCTGATAAAACGGCCCTTGGTAATTTTCGGGAATGAATTTCAGGGCTGCACTGGGGGAGCTGGGGAAGGACAGAAGGCAGGCTAAGCAGACGAGGCTTGCTTCCTGAAGCAAGGTGCGCCACCGTGTCCACACTAAATCCAGAGGTGATCCCGGAGAGGCCTGGCCTGATGCGACCGGGCTTTTCTCGGATAACTCGTTGGAATGACAAGTGCACCTTCCATGCAAACATCTGTAGAACTCGTCTGCATCCTAATGTGACAACCCCGAGCCCTTTTGTCCAAATGTCTACCTCGAAGTGGAAGAACAGAAGTCAGGTATACTGACAGGGCAAGGAAAGTGTGCCAGAAAGGCCGGGAAATAAAACAAAAAACAAAACTGGAAATATCTCTCCAACACTTACTACAGGAAAAGGCAGTCCATTCCATCATTAAGAGAAAGATGGTCAAGAAGAAAAGGATCCAATTTAAATGGGAACAAAATGTTTTAATGGCAGAGCTTGTACGGATCTAAGGCAAAGTGTGCACAGGCAAAAACTTATTTATGCTCTTGCCGCGTGAAGAAGGTCAATTTGTCAAGATTCTGATTTTATGATGAACAAGAGAAACAGCCAAATGACTTAAAAGTTAGAAAGAAATCTGAGATTCTGACAAGTTCCCTTCAATTTTCATAGATGAGGTAAGTGATATTACAACGGTCAAGACATGAACATCTGTTAGAGTTTCTGACAGATGATTTTTGCTCCAGCCAAGTTCATAACATTATAGAAGAGGGTTTTTTTTTCCCCTTAGACCTTGCTCAAATACTCAATCAGAAGATAAAAAAACATCGGACCCCCCCCCCCCCCAGTTACTGGTGCTAAAGATGAGTGAGCCGCTCTCTCAACAAGGGCAAGAGTTCCTCCAATGGCTCTCACAAGAGCCCACAGCACTTGATCAAACCCTTTCTAAAGGAGAAATGTAATTAATTTCTGCTGCTGAACAATTCATCTCCATACAGAGAAGTCAGCTCTCACCCCTTTGACCAAGGAAGATAAAAGATACACTGCAAGGCTGCCCATGGAAACCTGTACCTCTTCTCAAGATGGCCTCAGGAAAGTTCAAGTCCAAAGACCCCACCAGGTTTGCAGACCCAGGGTTGCCAGAGCGATGGTTTCGGAAACCACGTGGCTTTACAGAAGAGGAGACGTTTATCAAGCAATGATAATAATATGACAATAGTCATTACCCCATATTGTGCAGGGCTTATCATTTAAAAGATACTGACACCTGTATTTTTTTTTTTTCTTATTGGCATGGGACCAGAGGACCAAAATGTTTCCACCCTGGAACAGGCTACACCGTACCACTCGGTCCTGTATACTTTGGGACGTCTTCCGTTAAGATCGCTTCTAAAAAGGGGGTTAAAATGGGCTCATGACTAGAAAGGCCTGCAAATTAAAGTTCTGGTAAAAACAATAAAGAAAATTTAGGACTCAGTAAAACACATACACACCCATGACACAGGCTGAGTAAGGAAAAAAAAAGTCCAGATGTGTTTCTAGGTATAGAGAGTGTCTGTTCTGAATGTCGTTAGCATGACAGACAACGGTCCTGGTAGCTTCGCACGTTCAAGGAAGGGAAAAAAAAAATGCTAGCTCGTAGGAAGTCAGGATTTTAGAGTAACTAAACAATACCTCCTTGATTCCATTTACTGTCTTTTTGAAAAATACCTATGGGGCTACATGGAGGCTCAGTCGGTTAGGCAGCCGACTCTTGATTTTGGCTCAGGTCACGAGCTCAGGGTCGTGTGTTCGAGTACCGCATCCCACGGGGCTCTGCTACCCCCTCCCTCAACCCCTTCCCAGCTTGCCAGTGTATGCGCTGTCTTAAATAAACAAATCTTTTAAAAGAAATACTTTTGACTTTTGTTTTTAACTTGGTAACAGCATACAGGACCACGTATAAAAAAGTTCTCCTACCCCAAATGAGAATATAGGGCTAACATTTGACTTCGTACCACACAGTGATCTGCGTAGCAACATGGCAATCCCAACGGACTGATGGGTATCTAACTCTCTAGGGGGTACCTGAAACTCGGGAAACAGAAACATGAAAGCTCTTCATTGAGGATTAGGACTAGGAATGAGAGCAGAGCTCTGCTCTTCATCCAAAAAGCTAAGTGCATTTAATGGCAAGTCACTGCGATTTCTTCCTCAGAGTCACACTCAAAGCTGGCAAGTTAGTATTTTAATCTAATAACAAGTCATGCGTTTTTCAATAAAGACCCGGATAATGTCTTTCAAGGGAGCTGGATGTTATTTACTAACATTCCCTAGGACTTCTAAACTTCAGTTTTCTTTTGACTGAAATAATAACCAGGAAACAATAATAGCTGGTATGTCCTCAGAAACTCTGTATCGTTTAGTCTCCCCCCCCCATAAGAGGTACTGCAACACTCTCTTTTAACACAGAAGGAAACTGAGTCATAGAGAAGAAATGTCACTTGGGGTGCCCGGGTGGCTCAGTTGGTTAAGGGTCTGACTCTTGATTTCAGCTCAGGTCATGATCTCAGGGTGATGGGACTGAGCCCCATGTCAGGCTCCACACTCAGTGGGGAGTCTGCTTGGGATTCTCTCTCCCTCTACGCCTCCACCCCACTCACATATGCTCTCTCCCTCTCTCTCTCTCTCAAGTAAATAAATAAATAAAATCTTAAAAAGAAAAAAAAGGAGAGAGAGAGAGATGTAACTTGACCAAGGTAACACAGCTGGTAAGTGACAGAGCCCGCATGACTGGCCAACTCCAGAGACGGTGATCTTAACCTTGTTTTATCTTCACTCCTTACTCATGGACTCTCTTTTTGGTTAACATTAACCACTTATTTATATGAAGGGTCTGCTAGCTCCAGCTTGTCCACAGTCCGTTTTTATAAATAAAGTTTTATTGGAACACGGCCAGTACATCATTGTCTGTGGACGCTCTCTCAGTAAGGGCAGAGCTGAGGGACCTTAGCTATGGGCCTGCAAAGGGTAAAATGTTTACCATCAGGACTTTTACAGAAAAGGTTTGCCAACGAATGTGTCAAGTCAGGTAAGAATCAAGTTTCTGGAACAAGAGTTTAAATACAGACTCTGTGTGAAGGCAGCTTACCCCTAAGGCTGGAGCAAGCAGGAAAGCCACAAATGCACACATTACAATGAAGAACCCCACTCAGTAGCTCTAGTAGCATGAGATGTGTCATGACCCCGGAGGTCCGGCTGGCAGGGCGCACGCAAGGCGCGGCCGCTCAGAGTCATTTGCAGGATAAAATGACAAGCCACAAGGCAGCCCCGCTTGGGCTAAGAGTGAGAAGACGCCCTTCTTGGATCCACAAGCTCTTGGGGCTGGGCTCCGGTCTTCACCTCCCTGGCGCCCAGCACGGTGCCTGGCACGTCACAGGGGGTGATGACCATTTTCTAACTCTGTGGCGGAAAATCACAGTCCTGTCCACTCCCATCACCCCAGTGGCAAACAAACTTGGGGTCCGGCCTGGGCCTCGTCCCACAGGGCAGGGCGACCCTCCACCTCCCCCGGGCTTCGTGGTGTTCAGGAGGACACTGCGGCCAGCCCCCGCCCGGGCCGGGGGTGCGGGTACCTGTACTCGCGCTCCTGCAGGATCTCCACCGGGTCCAGGCCTTGCGGTTTCTGGATGGGGCTGATGCGGCTCTGCTTCTGCTGCAGCTGCAGGACGGGCGAGGGCTGCCCCGGGGCCGGCTGCGGCACGGAGGGCCCCGGCACGGCGGCCGCGGGCGTCTGCGCGGCGGCGGGGGGCGCGGGCGAGGGCCGGCCGCTGGGCGCGGGCACCGGCAGCTTCTGCGGGGTGCTCGGGCCGCTCAGCTCCGGCCCCGGGCCTGCGGGACAAGAGCGACATGGGCAGCTCGGGCGGGCCGGCGCCCTGCGGCCACCCCCGGCCTGCCCGCCGGCCCCCCGCCTCGGGGGACCACTGACCATCTCCAGACAAGGGAGGAGGAGGGGAGGAAAGGAGATGGGGAAGGGGGGGGGGGGGGGGGGGGGAGTCAAGGAGAAGAGCCCGGCATCTATTCTCAGAGCGCGGTGGCATTCAGTGATATACCCCGGTGAAATGGTCCAAAGACGACGCAATTCGTACATACATTAAAGAAACGGATGGTCAGCGTTTAATGTAGCTCTAGAGTAGACTGTTGGGTTTTTTGTTTTTGTTTTCTTAAGGATTGCAGGTGCATTCAAGAGCTCAGGAAAGTAAGGGAGTCATGCAGCAGTCAGATGCAATCTGGGTGCGGTCCTAAAATCACATTCTGCAAACTGCACCTTGTGGGTCTTGAGACAGACCCTTAGCCTAAGCTGGGGTTTCCAAATACAGCCAGCAGCTCGGCCAGCCCTCCCCTGCGAACCAAAAGGGGCACACGTTTTCCCTTAATGACCTAAAAGGCATATTTCAGGCTTAATCAGTGCATCTCAGGAACTGAAGGTTTGTTTGTGTGGATTTTTTTTTTAAAAAACCACATATAAGAAAATGTTTCTGAAAACATTCACTGTGTGTGTGGGGGGGGGGGAGCAAATCCACTCATTCTACCTATAAAAACTAGCAAATATTAAGATTCAGGAGAGCATTTTTTTTCTCATGCTAACAGAATAAAGGGATATGCAATCAAGCTTATCAAAATGTACTTAATAAGTTAATGTAATGCAATTTTCCACATTAAACTTCAGGAGTTCAAATTGATTGCTAGGTATGGACTGAAAATAAGAAGTGTCCTGTCTCTCTTCATAGTTAAATTTTTACTTACTTCAAAATTATAAATAAGATTAGTGATGCTACCAGATGAATTAGGAAATGAAAAAAAATATCTCAGTAAGCTGTTAAAACCTCTGAGAGGCATTCTCCCAAGCATTTTCTATATCTTCTCTAAGAAAAGTTAAAACTATTAAACGGTAATAAAATAATAGTCTGTATACTTCAGAGCGCCTTAATAATTAACCATACAAAGACGTACATTATGAAAAATTAGACACATTTATTCAATTTCCAGCAAACACCATTCAGAAATGGGCTTAAATGACAATGCAAGGAGAGTATAAGCAAACATTTTGACAGGAGGAAAGTGAGGAATTAGAACAAACTGCTTAGGAAACTGTACACGTGTGTGTGTGTATGTATGTGTGTGTGTGTGTGTGTGTGTGTGTGCATGGTACTAATGTGCTTTTTTTCACCTTCCTTGTGAAATTAGGTAAACTTTCCAAAACACGTGCAGCTACATAATCCTGAGGTAGCCCTGGGTCCAGTGAGGGATGAAAAACTCTTAAGGGAAAAAAAAAATACATTTAAAAAAATTTTCTATTTTAGGCATCGTAGATGTACTGTCGTAATAAAGAGATTCTTTTCAGCTAAATACTTTCTGATTTTTTTTTTCTGAATGGGAAGTCTTTTACATAATGCATCGCGTTCCATAATATTTTATATTTAGAAGTTTCGTTCATCCGTATATAAGAAACCAATTTCTACACATTAAATCTCAGGGTTGTTAAGCATTGGAATGAGTTATGGAGGGATGTTCTAGAATATGTTTTCCCTAGAGGTCTTTAAAACAGGGTAGATTTTTCATCTGGTTTACTTTAGGTGTGATCCAGTCAAAAAGAGAGGAGACAGATTTCTAACAGGTTGATTCTCTGTGATTCTATAAATCTCTTTAATAAACTCAAGAAACTGGGAGAATTAAATATATTTCAAGACTTGGTATAAGCATACTAAAACCCACTCACTAAGCCCCCTAAAAACACCACCATCTTTAATAAAGAAAATGCGGGTCTTGCTGATATGATAATATCATAATAATTACTGTGTATTCAGTTCTACGAGTATTTTCCTCCTTTCAAAGTTTAAATAATTCATCAACAAAAGCCAGAACAGGGCACTGGTATTACACATTCCACCTGGTTCCAGAACTTTCTTCGTTAGCTTTCTCGCCTGTAATTACTGGCGCAGAAGCCTCTGATGATTCCTTGAGGTATATTCAAGTCTGTATTTTTAAAGCCACATTTCATCAAAGGAAGGTATCCGAACCATGTCTGATACCCCTAGTTCCAGTCCTAGTCATTTTTAGCCTATGACTCAAGACAAGATCTAATACACACAATAATTCGACTTTCTGAATCCATTAAAGACAAAGACATTCTTAGCCAGCTGACCGACCCTTAAAATGGAGAAGCAGAGAGACAGAAACCCAAACATGAACTTCCATATTCAAATATCCCAATTCAAAAAGTCCCACAATTTGCTGTGAACGAGCCTGAGCTAGTCCCTTAACCCCGTGAGGCTCAGTCTCCCCATCCATAGAATGGGGTAGTAACCTCACCCCCTAGGATTGGAGTGAGGACTCAGTGAGATCGGGTAGCCACGTGCTCCAAGCCTCCACTCTGGTCATTTTTAATACTAGCAAGGCCACGAAGGTTAAGTCTAATTCAGTTACTTAGCTTTATAGAGAAACCGCATGGCGAAAGCAAGGCTTGTAGGGAAGCTTGGTACTGTGCTGGCTGGCAGCGTTGGGAGTACACTCTCCTACAGCAAACTTCAGGATGTTTCTGTGGCTCAAGACAACTTGGCACAAACACTCAGATAAGTCGGCTTGCCACCTGCTTCCTGCCGAGCTCCTATCAAGAGCCACTTACAAGCAAATTCCTTTCCCGACTAAACACCGCGAGTTCATATACTGCGTGGGGCTATTTTTTCCTCCCTCCCAACAGATTACATAAAAACTCCTACTTACAGAGCCCAGGGAAGCGAGGGCAGCTTGCCGCAGATGGACATGCCCAGAATGTAACTGCCTGTTCCTTGGGTTTCTTGCTTGTCCCTCAGGCCGCTTAGAGCCAAGGTGCCTGGCTGGGTTGGCTTTCTATCGACAGAAGCCAGCCCTGCTACCGACACCCACGGTCTGCTAAATGATCAGACCGCTTCCCGGGATCTTCACACGTAAGACAAATTACATTCCTCAGCTTATCTCCTATCTACCTCCTCCCAACATAAACAATTTAGGTTCAATTGTCAGAGCTTCCAAATGTGGCTGTTTTCCCCTCAGTCCTCACCTTGGAAATCAAGGCAGAGGTATGTCCAGACACCCCTGAGAGTGACCCCATGCAGCTAAGGTGGGCAGGGGGCATCCTTCTCAGATGCATCCCTTTTCCATGATTTTAAGAAACAGGAAAACAAACTTATTAAAACACCGGAGTCTCACATGTACAGAATTTCTGTGCATTCAGGGCTCACACTGTCTTCCTAGCACACTAGGATCCTCATTCAATATTCTGTGCCTTAAATAAGGATTTAAGGTTTCCATGGGTTGAAAAAAATAAATGTAATGAAGTGTATTTAAATTGAATGTACCTAGATATTTTAGGTACCCAAAAAGAGTGGGGGTGGGAGGGGCATGGAGCAGGAGAGACAAGCGCTGAGAAAAATTAGCAATGAAACGTTTACTTTCTACCATAAGATCTTCCCCACCCCAAACCAACACCCCCAAAAACAAACAACAACAAAAAACCAAAAAACCAAAAAAAAACCCTGAAAAACCCAAAGTTACACAGTTCTTATTTTTAATTTTGCTTTAGTCTCCATAGAAGAAAAAAATGAATCAAAGTGAATAAAAAAAGATGATGGCTTAGATGTGCACGGAGCCCACAGCAGGTAAGGATTTAGAATTGTTTAAATTTAAGAAGAATTATTTGTTCAGTGTGCAGCTCCTGCAGTCAACCCATAATTCTCCAGTCGTGGCCTCTGAGGATATGGGTCACTTAGGGAGAGCAGGTTTGAGGCAGACCACCCCAGCCAAAGAGATTCTCCCAAACACGAGTAACACTACAAAGTCGGACAAAAGAAACATGGAATTTACTGCCAGATAAATGGACATCCTTAAACTTATTTTTTCCCCTGATATATTAGTAGAGGTATTAATACACAATAATACTTTTTTTAAAATTAAAGAGGGATGGAGATAAGTAATAACAAATTAAAAAATATTAACTCTAAAAATAAAATATGCTTTGCCTTATTTTGACTTGCCCTAAATGCCAACCTCCCCCCCCAGAAAAAGTCTGTCAAGTAATGATGTCATCTGACTCTAAAAGCTGAGATTTGGGGACAAGCTGTGCAACACTTTGGGGTGTAGCTGCCTTCCCAGTGGCAGGAATGGGTCTGCTTTGTTGGCAGGAGGGAGCTCCTTCCAGCTTTGTGCACAGCCTCCTTGCCCACTCTGGCATAAAACACTATCTGCCCAAGTACCTTCCCTTCTAATGAAGCCTGACCGCCGGAAACACAAGAGACAGAGCACTGAGTAACACAACGGATTCCTCCTGACGACAAAGGCCTAGTGAGCAAAGACGAAGCATCAGAGATGGGTAATGTCTGGTCCAGAAAACACACTCGGGATTGTGCTTACTGGGACTGAAGTGGCCGTTAGGTACAGCGTCCAGACAACGGAAACTTGATCCCCTAAGTTTTACTACTTTCATCGGTCTCCTTATGCGAACTTTGGGTGAAAAGTTTTCTGAAATGAACCCTTCAGCTTCCTGCCTTCTTAAAGGGTACTCTGGCCTCTTTTCCTGCTGTGCACGGGTCATTTTAAAAAACACTCATGTCTGGGACGCCTGGGTGGCTCAGTCGGTTAAGCATCTGCCTTGGGCTCAGGTGATGATCGCAGGGTCCTGGGATCGAGTCTCATATCGGGCTCCCTGCTCAGCAGGGGGTCTGTTTCTCCCTCTGCCCTTCACCCTGCTTGTGCTCTCTCTCTCTCTCAAATAAAATCTTAAAAAAAAAAAAAAGTAGCAATGCTCGTGGAGGTCTGTGATGACACCCCAGGCCACGCTTCGATGCACAGTGAAGGACACCTATAGGACATGGTCCCACACCACTAGCGCCTGGGAGGTACTGGCTTTGCTTCTCCCTCCTCCAACTACCAACTCTCTGGTGGTTCTAGAGGAAACTACTGCAATGTGGCATGTCAAGAGTCCTAATTTCGCTGCCCTTGTGTCTGGAGAACCAGTAGACAGCCTCTAGGTAAGGAGCGGAGATCCTTTTCCTTTTGGGACACCCATGAGGAAAACGGCTGCTGTCTTTGGCTCCCGGTTTAGGACACGTTCTTTCCCGGCCATGCATGAGCACCTCTGTGATGAAGGAGTCGGGGCAGGGGTAAGGACACAGGCTCTGGGGCAGACCGCTAGCACGGGCGTCCCGACTCTCCATGTTCTAGGTGGGGCCCACGCGCAGAACATTCAAGCTGAGCACAACGCACAAGGCAGGCCCATGGGGGCTTAGGAAGCACAGGCTACACGCCCAGAGACGCGCGTGTACTTTTCCTTCCCTCTGGCTGCCTTCCCAAGAGCTGGAGTTAGGCTGTTCTGAACCCTTTAAACACAACAGGTGTCCACACTCCCATTTTCGGCCTGGCTTTCCTCAGTGCCACAGGGTCCTCCACCTGCCAGAGTACCATGGTCCCTACACAGAAGTCTGGAGCGGACACGATCCTCTCCTGCTCCTTAAAACTCCTTAAAAACCCATTCCTAAGGCTACATCTGCAATTAACAAGGCGAGTTAATCCTTCCGGTAGGCCAACTCTCGGAGCCTCCCCCACCAGAAAAGAAACATTTGCAAGCCCAGAAGGCAGACGATAACCGAAAGATAATACTACTACTAATCTGAACTCCCCTCCACTGCCTAAGTCCCCAAGCTTAGACAAAGTACCAATGCCCCAAACGAATCGTTGGCAGAGATCGGCACGTCCTGGCTTGCCCCAGGGAGAGGGAAGCATTCACAGGACAGGGTATCAACGTTGAGGAAGACCCTGGGATTCCAAACTCTACTTAGGACAGAACCATCAACTCTTCGTTTATCTGGTGGTTAACAGAAACCTTGCCAGAGAAAACAACGTTCGCAGAAGCTCATCGCACAGCCCCCCGCACCTCTGAATTCTAGTGGCGGGGTCCAGCCAGACCGTCAGCAGGCCACGCAAAGGACCGGCTCATCTCCACCCGTTACGTCCTATCACAGCCTGGGGTCTGATGCCAGGGTCTATAGAAGAAAGAGGCCGCATGGATTCTGTTACTCTGTTTATTAGGAACAAATCTTATCGATGCCTCTATCATGCAGTGTCTCTTACAACAACAATAATAATACCAATAATTAAAAAAAAAAATCCCACCTGGAAAATCTACCCTATAGTCTCAGGCTAGAAAAGGCTCTGCGTTCCTCTGAGCAACGGGGAAGCCGCCTGCTCCGGCATGGTGAGGCTTTGGTAGCAGACCCTGGGTCTCCTCTCCTGGCTGCCAGGAAGCCGCAGTCCTCTCTCGAGCTCCGGGGCAGCAACCGTGAGCTCTGGGGGGCCCTCCACGCCCCTGACCTCCCTGACCCCGACTGCTTGCTATTTCCCTCTGTTTCTGATTTCCTACTTGATAACGACTTTACCGCAGGTTTGCTCTGCGGAGGTCTCCCTAAATGCTCTTCACCACACCAAGGGGCAGAGAGGAATAAATCAACACCCACAGCGTGGCTCGAGGAGAGCTGAGTCTAGGGGCACCTTCTGGCCCTGGGAACGCTCTAGGGGCCTGGTTCTTAACCTGGGCCGGGTGGCCGGGCCCCCGACCGGACCAACCTTGAGCCTCTTGAAAGAGAATGCAGAATCGCCGGGGACACGGCTTCCTTCCCGGGAGCCCTGCGGGGCGGGAGCCCAGGGATCCAGCTACGGAAGCCACACAAGGGTACAACAAAAGGCTAAGCCAGAACAGGGCCGAGAGCAGCCCAGCGCCTCTGCGCCCTTAGCAGTCCTCCTTAGCCGAGCTGGACCGTCGCGTTACTCATTTGGTTGCACATTAACCTACCAGATGGTCTGTTGTAGTTAACAAGGGCCTGCTGCTGCGGCTGCTGCGCCTGCGGCTGGGGCTGCGGGGGCTGCTGCTGCTGCATGCCGGGCAACGTCCTCTTCCCCTGGACTGCAAGCTGCAGTGTTTCGGGGAGGGGCTGGCCCCGGGCCAGCATTTTGTAAGCTAAAATCTGCGCTCGCAGCTGATGCAGCTGGACGGGGCTGAAAGGCGAGGGACCTCTGTTGGGCTGGCTCATCGCCTGCGGATCGCCCGAGATGAGGGGCCCGGGCTGGTTCGGCGGCATCTGGGGAGGGGTCGGGCCGCCTCCCGACATCGGGCTGGAGACGTGCTCTGGAGCTCCCAGCGGAGACGGGTGTGGCGACATGTAACCTAGAATAAAACAGGAAAGGAGATCACATGCTGCCCCCAATGACCCTGGAAGCCCGGCATTCGTGGTCATTTGGATGGTTTTCTGCAATGGCACTGCCTGCTAGAAATTTAAATATGCATCACTTAATAATTACAGAACTACGGGTGATTATCAAATTGCTCTGTACCAAATACATGCGGTGAAGATTTTCCAGTCATCACGTTAAAAAGTGAAAGACACAGAGCCAAGTTTGGTAATAACGCTTTGCTGAAATCAACATACCCCAAATATCATCATTTCAAAATAAAAGATGATTAAAGACGTAGTTTACATTCTTCTTTTTTTCGCGCTAAGTGACAACACATCTCAATTAGGACAAGCCACATTTTAAGCAAAATGATCAATAGCTACATGTGTCCTAGAAGGTATGCTGCTAGTGGCTGTTACACACATAAAGCCAAGACAGCAGGGGACAGTGTTATATGTTAAAAGTAGTTCCAACCTCCAGAACAGAACCTGGGGAGTGTGTACTATCTCGCAACGGGGAATGAAGAGCGTCTTATGGGACAGCAAATTATTACTTGGTTTATTATCGTGCACAATTATTGAGGGCCTCCACTGCCACAGGGACTACATAAGGCACTTAGTTTTCTCCCTTGAAACAGAGCCTGATGGAAGGATTGAGTGCAGGGGATTTACTTGGAAGGTGCAAACACACTGGCTTGGGGGGTGGGTAGAGGTGAAGTAAGTAGGAGACAGCAGCTGCTCTGGTGGGTGCTAATTTTAGGCACAACCTCTGGGGTATGAGGTCAATGACTCACCTCTAAATTATCCTAGGGAATGAAATGGGGGTGGGGAAGAAGCTGGGGTATTTATACTCTTTAGGATCCTCAATCACTGCTTAGGTCACTGGTTTTACTCTGGGGATTATTAGTCCCCAGGGACTTTTCCAGGTGTGGGTAAGAGGGGCTCAAGTCCATTGGAGGCTCCACTGGAGGCAAGATGGCAGGCTGGTCAGTGGACTTCAGATGGGTGGGAGCACAGACAGGGGGGGTAAGGACAATTAAAGGGATATGAGTGGCGTACACATTATTTCTTTAATCCTCACAATAGCCCCCAAAGCTAAGTGCTGTCACCTTCATTTTTTTTTTTTAAATAAGGAAACTGAGACTCAGAGTGTCACATAATTAGGTCTTGGCAGCTTCAAGATACAAACCGAAGTCCATCTGACTCCAATGTGTATATATTCTTTCCAGGCTCTAATATTAATTTGGTTTTATACAAACAAGTTAGAGACTTGAATGTCTCCGAAATCTTCTAGGAACCATTTACAATATCACATAAACACGAGAGTAATCTGTTTGGGCTTTAAGAGAGCTACGTGGGAAATTTAAGAATGCATTTCTTGGAGAAGAAAAGTTAAAAAAAAAAATCTGAAGTATTTCAAGGAACTCATTTCAGGAGATGAACTATAGATCCTGGCCAACGAATTCCTAGAAAAACCTATGAGCATTGCTGGCACGACAGTCAAGGTGAGGAGGGAACGAAGTAGTCCCTTGCAATCCTAAAGGTTGCCGTGAATTCAAACTGAGTGCTAATTAATCAAGTCATGGGTGTCCTAAGACACAATATAAAATATCAGATTCAAGGTCTTTGCCCTTTAATAAATGTACTCCAAGTCACAATTATCATAAAGGTCATCACACAGGTGTTTATTAGACATCTGCTGTGTGTTGGAACCTATGTCGGGCTTGAGCAGAAAGCTCTGGGCATCCACGTGGGATCACGGAGGCCCAAGAACATCAGACTGACGCTGAGTGGGGACTCAGCATCATCACTGGAAAGACTAGAGAAGAGAAAGGCCATAATTTTATCTCGAATCCCAGTTTGGAAAGGGAAACAAAGGTATTCAGATGCTCTAAGATGAGGGTAGGTTCTGTCTGACAAGCTGGTGAGCTGAGAAGATCCATTCAAAGCAACGCGGCCCTGAGGAGAACTAGAAGTTCTACTAAGTCTCATTCCCCAAATCCCTACCTCATAATGGAGTGCAAAACCACTCAGCCACTGGGGTTCTAGTCAGCCATCTGAGGCAGCCAAGAAAATGCCCCAGAGCAGCCTGCATGACCAGCAGAAATTTAAAGCCTGGTATGTTGTCACTTATGACAAAAAACATTTGAGTGGATCCCCAATACGCACATAACTTTGTCATTAACATTCTTCCTCCTCCATGAGGCTTATGTTCGCCCCTTAATTGTAATGCTGGTACCTGCGGGCATATAGTTTGTTCATTGTTGAAAGCACCTTCCTGACACCTTTTTGACCAACCCTCTGTCTACCACAGGGGGAGAAACCTGCTACCAAAAATCTTCCTACTGGGATTTGCATAGTTGAATGGATACCATCAGGCATTGAAATGGGTCCTATGTCTCCTGCCTTCCGGTCTCTCCTATTTCCAAGGTCATCATCTGTGGCTTCCCCAAGATCCGTCACAGGACGGCCAACACAATGGACCAAAGCATCAGACAATGCAGTCAAAACTCAACTGTTGACTAAACTGCTCTGTCAAACTACGAAGTATGGGAAAATGAGTCTAGAAAAGTGAGACAGTTGTATCTGGCACAACGATTAGGTTTACCTCACATTCACTGAGGAAGATGCTGAGAGTGGAATAAAAATCATTTTCTGGAATTAATCCATGCAACAAAATTTTACCTCAAATGTGACAAGAAACTGGGGATCGGAAAAAAAATTTTTTTTCCTAAGAAATACAGGGAATGTTAACAGAATCATTCTATCTCAGTATGACATTAAAAATGTGACAGTGTTTAAGCTGAAGAGATTTTTTTTCCCCCTACATGACTAGCATTCTATAAAACTTCAGGAAAAACCAGAATCTAAATGATGAGACAAAATAATGTATTTTAGTAATTATCTTTAGTTAAGGAAACGGGGCAATGCAATTGCCTGAGAGAGAATAGACATTTGTCTGTGGGATGCCAGTGTCAATACTGAATCTGCTCTTTTTGAACTCTGGTTTGAATTGCTCATTCAAAAGTGGTCCCCCAAAATGTGGCAGTTTTCCATTCCAAGTCTGTGAGGGCCATTTTCTCCCTGGTTTCACCTTGCCTCAAGAGAAGCCGTCATGTCTCTCCTTTTAATAATCTTGAACTTATAAGTGCCAATTTTATATGAATTTTCTCTTCTCTCTCTCTCTCTCTCTCTCACACACACACACACATACACACACACCCCGACACACACGCATTGAATATTATATACTTGCCTTTGAAGGCTTTTCCTTTCCAATGGACTAAAAATAAACAATGTTATCATTGGGACCATAAGGTACACGATTCAGTATTTATTGATGGAAATGGTTTTGTTTCTCAACCAATACCACAAAATAACCTAACACGTTGCTAGGTAGTTAAAGCTAGCAGCTTTCCAATAGATACCATACCTCTCCATACGTGTGTTTATAAAGGTTTGTTTGTTTTTTTTTTTTTTTACAATGGGGTCTTTAAAGATACATGCTATTACAGGGTCTATTTTCTTTTTAGATCATTACATAGAATAAGACTCTATTATACCAATACTACTTTATGCAAAAATATGCTTTTAAATAACTCCTTCCCCAGCCTATAATGCACTTTACTGGTTGGCAGAAATATATTACATGCTAATTCGGATTCCATTTAGCGCAGACCCCTACATTTCCAGGTAATTACGACTTGCCGAAATTATATAAAAATTAGTATCTATTTAAAATGGTTGACTGGTGAATGCATCAGCTCACTTCTCTACCTAACTGAGCAAAATGAACAAGGTATCTATCCAGTTAAGTGCTAGATGATGTACCAAGTGTTGGAGATCCCAAGAAGGATAAAAGGAACCAAGCAGTGAGAGAAATTTTAAGATACATGAAAGTGCTCACCGAAAATTCGTGCATTTAAAGTGTTTTGTGTTGGAGGTTTCCCTCAGGCCCTACTCCTAGAGGCACTGCAAAGCCAGGAGCAGACAGAGCAGGCAGTTGGCTTTGACCATCGTGGAACATCATTCATCTACACCTCTCTGGGAGTACAAAACAGATCTTCGTTAGCTCTGGGAACACAACTGGCTCCTTAGAATTTAACTGCTAATCCTGCGAATGTCGTCTAAACCCATTCTTAGTCCTGAACAGGTCAAGTATTTTCTTCCTATACTGCAAAAAATCCAAAGGAATCAGGCTGTCTGGCTGACGTGATCAAAATTTGAGGCGTCATCTGCGATACTCATAGCTGTTTGCCATCAAAATTTCAATCAGAGGGGCACCTGGGTGGCTCAGTGGGTTAAAGCCTCTGCCTTTGGCTCAGGTCATGATCCCAGGTTCCTGGGATCGAGCCCCGCATCGGGCTCTCTGCTCAGCAGGGAGCCTGCTTCCTCCTCTCTCTCTGCCTGCCTCTCTGCCTACTTGTGATCTCTGTCAAATAAATAAATAAAATCTTAAAAAAAAATTTGAATCAGAGGCTGGGATATCCAAAACCTGCTTGACTATGAATGAAGATATACTCCTATGCCTCCATGATTTGCGCGCGTGCACACACACACGCATATTTAATTCTGAATACCTTTCTCAAAATCCTCAGTCAAAAAATCTCCCCTCGGGTGGAAGGATGGTCGATCACGAACAGAGAAAAAAACCCAATATATTAAACGACAAAGGACTACCTATGACAATACATAAACCACAAACTTTGAATGCGAAGATCAACATGTTAGGGTTAACTGGTCCTTGGTTAAGGCATGCCCTTGCATGTTGAAATGACCGTCCAGTGATTCTGCAAACAGGTCACACTGTACTCAAAGTCACTGTGCCTTCAACAGTGAGAAAGGAAGGCGCTGAGGAGAAGAGAAATATGTCATATATGGATTGGCCATTACTGTGGGTTGAATTATGTCCTCTACAGGGATAGGCCAAAGCCCTAACCTCTAGGACCTGTGCAGGTGACCTGATTTGGATACAGGATCCTTGCAGATGTCATCAAGTTAAGATGAGACCATACTGGATTAGGGGGGGACCCTAAACCTATGACTGGTGTCCTTACGAGAAGAGGGGAACCTGGTCGCAGGCATAGACACTCCAAAGTTCCCATGGAGACCAAGACGGATTGGAATGAGAGATCTACAAGCCAAGGGGTGCCAAGGGTTGCTCTCAACCACTAGAAGCTAGGAAGAGGCAAAACAAAAGGTTTTTCCTGAAAGCCTTCAGAGAGAGCAGGGTCCGCGGATACCTTGATTTCAGGCTTCCAGCCTCCAGAACTGGGAGAGAATCAATTTCTGTTGTTTCATTGCCCGCCGCCCCCACCCCCTCGTTTGTGGGAATTGGTTACAGCGGTCCTAGGAGACAAACACAGCCACCCACCAGCAATGACAGGTAATTCCACGGCCAGAAAAAGCCACCTGACAATGTCTGAGCATGCAATTCAAGGGACACAGGTGGCTCATCTTACCTTCACATCTCTGCTATCATCTGGAGGCAGACCTGGTTTCTCCTTCTGGCCCTGTCGCTTACTCACTTAAGAAAACACAGCAAATTCTCAGAGATCCAGCTTTCCCATCTAGAAAATGGGGCTGACCTCATTTACCTTCAAAGATCATAATAAAGAATCCGCATTGGGTGCACAAAGTCACTTTGCAGATTGCTTGGACACAGTGGGGGCTAGTAGAATTCACAAGGACCTTGGAAATGACACTGCCCATACGAAAATCATAGTCATGTTGGCATGGCTGAGGGGAGAAGCAGCCTGCAGGGTTCAGCCTTCCTTAGACACGTTCTTTGGAAGTCACAAGTAAAGTAACCGGTAAGACAGAAGACAGACAGTGCGGAGCCAAGAGCAGGTGTGCAGCGGACACAAACCTTGGCTGTGCTGATCCATCGGACTCTGGGGAGGACCCATTCCCGGGTGAGGCGGCCGCATACCAGAACCCTTCAGGGATCCACAGTGGATATCTTCTACAATCCCCTTGTCGTGCAGACCATCGATGGGCTGGAACATTGAAAGGATATCAGTTAGATGCCTCCGGAAGGTACAAGATTTCCATCTGGGCCTTTAAGATTTAAGACTTTTAAAGTGTTCAAAACCGTGGCATGATCATCCACTGCTCATACGACAGACATATACGTTTATACCTGTACTACCTGTACTTTCATGTATTACCCATACTTTGCAGGTGGGGATGAAAAAAAAAATAAGACTACACCAAGAGGGTCAGCAAAACTATTCATAAGTCGGAAGTTAAGGCTTTAAACAGTTGGATTTTTTTTAAGATTTTATTTATTTATTTGACAGAGAGAGAGAGAGAGATCTCAAGTAGGCAGAGAGGCAGGCGGGGGTGGGGGGGAAGCAGGCTCCCTGCTGAGCAGAGAGCCCGAGGCGGGACTTGATCCCAGGACCCTTGAGATCGTGACCTGAACCGAAGGCAGCGGCCCAACCCACGGAGCCACCCAGGCGCCCTTAACAGGTGGATTTTTGTGTGTGCGTGATGTCAAACGCCTACAAATAAAAGTGACGTCCTGCTCACAGATGCAAGCCGCTCTTCCCTACCCTCTCAAGTAAGCCCTGAGACCTGTTGTGGTTGAAGGCGGGCCAAAGTCCGAAGGAAGGCTATTTGAAATGTCTATGATGATGCTTTTTGCTTTTTGCTTTTTTTTGGTCATATTTTTTTTCATCAGTGAGGAAAGAACTACATGGAATGTTTCAAAGTCAAAACCAGAAAGTTCCAGGCAGTCGGGAAAAGAGGAAGACCCAGGGCCGGGCGGGCTGCGGCCAGAGGAGGAAGGTGTGATGGATGAACCGGCACCACAGACAGAAGACGACTTGCAAACATTTTAAAGGCAGAGTTTGGGAAGAAAAAAGAAAAAGTCAAGATCACAGGGACTCCAAACAGGACGTGAGGCCTCGTGCCTAACAGGCACACGATAAAGAGCCATTGAGCTGACATTAATCCAATCCAGAATTGGGCAACGGAGCATGTGGGGGAGGGGGTGGGGAGGAAAAGTCTATTCCTCCCCAAACTGGAAGAGCAATTTTCAGAACCGCCTGAAAGAAATAGTTCCAGGAGTTTATAGAAACCAAATGACTTCAAGCAAGAAAGTATGAGTGTTTGCAGTTTTACAGAAAGGAAAGTTAATTTCTGCAGAGTCAAAAGCATGCACTTGAAAAGAGGAGAAATTTACCATAAAGAGGATGTTCGGAAGAAAAATGGGAAGAATTTGGTATAAAGAGTGTCTCTGAGTCTGTTAAATAGTAATAATAGGGAGGAAATCAAAGCAACACAAGCAGATGTATTTAGGCCACTTGTTTATTTCCAGCGATGTTGAAAAGCGAAAAGCTGCATCTCAGAGGGAGAAGGAGGAGAAAGACAAGGCACAGAGCTGCCCTGGAAAAGGACTCGAGAAAGGGGAGGCATCTGGTCAGCAGGTGTGAACTCGAGGCTCTTAACCGCGTCCCCACGCAGGGAATCATCTGGGGGGTTGGGAGGAAGGAAGAAACAGGAGGGAAAAAAATGCAAACTCCGTAAAACAAGAGAAAAGTGAAACAAAAAAAGAGTATCGTGGGGGATAATGAGAAGATACGAGAAAGGCACTAGGTCACAAAATAGAAGAGATCAGAAGAGATAATCACCCATAGAAACGACCCAGTGCAAAAATCCATCCGTGACCCAACACTCCGTCATAGCTTTTCACCTTCCAAATGCCTAAATAATACTAAAGGTCAGCTAAATCTTTCCTTCACATTTTATCTTTCATTTGGGAGGTGAGACAGCCTCGAACCGCCCTGAAATTATTCAAACCACTTGGACTAAGGCCCACGAGTGACAGATCAGGCCTATGATAGCTCCCAAATTAATTTAATAGGAACACAAGACAATGTAATGACTTCAGTATGTCAAGATGTTCAATACGTCCCCTCAAGAATATCATTTGGAAAACAAAGCAGCTTTATTTCTTCACATACTGGACAAGCTAAAAATATGTTAAAAAAACAAAACAAACTCGAAAGCAGAGCAAGAACATGGGGCTACAATGCAGGGTATCCAGTGTGTGTTGTCAAAGGAGAAGAGGAGGTTCCAGAGTAATTAACAGTGACGACATGGTGGTATTATGGCGAAAGGAAAACAAAACCAAAAAGTCAGGCCTGTATGATGCGTACACCTGGATTTATCCAGGACCTTTCACTGAGCAGGGAGGAACGTGAGGTATAAAAAGCAAGCACAAAGCTGTTACCTGGGGTGAGGCCAGAATTAACCGTTTCTTTATCTCAGTATGGTTTTACTTTTCAAAGTGAGTATATATTACTTTCCTGATTTGAAAATCATCGAATAACCAGATTTGTTAAAAAAAAATGGAAGAAGAAGAGCAAAGGAAAGGAAAAGGAAAAAGGAAAAGAAAGGAAAGGAAAAGACAAGACAAGACAAGGGTAAGAAAAAGGGTCTTCCCTTCTGGGCTCTGATGCCCTACTTTAAAACTGACCTCCAGTCCTACACGACTAGAGGAAAGACTTGCTCTTTTTTGATGTAATCCTTCTGTTTTAAACCAGGATCTTCCATGGTCTGTGTACTTAATACCGAGGCAGCCTGACTGCCCCATCTATCTGTGACGTCATCTGAAAGGGATGGAAAACCTCTACTTGTCTCATCACACACGACCCTCGGGTCACTACAGTGTGGCCTCACTGAGTTTCACTGGCCACTTACTCCCCTTCAGAGCAAATGGTCACAGGATCTGGCCTTCTCAAGAGGCAGTTCTCTCTTCTTTGCATCTCCTGTGAAAGGCCTAACACCTAGTTATACTGAAGGGATCCCTCCTATAGCCACAATCTAAGCCTCATAAATAGGAGAGTATTATAACCTCAGTCCAGAAACAGACAAATGGACCTGCGCTCTGCAGAATCCCAGCCCTCTGCCAAAATCGGAATAAAGCCACTTGACGGAGGAGACAGCAAAGTGCATTTTAGGGAGTCCCTGGAAACTACTTTATTTCGATAAAGCCTTAACAAAAAAAGAAGCCTTAGAAAATGACTCGTTTACTTTCCACTCTGTGGGATCTATTTTTTTAAATAAGTATCAACATTCTTAGGGAAGAATAAATTTCAATACATCCATTCGTGGATGATATGTGATTTTACATATACGGCTGGAGAAAAATGAAGATTTATGCGCGAATGTACTTACTCACCCGGCCCACAGCCCACAACCCACAAATCACAGAATCTAATTGTCAGAACTACAAATCCTTTCTAGCATTGTTCAAAAAGCCAAGATTTGATCTTCCTTTACAACATCTATAACAATAACAGAGCCTCAGAACGTATGTTTTTAATAATATACAAGATAAGACAAAGACCTTGCTTGATTCTCTTATTAACAAGAGTAGGGGAAAAAAAAGAGAGGGGGTGTTATTAGGGATATTAGCCATCCATGACTCAGAAGACAAGAGTGAACAAGAAAATAAACTCTTACCTTATGCATCTGGTGCATGCCTTCCTGTGGGAAGTCAGTGGACCCCATGGTCGGCATAGGGTGTGAGACACTGGGAGGTCCAGGGCTCGGCCCCATCATACTGTGCACAGAACCCGGGGACGGTCCGGGTCCTGGACTGGGTCCAAGAATGGGTCCAGGTGAGGGTCCGGGCCCCGGTGAAGGCCCTGGGTGGGGCATCGCGCCAGGGTCTGTGGGCGTGGACATCTACCTCTCCGGTCTTGGCCAATCAGTAGAGGGATCCTGAGTCCGGAGGAAGAAAAGAGAAAGGAATGTCTTCAACATGATGTTAAGATCAGAATGAAACAGTGTTAGTCTTTCATGGTGCCATTTCTGTAACAAACATCAAGCAGGACTGCCCTGTCATGTCCAGATGTTTGAGGGAGTGTGATAGAGATCCATCTGCCCTAGTCTTTATGAAGACCACTTGTTTAAAAGGGGAAAAAAAAACCCACTCTAAATGATTCCCCAGAAAGATATAAATCATCCAAGATACAAAAAAAGACCCACTGGAGAAACTCAAATTTAACACATAAGCAGAATTCTAAACAAGTTGGAAATTTATTACTGGAGTCAACAGATGCTCTCCATTACTTACTGGCTTGTGCACCTTACAAGTCATTAACCCCCCAAAGCCATTAAAACATAAAACCTCTGAAAAAGTATCCAACCAAGACACATTTTCCTAAGCGAATGAGCGCCGGAAACTTCACAGAGAATTCTAGACAGTTAAAAGGGGGGAAAGAAGTACAATTTCAGAAACAGAGAAGGAAAGAGAATTAGCCATTGTGGGAAAAGCAGAGGCTGTGGGACAGGGGTTCAAATACCCACGCAGAATAGCGACTGGCTGAGACCAAAACACAGTGTAAGTGGTGTGCGACCTCCGGGCCTCCCCTGCCCCCCATGCATCATTATTGTCCCCACTGTCTCTGCTGTACCACAAGTGATCAGAAGAAACAGTTCACTGATTTCTTTTTTAAAAGATTTATTTATTTGACAGAGGGACGGGGAGCACAAGGAGGGGGAGCAGCAGAGGGAGAGGGAGAAGCAGGGATTCCCAACGGAGGGGCTTGATGATCCCAGGACCCTGAGATGATGACCTGGACTGAAGGCAGACGCTAGCCAGGTGCCCCGGAAGGAACGGTTTCAAGTGTGGTCCTCCTGCCGGCTCATGAATCGAAGACCACTTGGAGAACTGAGACCAGGGATTCAACCTTGGCTTCTCTGTGGCCCAAGATCTCCAAGAGAAGTCATCTGTGACTACCGGATGGCACCCAGCATGGACGAAGTGAGAAAATCCCAGTTCTCTGACTTCGGGAAAGCCAGATTCCATCACCCACACTCCAAGACTTCTTGGCATCCCCTCTCGTGGGGAACCGCCTCATGGTGGGCATGCCTGCCTCTTGGACAGGAGCCAAAACGAGCAAATATGCTGTTTCCCAAAGGCCCCATCAATGATAACTGAAGAGTGTTAGTGTTCAGTGTGACACGGGACCTTACGCTACCTGGGGCCACGCACACTGTCCACACAAAAACTTTTCTGCCGTCAACCTCAAAAAACACAGGATGAGACCCCCTCGGTGATTTGCTCACCCACTACTTAGTGGCAGGGCTGGGAATGGACCACAGGGGCCCAGCCGCTCATGGCCGGGGAAACGCAAAAAATGCACATTAGTTCCACTCGTAGCCACCGGCTCTCCCCTCTGGCTGAGTCTCTGGAAAGTGAGGGCCTTGAGGACACAGGTCCTGCTCTCCTTCACTCCTGTGTGTCCCCGGCTCCTCCAGCCCGCCTGTAGTGTGGGAAGGGCTCAAAAAGGAGCTGAATGGAGGCCCACGGATTCCAAGGGCAAACTATGAATAGCATCTGTTATTTGATAAATAAAAAATTAGAGCGTAATCCGTGCCTGAGCTATGTTCACATAAAGAAATCTAGGAAGGGGAGGAAAGAATTTAGGCCATTCTGATGAATGAATTTGAGCTAAAACGGGAAGCAATGAAAGGCTACGTTGGAGGGATTATAACACAGTGTTTTGCTGATACAAGATGGGACTCAGAACCCAGCTGAAGTGGTTTCTAAAACAACAGGGAAGCTTCAAGGGTGAATTATAGCCTTGAATTCACTAGAGAGCCAAATGTTATTATTTATTCTTTGTGATTAACAAAGCAGGCAGAAGTAACTTTTTTTTTTACCTTTTTTTTTTTTTTTTTGCATGCCACCCCCTCAGACACAGGCTCGTTCAGTCGGCGTCCTAAATTTAGGGAGCTGACGTCAACTCGGAGGTACTACAAGTTATAATGTTCTTTCATGTATATCAGCAAACTAATACACCCCTTTATTTTTCAGTGAATAAAAGGAAATTGCTTACTTCCTGTTATGGTTTACCTTGAAATGGGCTTCAATAGCTATTCCGGTAACCCACCAGCGGTCTGAACAATGAAGATACAAATACAGAGCCTGGCGGTCCCCACTGGCCACATTTTCTGTTTTAACGTATACTGTCCATTAATCCTGCCTCGTGCCTGTGTATGGGATCGCTTCCGTGGGGGAATCTGGCTGAGTGCTGTGATTACTTGTATACTGTCCCATACAAATGCTCCTCGTCTTGTTAAAGGCAACTCCCAAAAAAGGTTCTTCAAGGGGAAAAGAGACGAGAGGGGGGAATGGAAAAGTACTGGATACCTCCAGGGACTGTGGACACAGCAACGTGTTGTGGAGGAAACTCCTTAGGAAGAAGAGAAGCATCCGGCATCTGGGCCTACCGCGCGGGTCTGCGAAGAAAGGCGCTCAGAGAGGACGAGAAGTGTAACCGAGGAGAAGCCTTGCCCCGGCTCATGCAGGCAGGAGTCTGGAGGATCATCCAAAACGGGAATGGGACCCTCAGGCTGCTCTGATCGCGTCCAGAGACGCGGGTTCTGTCTGGTCTTCCCGTCCCGGGACCACCACCAACCCTGGGATCCGGGGCACCAGTGCTTTTCCTCTATAGAGTCTTTTTGGTTCTTCTGGGCTTGAGCATCTCAAGGCTTCCCCCACCTGTGCACCCAGGACTCCAAGCATCTCGAGGGCGGGCTCCAGTCCTGCGTGCGGTGGCGTTCGCGGGGCAGAATCTGGCCTGTCCCGGGATTCACGCCTCGCCACCAGCACCCAGGTAGACTGACAAGGGGTGACTCTCAAGGAGGAGGTCACAGCCCTGGCCTCTTGGCCCTCCCTCTGCTGGGAGCTTCATCGCGGGTGTGAGGGCACAACCAGCCTTTCCCACTGTGGAGAGCAACGCGGCTGCTGTGAATGACAGAGCGGCTCAGCTCTCGAGCAGGGGCGCGGGGCGCTACTAAGTTACTGTGGTTCAGGTGTCAAGTCCAGTGTTGGCCAACTCAGCTTCTCCTTCACCAACCACCCGGGGGTCCCTAGGAATCAAACGCTTTTCTTACTCCTTCAAAGCACAGATGACAGCATGCAGACAGGCAGTGACAGGGGTGGACACAGCAGGGACCTGGGAGGGAACAAGCTCAGATCACCAGGACAGGGGAGGAGCCCAAGTCTCTGCACAAGGTAACACTCAAAATCTGAGTTTCCTTTGGGTTGGGAGGTAGGGTGGCAAGAGTTACGCACTGTCACAGATGAGCGCAGCCTGTCCCACAGTTACGTGGCTGACAGAAGGAAGGCAACGCGTCTGGGCTGGGGGGACAAGAGCGTAAAGCGCAGCGATCCCCCCCACACCATGCACTGCACTGCGAGTCCCCGTCCTCCCATAATGCACTCCCCGAGGGCTGGCCGTCGTGTTCTTGGCCAAGACATTTTCAGCAGTACACCCTGTCTTTTTCTGCGTCTGGATCCTGCCTTTACAACTGGGGAGTGTGTGTTTTTAAAAAATAAAAGTCGTTGGAGCTTCCCACAGCTGCAACCACCCCAGATGCCTTCCCTCCTTCCTTCTCTCCTGAGCTGAACAAGCCCCAGCACACCCATCAGCATATTAAATAGGAGTTCAACTTCCTGGAACGTGGAGGGTCGCCAGCCTGACCATGACGACAGCGACCAAACATACACCTTTTTCCTGTCCTACTGTGATCAGCCAAAATACTACTGGCCCCGCCCTTGCCCTCATATTTAAACACGCCCCCAGGGGCATCAGAGTCATTGGAGCAACCCGAGTTGAGGACACCTGCTGTCACATCCCCCTGTAAAAGGTGAGGGCAGGAAGTGAGAAAGGGACCCCGCAGCCGGCTCAGAGTCACATCTGTCAGCAGAACCCTACATCTCCTACCCCAGCCCAGCGCTCAGCCACTGCACCTGGGCAGGCGGGAGCCCCATACGTGCAGGAACCAGGAACGCAAAGAGAAGGGCAGAGAAGTCTCCAGACGGCAATAATGGGGGGGAGAGCCTGCCAGGCTGAGGATCTCGCTGTGATACTAGATCAACCTATGAAGGGACAGAGAAGTGACCAGAAGCCCGGGAGAGCATAGGAGGTGGACGCGAGGGCATGCATGAAGGTCGCTGAAGTCTAATCAGACGTCCAGAGGGCCCATTTTGCTTGTCCATTCCCAGCTGTCCTGAATCTCCACTGCCCACAAGGCAGGTAGGAGGCACAGAAAGGCCCGGAAGGCTTACCCCGAGGCTCCGCCAGTCTGATAGGGAAAGGGACTTTTCCAGAACTAGCAGTGGGGGCCCACATGGAAGCTCCTGCAAGACAAAAAGGCAAACAACTAAGGACGAACAGGAGAAACTGCCTGCACTCTGCAGGGTGGAAGGAGGCACAGGGAATACCGGTGGGCTTCCTGGAGAAGGTGACCTTTCAGCTAGGCCTCCAAGGAAAAAACATAAAACCAACCAAGCAAATAAATAGATGTATGTCTCCCAGACACTTTCGTTTTCTAAGCACAGAAAGGGTTTTGGGGGGAGACAGGGCATCCCGACTCGACAGCGACTCTTCGGTAACTCATGCGAGGAAGCACGGGCAGATGCCGGCTTTCCCGCACATCTTCATCGCTGCCGGACTTACACAAAGACTGGGGTCCGGGTCAAAGGTGGCACATTCCCAATAAAAACTTGGCCCCCCTCGCATCCCCAGGAATAAATAGCTCCGTCCTTTTCAAGTTCTCTGGCTGTTGCGGGAGAACTGCGCGGCTCAGGAGATAGTTAAGATAAGGGTTCTTTTTATGTCTGTTTGCTGATTCAGAACATCTCCTGACCTGAAGCGCTTCTTGCTTTCTGTGCAGCTCTCTATAAAGGAATTGATAATTCTCCTACAAGAAGTAGCAACATCTCTCCAACGGGAACAGAAGCACTGCTATTCTTAATGGGGGAGCGGGGCGTGGGCAAGAACAGCAGTGAAGATAAAGGAAATAAATCCACCAGAAGTTTCTTTTTCAGAGACCAAGGTTGCCTGGATAGACAGCGAAACATTACCAAAAGGCTTCCCACTCCTCCGTCTGGGACGTGCAACTTGAAACAGTACACACCACGGGGAACAAACACGCCGGGCCTGAAGTTCAACGGGACATGTCACTGGGCCCCAAATTCTAGAAAAGCCTAGAAAACGTTTTCCTCCTAGTGCTTTCTGTCAGTTTCCCATTCAAAGGCAAGTAGGTTTTAAAAAGGGCTTGGATTTGGGGCACCTGGGTGGCTCAGTCAGTTAAGCATCTGCCTTCGGCTCAGGTCAGGATCCCACCTGGGATCGATTCCCACATCAGGCTTCCTGCTCACTGGGGAGCCTGTTTCTCCTTCTCCATCTGCTACTCCCCCCACCCCCACCGCCTTGTGCCCTTTCTATCTCTCTGTCTCAAATAAATAAATAAAATCTTTAAAAATAAAACAATAAAAATAAAAAGGGGTTGGATTAAAAAACGGTACTTGGTCCGGCTTCTGTGAACTTTTCTGTCAAACGGTCAAGGAAACAAACGATGTTAGCTGCTGCCTTCCCTTTAAATAACCTGGCCTAGGACTGTCCTTGCCCAGAGTCAGACCTGGCCAAGGCTCAGGGGAAGCTCTGTGTGGGACAAAAGAGAACACAAACATTGCAACAGCTAATTCCTGCCCTGCCCTCCCCTGGGGATACTCAGGGACCTGGTACTTAACACCATCACCCTTCAAGATGGTGGCCTACCTGTGTCACAATCCCAGGACCTCCTTCACGAGGAGAGCCAACCTTTCCGCTGAGGAAAAAGGCTTCGGAGGAGGGTGCCTATGAGCAAACCCAAAGTACCAGAAAAAGTCCCTCAGCAAAACAACACTAGGGCAGAGCATCCTTCCAACTCAGGACTCACAACCTTTGGTAGTTATAAAGGTTATCACCGATCGCCATCACTTCCAACATTTAGTTGAACCCAAACTGCTAGGCAACTGGCCAAAACCAAACCACGCCAACCAAACCGACAAAAGCTCGCTTCAGAGCACGCCCCCCTGACAGGTACTGTCCTGTGTCCATTTACATGTACAACCCTCCTTCCTCGGTTCTGTGAGGTCCTTGTGCAAGCAGCCTCATTTGGGATGCTGGTAAGAAATGACGGTAGCCACCTCCTTCTCTGTCCGCTAAGATAACTGCATTTACACATTAAACCTAAACATATGAGTCTGAAATACCTTCTGGCCGAGAAGATGCGCTATGACTTCGCAGTAAAGCTCGACCCTCCTTTGCTGAATGAACCTCAGGGACAGGACAGACGGGTTTTGATATGCCCCACTTGCCGGGGCTTTCACAGTAGCCACAAAAGTTCAAGTAGGAACCCTTCAAGTTCATTGCAATTAAAATGGATAATGGCCATTTACTGCTAACATGCCCTTTACAAGAAATCACCACCATAGCTCATTTGAGCGCTTCAAGTTTCAAGTTCTTCATCTACAAACTAGGCAAAACCATCGTCGGCGACAACCACGATTCTGATGTGAATCAAGTAAAAATACCACATTTGGAGACACCTTCTGAGCTCTGCTGCAAAAATTGTACATTACCGGGACACCCTTTCAATGGTTTGGACACCCACCCCGGCCTCGAATCCACAGGGCGATCTAAACTGTTTTTGCTCATGAATTCCCTCGTTCAAAACTTCTGAGACAAGCCTCCAGTAAGCACCGGATAAAATATTCATGCAACAGTCCGGATATCAAGTCTTTCTACCACGTCCAACATTGTCTTCCGCAAATTCTCCCCAACACGAACCTCCTCCCTGAGCCATCAGGTCAAATGTCTTCTCATGGATTCTTCAGACCAGTCCCTGTAATCTCTGGATTTTTCTTCTGATGATCAGTACCCCCATGTGCCCCACCCCTGCCCACAAGGCTACCCCATGGATCTGCGACAGCTCCCCTGACCTCTCCCTGCATCACGAGGCCTGCGCAGTTTACCATATTCTCAGATATATTCTTGAAAACACAACTGCAGATTTAATTGTAGATTTAAATCTCAGTTGTAGATTGTGTACTTTTCACGGAGTTATGGGTTTTGCTTAATAGCATTTTAGCACATGTATGAGTACGGCACAGCGGCAACGGCCCGGTCGCTGCAGACGCTACAAAGGGCAACAGGAGCCCACTTCAAAAGCAGTGCGGGGGGAAAAGGGGAGGGGGCTTCCCTCCTGTCCATTCCACTTGCAAGTTCAGTGACTTACCTTCCAGTGGGACAAGAACAATTGGGATACGCAACATCAAGTGGGTGAAGAAATACGTAATCATCCTCAATAAGGAAAACACAAACACAAACCAACAGACAATTTCCCTGGGGTTACTATTAACCTACAAAACAATACATCCGGTATTTTTTGTTCGGATATGAGTTTTCTATTTTTAAGTAATTTAAATTTTCAAATTCTGAATTCAGTTTTTTTAAAAAAGGGGGGAAGGTGGGGGGAATTAGAATTATATTTAATGGTTTTTAAACTTCAAACTTATTTCAACTCTTAGGGGATCCACTGGACAATTCACGAAAGGGTCGGCCCATATTTGGAGGAGATCAGCTCCTAAAAACTTTCTAAAACATCAGTGCTTGCATCGCTGTAGATAATGTCTTGGTATAAAACCGATGCTTGGGTTGCTGCTTACGCCCCTGAAAATACTAGAGAAAGCTGTGATTTTTAAAGCTTTTACATGACACAGGCATATAGCCTGATTATAACTGTGTGAATGTTCTGAAAGTCTTACATAACGAAGAAAGCATCACAATTCACAGCTTCAATTACATAATAATGTGTTATAAATCCAGACGCCCAGAAGGGCACCACTTACGTCAATATTTCAGCCAAAATCCTGTATTCCGTATCTAAACCATCATTCCAAATGAGTGCATTAGTAAGTTATTCACCCATAATTAAAATCAAAAGATGCTTCTATCCAACGTCGTAAAGACCCAGCTAGGTGGTTTCTGAATTTCATCAGCTCTACGATATGTTTTGCTGAGGTATAATTGTTCAAGCATCTTTGACTGTATCTTTAAAACCTGTAATACTGACAGTCTAATGTATCCTGAATACTTCCAGGAAAAAGTACTACATTCACATGAGAAAAAAAAAAAAACAACAAAAACCAAAAACCCAAAGTCATAATAAATAGCAAAGAGGTGTAAAGTTTTGCAAACCCACGTTGCAAGATCCCATTTAACTTGCTGATAAATAACCTCAAAATACATATGTTGTCTTTCATAATGATTGAGGCAGCGCTGAGTTTAGACTTCTGTATTCTCTGGTAAATATAATCATGACTTCCTATGCAGAAAAAATAAACATCTCAGGCCTTCCTAAGTACTCTACCAAACAGCTTTACCACCATCCCCAACTACTTACGGAATGACCCGAGACTTTTTCAAATGGCTAGAGATTAGAGTCCCATCATGCAAACTCTCCCCAAGATGACAGAGAAGTCAGCATCCTCTGTAGGTCTGAAACGATCTACAGAACACATTTAAGGACAAGGAGTGATTCAGAAGACCACTCTTTCACACAAGAAAGTGACAAGAGAAAAATCAGAAGTAGCTCCCAAATATGGCTTTCCCATTAGGGAAATTTTCTCATCTGTTCACCAGAAACACTGCAGAAGAGAAAAGTGACTCATTTATAGGGAGTTCTCCAAGTCCACTCATGTTAAGCAACAAACTGTCCGTGGCTCCCCTGAAAATCAACTTGACCCCAAACAGTGGGAATCAAAACTTGGGCTGGTTGAAATCAGGTCCTATCAACACTCCTTCACAAGGCCAGCGCTGGCAAACCCTGCCCAGCATTATATTTGTGATAATTCAGTTCTCATGGCAGCACGTCAAGATGTCACCAATCATGATTTATTATTTCTCTGGAGTATCAGAAAGCTGCTGACCTAGGGCAGTTTGACAAACAAAGACCTTGTTTACAAAGGAAGATTTCTAAAAGGGGAAAAAAAAAAAAAAGAAAAAGAAAAAAGCCAGGAAAACACTGGAGGACACCACCAATTTTACAGCTTATGAAAGTTTTCACTTTTCTGATCTTGCTCTAATAAATACAAAGCCTTTAAAATGAGATGTCAAAATATTATAGTAATATAAGGGGCCTCTAATGGTCTCCTAGAGAGAATGGGATACGCTTTTACATTGGCCTGTAAATGTCTGATCTTAATCAAAGACAGAAAGTTTTGAATAATTATTTGCCAAAGTGTTCCTTTCTAGTTACACTGTCAGAAATAATTCCAGCATTAGCAATAAAATACAAGCAGGGGCATTTTTTTTTTTTTTTTTGGTCAATTCCAAGCCTCAGGTATTGGTCAAAGCACCTTTCAAGAAACTTGACAAGAAATGCTCAAAAACCACTTTAAAACCGAACAAAAGAAAAGATCTAAAGCTCCTTTGAACACACTCTTGCGGTGAATATTTTCTTAAGACGCCACAGTGCAGCTAGTCCCAGAGCTGGGATGTCACTGCTGTCACTCAGAAGAGAAAGGCTGCATTGAAGGAGACACTCCCTCCCCTCTGACCATTCTTCAAGGATTCTGATACCCCAAACTCCTAATTTATTTTCACAATCTTCTTTACCCACAAGGCACCACCTCTGCTTAATGCCTCCAATCAGGTAAATGGATCTCGGTCCCCAGGTTTGGATTTTTTCCTTAGTCCACTGCAATAAATATCTTTGGTACCTAACAGGTATCTCCCAGTCCCTTCTCAGTGCAAACACTGGAGTCAGGGAACTTAAAAAAAAAAAAAAAAAAAAAAAAGTCCAGGAGAATAAAAGCGCAATTAGATCCCTAAAAGAGGGAGTGTGTCATGATTTGCATAACAATACACCAACTTGGATAAAGACCTGCCACACCTCTTAACACTTCACCAGTGTGCTCAAAGTAGGCTGGACGCCTACCAGGTCTAGTGTGAGCAAACAAGCCTGGAGCAGTGCCCCCCCCCCCCCCAAAAAACCCGATGCAAAATATTACCGAAATATCTGAACCTGCACATCTAAGTGTCTATACACACACATGCTGTTGGGTATGGCTTTTATTTTAGTCAAGCTCTCAGGGCCTTCTGAGTCCTAGCTGGTGCGGCAGAAATTCTCTGCTACTCCACACGCCAGCAACAAGCTTTCTGTTCCTACAAGCATTCTGCTCCTAGGAGCACGGCACGACCAGGTGTAAATAAAAAAGTCCTTTGAAATGGGAGTTTAAAATTTAACTCTGCTCTTCATGACGCACAGATGTTAAAAATAACCGCTCCATGCAGGAGATGAACGTGTATCCTTAACGCTTCCCCGAGGCTCTAACATTTCAGGTACTTAGGAATGGAGTCTATCTAATGACCAGGAGACAATGATGACACCTCTCCCTAAAATATTAACACCCGTCGCTTTGTTGTTTCAAAAGCACCAACGTCCACCAGATTGGGGAGGAAGGAAAAAAGGCGAAACCTTGCAAAACTCTCGCAAAAGTTATATAAACAAAGGAGGGGAGAAGCCCAGTGTGGGCTTTGCACCCATGTGCTATTAAAATTACATAACACCCGGCGCAGACATCAGAGAAGGAATGGATTCTGCACAACAGCCCCTCCACTTCCCTCGACTCCCCAAGCCCGTCTCCTTCTCTTAAAAAATCCAAACGCCTGGCAAGACCAAAGGGACGACTCGGCATATTTATTTTATTGCCGGAGTAAATCCTGCGAGAGTTGCAGGCACGTTTAGGCCCGAAGTTTGAATGTGCAACAGCAGCGACTCCACTCTCCGGACCCGGAGGAGAAAGAACTGACAAGCGACAGCAGCCGGCGAGGCCTTCTTCTTCGCCCTCGCGGGGCTTCCCGCTGGAAAGTTTTCCACGCGATCGATCGGAGGGCGAGGAGCCCGCTTCCCCCGCCTGCCTGACTTTGCAGGAAAGGCGAGCCGGGAGCCCCGAGGGGGCCGGCAGGGAAAGAGCTGGAAAGCTCCGCACTCGGCGGGCGGCGCCGGCGCAGGCTCCTTACCTGGGGGACGCGGAACAAAAAGAGGCGCGGGGCTCGGCGAGCCTGCGGCGGCGGCGCGACCGGCTGTCGGAGCGGGTCTCCCCACCCGAGCCCTAGGCCCGCGCCTGAGCCCGCGGCCCGGCCCCCGCCGCCGCCGCCGCCGCCGCTTCCTCCCTCGCGCGCGTCATGTCACGGCCATCAAACATGTCTGTGTGCGCTTCGCTGCTGTGACTTCCTGATTCTCTGCCGCTCGCGCGCGCACACTCACACTCGCAGCCACACGCACACGCCACCCCCACCGGCCCCCGCCACCAAACCTCGCCTGGTCCTCCCGGGGCTCCCGGCGGCTGCCGGCGCCTCTGCTCGCGACGCACGGGCCCCGGCGCGCACAACACACACTCACACTCACGCGCAGACACGCTCGCGCCGGCCCCGAGGGCGCGGAGACGCGAGCGGCGGGAGCTCGCCGCCCCCTCCCACCCCCCTCCCTACTTAGCCGCCCTGCCAAACTTTTTTTTTTTTTTTTTTCCTGCCTGATCTGTGTCCAACTTCCCTCCACCCCCGCCCCCCACCCCCAGCAGTCCGGCCTGCCCCGCGCTCACCAGGATCCGCCGCAAGCTGCAACCCGGATAAAAATAATAATGCAATCCAGGCGGCGGAGGCAGGGGCGAGCGCGAAGACGCTGGCAGGCGGCGATCTCCCCGCGTGTACCGGAAACCCGCCGAGTGCCGGGACCAGGGCACCGGGGTCCTCCGGAGCCCGCACTGCTGCGCCCCGCCCCGCGCGGTGCAACTGCGCCCAGGCTGCGAGGCCTGGTGCGGGGCACCCGGAGCACAGGGCTCGGCGTGCGCCCGCAGCCGGAGGGCGCCTAGGGACTGGCACGCCGGACCGGTTATTTGGGGAAGTGCATCGCGACACCTTTGCAGATGGCATGGCCCTGTTTTGCAACGCAAACGGGAGGAGGGAAGACGGCCGGATGGAGGGGGAGAGCAGAGGAAGGGGTAAATCAGGTTGGGATGGGAATAAAGCAAACTCGAAAGCAGGGAGCGAGAAGGAAGGGGTGCGTGTCATCGTTGGGAGGAGGCTCCCACCCGGTCTCCCCGCCTCCCGCCCTCTCCACCCCCTCCCTCCTTCCCCCGCCCCCCCGCAGCCCTTCCCCTTCTCCGGCGAACGCCACCACTGCTGCCCGGGTGCGCGCGGGTCCTGTTTGTGACAGTCAGGCAGAGAAGATTATCCAGATCATGGCCTCCCGGCCCGCAGCCACGGCGGCTCTCCCGGGCCCCAGCGAGCCCCTAGCACCCGGACGATCGCGGGCGACCCACGCCCGAGGTTCCCGCGGCTCAAGCTGGGGGACGACGCCAAGCAAAAGAAAACAAACCCCGGGAAGGGGAGGGCAGGGTAACTGAGCCCCGCGGGCACCTCCGACCTCCTTCTTTGGGGCCTCCTCCCGCCCTCCCGGCAGTGCGGCCCGGGCCGGACACCCCGAACTTCAACACCCGAGCCCGCGCGGCCGCCAGGTACCCGAGGCAGGGACGTCCGCAGATACCCGGGCGCAGCGCCCCGGTAACCCCTTTGCCTAAAGGCCTGCGTACCGGTCAGCGTCCCCATCCCCGCCCGAGAGAACCCGCCAAGTGGAGGTGACACCTCCGATCCGGCACGCACCGGCCCCGCGGCGGTGGCTGCCGCCTCTACGGCGCGCCGGCTCCGGCTTCGCCCGCCGCGATCCGCTCGCGTCTCGGCAACGGGAGCCCTTTAAACAAGTCCCCGGGAAGCGGTGGCAGCCGCGTTCGTTGGCGCCCCGCCGCCAGCCCGGGCTCCTCGCCCTCCTCTCCCGCTCCCCTTCCAACTCTTCCGGGGAGGACTGCTGGGGTGAACTGTCGCCTTTCCATCCTCCTCCCGGGTCCTCCAGCCTTCCCCCCTCCACCGTCCCCCTCCCCCAGCTTTAAGGGGATGGGGGGGATTGCAACCTGGCGGAGTGTGTGTGTGTGTGTGTGTGTGTGTGTGTGTGTTGCAACCTTGAGTTGGCAGCGCATCGCTGACTACCTACCTAGGGTCAAGGCTGTGGTTTGTGGGGATTCCCCCCGCCCCTCGCCTCCCCGAAGTAGTAATTATTACTGTTATTATTAGAACAGCAAGGTTCGGTTGAAACTTTCCCGTTTCTTCCGCGGCCGCCCGGGAGCTGTCGTTAGAGCATTCCACCTGAGGCCCGCGGGGAGGAGGCGGGCTTTTTTGTTGTTGTTGTGGCGGTTGGCCCGCCTGTTTGTTTTGGTCTCCGTGCATGCACAATAAATAATAATTAGGATAATAATGAATAATCCCCGGCGAAGGCGGCGCGGTGCCGGAGGGGTTCGCGCGGCGGCTGCAGCCCGGAGGCCGGAGGGAGGGGAAAGAGGAGAAAGGAGTTGTAAGTTATATTTACCTTGCTCGCGAGGAGTGTGCTGGCTGAATCCCTTCCCTCTCTGAGTCACCCAGAGTACAGAAACAGAGGGAGAGAGGACTAGATTATGAATATGACTTCATTGATGACAGCCATCCCCTCCTCTTCCTAAACTCGGGCTCCGCCCCGCGTCCCACCCTCGCCGCCTCCACGGGCGCCGGAAGACGCGCCGCAGTTGGCCCCGCGCGCCGCTCCTCCCTGCCCGGCCGGGCGCGGGTTGGCGGGACGCGCCTGTCACTCGCCCCGCTCAGCGACTCCGGGAGCTCGGGGGAAGGAGGGGGCGGTGTGCAAGAATGTGCATCGAGACAGCTCTACTGTATGCGTGGATCCGTGTGTGTCTGCAAGGCGCCGGCTCTCGGGCCGTGCTCGTGCCTGGAGCAGGGAAACTGCGCAGGACGCCGAGAGCCCCAAGCCCTGGAGGAGTTGGGCGCCCGTTATCGCTCTCCCCGCCGTCCTCCGGGCCGGGGGACGCTGCCGGGCTCCCCCACCCCGCAGCGGGGAGGCTGGGGAAGCGGAGGCGGCACCGGGAGAGCCAGGGCAGCCGTAGTAATAGCGCGTAGTAGTTTGGGGGTATGTGGAGAAGGTGCTGGAATGTAACCGTGCCTCCGCCTGCCGGAGCCAGCCTGCAGAGGGAAAGGGAGGGGGCAGGCGGAGGGCTCCCGAGGGGCACCAGAGCGGCTGGTGGCACGGTCTTGACCGTGAAAGAAAAAACAGGCATCGTCGTGCCGGCTGAAACTTTTTCTCCCCAACCCCCACTCAAGGTTGTAATTATAAATCTGTCCCCTTTCTCCCCGGTAAAAAGGGAGGCGGGCACAAAGAACATTCCTGCCAAATCTGTCTCTTTTCTGGAGGACGGCAAGCTTCCAAATGCCAGTGAGGGAAAAAAACAGCTGAGAGGCTGAATGCCTTGTAAATAAATAAGCCCATCCTAACCCCTCTGTTTACTTCGTGGACCAGATAGGGCCCTTGAAGCTTCCCTCACCTGTCATCTTCGAAGAAAATATATACAAAATTACGGAAAAACAACCCCATGGGGGCGGGGCGGGCGGCTTAGGGGACAGCTGAAGCATGGAATCTGCTTTTGATTTAAGAAGGGGAATAAATCTCTTATCCTGTACAGTCCACAGGCTCTTCTCTCCCACCTCGCATTTAAGAGCGATTAAGGCTCCGCACAGTAGATTGCCGGCACTTGGCAGTTGGGCGACCTCTTGTTCCAATTCTCCTTGAAATACAGTTCTTTGGCTGGCGGAATAGGTCAGTGTTTGCTGAGACAATTTTATTTTTAGTTTTATGAAGTGTGAAAGAATGTTAGGAGATTTTAAATCAGGGGCCTATTATTTCAGACTCAGATTAATGTAAGTGCTTGACTCTTAAAATTAAAACTGTTCCTATATGGTAGTGTTATGAAAAGAATGATGTATCCCTTATTTTGTAATGTAATGGCTTCAATTAGTCATTCAAAGTGCACTGTGGCTATTTGGTTGAGGATTTTCCCCCTAGAGTAAAATCCTATTTTAAGACCATTTTGCAGTTGCAGAATTGACTCGTGGACCAGGCAGCTCTGAAACGCAGTTCTAGGATGCTGGGAACCAGGCACTGGAGAAGTTGAGGACAAGAAACAAGGCTGCATCAGCTCATGAAATGACAAAATCTGTTTACGTGGCTGGTCCACTGCGAGGGGAAGCAGAGTTTGCAAGGCCACCAAGTTCAGGAGCCAAGGAGTGTCAAAGTCAGCCATCCCGTAGTTTCTAAGGCCTTGTTACCTGCTTGATAACTTCGGCGTTATACTTTCCCATCTATCCCAAAGTGAACCTCAGGAAAACAAAAGAGAACGCATCTAAGAGAAATAGGATAGAGTATGCCCTAAAGGATTGACTGTTAGAACTTGTTTTTCTGCCTGAGGATATGCCAGGATAACTTTTACCCAGGAAACAAACATCGAGAAACCTTGAAATTAGCAACGTAGTAAAAGTACAACTTCTAACTGCCTCATAATCCGCAACTAATAATATAACCAGATAATCTAGTTGTCAGTAAGAGGGCCCTCACCTAATAGCAATGCTTATTATATTAGCTAATAATAGGTTCTAATTTTTTTTTCAGGCCCAATTTGTTTCTCTGGCACCCCAACCTCACACTTATCCTTCCTTGTGCATAAGTACCTTTGATCCCTTTAGGATTCCATCTTCACCGGCCATGCAACATTTCAAAGACAGAACAATCATCTTAGTAAGACACTGGAAGACGAGGCTGGCCATTCCTCCCGGCGTTTTGTCAGAGGGAGAGTGGACAAGAAAACGCTTGCTTTGCTCCACGTGTATATTCCTCGGCTCATATAAAATTTTGATGCTGTGCTGGGAAGGACTGGTATCAATGCATTCTATACTCAACTATGGGAACTGAAAAATAAAATCTGTCTCTAGCAGCAGAGCTTAAATACAGATACTGCCTCTCCTTTTCCCTTCGTATTGGTCTAAGAAGGCACCACCTTCTCCCTTCTGGTCTTCCCTCGGAAGAATCGTCTCGTTTGTGGCATGCGCTGCAGAAAGTAGAAATGTTAGAAAGTAAGGCCTACACTCAGGAGAAATGATTCACTCAGTACGGGTGCAGGGGAAGCCTGTAGAACATGCAGCAGAAGCTTCATCTCTTGGGTAAAGCAACATGTAACAACTGATGTTAAGGAGGAAAATGATGGGGTTCTTTTGTGTCGCAGAAGATCCACACAAAAGCCAATATGGTTGCAGGCTAAAAGGACCCCAAGAGGTTGCGCGGGTTGCTGTGTGTGCGTGAAGCTTTTCCTTTTGGACTTTGATGAGTCATGATGTGTTCTCTGAACTTGCTTTTCTCTTTCTAGTTTGGCATCGAGAGATGGAAGTCGCTCTTTCATGTCTGTATGGCCACTTTCACTTGTTATGTAAGTCGGCTGTGGTTGATGTTCTGTTTAGAGTGGATGTTGGGTTTGAAAATTGGTATCTGGCTATAACATCCTCATAGAGAACAATTCCTCGTACAACGTTTGGAAGCTTGTAATCCCACCAGGCAAACTGGTAATGGCTGGCTTAAGTGTTGCCTGGCTTCCAACAGGAGCAAGTCAGACTCTTAGGAAATGAATACTTCTTCTACAGTCATGGAGCCTAAACTTGTTTAGGCTCTTGGACAAAAGTGAATTAGCCGACATTTACTTTAGTGATAAGTTTAGAATTAGCAAGTAAATTGACTACAGAGGTAAAAGCTCTTCTTTCTCCTTTTCCCCAACCAACTGTCTCAAGAGATTTTGTTTCGTCAGTCATTCCTCCAAAATATCCACCCTGTTCTCTGTGATGGTATCACCCTCTCACTTAAGAGCCTTTGTCTATTTCCAATCCATTCTGTGATAAATTTCGGTCATAGCATGTCATCCAAGGCTGAGCACAGACGGATTTCTGCCAGTCTCATTGACTTCCTCAAACCCCTCGGTGCCAGAAAACTGGTCTACCTGCGGGTTTCTAAGGGGCCATACTGGATATACCTCCCTTCGACCAAAATGCAGATTCCCAGTCATATTCTCCAAGACTCAGCTATGGCCCAGCCTCCTTCTGGTGGCCCTCCTTGCCCTCCCCAGGCAAAAGAAGCTGCTTAGCCTACTCTGCTCCCATAGCAACCAGTGTGTACCTCCATTATAGCTCTTACCACTTTGATGCAATTATTTGTTTGGTATCCTCCACTAGGTGGTTAGTGCCTGGAGGGCCTAGAGCAAGTTCAATTTATCTTTGAAACCTCAGCACTTAGCCAGGCGTCTAGTACATTGTATGTTGCTTAAAAACAAAGCAAAAACACCAAAAAGCAAACAACCCCCCCCCTATATTAAAATGATCTGATAGGATCTAAGGGGTCTTCCCAAATAGTTCTCATGCTAATGAACAGGATTATTAAGTGTTCAGAATCCGCTGTTTTCCAAGCTGAAAAGGCTAATATGCTTTTGTTTGGTTTGTTCTCTTTGGTTTCGGGGGGCGAGGTCGGAGGTGAGAAACTACAGCTCTCAAAGTCATATAGAGGGCACTGAGAGGAGGTTTTGTGTGGTTTTTAAATTAGGCTAGGAGCAACATGAGTACACTTAGCAACTGTGTGATAGAGTAGTAATCGTTATAATAGTATCTCCTTTTATTTCTCCTTTAAATCACAGGCCAGGGTTTGTGCACAGGCCTTGACCCATGCCCTTTGTCTACTTGATCCGACTGAGTTACGTGACATTATCCCCATTTTACAGATGAAGAAACTGAGAAGCATTAAATAATTTGCCTAAGGTGGGGTCTCCATAGTGGAGTGAGCAAGGCAGTTCACTGTGATTTGGGAAGAACATTAGAAATTCTATTTCTTGGGGGTGCTTGGTGGCTCGGGGGGTTAAGCCTCTGCCTTCGGCTCAGGTCATGATCTCAGGGTGCTGGGATGGAACCCCTGCTCCATTGGGCTCTCTGCTCAGCAGGGAGCCTGCTTCCTCCTCTCTCTCTGCCTGCCTCTCCGCCTACTTGCGATCTCTCTCTCTCTGTCAAATAAATAAATAAAATCTTAAAGAAAGAAAGAAAGAAAGAAAGAAAGAAAGAAAGAAAGAAAGAAAGAAAGAAAGAAATTAATTCTATTTCTTGGGCACCTGGGTGGCTCAGTTGGTTAAGCAACTGTCTTTGGCTCAAGTCATGATCCCGGGGTCCTGGGATCGAGCCCTGCATCAGGCTCTCTGCTCGGCAGGGAGCCTGTTTTCTCCTCTCTCTCTTACTTGTGATCTCTGTCTGTCAAATAAATAAATAAAATCTTAAAAAAAAAAAAGAATATATAATGACCAAAAAGAGAAGAGCTTTACAAACGTTCATTATATTCATTCAAGTAGCACCTTTAAAGGTGCCCAGGAAAGTGGTCACGTGCCCAGTGCTGTACCTGAGGAGTACTCACTGAAGAGCCCGGGGAGGGGTGACAGTGCCCCCCACCTCGTTCTTTCACTGACTTCAGGGTGTTGGCACTGCCTAAAGTTCACACCTTCCGCAAAGTGTCTTGTCTGGTTTTAACCAATTAACTCTCTTATTTGGAAAACAAGTGGCTTCAAAGATTCCTTCAAAGAAATCAAAGATTGAGATAAATCCAATAATGCACTCACAGGTGAAAATCAAGATCAAATCTGCCACTTTCAGTTCTAAGAGTTTTTCGCCAGCCATACCGAGACGTGAAAACAATGACAGTCTAATTGGATCTGACGAGAAATAGGTCAAAAACATTCACAATTTTGCGAGACTACTTGCAATTTGGATTTCTATGAACTGTCATTAATGATGAATTCTAATCTGAGAATCTATTTTTCCGTGAGATATTAGCTACTGATAGAGGATGATATCATCGTGATTAGCGGGGTATTTTATTTACTCATCTTCATCTCGGTCTTCTATAACTTCTATTTTGTGTATGTTTTATGATACCATTGATATAGTAATACTGAATACATGCATTACGAATTAATAGACATAAGTCATGGTCTATCCTTATTTCATTCTTTTCCTTTTTAACTGCAAGCGGAATGTGATCAAACGACTTGGAGAGAACTAAGCGATGAAGTCAGAATTTTTAACCCAGCTTGGTAAAGCTCCAGACTCGGCGTGATCTACGCTGCTCATGTAAAAACTTGTTCCATCATTTATCATCAATACAGGGTTCTTAACCCATTAGGGGATGAAGAGGGGGGCAGTGGAATATAAATGATCTTTGGCGAATTCGACAATCCCTCGACACCGTGTTTGAAATTCCGTGATCATGTTGAGATGTGCTTTCTGCAAAGGCAGTCCATACCTTCAGTCAAATCCTCCAGGAGATCTTCAGCACAGGGGGTAAGAAGCACTGCTATCGAGCTATCACCAGCATTAACAATCTAGGGGACTTTTCTGATAAGAAATTAACCTTTCCCTTAACTTTCACAAAATAAAGCGGGCACACTTTCTACGTCCAATCATGTCTATCCTTAGAAAAACCATTTAGAATTCAGTATTTCTCTAGATAATTCAAATGCTTCCTAACTGCCCAAAGGAAGGCTTCATTTGTCTCTGGAGATGGGCTTTCTGAGGATAATTTCATTCTGAAGCATTTTTTCAATAATACTCCATTATACATTGTTGACCAGACGAGAAGGGGTTTTACAAATGTTGTCGTGAACTTATCTCCGAGGCTTCAGCGCCTCTTTGGGCAGGTGCATTTTGGGGATCAGAACAAGAATCCAGAGCCTGAAAGTTCTTATTGTTATCAATTGTTCAAATATTTTAACTTCTCCTCGGCAGGCCACTGTCCCCACTCCCCTCTGTTTCTCTGAATGCTGATATGCTTCGGTACCAGTGCGACGCTTAGGTCATCTCCAAGCCCCTCAACCACACGTTGCGGGAGCAGAACATGCCGTGGGTCCCCTTCCCACGCTGCTGTAGGAGATTTTATGGCAGCATTTTACTTTCAGACCACCTTCGGCTGTTACCGGACTTATCTTTTCAGCTGCCGTCCATTGCATCTTATGTGTGTGCGACCCTCTTCCAGCTTGCCTTCCAACACATCACCCACCAGATTCTTGCTTCAAGTTCAACACGCAAAAGCGCAATCTGCTGTTGTTTAATCCCGGCCATTTTTTCCTGTGTCTGAAGTCGTTCTATGTAAATTCAAGGGAAGAGTAGAAAATAAACCAGGAACATATAAAAACAGAAATAACCATGAAAATTACCTTAGATGACTCTTTAAAGAAATTGAGATAAATAATCTGCTTTGGAGGAAAAAAAAAGAATCAGTCTCTCCGCAGGTGGGGACAAAGCACATTCCACAACAATATGGTTTATTGTAGTCTTCAATGGTGTCACCAGCCAGAAAGTGATGAATATTAAAAAAAAAAAAACAACAACAAATATACAAAGTTTGAGGAAAGGGTTGCAAGCATCTGGATTCTGCATGGGGCAAGGTTTAATGCCAGGCAGGAAGCTTCTATCTTTTATCTCCCCTTCAGATAAACTCAGCTAAATAGTTCCTGGCTTTACTGAACGCTGGGCACAGAGGAAAAGCTCACATCTGGTCTGGAATTGTGAATATACAATTGCTTATCTCACCAGAGACATTGTGGTATCTGTTGGAATTTTACTATTTTGAAGACTGGGGACTTTTGGTCATAGACTTTTCTTAAATAAGAAGGAAAGCAAGGAAATGGCTGATAAGGTCAAAGAACATCAAAACATGCAACATTTTTTGTTTGTTCAATAGGACTTAGGGCATGGGGGGGTATGTGTGCATCTTAAAGAGATCGACACTTCACACTTTACCTATATTTTACTGAGCTACTTAAAAAATACATCTTCCCATGGGGGCATTTGTCTACGGAGTGATTTATTTACCGACATTAACGACCGTGACCACCGTTACCTGATATTCTGCAAGTCCCACAGCCCATATCAATGTTTATTCCCTAAGAACTTTATGACCTGAATGCTGAGCTATTATTCCTAGTGCTAGCATAATAAACAAATACTTATCAATTGAGGAAAATAATTAAATAATGCAAGTGTAATGGAATGATCTAGGTAAGTGACTATTCTTTTAAACAGCCTACAGGTGCTAGTCTCACTGGTCTTTGAGCTGTCACAGGCTGTGTATCAATGTCTTCTTTCAAATGGTAACACTACAGCTTTTTATAGGAATCCCTTTAAAAGAGACATGCCAGGGGCACATGGGTGGCTCAGTCGGTTAAGCATCTGCCTTCAACTCAGGTCATAATCTGGGGTCTGGGGATTGAGTCCCGCATCAGGCTTGCTCATCGGGGAGTCTAGTCTGCTTCTCCCTCTCCCTCTTCCCCTTCCCGCTGGTCATGTGCTGCTCTCTCTCTCTCTCTTGCAGATAAATAAGTAAGAAATCTTTAAAGAAAAAAGACATACCAATCTCAGAGCCCCTTGTTCCATGCACAAAGGAAGCATCATGGACTAGAACACGTGGTTACATGGATTACTCATGGCCACCCACCAAGATTAGAATCTTGGTCTCCTCACCCCCCATTGGTACTCCTTCTCCTGTACCACATTGCTTCCCCTTTTTAAGAGAGAGAAAAAGAATCTCCCAAGTTCAAGGTCTTCAGCTCAGTAACAGCCATCAACGCTCAAGTGAAGAAACAGGCCCACCGCTGTCCACCCTGTGCTGTCAGATTCATTTTCATAGACAGTGGCTTTCAAATTGCTGTAACAACTCCTCTCCCCACAGAATGTATTCTCCATCACGACCCAATATACAAATACTTAGGTATAAGTGAATTGTGCCAGTCGAGTTTCCAACTAGGGAAATGGAGGAATTTAATTCAGGAAATTGATTACACAGGCAAGGGAAGAGCTGAGAAGTCAGATATGGAACTGAGAGCACCAAGAGTAAGAAGTCACACTCACCTCGAAGCTGAGGGAGCTAAAGGATGAGGCAGAACTCAGAACCCAGAGACCATGGTCTCCTAGAGCGATGGGAACCCATGACGGTTCTCAGAACCACTGCGGGGGTACAGCTGTTGCTGGAGAAGCAACCAGAGGCAGAAAGAGAAGAGACCCTGTCTTGCCCTTCCTTCCTGTCCTCCAGCTGTCCTGTCTCTTGCTGGTGCCTCCCGGAGGCTGACTGCAGCAGATACAGGTGCCTGGGAAATGCAGCCCCACAGAGTCAACCCCACTGGCCCCAGAGAGTCCAGCAGAAGAGTGAAGAAGGGATCTAGGGCCAACAGACACAGTCAGGGCAACAAATTCTCCAAGAGCACTCAGCCCTGCTAATGGCAATGCTCTCTGAAGTGACCGGTTCCTATTCTATTTCTTTTTGTCACTGTGGCACACACCCCACTATGACTCAGAATGCACAGTGAGTTGAAAAATACCCCTTGGACCGGTAAGGTGATACACATTTCAGGAACCTCTTGCCCTCACCTAAATATTCTTTCAGGTCAGGTTATTAAAACATGGGTCTCGTGATCAAGACTTTATGGATTGTATCATCTGAAATGTAGTCAAATAAAAATTTCCACCAGGCTCCTATACTTGGACCATCTTTCTTTCTTCCTTCCTTCCTTTCTTTCTTTCTTTCTTTCTTTCTTTCTTTCTTTCATTCTTCCTTCCTTCCTTCCTTCCTTCCTTCCTTCCTTCCTTCCTTTTTTTAAGGTGTCTAGATACCAAGTAAATAATGATGGATGACAATGAGACAAGTCAGTTCTAGGCTTAATTTTTCACATAATCAGCAAATAGCCAGCGATAATAAAGCTTTATCAAGTCCCTTTATTTTCATTTTCTGTAGAGACTTCAGAGAATAGCAATAATAGTTATATTTTTATAAAAGAATCATTCTTTGTAAGTCATTTTTACAAAGATAATCGTAGTACCACTAACCAAGCTTAGTATGCATGAACTGCACCCTACAACTGTAGTAAGACATTAAACATAAAATTTAACCAGTGTTTAAAGCCAACTATAACATATAAATATATCTAAAACTACAGGAGCAACAGTTTTAGGTTTTTTGAAATCTAGTAAAATAGATACAATATCCTAATTTGAGTTAATAACAAGAAAACTATAGCTCGTGATTACATTTTCACGTGACTATCAGGTTGCATATTATGTTAACAGCAAAATCCATAAAATTTCCCACCTTGGTAAGAATTCAGACTGTGAAATTTGCTAGTAATGCTCCCAGGGCGTACGGTTTTAATAGATTCATGATGGATTTGTTGGTCGCTAGTCATTATGAAGGGCATAGGATCTGGCCTCTGCTGATTTGTGTATTCACCGTCTTTTCTAAAAACTGAGCAAAACTATCTAGTAATACTCTGCGTCAGAGACACTATCTATTAACATAAACAGGGGAAGAGAAGGTCACTTAGGCATCTAATAACCTAAACACCTTGTTTTGTCGGAATGAATCACCAATGCATGTAACTTGAATTAAACTTGTAATCAACATTCTGCTGAACGGTCACAATTCCTTCTCTCTCCTGAATAACACCCCCCTCCCCGGCTCCAGGTTCTCGCTTTACTGATGGATACGTTACCAGGCTTCAGAAGCTTCGTGGTGTATGACATCAGATACGCTGCTGATAATGAACTAGGAAAGCTGCTTGGAGCAGCCAGATAACACCGACTGAAGAAGCATCAACATTTGTACATTTAGACAATCTACGTATTGAGAAAATGTGGAAAGTGAGTGAGGAAATACCACTAAAGTCCTTTCAGTATCAACTGTGAAAACCCGTAACAAATTGTGGCAAGGCTCAGCAACACTAGCGGTGGGCTGGCCACCCTCCAGGGGGATTTTGCGTGCATAACCTCCCTCCCACGAAAGCTCCCCTGTTCTATGAGCTTCTGGTCTGGAGAAGTCACGTGACCTTGACCTGGGAGCCCTTTTACCTTCACTTACGGACTGGAAGGATTTGTGCCATCTTGTGTTTCCGGTCTGGGTTTTCCATCTGTAGAGTGAGGAGAAGGTAACAATGGCACCCGACACAGAGCACCGTTAGGAGAATCCTAAAAGACAGTAGAGATAATGTACATATCATGCGTCACCACAGAGGAAAACACTCAGTAAATGAAATGATTCTTTAAACTAACTTCTGTTAGTCTCTGTGTCCTAACAGGTCTTAACACTCCTCCTCCTTCTTGGATTAATTACGTTTGGTTCTGTCTAAGGATTTCCCTTCTTCCTCCTCTTCTGCACCTTCATGGGCCAAGCCCAAATTTCAGGTCTCGCTGGGAGTTTCCTCCTGTGAGCTCCCTTGAATTCCTCAGCTCCTCTCTGGCTCACAAAACTCTCGGTGTCAAGGGTCGATCGCTCCCCAAACTTTCCGCCCCTTATCTCCAGCTGCCCCAGAGGCATCGCGTTTGGACAGTTTTCCTTCATCTTGTTCTGCCTACAGCATAATTTATCATTTTACCTAAAATTTGTGTCCCCTTCGAGCACCTCTTCTTATGTCCATTTTTTTTAATTATCTCCATGCATTTTCACGATGATAAACTATGACCCCATAACCAAAAATCTTAATTCAAGAAAAAAAAAATTCCCCATAATTCTTCAGCCCAATCCAATCACTGTGATATTCAGTTGTGGTTCTTTCCAGTGTTTCCCATCACGTAGGTGTTTGTACTGTTGTAACCACAGTCTGCCATTCTAATTGTATCTTGCTTACAATTCTAATGATTCCATGAGGATTTTCCATGTTGGAGAAGCTTTCGTAACAGATTATTGTTTTACTGTTATCTCCGTTTCCAGCAACTCTCTCCTTCAGTTCATTCTACATACCTGGCTAAATTTCATCGTATTCATAGCACGGCTTTGCTCATCTTTGGTGCACTTGGAACCACGGGTGATTCCTTACTGTTCAAAATATGAAGCCCAGGCTGCTGAGTCAAGCTCAAAAGTCCTCTTCAGACAGCAGTCCATCCTTTCCAGCCTCATCTCCTATTACAGAACTTCTCCTTAGGCCAAATCGCATCACTTATTCCAAACACAGAAACGATCACTGTCCTGGTGCCTTCCTTCAAACACTTCTGCCCACCTATGATGAGCTCAGGCACTACTCCCTCTCCCAAAAAGGCTTCCCCCCATACTGGGGATCCTCTCCTCTCTCTCTGGGCCACTTGTTGGGCAAGCTTCTAGAACCCTATGTTCTACCTCTCTGTGTCCTCAGAGCTCAGCACAAAGGACATGCTCAATAAATATTTATTAATGATGATGATGATACCCACTGTCAGCACAGCTGTTCTGCTTCCTACGATAATGAGGAAAGCAGTATGTGAGCATTAGGAAGAAAATTCACTATAGTCCTCCTTAAAGGCTTCCAAAGTCCGAAGAGATATACACGTATTCTACTTTCATAGTGAAGACACAATCAAAATTAGGAAGGAAGGTTGGGAGGGAGGGAGGGGGGAAGGAGGGAGGAATCAAGGATTATTTTGCATTTTCACTGTGATAATCGATTTCATTTGTGATAGAGCAGAGATCAATGTGAGGCATTCTTAAGATTGTCACATCTCTATTATAAAATGTCTTGAGACCCAGAAAACTTGAACAGCGATAGTAAAAGAGTCCAAATTAGAGCCCTAGGCTTTCCAAATCCAGTCAGCGCAAGTCAGACACATCAGAAGCAGGATGGTATGATGGCGAAAAGCTTGGGCTCTTAAGTCCTGCTGCCTTGCAGACAGTTTTAACGCTACCAATTTTAACTACTAGTTGAATGATGATGGAAACTCCACCTAACTTCTCTGTGTCCCAGTTTCCCCATCTGTGAAAGAAGGACAACAGCAGTGGTATTCTAGAAAATGTTTGACAAATGGCTCTCCCCCCAAAAGCCCCGATTTGTAACATATGTCGATTTCCATGGTATAAATAAATACTCCCACAATGACTGATCTCAAGCTACCGGCAGGCTCACAAAATTCCTGAAAATTTAGCAATGGACACTTCCACGGTCCCATCCTTACGGAGTTGATGTGAAGATTAAGTGAGTTAATACGTGTGAAGCCTTTAGAACGGGCCCTCGCACATCATATGTTTCGTTGGATAAATATTAGCTGTTTCTATTATACCATTTTAGTTTCCCTCCCTCTATGGAAATGGAAGATAGAAATAGCAAGTACTATTGAAAAAAAGCAGTTGCCTTGATTTTAGTTCATTTCAACCTCTTCCTAACCACATGTTTTATGTTCACTATTGCCAAGCAGCCCCCGTTGACTTATTTGAATTTCCTCTCCTTTTTCCTTAATTCATCTTTTTCGGAAGCATTCTAAGAATCAGAGGACTGGCTAAAAGCCACATACCAGGAAAGAAAAAGGGGTTATAAAAAGTAAGGATAATCCCAACTGAAAATTTTTTTCCTGAATAATCATTTTAAGAAAAGCCTAAGGACTCCCTCAAACGGCTAGACATGAGAGTTCATTTGGATACAATTAGTTACTGCACATTCTGGGGGAAGGGGGGGAGGGGCGGATATGAGATGTACTTCATCTAGCCTCTTTTCAAAATAACTTTATTCCCTGGTGTTCTTCCAGACACAAATAAATAGGAATTGTTATTAAAAGGAATCCCCAAATACAGGACTCTGAACAGGACTTTCTGCTTTTTGGTTTCAATGGGTACTTCCATGACTTCTGCTTATAAAACACCTGCAGACAAAAATCCCGCTTTGCCAGCTCTTTCATTAGAACTAATGCTCAGGCAATAATATCTGCTACCTACAGAAAGCAAAGTGCTTTTCTATCTTGAAACCAGAAGTTGACCAGCCAACAATTCTGCTCACCAGGCGGAACCCTGGGCCTTGGCATTTTTCTCTAGAATGTCTTCCTCTTTCTTGATCAGCTGTCTTGTCACAAATTCTGAATTCTTCTTTTGCTTCTCCCATTTGCAAAATGGTTTCGAACGGTACTTTTGTGAAATGTAGTCCCTTCTCGATTATTTTCTCCAGGGTTCCTTTCCTCCTGTTGCTCTCAATTTGGGACTTCTTTTCTACAGGCCATGCCTAATGTCATCATCAACTGTTAGGGAGTCTTTATATTAGGAAGAGCCTCCGTTTGCTGTTGGAGGAACATGGGAGACAGTGAAACATCCAAGCTACAATCCCACGTGAGAGTCTGCTTGCATTTCTGCCTCTTTGGAAAAAAATGGGAGCCTTTCTCAGCCTTTAGCCTACCGTTTCTCCCCCTTCCCCTCAGGTCCTGGCCACCAGCCTTCTCCTATCTGTCTCTAGGAAAGTGACTACTCACATCAGTGGAATCAGACAATATTTGTCTTTTTGCAAATGGCTTATTTCCCTTAGCATAATGTCTTCAAGCTTCATCCATGCTGTAGCATTTAACAGGATTTCCTTCCTTTTCAAAGCTGAGTAATATGCCGTGATACACACCTACAACGTTTTGTCTGTCCATTCTTCTGCCGAAGGGCATTTAGGTTCCTTCCACTTTTTCGTTATTGCAAGTAATTCTGCCATGAACAGCGATCTGCGATCTGTTTCAGTCCCTGCTTTCAGTTCTTTGGGGTATATGCTCAGAAGTGGAATTACTTGGATCATACAGTAATTCCATTTTTAATTTTTTGAGGAACCACCATACTATCTTCCCTAACAGGAGGTTTTTCTTTGTGCACCAGTTTACACACCCACCAACCGTGCACAAGGATTCCAGTTTCTCCACATCCTCACCAGCACTTGTTCTTTTCTGATTTTTCTGTTTTTAATTTTTTAAACAGTAGTTATTCTAATGGATAGGGAGTGGTACTGCTACAATGAGATACCACTTCAAACCGACTAGGATGGCTGATTGCTTCAACAAATGACCACTACAGTGGCTTGTCTGCCTTCAGTTCAGGTCATGAGCTCGTGAGAATGTGAAATGGGACGGCTTCTGTGGAAAACAGCTCGCTGGTTGCTCAGTCAGCTAACCATACAGTTATGTGACACAACTCCATTCTCAGGAAGGGAGTGGAAGGACTGAAAACAGGTGTTCAAAAAAAAGTGTGTGTGGGAGCTCACGGCACTATTCACAATAGCCAAAAGGTGAAAGCAACCCAAATATGTGTCAGGTGAATGAATACGCAAAATGGGATGTCCCTACACGATGGAGTATTACTCAGCCATGAAAATGAAGGGCTGATACATATTATCACACAGAGAAACCTTGAGAGTGTTACGCTAAGTGAAAGAAGCCAAATACATTCTCTTGGTACAACATGTCCCAGCATGGAAAAGTCTAAAGAGGCAGAGAGCAGATTAATGGTTGCCAGAAGCTGGATGGGGAGAAGGCAGGGTGGGGAAGGACGACTCAGCAGGGAAGGGGCTTCCTTTTGGGGTGACAAAAAAGTTCTGAAACCAGATAGTGATGATTGTACAACATTGTGAATGTGAGAAATGCCACTGAGTTAGACACTTGAAAATGGTTATAGTTTTATGTTATGTAAATTTTACCTCAATTTAAAAAAAACTTACTGATGAATGTATCGTTCACCATCTACGTGTCAGGCATAGTGGATGTAGAGTTGATTATGATAGCACTTCTCTCTCTGGACTCTGAGATCCTTAAGGACTGGCAAGTAAAATGATAGAGAATAAAGGTCTGTGCGAAAACACATTCCTAGGCTGCTGGAGGCCAGTCCCACCTGGGGTGCTAGCGATAATGACAGTAGGGCTTTCCGAATGAAGTAACAGTCCTGGAGGGTTGACTGGTTGATGGATTAGAATGCTTTTGAGCATCCCCTTTGTGCCTGATACTGTGCTTGGCTAGGAATGCAATGACGAACAAAATCAAATGTCATCCCTGCGTCATGAAGCTTGCTTTGGGGGCAGGTCAGACATGGATTACAACCACCTGCAGACTGAGGTAGGCACTATGAAGAAAAGGAATAGTCTTCCACAAGAGTGCAGAATAAAGAAAGAGCCTAGACTAGCGAGCGATTGGGGAAGGTTGTAGTCACCGCATAAGGAGCATGAGGCTGGAGACACAAGCAGGGCCTGAAAGGGCCTTTCTGATTGGCCCTAGGAAAGATGCTCTTCTTTATCTCCAACATGATAGGAAAAGGGTAAAGAGGGCTTGCATGACGGTTACCACCATCCTGGCACTCAAGAATGGATGGGAAGGGGGCACGAGTAGATGCAGAGGGGAGACCCGTTAGGAAGCAGATGTAGTTGTTCAGGGAATAGGTGATGGTGTTTGCAAGGTGGAAGGGGAGATGGACAGACATGGACCTGGACCAATAAAGCAGAGGCAGAGTTAGGAAGGGAAGGGAAAGACTGGCCCAGGTAGACTGACGTCTGGCACAAAGGCAGGAGGTGTTAAAGCCTGAAGTGGAAGCTGGGAGAGGCTTACCAGCGTCAGCCTCATGATGGCAGCATCCACGGAAAGGTGTAGTTGCAGGAGCCATGAAAGGTGTTGGGAAATTCTGCAGAGATCAGATCACAGTGGCGCTCACTGGTGAGTCTGGACCTTGCCTTGGTGGACATGTGAAACTGTGAAACATTATAGGAGGGAAATGGGACTACAAGATGTCTGTTTTAGTACGATCCTTACAGGGGTGCTAGAGAACGGATCTAGGGAGAATAAAGTGAAGATACTCAAGTATTAGAAAAAGGAAACCGATCAGGGGGTTGTTGCAACTGCTTAACACAAGAACTAACGTGTGTCTGGACTGCACAGTGTCATGAGGCTGGGGCATGGGATGGCTCTAAGAATCAGTTGATAACCACAGAAGACATGGTTTGTTGAACCCGTGGCACATACACAACCACAATAACGTCACTCAGATGGCCTCGTGGGTCTTTGTCCGCTTAAGGGCTGTGGATGAAACAGATGAAAAGGTCCCCCTGGAGCAGAGTCTCTGACGATATTTTGCTTTCAGAATTTGCCCCCATTCTGATGTGATTCGGTCACTCAGCTGAACTACAAGCTCTTTAAGGAGAGGGATCACGTCTTACTTGCCATATCATGTCCCACCCCTACTGCCATACTTGCCTCGACGAAGGGGCCTAATCAATACTTGAATGAGTACGTAAATTTAAAAGGCTTATTTCTCAGTGTTCCTGCCCTATTACTAACATCAAGGGGAAAAATACACAGAGCTTGAAGTATTCTAGAACTGAAGCCCCCACCAGTGAGCTTACCAATGTATCAGCTACCTTTTATGACAAAACGTTGCCCTTATTCTGCTCGTGCCGCACAAGAATCTGTCCTCTTTATCACTGATGTGTGTTGCTGTTGACTGGTGTTCCGCGGCGTGGTGGAGTAGACTAGCACGTGATTTACTGGGGTCTGGAAAAAACTCTCTTGGGCTCAAAACACATATGAACAGACCATCACACCAGGATCCAAGTAATATGGATGCAGAAATTTCCTTGAACTTGTTCAAACTGTGTCAACTCCATCTCAGGGATTCTGTAACAAATGGTCCTCCCAATGGACCTGGTTTGACAGGCATGAATGCTATTTGCCTGCTCTAAGCACATGAGCAGATCCCATTGGAAAATCTGGTTCTGAGACCCCTCATTCAGAAAACTTTAATCTCAGAAATCTTTAGTTAAGACATAATTCCCAAAAGGCAAGGCTTTGAACATATCGGGGATGGTGAGAAAGCAATTAGACTAGTAATTCAGAGCTTAGAACTTCCATTGGCAGTATTTAAAGCTTAAAAAAAGACTTTAACAACGAACAATTAGACTAAGTTTCAGAAAGAAATCCGAGAAAAACAGAAAAAGTTATTTGATGTGGGAACACTAAATGGCCTCTAAATGAGTGTGTGTGTGTGTGTGTGTGTGCACATGTGTGTATATTTCTATATATTTCTTAGCAGGTTTGGTCTTCTGATTATGACACAAAACTATGGAAGCAGGGTCACACAATTTCTTTTAGAATGAATTTGTGTAACTTAAGAGACAAATGCTAACCTCTTTGAATGGCAAAATCTAGTAGAGCTCTAGGATTATCATTTCTATCCATCATGATCCAAGGCTAATTTTCTTTCTTTCTTTCTTTCTTTCTTTCTTTCTTTCTTTCTTTCTTTCTTTCTTTCTTTCTTTCTTTCTTTCTTTCTTTTTAAGATTTATTTATTTGAGACAGAGAGAGAGCAGGGGGATGAGCAGAGGGAGAGGGAGAGGGAGACCCTCAAGCTGACTCCCCACTGAGAGTGGAGCCTGATACTGGGCTGGATCTCAGGACCCTGAGATCATGACCTGAGTGGAAATCAAGAGTCAGATGCGAACCCAGCTGAGCCACCCAGGTGCCCCAACCCAAGGCTGTTTTCAAACTAGCTGTCCTTCCTGTTGCTGATTTAGTAACTGGAGATGGGGGAAAAAGGTGTAGGTAAATGGAAAGAGAGGAGTAAGAAGGAAAAACAAGGCCTGAGAAATATTTGGGGCTGCATGGAACATTGTAGAGCTGTAATTCTCTGCTCTTCTGAGTCTTGCTCTGTGTCCTGAAGGCCGGTGAGTTCCTGAACTGGATTAGTAAACTCCCTTGTCTTCTATCCTCCAGCTGGTACCAGCCGAAACTCTGAGCCATGGGCAAGAACTCTGGGGTGGGGGATAGTGAGATCAGGATGCCTACTTCTCTGCTCAACTGCAAACCTCCACCTCAGGCCCCATTTATCCTAGGTGGTGGGGGAGGGGAGGGTCTTCCACCAGGACTTTCTTGGGTTCTGAGATTTGCTCCTTCCCCTCACCCTCTCAGGTATTAAATTCTCCAATATACCATACTCTGTTGATTTCCCTGAGCCCTGCCCATACATTTGTAAATATCCCTTCATTAACCTGCCTGGAGTTCCATTTGAATGCACCATCAGCTTCTTGCTGGGAACCCTGATGGATACAATTGTCTTCTAAGGCAAACAGAGCTGAAGCTCTGACCAGAGGATCTTGGAAAATCCCAAGGAGATAGGGTAACAATTTTTACTGACGGTTTCCTTCGGCCTCCGTAATGAAAAAGTGAACGTGTTGTTTAGAATGTAATCTGCGGTTAATTATTGATGGGATAATGTTCCCTTCTGTAGCATTCACTCTCCTCTGGTGAGCCCAACTCCCCCATTAACTATAAACAAAATTAGGAAACTACTTTATGAACTAAGTTTTAAGCATCTTAAGTTTGAAATGCCTGAGGGAGAGCCAAGTGGTAATGCTCTCTAAGTGTTCAAAGATGAAACTGTTGGCCACTGGAGACAGGGCCGTCCACACTTCGGGAGGTGTTCCAGGAGAAGCTGGAAAAGTCATGGACTGGTCCTTGAACTTGCTGATTTCAAGGTCATTTTCCATGTATACCTTTAGGATTCTTCGGTTTATGCTTTAATGGTTGATCATCGTAGTTACTAAGAAAATGTTGACGATTGAGCTGGACATTTTGATATAATGATATGTGAACAATATGTATATTTTTAGGCTCAAAAATCTTAAAGAAAATTCATCTTCAGTATGGCGTGGCAAAACCCTGGTCGCTGTTTGAATCCTAACTCTTAGCGAAAAGCTGTGTGTTCTGTGGAAGCTGCCTAACATCTCTGTACTTGGTTTTCGCTTAACTTTCTCAACGACAGATGGTGGGAATTCAGCGAAGTAACGCCTGGGACAAATTTAGGTCCTCAGCCAATGTTAGTTCTCTTCTTCTGCTTCAGCATCTCCATTAAACTGTTCCTCCTGCTACATCAATTTATGGTGCTAAGGTAAATAAGAATGAATTTAAGAATTCTTCTTGTAATTGAAGACCACAATCAAAGTAGTGATCACCACAACCACTTCAGCGTCTCACAGCTTGGAGGGCACCGTGTTTCATGCCATGGAGAATACAGCGCATAAGAAAGTCTTCCCCGAAAGGGCTGATATTTTAAAACACTAGTAACACATTCTATCCGTACAGTGCTTTTCACCTTATAGCCATTTTGCTTAGAGCCTGAAAATAATCCTTAAGCCAGGCATGATTGTTTCCGTTTATAAAGGGAGGAATCTAAAATGGGCAGAAAACCTCACCCGTCGTCCTCAAGGAAGTGGTCTTCCCGCAGTCTCATTCAGACATTTGACTCAGTTGAGGAAACAAGTTTTTAAAAACCAAAATAGTTTTTAAAACTTAATAAAGGAAACACACAGCGGCCGAGATGAGCCACATGAGTTAAAACTAAATCATCTCTAAGTACAAGGAAGGATGTCGAGAGCGAGAACACCTCCTTGGGCTGGGCGGCTGAGGGTAACAGAGAAACACGCAGCCCAGGGATCTAGAGCCCGGGCAAAGGAAACTTTTTTTTTGCCCTAAGATTTTATTTACTTATTTGACACAGAGAGAGAGAGAGAGACAGTGAGAGACGGAATACAAGCAAGGGGAGTGGGAGAAGGAAAAGCAGGCTTCCTGCTGAGTAGGGAGCCTAACTTGATCCTAGGACTCTGGGATGATGACCTAAGCCAAAGGCAGAGGCTTAAAGACTGAGCCACCCAGGCGCCCCCAGTCTAAGGAAATTTGATGAATTCCTGGCTCTTTGGCAGGCAAAGCAGATCCATGCCCATTCTATGCCTCAGCTTCCCCATCTGCAGAATGGAGGTAATAACAGAATTTACCCACGGCGGGACTGTGAGGTTTAAATGAGATAATCTAGTTGAAGTACTTGGCAGAATCCTGACTTTGGGGACAGTGTTTAATAAACAGAGCTGTTAGGATTATAAAACAGAGCAACAGAGTCCCAGTGGAGAGCTAATTTGCCTAGAGCCACAGAGCTGGTTAGTGACAAAGCAGAGATCTGAGCCTGGACCATCCTGTCCCGTGTCCTTTTGTTATAAATGAACCATAGCTTAATTAGGTTTTAAAACATGGGTGATAAGCACGTCAGCTCAAAGAGAGACTAAGAGCTAGCTATTCTGCTATCCACAATCTATCAGTGTAGCTTTTCCAGGAAGCAGACACATCACAAGTATCTATGCAGAAAACATAAATAAATCAAATTCCTTCAGAACGTTCTGGTCTTCCTCCTACGTGGGGACTGCCTCACAGCGGAACCCCTTCTAACATGGCTCATTTGTGATCTGAGTGACCAAATCCCCTTGGACAGGTATAAGAACCACTGGCTTACAAAACGCTTGGTTCTTACCGTGGCTAAGGCCATAGGGAGGCCCCCGTGTAGACAGTTCTGGCAGGACAGAAAAGGATGTGGAGATTAAAGAACTGAAGTAAAGCCTGCAATTATCTTTGAGACTAGCTTGTGCCTGGTTTTATATACACTCCTTAGCTATTTTGAGTCACTCGGGACTTATCACTCCGGGCTTAATTCAGAAAGCATTCTTCTGGTCACGTGTTGTTGCCATGGGACCAGAAGACCTACAACCAGTCACCATAATGTCCATGGTTAATAAGGGCAGGACCTATCGCAACGCATTAAAACGGAATGAACTTGGCCAATCAAGACTTAAATAACAACGCAACTCGGAGCAAGATTAGCTTACTTAACAGGACTCGCCAGCCTTTTCTCTGCTCAGATCACCTCTGCGAGATTGCTTGCTGTTCTCTGCCTTTTAAAGTCATTTTACATCAACCCCAGTCAATTCCAGCGAGGACAATTTGACCCAAAATCTTTACTGGGTTCTGGAGGCACCATTTTCTCGACTTTTCCTGGAATAAAAGTAGAGCCTCCCTGGGTTTAGAAAGTGCTTTTCTGGTTAATGAGGACTGCACAGCTTTATTCCTAATTACGGTAGTCCCTTTTATGGTGTCATGCTTCTAGAAGAGATTGGAAAGTTTGCATCCTTAAATGCCAAGCCAGCAAAACAGTTGTAGCATATATTAAAATCTGAGTAGCTATAACTCTATTTAAATCCTTAAGACTAGTGGAGCGACTGCCACACAAACTATCTGCAGACTCCTCGAGTCACACGGGAGGACATTTCAGCCCAGGGTCTCGGCTGGGACTGAGCTGACAGCCGGGGTTGAGAACACGGATATGAGAGATTCTGGGAGACTTCTTTCTCGGTGTGAAATCTATTTGTCCTTTTCCTTTCTTAAAGAGTAAGGTGACATTTCTCTGCCTCTCTGTTGAGCATGAAGAATTTAAAGCTGACACGTTTAGAGGGCCTGGCTTCGTCTGTCTGGGTTTTAGCCGATGTGTATGGTGTAGAAATGGGTGTTCCAGGCAACAGACACTGTGCTGATTTTTTGGTCCCTTTCGGGGAGGTTCTGCACTCGTGGCTTCTAGTTGGTTCCTCTTTGTTTTGATTTCATCTGTGACTTCACCCTTAAAACCAGAGGGAGTTTGGTAGTCGTTTTTCTCTTTTAGAAAAGATGGTGGGTCGAACGCGTCCCATCATCAATGGTGACAAAAGACAGAAGGGAATGATAATCCCCTCTCCTGACTTGGGTCAACTGCCATGAGGATTCAGGTGAGACTTTCTTTTAGGAAGAGGCCAGCATGGTAGGACAGAGTCGGTTCCCAGCACTGCCAGGCATGTTTCTTTTGCCTGTCGGCTTCCACAACAGGTCTCTCTGGGAACCATGAGAGACAGACCAAAGCCCAGAGCATGGGGTACAAGGCAGGGCTTGCTATGTGTTACTTGCTGTTCCCTTTTCCTCCAAGATGACCAGATGAAACACTTAAGAACCCACTTCAGGAAAACAAAATTGCAATAGAAACTTCAAGAATTATGGTAACCAGGGAACACGATCTTCTTTGGTAAGGAACTGGGAGAAAATTGGAGAAATTTCTAAATCTGACATTTCTTTCCTGTCATTAACCCTAGACCTTTTAGACAAGACGCAGCAAGACCAGCTTACATAAGGAACATATAATCAAGTACAAGATTAACATCTGCTGACTTACCACCAGGGGACAATATCAGGCTATAATTACTGTTCAGATGCTCCTTATAAAATACTGGGCTCGGCGATACCAGATCCAAAGAGGGGTATGTGACAGTTTCTTCCAAGAGCATCCAAAGAAGGGACATAGTTGTGGGGAAAGAATATTGGTCTTTGACTCCAAGTCTTATCTTGTTACCCACGAGCTGAAGGAACATCTTTGAACCTGGGTTTTGTTTATTTCTTATCTGTCAGTGAGGCAAGAGAAATTCTGATTTGCTCTCAGGACTACCGAGAGGAGTGCTCCTCAAATGACCAAGCGCCTGAGGATCTCGTTAAATTGTAGTCTGGTTCAGTAGGTTTTGGGGTGGAGCCTGGGATTCTGCATTTCTAGCAACTTCCAGGAGACGTTGACGCTGCTGGTCATGGGCCACACTTTGAGAAGTCAAAATTTAGAGGACTGTAGGAGATACACAAGTCAAAGGACTCATAAACTGCTAGGTACAAGTGAGCAACATGAAACAGCAGCAGTAGTCACATACTCCACTGAGAAATGCTCTCCAGTGAAAAATATTACTGACCTTCATGTCTTTCCATTCTACACTGTTCTTTTCGGTGCTTCTAACAATACCTATATGAAGAATTAATTTTTCTAGTGTGGTTAGGATGGAGCCTGAGGGAGTTCAACATGCTTGGCATAACATGGATGCTGAGGAAAGAAAAGGCGAGCTCAAAGGAAGGAGGAAGGAAGGGAGAAAGTATAGAAACATGTTGTGTTTTAGGGCTGGGGTGGTTGTCTCATCTTGGAGATAAGGAGGTGTCCCAGAAAGAAGGGAGGCAGACCGTTGGCATTTTGCCTCGAAATTTAATGGCGGCAGTGAGTGAAGACAGATTAGTCAAAGGTCCTTTATAGATGATGGGGAAATTTAGGGATGCTACTGTGAATAAACACGGCTTGATTAATTTCCAGAAATTACTTGTGATGTCTCATCTGTCCCTATGACTGTATCTAAGCAATATAATCATAGGCCCCTGAAAGAGAGAGGAAAATATGGAGACATTCTTTTTGTGGAAAAAAAAAAAAAAAAAACAAACAAACAAACAAAAAACAAAAAAACAAAAAACCCAAAATCCCCAAAAAACACTTATACTTTTTTTTTTTTTTTACTTTTTTTTACTTTTAGAGCGGAGTCCAGACCATGGAACAGCATTTACTGAGCACCTGCTGTATACAGAACAGGATTCTAGGCAGTAGGCCTGTTTCCATGGAAGGTGCTCCAAACCACAGCTCAGCCCAACGGGGGCTGCTGAGAGCAGAGCGACTTTGCCTTCTCTTCGTTTTAGGCAAGATGCCTTTACTTCTTAAGTTTTAAAAAGACGTCACAGGTAATTCGGAGTTCCTTTCTACTAATATTCGAACTAACAGGAAAAAAAGGCGAGCATTTAGAAGTAAGGCTCCCTAAAAACTCTTACTTGAAGGACACCTCCCAAGGCCACCCCACCTCAAATTGCACCCCTGTCCTACCCTGCTGGACCCCTGCTCTCTCCCGCTGTGTTTCTCCCCAGCACTTAACACATCTCAGATACCTGAGTGATTTCGGTCTTACTTTGTTACCATGTGTTATCCTGTGTCTTCGCCACTAAGACACAATCTCACTGAGGGCAGGGAATTTTGTCTGCTTTGTCCGCTACTGAACCCCAGCAAGTTCAATGACTTTGGCACACAGCACGTGCTCAGCAAGCATTGGTTAAGGGAATAAAGAAATCGTGAGGATTTGTCGTAGATAAATGCTTAGCAGTGTTTTCCTAAAGAACTTGAGAGACGAGGCTGTATGCTTTCAAACTCGTGGAAGGCACTTCTGGATTTCTGAAAACACACCTAATGTCTCCTTATTTCATTCTTTTATTTTTCCCTTTCTGCTTCCAGCTAAAGATGCTACCCACTATAATGCATTGCCCAAGATTTAGTGAATGTTTACGGAAGAGTGAATATGGACAGGACACCGCTTTCTCCTGCATCCTTCTAAAAGAAAGGCACTAATAAAACCTTCCAGAAGGCTCCAGAATTAGCTACCCAAAAGCTCCCTAGAATACAGAAATCACTTCTGAGTCCCCAAGGAAATTCCTTCTCCTTGTGTCTTTGGCTGGAGAGCCCCAGAAACAGAACTGGGGAAGATGTCTGGTCTTTTTGGAGGTGCTCAATAAGAAAGCCTTTGATGGATCTCAGTCGGACTCCCACAAGCTTCCCGGATCAAGCAGGGACCCACAGCATCTCTTGAGACAGGAGGGTGGTAGGAAATGCCAGTCCCTAACTTGAGGTTCCCTCGGGCTGTGGCAGTTTGAATGCCCATCAAACCCCAGCTGAAACAGTGCTTCCTTCCTATATAGCCCTTATCTGGGGATGCCTTGGAGCTGGGGACCTTCAGTCTGGAAGCTACTAAGGAGACTGCATTTACTGTCTTAACCCTTTAAAGGAGGCACTGACGGTATCTAGCAGAGCAGGGGGTTGCAGTGACCTGACTTTAGAAGGGATTTAGTGAGCACTGAGCCCCAGCCTGTGAATCCTATTTTCAGTCTTCATGCAGTTTTAAGATTTAGCCCAATTTCCAGACCATCCCCTACCCAGGCTTGAAAATGGCTTTATTTCACACTTTGCGGCAGGAGGTAAGTGGGTTTCTATGTGAAAGTGATGGTGCCAAAGACATTTACGAACATTAAAAAATGTCTGAACATGGCTTCAAGCCACTCAGCCTATTTCTCATCCCGCGCCGTGCCTTGTGAAGCGTATGCAAGTTCAGAGCTCTCTTTGAAATCAGTGGCAGTTATGAGCTTGGAGCAACTCTGTGGGGCACTGAGCAATATAATAAATGAGCCCCTTTGAAGACCAACCATTGTAGTTGGGCTCTTTTTGTGCTATCCTACACTGATTTCTCAGGGATGTTCTGTGGTGGTGGGAGTGGCCCGCCAGCACACGCCCTCTGCTTCCCCATCTCGGGCCTGAATGGGGGAGGGAGGCCAGAGAAGTCAGCCCTCTGATTTCCTTAAAGAAATGACCCTGATCTTTTGCTACCCTTTTGATATCAACAGGTGGGATAAGCCATCCCACACCCACATCCCTTGATTTGAAACAAAACCAAAAACAGCCGCCTTTCATCTGCGTGTGCTTACTGGTCTATGCAGCAAAAACCAGCAGCAGTAACGGTAAGAGGAACAAAACACAAACAGAAAGCTATTACCTGCCAGGAGGTAACACAGATGTATTTGTGTATCCGGGGGTCTACAGATCATTCATTTAGTTGAAAGCAAAGAACACAATCTGGGATATTTTTCATGTTTCTCTGATGACATTACAGGCCAAGTTGATATTCGAATACTGAGACGATGTTTCTTGAATATGCTTAAAAGGGAATGAGAGCTTTTTTGTTTTGACTTTTGAATAAATACTTTTAAGTGACTGGTATGTATATTTCGAGTCATGAAGCTGGGTAAGACACCTATGTTCAGGGTGCTTTAAATATGTTTAAGAGAAGCCTCAATTGTTTGGTCCAATTTTTCAAGTGCAAGTTTGAATGGCAACTTGAAAGCCACCTCTCTGCACTAGAGGCGGATTAGCTAATTTCTGCAAAGCGCCATCTTCATTCCGCGCAACCACACTGAGATCACTGGTGTTGACCCTACTCGGCCACAGAAGAACCGAAGCCAGGGGGCTTCGGTGACAAAGAGTTACGAGTGAGAGAGTCTGCAGCCAAAGCCAGGCCCTCTGAGTACCAGATCCAGCCCTCATGCCACCATGAAACTGTAGCTGCTTCTCCAACGACAACAACCCATCCCTCTCTGCCATAAAATTAGCATGCGGTTCATTTACCACGAGAAGCGTGTGAGCGCTTGAGTTAGGATCAAGTCCCTGTAGGAGCCAGTCGAGAATGATGGTAAGAAAAGTAAGTATCAGAAATAGGAAATATCAGAAACAGACTTCAAGGAAACATGCATTTCTAGATACAAGTGTGGGATAAGAAAGTTCCAAGTCCTTTTTACCATCTTTGAAACTTTTCCCAAAGCAAGAGCAAACATAGACAGACGTGTCTTTGTAGCTGTTGATTGGTATAAGGCCTCTTTTAGTTTACTTTTTTAAAAATTCTGCCTCATTCCAGAATGACACTAGGTGCATAACAGATTAACAACTAAGTGAGGCAGGCACAGGAAAAGAACAAAAGGACACGGAGGACATGGGGAGATGGAGAGGAGAAGGGAGTTGAGGGAAATTGGAAGGGGAGGTGAACCATGGGAGACTGTGGACTCTGAAAAACAATCAGGGTTTTGAAGGGGTGGGGGGGGATCGGAGGTTGGGGGAGCCAGGTGGTGAGTATTAAGGAGGGCACGTGTTGCATGGAGCACTGGGTGTGGTGCAAAAACAATGAATTCTGTTACACTGAAAAGAAATAAATTTTTTAAAAAAGGACAAAAGGAAAACAATAGTATTAATTGGTGACCAGAAATGACTTAAAACATGCTACCGCACGCCACAATGAGGATGAAGGCAACGCATAAACACAGGGGCAGTGGTGAGATCATATTTGTCACGAGAACAGTAACAGCAAATGCATACAGTGGATTTATGATTTGCCGGACGACAGGACAAAGCACTTGGACATTGACCGTGTCATTTAATTCTTAACCGCAGACGTCCGAAGTAGGTAGGATGACTTTGGTTATTTTGCAGATGAGAAAACTGAGTCCCAGAGAAGTTAAGAGCCTCCAGGTCAGCCAGCTACGAGGTGCCGGTGCCGGATGGGAACCCAAGCATTGTGGTTTCAAGACCACGCACCCTACACCCGACGAACACACGGGGGTTGCTACTGAAAAACCAAGGGAACGCCTGTTTCTAAGGGAAAGGGCTCCCTGTGCCCTCATGAGTGGCACATGCGTGGTTCAGAGGCAAGTGGCTTCCTCCACATCCGCCATGATGCTAACAATGCCGACGGGCCAATGGCTGTTTCCTGTGGGGTCCCTCGATGCAGGCCGAGGCCCCATGCCGAAACGTAAGTCACTGAAAGTGAGTAAAAGTCAAAGAAGCCGAAACGATATGGTTCAAGTATTTGGTTTGGATGGTTGACCTTGGTCTTGAGATGTAATCTAAAGTACCTGGAGAGATGGACGGACTTCATGTCCTTCAAGCAGTGCCCCGCGGAGCCTCCTTAGCCATAAACATCCCTCGAGCACGGCTCTGCCGGAGGAAACAGAAACGTCACGGCCACAGAGAATGGAGACCATCAATCTGGAGGGAAACTAATCTCAGTTGTGCCCTCGCTGCTACTCCACAGTCCTATTACCCGGGCTTCTCCCGGTTCCCTCAGCTGCTCTTCTGAAACCTTACCCACTCTTCACAGCCTTCAGTCTTTTCTCTTCGGGATGACCTTGTTTCTAATTTAGGGACCCGCAGCCATCAAAATGGCTTCTTTCATTTTCCCACCCATTCGCCCACGAGCCCATCTGCATCAATACCCGTCCCAGTCTTCACCTCTAGCAAAAGATGCTTTTCCTGTCAGAGGGAACAGCATCCGTCCACTGGACAGTGGACATCAGTCCACCTTGCCTCCTTCGAAAATGTGCTTTATCAATAACATCCTTTTCTTACCTTTGATGTTCTGTTGGCTGTTCCACTCAGCAGACCAATAGGCTCATCCCTCACCTTAAAAACAAAAACAAAAACAATTTAAATAACCAATTTTTTTTAGCACCTTCATGTCTTTTTCTTTGATGGCGATTCCTTTGCAAAATGCAAGCGAGATTTACTCACTCTCACTCCACACCACTCATGGGCGCTTTGATCCTTTCCAACCTGGCTCTGGGCCTGTCGCTGCCCTGAGACGGCCCTGCTTCACTTCCTCACCCAACAGAAGAAGCCTTTTTTTTTTTTTTAAAGATTTTATTTATTTATTTGACAGAGAGAGAAATCACTAGTAGGCAGAGAGGCAGGCAGACAGGGAGGGGGAAGCAGGCTCCCTACTGAGCAGAGAGCCTGACGGACGGACGGCTGGATCTCAGGACCCTGGGATCCTGACCTGAGCCGAAGGCAAAGGCTCAACCCACTGACCCACCCAGGCGCCCCAGAAGAAGCATTTGTCATTCTCATCTTATACGACTTGTCCTGCTGACTCTTCTCTCATCTTGCAGTTCTGGCTTTGCCTTTCACGACATTTCTCTCTCTGCTGGTTGATGTCTGCACTGGTGACTCCTTGTCTGTGCCTTGACTGGGTTCTATTTCTCTCCCCTATCCTTAGATGTCAGTGTTTTCTCTCCGATTTTATTCATGTTTGGGGGATCTTGTTCCCAGTGAGGTTTAACATCTAAATCGCTCCTGAGCCCTTGTCTCCCACTGTTTTCTAAATAGTTCCACCTGGGTATCCCACAGGCACTACAAACTCAGTATGTCCATAATCGAGCGTGCTCATCTCAGCCTCTTTACTACACAAAACTGGCTCTCCCTCCTATACTTTTTGTATTAGTGAACATTAGACCCTTGGCCCAGTTTCCCAAGCCAACATTCTTGGCGCCTTGGACCACATTTTCACGTTCCAAGCAACGAACCCTATTTATTCTTCTCTCATTTACCTCTCCTGTCTAAGGGGGCCACCTTTCGACTTGATTTAGGTCCACTAACTCCCTCAAGTACTGCCATATAATCCCTGACATTTCTCTCCAGGAATTTTCATTTCCACCCCCCGCCCTCTTCACTGGAGGCCCAGAGTTCAAATACAAACATGTGATTCCGTTACTGCCTTGCTTAAAATTGATCGTTAGCATCTCAGGACTCCTAGTGCACGATTTGAAATCTTTTGTCTGCCTGGAAACACCTATTCATATTTTTCCTTCCTCTGGGAAGTTTTCCAGAACAGACTGCCATGTGTTCTCCTAATGTGTCAATCAACTTTGTGGATCAACCAATTTTGTAAATCTCATTGTATTTACTTGTTGGCAAGTCTGCGTCTCCACTTGCCTAAACACCCTGAGAGTAGGACATCGCTTTCTCCACTTTGTATCCATAGCACGTGGCCTACTGGTAGGCACTCAGTAAACATTAAGACAATGGAGGAAATGTAGACATTTCCAGAAAGTGTATAATTGCAATGAGTGAAAAAATTTTGCCTGGGGAATCTCTTACCCTAACAAGAGACCAATATTCAATTACTTCTTTATAATAACGCACTTTTCCTCTTACGGGGAATATACATCCAGAAAATATTGTATATTGAGTAATCCAAAACCATTAAGGTTAACCAGCAAAGCAGAACTAAGGGATGCTTTGTAGCTCCTAGTTGTTTTGAACAAGCATGTTGGAGGCAAATGGACATTGGCACCCATTTACCCAACCTAGGTAACCTCGGGTGAATCTCCTATCCTTCTCTCATCCTTTGTGTCCTGTTTGATCCTGAGACTGGAATTCCAGGGAAAACCAACCCCTACACTAATCTGGCACTTTAGGGTCATGTCAGCCTTACCCTAATGGAGACACAGCTCTCCTGGCATTCGGCACTTCTGGGAATGCACAATTAACACACACAGAGATTTATTGGCTGATATCTTCATCTTTGCCCCATTTCCTTTACATTGATTTAGTGGTGGGTAAAGCTAGGCCAAGAGCATGATTTATCCACCTGACCTTCAGCCTGGCCTGGAGCCTCATTAAAATCTGTTTTTTCGTGGTAGGCCTATATTTTGATCATTAAGTTAATTTCCTTGTTGTTCTTTTTTTTTCTGAACCCCCGAAAGAAAAATCAAATTATGCCTCTTGATCAAAAGAGAATCGAGAGACAGAGGGGGGGCGTCTAAGTGAGTTACGGGACAAAAAGATGCAAGTTCACAAACAAGGGAAAAGCAGATGGTCACTGACTCCATGTGAGAACACCTTGTGGCAACTGGTGCTTATGGGTCAAGACTAAAAACTCTTTTATATTTAAAAAAGAAGCTCACATATCTGCTAGTTAGGGTTGTGAAATATTGGCACAACTGGGAAGGTTAAACAAGGTGTGCCTTTTTTGTCTGCTGTGCAAGGTAGTTATGAGAATTAAATGTGGTTAGCAATTTGCCAACTGTAAAGTTCTCCACTCCTGTGTAGAGTTACGGGAGCTGCCACTTCCTAGTGACTCTGGATTTTGGGGTTACTCATCTCCACACGGCTATGGGGGCTTTCATCCGTTGAGTTCCAGGGAGCACCTTGATCAGAAGCCCAGCATTTGTCCCCCCAGTAAGAATACCAACTACACCACCTGCAGAGTACGTTATTTGCGTTAAAGGCCATGGATCTTTTTCTTATTTAAAAAAATGCAAAAGACTTTCTGTTTTTGAAACAATAAGTGGCACTGACATCTCTCAAGATTGAAAGCACTATTGTCTCATTGAAAGCACCCCCTTATTATGAGGCGAGGATGTTGTTGGCAGGAATGAATAATTAGGTAACTCTTCTCGGGCACATTCTCTTCGGGTCCCAAGAGGAGCGGTACAATTGTAACATCTCCTTGGATTATTTCACAAACATATGGCAAACGAAGCACCTGAGCCAGATGTACAAGCATATTATACTAGGTCTGTTTTAACTTAAAACTGTGAAATACATCAGATGGTGGAGTTATTTTGGTCGTGAACATCCATCATGGAAATAGTATAGAAGTATCTTTTCTTTATTGTCCATTTCACTTGGGCTGGAAATAATCAAGAACAGAATAGCTTGGAACTCATCACCTGTAGTAGAAGATTCCACATAAAGTTCAGGACCTAATGAAGTGCCTGGTCTGGATTTCCATGGGCCCCAGACGCCTCCACATAGTTTATTAATGCCTAGTTCCAATATTCACCGCCGGCAGGCCTGGAATCTCAACAAAACAATGATTATTTTCTATTCTCTTTCCCTCATCTTGTGTTCTCACTCCTCTGGAGATTCGTATAGGTAATTTAATACAGAATTTTTTTAATAATGAGGATGTAGTCTCTACTGATTCAGTAGGGAGTTCCTGGGGTATTTTTTTAGCCTATTTTGTTGTTATGACATCGGTTGTTTATTTTACTAAAGACTCATCATCTGGTACTGGCTTTTTGGAATCAGTCATCTAAGCAGAAATGTCCATCCCATTTGCTGGTAGGAACATCCCATTTCAAAATGACCGGGATAATTTTTAATCCGAGTTACTTAAATTTCAGAATTAGAAGGTGTAGATGCCACTGAACTCCCAAGTGTACCATGTTCGGTCTGAGAAGAAAATAAAGAACACACAGGTACGGGCAACTGTATTTCCCCTTAGATACATACATGCAAATTCCATTCACATTAATGAGTGCCTCTGCATGTGTACTGAAAAGGATGTGGACCTAAAGTTAGGATGGAATCTATTACCTTATCCAGTTTAAAAGAAAGAAAGAAAGAAAGAAAGAAAGAAAGAAAGAAAGAAAGAAAGAAAAGACTTGCATCACACTCAGGAGCTTTTCCTGATAAAGAGAAACACGCAGTGTTGAGCGTATTAAACAATATGGTGGCACTGGCACCAGGGAAAAGGTACTTACTTTTTATAGCTACTGTGGCATAGAGCGGAGATCTTAGAGTTCAGTGACTATGGCTGGCAAATGTTGAAGCTGACAAGAGAGGTCCACGGAGTCTGTGATATTCTGCCTTTGTGCTGCATCAAAATAAGGAAGCGAAGTATTTATGAACTTAATTCTGATTTTCAATTTTTTCCCCCGTTGAAATGGCAATTCTCTGCACGAGAGTATGTATAGATGTGCAGCTCGGATGTGTTCCTAGCCAATGTGATATTCCATAAATGTGGTGCACCTGTGTTTTCTTGGTCACCCTGCTGTCACCGGGGTGCCTTAAAGCGCTCTCTGCAAAATAACTGAGTACTGGAAGGGGGAAGGGCGGGAGTGTGAGAGAAGGGGGAAGATCTCCTTTTTAAAAACATTTCTTCTCAGGGTGCCTGGGTGGCTCAGTGGGTTGGGCCTCTGCCTTCGGCTCAGGTCATGGTCTTGGGGTCCTGAGATCCAACCCTGCATCCGGCTCTCTGCTCAGCAGGGAGCCTGCTTCCCCCTCTCTCTCTGCCTGTCTCTCTGCTTGCTTGTGATCTCTCTCTCTGTGTCAAATAAATAAATAAAATCTTAAAAAAAAAATTCTTCTCATTTGGAAAGCCTTGGAATGTAGATTTAAATTCAGGTAAGGTATAAGGTTTATCCCAGAGATGTTGACAAATCCCCGTGTGGGACTACAGTGGCCCTCGATGCTCTCATATCGTACTGACCTCCCAGGGATGTCACTGTGTTTATAATATGCACTTCTAATATTGCAGACCTGCTAAGGTCAGGGCATCTTGGGCAGACAACCACCCCCAACTGTATATCACATAGGGGACCCCTCTATAAAGCCAGCATCTCCTGGTGACCAATGGGGACACGAGCATAGGAATGACCTCCACCCAGCAAGCCCAACCCTCCCCCATGAGGCTGAGAAATGGACTTTGAGTAGCAGGGGGAAACCACAACAAGTGGGACAAAATGGCCGGCAATGAAGGTAGACACCCAAACAGAAACAGCAATTCTGGGCACCCACCTTCCTTTTCCCCCCTGAAGATTTAAACTTCGGACAGTGAAAGCAATTATGTTCTGACCTTAAATGGCCGAGGCCGGGTGGCCACTGGTTGTTCAAAGACTCAGTTCCTCGGCCCTGGTGGTGGCGGCCACAGCAGCAGCCGCAGAAAGTGGAGTTCAGTCCTCTTGGCATCAGATTCTAGAAAGGGGAGGGCCGGGAGGGAGGGAGTCTATTGGCCTAAAAGCTGAAACATCTGCTGGGGTTATTAACAGCTTTTTGGCTGAGTTCAGCAGCGGGGCACCTTGTGGTGGATAGATCCTTCTCTCAGCAATTCAAAACAATGCAGTTAAAGCAAATTTCTCATTTTCAGAGCACAGCTTAATGAGGCATACAGTATTTTAAAAATAGTCACACTTAAAACGGTCACTAGCAGTCACTGCAATCAGTGGTTACCTTCGCCGCTCCATCGAGCTGTTCACTTGGTCGGGATGATTGCATAACACGGATTTTTCCAAAAACTGCTGTAGCTCATGGTTTACTCGCTTTGGAGGAATTTTACATTATTTATGAAGTTTATGCAGATTACTCTACGATGTAAATATTGGCAAACTTGATCAAAACCACTTAGAGGCCTTATGGTTCTCTCCCTTCCCAAAAGTGTGCATTAAACCATTTTAGGCCCAGAGGTCCAGTTCCAGGAAAGGTTCTAGGGGCTGGATTTCGAAGATGAGGCGAAAACTGACTGTGTGATGACGGCCTGGGCTGGGAAGAGCATTGGTTGGAAGTCAGGGGCTGAGGGTTCTAGTCCTTGGACTAACTGGCTGGGTGAGACCTTGTGTGTGTGTGTGGAGGGGGGTCACTCAATCTTTCTGCATCAAGCTCTTCGAGGAACATGCACAGGCCTCCTGAGGGATACGCCCTCCCAGGTTTCTATCCAGCTCTGTCATCCTGGGAACTGTGGAGCTCAAATGCAGTATTAAAGAGCTCCTCTCGTGAGATCCACGCTTGTGACCAAGCTGAGTCTGGTTTGCATCAACGCATGACAGTCTGCGTGTATCTGGGTGCGGGCATCAGACGAACGGTAAAATTAGAGAGCTCTGCCAGCCACTTCAAGAGAGTGTACCATATGCTGTAGCAGACGTGGGCAAAGTACAACCGGCCCAGCTGGATTTCCTAGCCGGTTAGTTTATCTGGCCAGATGACAGCGTCCAGCTCAAGAAAGGGTCACACGTCGCTTTGTATCCTACTGATCCAGCATGCTAACTTTGGCAGCAGGAAGGCGGTGACGAGGGAGAGAAAAGGCTGGCCTGGGATGGGCCAACATCTATGACAGTGCTGAATTACCCCCAATTCCCACCCTCGCTTCTCTCCTCACCAGCCCCCGTGCCCAGGGCCTGGTAGGAAAGGAGAGAGAGGATGGCCAGGTTGCTGTTTCCCCAGGAAATATCATAATCTGACCACAAATTGCAGGGGGAAATCATGGGAGGACAGAACCCCTGCTTCCTGCATTCTGATCCAGGATCCTCTAGGCACAAAGACAGTGTTTATGTCTATTCAGAAATGATGCTGGTTGGTTCTAAGATACACACTGGTAGGCAAGGGTCTCATGAATGTGGGGGCACTTCTAGCCAGTATAAGCAACAAGTTTCTATCATGAGGCTTAGGGTACATGGTCTAAGTCACCTTGATTTGGCTTGTCCCTTAGCTCAGTCAGTGCTCAAGTCTCACTCAGACCTGCTGGGAGCAGCACACAAGTCAAATTAGTAAGAATAAAACCGAAGCCTTTCCACGCTGCCCAGAAGGGCTCATATGGTGTGGTCCTTTATTCCCGAAGGAACTTAAAGGAAAACCTTCAGAAGGCTCGGGATATATGAGTCCTACAGATCAAGGACAGGCATATCCTCACGTTCTTTGCTACAGAACCCATTTCGGTGGTCTCAGGCTTGACTCTTACATGGGACAGTGCATCTGTCAAAGGCAAACTCCTACCTCTGCCAAGATGCAAGATATTTGGGAGATGCTTCTGACGGCAGTTTGGCGCCCTTTGTTACCATTGAAAATCTAGCTCATGTCGCACCTTGTTCTCCAGAAACACCAGCCAGCCTGCTGCTCTGAGCTTTCCTTGTTGCCCCAGGAGGCTGGCCACTGTTGAATGACCAACATGCCGAGCCCCGTCTACCCAGTTCAAAGCAGAGGGCTGAAAGCCTCAATCTTGGGAGAGGGCAATCTCAGGTCAGGCCACCAGCCCCTCCCCTGGCTTTGTGGCACAGGTTCCCACTGTGTTCCCATGTTATATGGACACTGTCACCTGTGCAACAATGAGGGAGCCACCAGAGGGTCTGATGTGAGGGAATGCCAGCTCAGGAAGTCTTCCGTAAGTACAGCATATCCCCCATGAGCTTCCATGGAAAGTCGTACCTGAACTTTTCTTCTATGGAGAGACAGACGAGATGGGGAAGGAAGATCCGGCCTTTGTTGCAAAGACAGTGACCAAGTTTCCTGCATAAATGGGATGCCCAGTTCCTAAGTCCAGTGCGACTGAACTCAGGGCTGTAGACTCACAGAAGGCCCACCTACCACATGCTACTCTTTCAACACTTCCCTACTGAAGCCTGGGGACTCAGGCTGGAGAATGTCTGTGGTTCTGCGCCCATGGGCCACTGGAAGGGTAGCCACAGACAGCAACAGTATGGCCTGAAGTTGGCCTTCCACAGACTCATAAAGAGAACCCTAAAATAAGGCTGATGGGAAATAAATATCAATGTGTCACTCTGCTCCCCAACATATCAACAAATCTATGTCAGAAGCAAGAATAGACATGCCCTCCCATCCCATGTCACCCAGAGCATGGATGCTGATTTGCTGGAAATATGCATGTGTGAGTTTTAAATACAACATCACCTGTCAAGTCAGGGCATGCATGAGACCCAATAGCAAATATTTTTTGTATTACTGAATAAAAAGTGATAGCATCCTACTTAAACTCTGCCATACTTACACATAATTCTAATTCAGACTCAAAGGGCATGTGTAGTATTTAGTACAATCACACGCAGAAAACCTACGGGCCATCTTTACTTCGGCCAATAAGTTATTAGTTAATTTTGAGGAAGTCCAACAGGTATATAACAATCTTTTTTCCAAAGTAGAGTAAGACGAAACATTGTTACCATTTACTGTTAAATAATGTAAGGCCATCATACTTTTTCAGAGTGAGTATGAAGATCTGGGGATTTCGTAATACTGAGGGACAACCTAATATCTTAACAATTGCTAGAATTGTTCTTCTATAATCTGAAATCAATCATTCAACAGCTATTTCTTAAGGCTGACACATAGATGAAAGATGGAGGAGATAATGCAATCTCGATATTCCACAGCAAAGTAACCATACTCTCATAGCAATCCAAGGGACAATAGGGGTCATCGCTCTAATCTGACTGTTAAGTGGGGAGACAGGCTTACAGAGGTTTAGCCCTTGACCAAGGCTCCAACAGTGAAGTTTCTTTACAATGTATTCGTTACTCATCATAGTTTTAATGACAAAACCAGACTCCCTTACAAGATATGTTATCAAAGATAGAGTAAAAAAAAAAAATAGACTAAATACTCTAAGATAGGACTCTAATCACATTATCTGTGTGCTTGTCTCTCTTTCATACCCTCCCCCAAATACACTTCTTTTAGAGAGGAAAGCCTACTCTTTGATCCAAAAGGAGTAAGACATTTTTTTCTTAAAAACTTTCAGTGGAAAGTCAGTGTTGATAGTCAACACTAATCTTTATCAATTCACCAATGGATAAATAAATATTTTGCTGTACTGAAATACATAAGGATATCAAGTAGCACCAACTGTAAATGAGGTATTCTGGGGATGGAATACCAATACTGTGGAGTACTCTTTATGTTCCAGATACCTGCTAAGAGCTTTGAAAAGTATGTGATTTATCTTAATTATAATAATCTTGTAATTAGGTACTTTTTTTTACAGATGAAGACACTGGGACCCAAAGAGGGGAAGAAAACTGCCTAATGTTACATCATTACTATGTGGTAGAGAGATGCTTTAATATCAGGCTACCCTCTCTTGACCTCTTTGTTGACATGCATGTAAAACACATATGCCGAAGGATATATGTTCAAGAGATCATACATAGTAAGTGATGGGCCCTAGAGATAATAAGTGATAGGAGAATTCAGAGGAAAAATCACTGCAAATATTCCTGGAGTGAATCAGTGATGAATCCTGCCAGGTTAGAGTGCTCGGCTACCATGTTCCATTGAGAAAGTGGATGAGCCAAGTCTTAAGGAATGGGTAGGTTTCGATCAGCAAACATGGTAGGGAAAAACACTTCTACTCTGGGGACATGGATCCTAGCAGAGAAAGCATAGTAAAGAAATCATGTGTAGATCGTCTTGGCTAGAAAGCAAGGTCCCCTTTGGGAAGTCATGAAACGAGGCTGGAAAGGAAGCCAAGGTTCGGACTCTAAAAATAAATTCAGTATGGAGCTAAAGGGTTTGGGTGTGATGCTTTGGATAAGAGCAGACTGTAAATCCTTGAAGCTAGATTAGGGAACCAGAGAAAGGAGAGTATTTCAGATTTTCCTATGACAGTCCAGCCATGAGGTAGCAATGGTAGTGATACAATGAAAACAGACTTAAAAGGAATTTATGGGGTAAAATAGCACTGTTCTAAGGGGACAAGGGATTGATTGCAAACCCGTGCAGATATCATTCCCTTTAGGGACCTGCTATAATAAAGAAGATTCATCTGTTGACTACTCAATTATTGAATGCCTACTAGGTTGAATGTCTACTACTTGGTGCTACTCTGTGCTGCTAAGGAATTTACATTCTAATGGATGCTCTGGGGACTGTGGCTTAGGCTGATAGGAAAGGGCAGACTCATGAAGGGGGATCGCTTTTGTTAGAAGACAGTTAGTGGGAGGGGAGATTAAGGCAACCCAATGTAGAACAACAGTAAAGACTAATGTCTTAGTGGGGAGACCAGCGTTAGAAGGAGAAATTAACAAGCCCTACAGAAGTAACCAGGTATCAGATCATTTCCAAATTACAAACTACTGCCTTTTCATTCCCCATGAACACACCCCTTCAGCCTTTTTATCCTTCAATCTATACCATGCCCTGAATCCACGTTTCTTTAGTGCTCTTTTGGTGTCACTAAAATTTTGCCTATCAAGGAAACAAGATTTGAATAATTCTATTCATTTGCAACACAGGAAGATATCTGACTATGTCTGATTGCTTCGGGAGTGCTATGAAATATTTTTATTCCATGAAATTCTTTAGGGCAGTGCTTCTCACAACTTAATGTGCACACAAATCACCTGAGAATCATGTGAAAATGTGGCTTCTGATTTTGTATATCTGGGATGAAGCCAGAAATTCTGCGTTTCTAAGCTCCCAGGTACTACTGCTCCCGGTGGTCCTCAGAGCTAACTCTGAAGCCTTGGTATCATGGTATTACTATATATCACACTGCCCTCTGTCAATGATGATACTGAAAACAACTGTTTTTATCTTGGAGGTGTGAAACTATTAAGACAAAGGCAATAAAAAGAGGAAATTAAACTATGAGAAAAAAAGGCATGTACAAATTTTGTTATGTAGACAAGAGTATGGATCAATGACCAAAGAGAAGGGCATATTATGGGGAAAGACCTCCAGATTGGGTGGTCCAAGGAAGTTTCACAGAAAGGGATGCTTTTGAATGGGTCAGGATTATAGTAGGCAAAGAAAGAGAGAAAAAGAATTGCGGTCATAAAATAACATCAGTGGCATATTATTTTGATTATTGTAGATTTGTAACACATTTTGACATCTTAATCCATGGGTTCTCTCATTTACCTCTCAATTTTTTTGTTTGTTGTTTTGTTTTGATTTTATGGAACTGTAGATCATCATTAAGTTTCAAGAAAAATATACTGAGATTGTTTTGGATTTCATCAAGTTTAAGGACTATTTGATGAGGTATTGACATTTCTTTAATATTGTCTTCCTGTTGCTATGTTTCTCCATTTATTACAGTCTTTATGGTCCTCAAAAAATTTTCCAGTTTTCTGGGAACGGTATCTTTTATTAAGGTAGATTTTTTTCTTAGGTATTATATGTATGTTTTGGTTATTCTTATTAATGATTTGGTAACTTTTACTTTGGAAACATTCTCTTTAGTTAAGAACTATCTTTTCTTTTCTAATAAAATTACAGTTTATTTCCCTATTAAATTTCTAATCAGTTATTACAGATACATAGGAAAAACTTCTGAATTTGTATACATAATAGGCATGTTCTTTTCACATATAAGTTTACTAACTTTATTCTTTTCAAATGAGTCTTTTGAGTTTTTCACATAAATAATAACATCTCAAAATCATGATAATAATGTTGTCATTTGTACTCCATTTATCTTTTGTACCTTACTGCATAGTCCAGGACTTCAAAAATGCTTAATAAGAATGTCTAATTATGTGAATACCTTTGTTTCCTATTTTGTGTTATCTTTTGTGATTTTATATCCAGATCAATATTACTGAGTCATATTTTTATTTATCTTCTTTATCAAAACAAATTTGATATTTGTGTTTAATTTTGATTAAAAGTAATAATCCCAAATTACCATTAGTCTTTAAGGACTCAACCTTTCAAGTCTTGAGTTCTAGTTTTGCTTCCTTTCTTGAATTTTTCAAAACAAACACCTGAGTGGCATTTTAATTTTAGTTTTCAGATTGCTGAGATTTTTACACACATATAAAAAATGTTTTAGGTTCAAACTATTGGGTTATAATTTCTTCTTATAAGAAATATCTTCAAATAGTCACTTGTTACAGTAGTTTTAGGTTAAGCCTGAGTTTGTTTTGTGTAAGATAATCACTCTCTCCCCTGACTGAATGTCAGAGAAATTTGTTGCCAGTTCTCTCTGGTCTCAAACCAAAATATGTCCAGAAAGGGAGACATTAGCTCAGCTGTGGTTAGCACCTCAGGCCTTGGGCACTTCTACGAAGCCAGGGGTGGTGACACATTGCATTATCCAGGCAGCTCCTGCTTTTCCAATGCATGTTGGAATGGAGGCACGTTTCTAGAAACAGATGGGGAGCTAAAAGTCTGCCTGGTGGTGGGCAAGATAAACAGAAAAGACATAATCGGAGCTGTGCCTTGAGATATGATGAGTTTGCCAGGCCATCCAATGGTAGATGGGAACAATTCAATCAAAGAACCAGCATGCAGCCAAAGCACAGAGATGGAAGACCGGGCAATTTCACAAAGGAAAACCACGGGGTGCATGAAGGAGCCGGCAGGTAGGATGGGGCCAGTTGGAGCAACACCCAAAGGAAAATGGGTGCTATTCTGAAGGTAATCGCCATTCAAACCAATGAGGGGTCATCCAAAGTAAGAAAGCTTGGACTTCCTATGCTGACTCATGTTCAGACTTACTCTTCTGGTGGTCAGCATGGGATTTGATGGTGGACCACTTGGGAGCCTAAGGAAGCCTAGAGGTAGATCTGGAATTGGAAATGCAAACGGATCGGGGACAAATGAAACACATGTTTGGGGGTTTGAATGGACAAGAATGTAAGGGAGGGAGAGGCAGAGAGAGAGATGGAGGAGCCAGGAGGACTGTTGTTTTTTTCCAGAGTGTACAGAAGCCATTCCAGAAAGAGCTATAAACAGGGGTCTGGAGGTTGGGAGAATGTTCTGAGATGGCGAAATAGAACTGGGCATGTGTAGGTGGGAGGCAGTGCAGTTACTCAGAGAGAGATGATGAAATGTGGAGCAAGAGCTAAAAGTTGAGGCCAAACACCATGAAGAGACTGGATGGGTCAAGGACTGAAATACGCTCTCGGATTTGCAAATGCAGAAGTGAGTCGCCTCGGCTTGAGGAGTTCCCATTCAGTTGTGGAATAGAAACCAAGTAAATAGAAACAGTGGTTATGAGAGAAATTAGGAAGGAGGCTGTGTGATCTTCTAGAAGCTGGAGGTAAAGAGAAAAGAGAAGTATGAGGTAGTTGAGGTAGAGGCTAAGAATTTTTGTTTAATTGATGTTTAAGGTTGAAACTGAGGAAGCAAGTCCCCAAATTAAGTTTGGCTTATCCTGGATCTTTAAGTTATTTCTGGTTTCAGTTCCTTGACTGAACCACAGGATCTGCCTACCTTTCTGCTAATTTATCTTTTCTTCCATTATCTTCCAAATATTTTTTTTTCTCCAGAAGACTGTTCAATTGTATTTTATTACCTTCCATCTTAATGATCTTAATTGATAGAGAAAACCATAATTTCGCTGAAATCAGAAGTGGAAGTGGAAGTGGAAGGCATCTTGGATCATTTTCTCTAACCTACTCTGCCCAAACTGTAATCCCCTTTTAGCATCCTTGACATATATCTAGTGATAATAAATTGCTACTTCAGAAGGAAGCCAGTCAGTTAGGTTGGACATACCATACTTAACAGCATGTCCGTGTTAGCTCAGCTGGGATGTGTTTAGCACAAGTATTAGGTATCTCCAATTCAAAACTGTTTACACAAAGATGAAAACAGAGTATTTCATCTAGTAAGTATTGCAGTAGGCAAGTTTCACAGTTTGCAAAGTCAGTGTTTCAACATAATGTCAAAGATCCAGGATTTTTCTTTCTTTTCACTGGACTATATTCAGTGTATTGGCTTAGTGCTCCTCATTGTCACAAGATGGCTGCCCGAGCATCCCGTGCAATCACCAGACATCTGGCAGAAGGAACAGGGCATATCCTGCTTGACTGTTTTTTATTAGTGAGGAGACCCTTTCCAAAAGCCTTCAGAAGATGTCCACCTTAGTGTTGCACACTGACAATGAGTGTGCTCAACAAGATACACCACCTGGGGTTGTATTCTATTTCTACTTACACACTTCCTTGAACAAGTAGTTTTTGTCTTTCTAGCTCTGAATTTCATCAGCAGCAAAACTTAGAGAGTCCTACAACCTACCTCATAGGGTGGTGTAAGGATTAGCATAAATATATACATAAAGAATTGGGAAAAGTGTCTGGCATAGAGTCAGTGTCCCATAAGTGTCCATTATTATGCATTCAACAAACCTAGCTGAGCTATGTGGCCAGTTCTTAATCAGCCACTGACAAAGGGAAGGGGGTTACTGTAAATGGCTTTGAAAACTCAATATTTGTCCTTGAAATGGGGACTGAGATGTGGATTTATATACGGATTATGACTAAAAACCTGGACTCCATTAACAGGAAAGGGAGAAGGGATAGACAGCTCTTGGGGAGGCAACCAGCAGCACTGACCACACAAAGCACAACTTGCCAATTACTCTCATTCTATTCATTATCAGTTTGCTGACAGTGGGGATATCGGGAAAAGAAGCTGGAGGCAAAGACAATATTATGTTTCACATACAGCCGACACAAACACGGTGGAGGTCAGGGGCACTGACACCCGCCCCTCACCCCCAGCCAGAAGTCCATGTGTAAATTCTGACTCTCCAAAAAACTACTAATAGCTTGTTATTGTCCAGAATTCTTAACGATAACATAAACAGTCGATGGACATGCATTTTGGGTGTTATATGTTTTATATGCTGAATTCTAGCAATAAAGTAAGCTAGAGAAAAGAAAATGTTACTAATAAAATTGTAAGGAAGAGAAAATCCACAAATAGTACTGCATTTAGATCTGAAACAAATCTGTGCATTGGTGGATCCCAGAGTTCAAACCCAAGTTGCTTAAGAGTCAACTGTCCTGGCAATAAGTCGCTAAGACTCATATTCTAAGTACATGCATGCTTGAATCCTACTAAGAGAAACCTGAAACTATAGTAAAAATACTGAACAATTAGTTACAATATCATCTCAAACATCAGTTTAGAAAAACTTCTATTTCTACGTCAATTTGCAAACATTATCCCGCCGACTTTTCTCCCTTAATTCTCACAACCACCAGGCGATAGATGAAGGGTGGGTCGTCTTACCCTTCAGAGATGATACTGATGCTCTTGGAGCTCCATTTGTAACTTGGATACAGAGTTAAGAAGTAGCAGATTTTCAACTCAAATTCAGATCACCCATTTCTGAGTAATAAGTTTTTCTTCTCAATCCCAGTGGTTTTCCTGTAAAATAAAGACATTCTGAAATGTTTACTTCGGCCGTCATTAGCAGGGGCTCGCTGCAATCTTATGGCCAAGAATCAAATACAATGTGCCAAATATATGCCAGAATATGTAAGCACATGGCCAACCATGATATTCTTAGCACCATTCATTCCCAGAGAAGCGAACGCACACATTTACATGACACTATTCTATGGAAGGGTTATCTGGAGTCTTTTGTTATTATGAACATTTTTTTCTTCAAGGGCCCAGTGCTAATTGCTGACTCCTATTTTTTTTTTTTTTCTAAACCAAAACTGGCAATGGGCCATTTGGAAATGTGATTGCAGAGGATATCATTTATGAGAAACCTCTTCACAAAAAGAGTTGTTCATTAAAAAAAAAAAAAAAGTTTTATCCCAGAGAGGCAATGAGATGGCCAGTTATGTATATTTCTTCTTTTTCAAATAAATCGTCATATTTGATAGAATGGGATAGTTAGTGACCTTTAAAAAACTTTAATTACCCTTTTAATAGAAAGCATTTGACATGTTTTCTAAGAGTGCCATAATCATTGCTATCATGTTATCATGATATGCCCAAAGTTTCTGTCAAAGACTCCAGCTGGGACCCCTGCCCTCTGGACATCTGGTTACTCCCTCTGCACCCTATTTCTATGGCTCGTGAGGGTATACAGGCCTCCCTGTGATTTCTAGGTGTTTCTAGGACTTACTCTTTTATGGTTTTCTTTGCATCTGTACTCCAAGATCCTAGTAGGAGACTGAGGATTTGTTCTAAATGAAAGAGGTATGCAGCCCCAATCTCTTCACTGTTTTATTATTTTTTTATTTTTATTTTTTAAAAGATTTTATTTATTTATATGACAGACAGAGCACAAATAGACAGAGGCAGGCAGAGAGAGAGGGGTAAGCAGGCTCCCTGACAAGCAGAGAGCCTGATGCGGGCCTCGATCCCAGGACCCTGAGATCATGACCTGAGCCGAAGGCAGAGGCTTAACCCATTGAGCCACCCAGGCACCCCTCTTCACTGGTTTTAAAAAACAGACAAGCCACTCACTCAAATCATTTCATAAGTTAAACAGCCCTGGTAGGGAAATGGAGGTTCAGGGGGTAGGGCTATACTGAATCATTTAGACTCTCCCTGCCATTTTAATTCCTATCTGGGAATAAATGGAATATTACTCTTCCTCTCTCTACTACACCAGCCATCCTCTCCCCAAGGTCCTATGATCTCCATTGTCAGGATATTTTCTCTTACCATTCCCTTTCTAGGAGGAAATCTGGTGTGAAATCGTAGTGTCAAACAATATTTTCCCATTTCTTTGTATTTCTAGTTCACCTGTCCAGTGTCTGCACCTCGGTAAGTTTAAATAAAAGACATTATTACAAATTTACTTGTCCAGACTTTTCGCTCCGTTCTTTTCACAGGTGAAATCATAAATTGGACCAGAGGTTGGCAACTAAAGCATGATGGCCAAATCTGGCCACACCTTTTTTTTTTTTTTAAAGATTTTATTTATTTATTTGACAGAGATCACAAGTAGGCAGAGAGGCAGGCAGAGAGAGAGAGAGGAGGAAGCAGGCTCCCTGCTGAGCAGAAAGCCCGATGCGGGACTCGATCCCAAGACCCTGGAATCATGACCTGAGCCGAAGGCAGAGGCTTTAACCCACTGAGCCACCCAGGCCCCCCGAGGCTACATCTGTTTGTTACCATTTTTTGTCTAAGGTTGGTTTCACACTCATGCTCCATGACAGTGGAGCTGAGTGGTTGTGACAGAGACCATGTGGTCCCTTAAGCTGAAAAGATTAACAAACTAGCCCCTTGGAGAGAAACTTTGCCCTGATTTAGGCAATATTCTTGAAAATACTTTACTTGTCCCTAGGGCTCTACTGTTGACAACATTTTTATTTATCCTATTTATCTTGCTCCTCTAGCACCTCTGAAATGCCTGTTCTCTCCATTATACAGAGGGAAATTATAGAAAGACAAAGACCATATGAGTTCACTAATATGTAGAAACTAAAAATCAAAATGAATGGACAAACAAAAATGGAACCAGACTCATACATACAGGAACAAACTGGTGGGTGCCAGAGGAGAGGGGGCTGGGGGATGAACAGGGAAGGGGATTAAGAGGTACAAACTTCAGTTATAAAATAAGTAAGTCATGGGCATGAAAAGTAGAGCATAGAGAATGTACTCAATAATATTATAATAACATATGGTGACAACACATTGTAGTGAACATAACTTAATGCATAGAATGATCAGGTCACAAGGCTGTACACGTGAATCTAATATAAAATCGAATGTCAATGATACATCAATTAAAAAATAAAATAAAATAAAATATCCAACGTGTATAGGGACAGGGTTAAGCATGGGATGGAGTAAAGATGGAAATAATGGACATATATTGATATGTAGTTTCTCCCCTAATCTCTTAATTCAGACAGTTAAAGCCCAATAAGAATTTCCTATTCAAAAAAGAAAAAAGGAAAATTAGAAGTGACTAACCCAAGATCACAGAGGGAGTACTCGACAGCTTTGGGATTGATTAGTACAAACTGATGTGTTGGCACACTCCAGATGATGCCCTACTCCGTTTACTCTGAATTCTTGAGGTAATTCTGCCTGTTCAGTTCCCCTCCCTGAAAATGTCAGGAGGTAAGAGACATTTGAATGAAGAAGAAACAACTGTGGCTGAGTTCTTCTGAATTCTGCACTCCCTGGAATGGGATTAGAAGGCATGGAAATGCCCCAGAGCCCAAGAGCTACCATGGATGCACGGGTACCTCAGAGCCCAGCTGCTGCTTTGGCTACACTTTGCCCCTGGTGGGACTGTTGGCTTGGCCTCCTCACTCTGAATTCAGTGGTCTTTCCACTATATTAAGCACACTGTTGAATAATGATAGTACAAATGAATGATCATGATTTCATTAGGAAAACACAAAAGAAGAGATGAAACTTTGTGTTGGAGTCCAAATGTGGCCATCACCAATTCCATACCTCTTTGTAGGTACATATTTCTCCTCAGCACCAATGGGTGGTAGAGTCTAATTCCTTTCCCCTTGAATCTGGGTGCTCTTAGGAGCAGGTCTGAGGTGGGACTTTTGACATTAGGTTATAAGAATTTGGCAACCTCTACTTGGCTTTCTTGGAAGGCTCTTGCTGAGAAGCTCCCTCTCAGAACCTCGATGCCATGCTGTGAGAAATAAAAATCCACATAGAGAGGTCAGACAAGTGGTCTAATCAAAGATTCCAGCTCATCTCAACCAACAGCTATGTGAGAGTGCCATCTTGGACGGCCAGCCCAATGGAGCCTTCAAGATGACTGCATGAGAAATCCTAAGCAAGAAGCAAGCGTCCTGACAACCCATAAGTTTGTGAAAGTTAATACACTATTGCTTCAAGCCACCACATTTTAGCACAGTGTTATGTAGCTACAGATAACCAAGAAAAGTTTTGGAATGAAAAGGCAATTTAATTACATACAAGATGAACATACTTTATGAAACTGGTCAAATTAAAAAGAAGCCCATGACCCAATTATAACCAGAGAAAAGTACTTCCCTAAAGTTAGTGTGACAAAACAAGGTTTCAGATTTCTTTGGACACTTACTCCTTTTGAGAAAGGGGTGGGGGTGAGATGTATGCAGGTGAGAAGAAGTTTCTACAGCATAATCATGCCTCAAAGTTGTTCGCTGTTAGCAAGAGAAAGTTTCCCCTGTAAATGCTTCAGGCACAAGAATCTTACTTCTGGTGAAAATTAAAGAGGTACAGAATAGAAATTCCTCAGTACCTTCCCAGGATTAATCCAGGAATGAAGATTTCCAAACTTTGACCTAGAGAAGGGGGGCCATGGTTGGAGGAAGGACAAAGGAGTAGAAGAGAGAAGAGGAAAGTTGGAGGCACTCCAAGAACGCCTGGGTTTCCATCTGAGGCTGACTTTGTATCCCTGGAAGGTAATCCTATGGGAAAAGAGAAGACATGGTTTGCTCTACCTGCAGTTCCTCAAGGTACTCTCAGCTGACTAATCAAATGGTCTATGCACCTCAAAGTGAATTCTTTTCATGGTTTAAGATCTCATTAGTGTCTGGACTTCAGTGAGCTTATTTTCCTCACAGAGAGAAGGGTGATCATCTTGTGGAGTAAGGGGTTGTCCGAAAATGTCTCTCTTCAGCTTTAGGACAAGGAGGTCCCAACATTGAGTTTCTTTAGTTTTGGAAGGGGTGTGTGTGTGTGTGTGTGAGTGTGTTCAACAAGGTCAACACTCTGAACAGTAAGTTTTAGTCCTTCCTTCTCCAATATACCACACCAGCTCTCCCAAGCTCGTTGCTTCTACTTTCCTTTTCTCCCTCCTTCTAGTGCTGGGTATGTTACTTACGCCTCCAGATCTGCTCTGCACTCATTTCTCCCTGGCTCTGCACAGGAAAGCTGACTTACAACAACTTCATCAATGGACCCCCCGACACACCACCTTGCCTCCAGTTCTGGTTGAGTCCAACCAATGGAGAGCCTCAGAGAAAAGCGTGAAGGGAGGGATAACAGGGATTTATTTATTTATTTCTCTGGCTTCATCTCTGTCACCCTGGACCAGGGGTGTCCCTTGTCTTAAGGTCTGAGCTCCTCTCATGATGCCCCTCTCTGCAGGGTACGCTGTTGAATAATGATAGCACGAGTGCTCCCTCCCCTCCTCTCTTGGGCCAGAAATGGTACCAGCTTTGCTTTTATTAGCTCAGTGTGCTGCAGTAACCCTTATGGCATCCCTACAACTCTGTAAATAGTCTTTTTATTCAATTTATTAAATTCACATGGAATGATCCTAATTTGAGCATGCCATCTCTTTCCTGCTAGAACCTGATGGATACACTACTCTACACTATTGGTCATTACATCTTAATATTAATTTGGTTCAAGGTTTTTTTTTTTTTTTTTTCCCCATTCCTTGGCTACTTGTTACTTTAAGTCCAACTATGGCACTAATAGATTTCTGGTTGCCAGGAATTTCATGGAGAAACAAGCAAGTAGAGTTTGCATTGGTGGGGGAGGAAAGGGCAGGAAGATTAAAATCTGTCACTCATGAATCACACCTGAAGGAGTCCTTCACTTATTCTGACATTAATTTTATATCATACCCTGCCCTTCATCTCCATGAAAGCATTAGTTAGGTCGACTAATGGCTAGGTGAGGGTGGAGAGCTAGTTTTCTTCTTCCTGGTGGGGCTGGGATGGAAGATGACTACGTGGGGATGCAGGGGTGAGGCGGGTTGGTGATAGAGTGGGTGGGGGGATGCACCAAGACAAAGCTCTTCTACACTGCAATTGTGCTAAGAAGGATCATAACTAAGCACATGGCTTCTTGAAGAGGAACATACAGGTTTTCAATGTAATTCCCGTCTTTTCTGTTGTGATTTTGTTAGTTTCAAAACCACCCTGTTCTCACAAAATGTAGGTGATACCAAGGATGCTGTTAAAGGTCTCCTGAATAATCTTTGGGCTTCTAAACTGAAGACCTTCTCAGCAGTGGATATGAAAGAGAGATACTTGATCACAAGGTCATTGTCCCTGCAAAGCCCCCAGTGGTTTTCCATTGCTGAGGATGCAACACTCAAACCTTAAGCCTGATGTTCCAAGTCCTATAATCTGGATTAAGGCTTTCTTCTTAGCTTCATTCCAATTCCTATCTCCTCTCCTACTTCTCCTCTCTTATCTCTCCATGCAGATTAATCTTCAGCCAAATGAAATTCTTCATTTCGAAGCATGCTATACAAGTGCCCCCCTTTAGTAGCCACCCTCAGGGCCTTCGTTCTGCTTCTCTGCAGCTGGAAGTCCTTCCTTAAAACACCCAGCCTCCCACCGGGCAGGAAGCTATGGGAGGAAAGGGTGCTTGATTTCACATTTTGTGCATCTCTCCTGCATAGCACAGTACCTTGCACATTCTAAGTATCATCAAAAGAATTTGTGGAATAAATTAAAGTAGCTGATCCAAATGGCAGTTTTTCAGTAACTGTTTCTAATTTTCTTTGCTTGAGGAAACACAGGCAAGGTTGAGGTTCAGCAATGAGAGAGGTAGACAGCGAGAGTTCTGTATTACAGGATAATCCTTAACTCTTCCTTTTCAAAGCAACATCTATTTGTCTATCTATCAATAGATCTATGTTGATCTACTAGACCATATTCATGCACAACTATAAGGACAGGGATGAAAAAGAAATTAAAAAGAAATCTTCAGTATCACCATTTGCCAGTAGTAAGTTCTCTATAAATACGAACTCCACTGAGGATTGATACTGTGTAAGTTCTTCAAGGTGCTGTGGGGGAGGGGACAATTTCTTTCATGGTTCCTCCCTATGTATCTGGATAAAGAAGACAGACCATGGAATTGAGAAGAAAGCCAGGAATTGAAAAGACAGAGTTGAATGTCTTAACAATTTTTCTTTCTGACTGGAAAAATGTCCTATTCTGGTGTTTAATGTTGCAAAAAGTTTCCTTCAGTAAGGAGTTAAGGTTAGATGTGGCCCAGTGCCTAGTGAAGTCCTGTGGGAAGGCCAAAGGAAGGCAATGGACAAAGCAGTGCGGAAAATGTTACTTCCAAATCGTTTTATTCCCCCCAGGGGGGCTCCAGCTCCAACATTTACCCTGTACCTTATAATAGCACTTGGGGAATCATTAAAAGCGTTTGGTGTCACTATTTTAATTAAGAGTGAAAGTTCTACAAGGGCCAGACACGCCGAGGCTCTGTCAGTAGTGGTCATAGGGGAGAAGTGGAATGTCAAATAAACGCAGGCTCTTGGCTTCTACCAGAGTCCTAGAACCCCTTATTTGAAGCACATTTGGAAGGCGCACTTCCTCTAGCAAGGAAAGTGGAGTTGGTACAGTAAAGTGTGATGCTAGGCATTCTCTATATATCTATCCAGATCTATACCTGTAACATGTTTACAGAATCTAGAGTCAGCTAATGAGAGTTCACATTTTTTGCTAAGGATCGCAAAAGTGTTGTAAAATTGGATATGTGGAAAGCTCAACTTAAATCTTGAAATATGACTTATGACAGCAACTGCCACATGTGGAGCCTTCTTTTTTAAGCTTCATCCTTGGATACCTAGCTTGCATGACATATGTGACTTGACAATCAGTGACGTACTACAATGGGCATATCTTTATACCTCCTTTCAAGATTGCACAACACGTCATTTTATTGACCAACAGTTCCCTGAAAGTGTACTTTTTTCAGGTTACTCCACCTCTCTGCACCTTTTATAATAAACAAAGAACCCTCTTTTCAAATTCCTAATTTATCATGACACAATTGCTGAATGAGCAGATTCTGTAAACTAACTACATTCTTTTGGCTTTGGAAGGGATCCAGGGATATTTACTTTAAGTGTAGTGCAATCTTACTATAATAAAATACTGTTTGTGAAACATTTCCCAATAACCGCTTACATTAGGATGTTATGCCGTTAGCGATTACTACTCTACCCAGGGTACACTATATCAGAGAAAACACTAAACTTTAACTATTTCCTCCTTTGGGAATCTGAGAGATCACTTTGCGCAGATTAATGTATTATGCATTCTACGCTCTGTAAAAATGGCCTTGACTGCAGATTTGAGTATGCTTGCCCTTTGTAGAGAGCTGTGTCCATGAAGACAGGGATGCACAAACATAAACATGGGATGCTTCTACATATATTTAAAGGAAACTTCAGCATATGAAAAAAAAAAAAAAGTAATTTACGTACAACTTTGCTTGGCCCAGCAGTACCCAGTTCAGGAAATACCTCCAGAGCTGCAGACACTAGTGTGTTAATGTCTTTGATTACTTTCATATGGTACACTTGGAATTGTTAAAACACAGCTGCCACACATCAGAAGGTACTAGAAACAATCTGTTGGACAATACAGCAAAATGGCAGTAAATGAATTTCAGAAATACCCCATGCTAGTTACTAGAGGATGATTTACATGAAAAAAGAAAAACAACAAAAATTTTAAAAGTGCCAAACACATCAGGAAATATCCCCCAAAGTCACTGGTCTTTTTTGGTCTCAAACATCCCTTCAATATTCTGCTGTATACCTAACTGGGGTTGGAGGGGGGAAGGAATATACATATAAATATGAAAAATATATAAATGTAAGATATATATATATATATATATTACATAAGTATAAAATATATAATATGTAAATACTTTAAAAATATGAAATATATATACTTTCCCCAATACTGGTTAATGAAGTTTTTTTCTTTCCAAGATAATTTTGTTTGTTAAAAGTAAAGCTTGCCAGTTTTAGAGGACTAATTATTATCCTGAGATAGAATAATCACCTTGCTAGAGCAAATCTTAAGGGGTGAATTTGTTTCTAACCCTAGCTTCAAAGTACTATGACATCTCATCTAGCTTAAGCAGTTACCTATTCTATTCTTAAAACTTTCCAATGAAGATGATTCAGCAATGTGTCTTAGAAGCTCATTTGGTGTCAAATCAGTCACCTAAAAGGACTTGGAAAGCATCAGATATAATCCCAGTGGGTATGCAAAGTTACTAAAACACAAGGGAGGGACCTGAATTCTGTTTCAAACAGAGTCTCTGGCTACCAATATTTTTAAAGCAGGCTCAGTTTTGAGGATGGGGATTGACACAAAGTATGCAGGTGGTTTGAGTGTTGCTAATGGAGTAAAACACTGTTCCCTACATTGCTGATAGATCACAAGTTCTCATTAGCAATGTGTTGTTTCAATAGCACTGGGTTAGAAGAGGCACAGTCAGAACAGTAGAGACAGCTGATGTTCCAGCAAAATGAATCTATTGACATATGCAAAGGGTAAGTGTACAAAGGTGTCAGAGGCATGAACTTGAAAGTGATCTGTCAGCACATACGAACAAATCACGATTCCATGCTAAGTTTGAGGCAGGAGTCCTCAATCTCATTTACCTGGAAAATGAATAAGACAAAGGGTTTAGAGACACCTTTTTTTTTTTTTTTTTTTTTTACCTAGGGTGAGTGTTTCCCCCAACTGCAGAGAAACTGAAAATGAATGTTTAAAATTAATACAACTAATTCTTTTTTAAAAAAGATTTTATTTATTTGATTTGAGAGAAAGAGGGAGAGCATGAGATTGGGGAGGGTCAGAGAGAGAAGCTGACTGCCTGCTGAGCAGAGCCTGATACAGGACTCAGTCATGAGATTCCAAGATCATGACCAGAGCTGAAGGCAGTTGCCCAACCAACCGAGTCACCCGGGTGCCCCTCAACTAATTCTTAAAGAGCACTTACTATGTGCCAGGCAGTCATATGCTGGGGAATACAGCTGGGAATAAGACAAATGCCCTGGCTTTTTTAGTACTTACATTTTGTTGGAGATAGACAGGCAATAGATAAGTAACAACAACAACAAAAAAAAAACAAGATAATTTCAGCTAATGATAAGTGTCATTAAAGCCATAAAACTACATACTGTGCGGGAGGGACTGTGGGTGGAAAGATGGGCTAAAAAATTGTATAGTCAGAGAAAGCTTCTCTGCGGAAATGGCATTTAGGCTGAGATCTGAATGACAAGAAGGAGCCCACTTTGCAAAGCTTGGAGGGAGAATAGTCCAGAGAGAGGCAACAGCAAATGCAGAGACCCTCGGGGAAGAGTGAGCTCTGCGAGTTCCAGGGACAGATGAGGCCGGTGAGGAGTAAGGCCTGAGCCTAACAGGCAAGGAGAAAGGCACTTCTGTGTCAGAAGCCTGAATATTTTCACAGTTTACAGCTGAGTTCAGAAAGGTAAGAAGCTCTTTTAGGGTACCGAGAATCAGTTTTGATTACGGGTATCATCTTAGTTTTCACCTGTGCTCCCCGTCGTCAGAACACCTGTGTGCCCACAGAAGGGAGACTCCATGAGCACTTGGGTTTTGCTGCCTCTTGTCATGTTTGTGAATGTTGCACCCCAGGCCTCTACGAAGTCCCCACATTTCCCTTGGGTCGTCTTTAGGTCCCACGGGGGCAGGGGCAGGCTGTATATGCTCGTGCATAGATCCGTGCTTTACCCTGTGACTCTGGGACCGTTCTTCTTCAGTTGTGCTGTTTCTCTGGGTACCTCCCATATGCTGGCCCTCCTAGGCCCCGGGGCCTGGGGTCACCTCGGCTGGGCTGAGTATGGCTTCTTTCCCCACCTGGGGACAGCACCAGCACCTTCAGAAGGCACTGAAGTCCTGCCTCTCTTCTGAAAGGCTCACATTGCCAGGGATTCTACAAAGTCAGGGAGAATGCTCTCTTTTGTGACACTGCCCTCTACACTGGAGCTTTAAACTGTGGCCACTTGTGACCACAGACTCACAGTTTGGTGACAGTCCTTGCAGCTTCCATTGGCAGTGCCACAAACTGGCCTTCTCCCATCTCCCCACCCTGCGCCCTCCCCACCTCTAGATGCACGCACAAGTACCCTGGGTTCTAACCAGGAGACAAAATGCAAGGGGAAGCTCTATTTGCTTCCCAGCAGTACTCCTTTCCTCTAACAAGTGGCGGGCTTCGTGTCCAGCTCTCTGTCCCCCTAAATATATCTTGGTCTTTGGAGTCACACAAACAGAAGTCTAATAAGCCCTTTCTTTCTCATTTCCCCATCTGCCCAGCCACGGCTGAGCTCCAGCTAGTGGACGTAATTTTCTCTCCATTGGCTACCCCCCTGCATGTCTGTGTCCTCTCTGTTGGCGTCCATCTCCCTGGGGACGCACCTGCTAGGGGCACCACTGCAGGGGGGCCCCGCCATGCACGAGGCTGTCCTCACTGAGGCACCTGGAGCACTTCCAGCAGCCAGGACACCGGTGGATTTCATAGCCTCTCCTGTGAGAAGATGACCTCCATCAGTTCCAGGATCTGTTCCAGGCCTGCAATGATTTTTTTTTTTTTCAGGTGTGGATCGGGCACTTTCTGGTTTTTAAAATGTGATTTTCCTGGCCTTTTGTATCCTTCCCGACAGAAGGCTGCTTGGGGCTGCAAAGCAGCATCCCGCATATACTCTCTGGCCAGATGGAAATGCTAATTCCCCAGGCAACGGCTCTAGCCACACACTCTTCCTGTTTCAGGTCAAGCAAAGCCTCTGGCTCATATCACTGAGAGCATAGCCTTCCACGTTTACTCCTGGTTCTTGACGTGGGGTGCCTCCAGCAGACTTACCCTCTCGTAGCCCGTTAGGCTGGGTGGGCTGCCATGCACATATGCACTGAGATCTGGGGGGCCGGGTCCCTGTTTGCCAAGCTGTGTCCCCATAAGTGGTTGTCAGTCTGAAAAAGGTGCATCTCCTTGCAACTTGGCCACCCAGAGAGGCTGCTTTTTTGTGATTTGCACAAAGACGCTGTTTGTGCCGTCCTGACAGGTGTTGGTAGGAGTGGTTCATTTCTCCATCCTAATGACATCCTCTGGGAGCCAGCCTGGATTTTTCATTGTCTCTGCCCTTCCAACAGTCTTTCCACTTCATGGAGAGAACACAGACCGCCCTGTGTCTCTTCACAGAGCTTCTCAGGCAAGGACTGCAGGTGTCTCCTGCTTCAAGGACTCAGAGTGCTGTCCAAATGCCCCAATGAAAGGAACCTCGGGCAGGGACATCGGTGTAGGAAGTGAGCATTCCTACGGTGCTGCATGTAGCACGGTGAGTATTTTCATGTGCCTCCAGAAAGTCCCCTGAAATTTTAGCCAAAGGGCTTACCTCTCATTTGGGGAAGCCCCCCAGTGACCAGCACAACCTCCGACCGCTCGGATGCACCTCCAAGATGCGAGCGGACCAGTGTTGGTGCTCGGGGTGAGAGTGTGCTCTTGGTTCTCTGTGACTCAGATCTGTACTGGGAATCTTCCAACAGGAAAAGAGGCAACTCTTTTTAAAAGTTCTTATCACCGCCCACTAATGCAGAACTGTGGGCCTCTGCAAGTTCTTCCCCTCCCCCCAGATTTCTCAGAAATTCTTGGGTAGTGTATCCAGTGAACCCAAAGAAAAAGTCAAGTTAGTTAGCATGCAACCTCTTTGTTTTTGGTCTTCTGATATCACTCTGCATGTGCTCGGTGTGGGGACCGTGTCTGATGTCTCCCTCTCCCTCCTCCACTACATTTGGAGGCCTCTGCCCATCCTGATCACCTTACCAGGGGGACTGCGGCCTCTGATGAGCCCAGATGCTGCTTTGACCGGCCACAGCCCCCAGGGCTTCTCTGCCACCGATGGCCAAGTACCCATGAGATATCACAGCTGTTCAGAATCCTGTTGTGGAACGGGGGACACACTCTCCTCTTCAGCCTTCTGTTAACACTAGAGGGTTCCCAAAGCAATAATGTCTGTGGTCTAGAATCTCCGAATGAGCCTCCTGAGCAGCTCTATCCTTTCTACGTATACTATCCCAGCTTGCCTCAGGATGCAGACACAGGGTGGGGGATGAGGCCAGGAGCTCATCCAAGTGACAGATGCTCTGATGTATTCATAATCACCTCTCCCTGGCTCTGTTCCTGACCGAGCCTGTGCCTGGTTCTCTTTTCCATTCTGATGAGACCTGCCTGGGAGGCTCCTTAGCTCATCATACAAATCGACTTATGGCAGGCCCACCTTGCCTCCTCGCCAGGCTCACAAGGCTCCTTAGTCCCTCACCCCTCCGTAGATTTTTCCAAGTGCAACGAGGTTATATAGTTTCTATTTGCTGTCACTCTGTCCATGTGCTTTATAAGGACGTGGGAAACACTCAACCACTTTGACAATCTCTTAAGTGACAAAACACATTAACCAGAGACTCAATCAGTCATCCTCTTGCACGTTCTATTAATGGAGTAATGTTTCAAAAGGTTATAATTAGGATGAATTTGTTTGGCACCTAGTGAGGTCATCATGAATCAAAAATGGGGAGTAAAAAGCTAGGATACTTTTTCATTGGTATTCAAGAATACGTGTAGTGGTGAAGAGAGAAAAACACCTGAATTTAAATGTAAGTTGTAATTGATTCAAGCAGCTTAGATCCCATCATTAGGTAAAAAAAGGAAAAAAAAATCCATCATTAGGCGAACGTTCTATTCTCGGTTGGGCATTGTGTACAGGTGCATGTGTATGGGTTTCTGTGTATGAGCTTCAGAGACCCTTAACCACCTTCTCCTCCCCAAATCAACACATTCTGAGATTATTATTATTATTTTTTCTTATGGGTAGGACTTTCCAGGGCAGAAAGCAATGTATAAAGATGTGGGCATTGCTGGTGGATACGTTTCATGGGTAGGTAACTCAGGGTTACAGCCATGGTTCCCCTTTAAAAGTACTTTTCAGCCAAGCCCCCAAGCTGTTGCGAATTTGCATGTTTTACTTTCGGTTAGTGAAACAGATGCCCAGTGGGATGCTGATCAATGTTTAACAACTGGGTCTCAGGGGAAGGGGGCATCAGCAGAGAAGGGCTGATTTGGAGTGCGGGCCTCTCCCTCCATGATGTAAATCCTTCCATCATCTGGGATTTCAAGATGTCAGTGTGATGTCACCAAGCATTAGCTTGGGAGGAGGGGTGCAGGAGAACTCGGTTCCAAAGTGTTTCAACCATGTAGACACAGTGCATGTCAGCAAGCTCAGAAGCAGAGATAAGGGTAGAATGGCATAAACTAAAAAGAAAGTGATGGGTTTTGAATATTTATTACCTTATTTTTTAATGTAAGTTATTTAGTTATGAGCTGACTTATCTTAATTTTAATAGTGGCTTTAACAAGCCACAATAACAAAATATGTGAAAGTTGAACAATCAACCCTTGACAACCCATAGGAGCTGACCCCAGCGCCTTAGCACATATACCCTGTTACTCAGGACTTGTAAGATCCTGCTTTGGAAACCGGACATGAATGCTCTGTACCATGAACACTGACAAAGACAGCTTGTCCATCATTTGTGGATGATATTGCAATGGCCTTTTGTCAGAATAAAACCTCAATGCTCTATGAAACCTCAATGTTCTAATGAACCCTTAAGAAAACCTCAGTTTAATTTTAAATTTCTTCTTCTTATTTTTTTGATATAGTGTTAGCTCAAAAAGCTTTCTAAGTCAGTATTGTTATTCATTTCTTTAAAAAATATCTCTATTCTGACAAAGGCTTACAGGTTGATATCATGAACTTCCTACATACCATAAAAAGACAAACAAAAATACAAGGAAAGGTAAAAGAGCGCACCTCGGATGCTAAGTTGCCGGGATGGCATGTTCTGCATCTGTGGCTCCGCCCCAGCCTGGCCTGGCTGGCCACGGTCCCCTGCACCAGGTGGTCCATCTCCAGTCTGCCTTCAGATAGGCGGGGCCTGGCAGGATGGGCATTGCCCAAACAGATGTGCAAGTGGTTGGCAAGGCAATCACATCCCTTCCCTCCGAATCTGGACTGCAGGACAAGAAAGAATTGGTCCAGTCAGTGCTAGGAGTTGAAGCTGAAACAAGGTCATGAGGCAGCACCTGGGCCAGATAGTGAGTTATAAGGAGAAATTATGAGCCAGCCAAGGAGCGAGGTGCCAAGGGAAGAAGGAGGCATTCTACAAGAGGAAAAAATGAGGAGCTCGTCTCCAGCCGATTTAAATCCCTGTCAGCTGGCCCATTCCGGACCACGTGTGTCATCTTTTTAATGAACCAAGGGGAAAAGAAAGCGGGCAAGGAGAGAATATGGGATACGGCACTCATTGCTTCCTAGGTAGAATCGTAACTGTACAGAAAGAGGAACTGAATTTAGTACCAGGGCTGGTTTTGTTTTTGTTTTGCCAGTATTTGCTGTGTGGCTCCTTAAGAGGCTGAACAAAAGAACGGACAGAAGTTTTCCGTGGGAAGTTTATAAATGACCACGGACATGCTTCACTCAGTCATTTCTTAGATTTGTCCTTAACTGCAAAAGCCTCGAATTATTAAATAATTCAGAGAAGACATTTTACTGGCAGCTAAGTATTCATGGCTCAACTATGCAGCGTTTCGAGAATTTAACCTGAAATAAAAGTCAGATAATCTTTCAGCGTCCTTCAAATATCAGGTATCAGAGGCAGCCATGCGACAAAACCAAAGTCAAGCTTCCCATTTGTCACCTCTCCCCCAGGCCCAGCCAGCACCCCGTGCAAGGGCTGTCGGTTTTCTGGTGATGTTACTTATGTAAGGCACCATCTTCAAAGAAAACTTCGGGGACGTAACATTGCCATGAATTTCTGTAATACGCAAGGGTCTTTGTTTAGGATCTCCCATTGGAACCTCTTCGTGTTAGGAGATGGGTGGGCGATAGGGAACACTGAGGCTCAGAGAGTTCGTGCCCTACCTGGCGTTGCACAGCTACAGAATATGGGAGCTGGGACTTCAACTCCAGCAGCGATGACAGCAACAGCTGAGATTTACTGAGCTGTAGCCACGTGACAGGTATACACACACGCATGCCTAGCCCCACTGGATGGATGAGAAAACTGAGAACTCTCCCCACCCAAGTCACTATGGGTAACAAGAGGTAAGGGTTGAAAATGCCGATTTTTAAAAGTGTAGCGGCTTTCTTTGGAGCTGTGAGCCCCTTAGTAGCTGACAGCAGGGGGAGGTTTGGAGAGCACAGGAAGCTCATTGCACGGAGCCTGTGGGCAGAAGACCAAAGGAAGTTGGCTGAAGCAGGGATGGGAGGTTCTAGAGATACACCAGTGACTGGAGGCAGGCCAGTTAGGACTGGAGACTGGGAAAATAACTGAGAAAAGGCATCTTGGCTAAAGAGAAAAGGTGGGCACCATGGAGGACGGAGATTCAGTAAGCTGAATGTTAGGAAGCAATGTGCATGGTGCCTTTCCTCAACAATGGAGAGTCTGTCTGGGTTTTCCAGAATGCAGAGGCTCTCTCCGAGGGCCTATGAGAGATGGAGAGAACCGGGCTTTTGGCCAAATAGAGCCCAATGAGGAAGAGCTAATTACTGTATCACCGAGATATACTGGGCGTCAAGGAATATCTGTCTTGGCTCTAAAATTATCCACCTGTTTGCAGCCCATACCTTCAAGACTTGCATACACGACATGATTTTAGCCTCAGGCCCTAAGTGACTGTGGGTTGCAACCCATTCCCTGGTATCATGGCGGCCCTGAATTCTGCTTCTGACTCGTGTGTCTTCTGTTCTAAGGATATGTGAACTAGCATCATCGTACCCCAAATATAAAACATAACAATAAGATTACTTTCTAAAGCACCTGGGTCAAAAGAGCATTTATTATAATTGCAGACGTCCCGAAGCTTCCCTAATGGAGAATGTGGATTCACCTCTAGATCATTTCCAAAAACCCAACCATATCACGGCTCTGATCTCGCAGACTGCCAGACTGACATAATCTCTTGCTTGGATTTCTACCAAGGCTGTTACAAACCCTCTTCTCACCCACCATGTCTGGTTGATCTCCCCTTCCCCAGGGCTTCAGAGACTTAGAGGACACCAACATCCCCCCATGCATCCCTTCGTCTGATCTGACTTCAACTCTGTTCACAGACCTGCTCACTTGCCTAAACGAGGACCAATAGCTTCCTACTGCCCCCGCCCAAACCGACCACTCAGATGTCTGAGATTTGTGCCAAGACCCTCCTATTCGCACAAGCCAGAGAGTTGGGTGTTGGCTTCCCTTCTTCCCTCTCCTGCGCTGGTATGATAAGTTAGTATAACTGGACATGATCTGGCCGTGCCAGCCCTCTGCAGACTAATGTACTCGCTAAGTGGCAACGGGAATGTGCTTTCGAAAATGCAGATGTGATCACATTGTTCCACCAGCGTAAAGACCTCTGAATTGTTTTCTGTGCTCTCAGGATAAAATGGCAGCTCCTTGGAGTGACTCAAGAGGTCCTAGCCCGTGTAGAGCTTCCCACTCCCTCCCTCCCAGTCTAGCTTCCTGTCACCTCCACACTTGTAGTTCCTTCAGCCTATGCTGCTCCTTCCTGCTCCTGAGCCTTTGCTCCTGCTGCTTCCTTGCCAACATCCATCGGTTATCACCGTCCATTCTTTAATTCAGATTACCGTTCAAATCCCAGTTTAGACGATGCCTCCTCCAAGAAGCCTTCCGTGATTCTAGAGACTCGGTTAGGCATTCCTTCTATGAGCATCTACTACATTTGTACTTACTCTAGTCTGCTGAAATTGAAGGGCTTATCACCTTAACAGCACAAACCTGTCCATTTTCAATTGCAAAACAGTGCTTAGTACAGTATCTGATACAGGGTTGATACTCAGATCGTTATGCTATGTACTCTGTATCCAAAATACCTACCTGTCGATTGAATAATAGTCGCATCAGTGGAAATTCAGCGGGCAATGAAGCCTTATTTGAGGTCCCCAATGCATTATACTAATATGAAGGCAGCTGAGAATTGTTGCATATCTTCTTGTAATCTTTTGTCCCAGAGGCATTTTAATGGAAATTTGAGTCATTCTTTTCAAATTCACTTCCATTTGCTTTACAAAATGACTTCAGCACCTGTCTCAGGCTCTCTCTCTCCGTACCATTTTTAGGGGCTTTAACATTCTTCTTAATAACTTCATTTCCACTTGGCCTCCACCACACCAGCTGGCCGGACCAGGGACAATGCAGTTACGCAGAACTTCTGCACGTTCGTGTCTGAGACTGCGACCTTCGCCTTGGAAACGCTGCTTCCTGTCCTCCCATTCTCTTACCATCAGGGTCAGCATGTCAAATGCCTTCTGGCTTCTTGAAGCTTCCCAGTGTGGGGGTCCAGATCACCCGCTGTGTCACTTTGCGTCTCTGGAGGGACCTCAAGGGTGGCCGTTCCAATGATGTGTCTGCTGTCACATCCAGATCCTTCGATGTCTTTACATTTAACCCCTTGTCGGGGATGAACGGCTTCTAGGAGGGCTCTCTCCTCACATTCTCAGACCGCTGAAAGCTGCAGAAGAAAATGATGAAAAAAGTGCTGGATCGGGTCAGTTAAAGTTTTGTGCAACCTCATCAGCTGAACCCTAATGAAACCAAGTACAATAAAAAATAATTTCTTTCAGTCACCTTGTTGCTGATGCCCTATCAAGCCCTTGATGGCAGGTTCCAAACCTTCTCTCCTTAAACCCCCAGCAGAGATCTCCCTTTAGCGAGTTAGGGAAGACTTCCCACGAAGCCACTGGGATCATGGGGCTAGCTACTCGCTTACCACCTTTCTTGTTGCAAACTCCTACTAGCAGAGAAAGCAAGGAGAGAGATCCCAGGGAAGGGATGACAAAGAATGAGGAAGCTCCCTTGTTGAAAGCTCAGACGAAGGGCGGAGATAAAGAGGGAAAACGCGGAAAATGACGAGAGTAGAAAGAAGCGGGGCTCAGAGTGTAGACATCAAGTGCCGTACTGTCTCCAGAGAGATTTATTGACTAGAGAGATGCCCGGAGTGGGCACGCAAAGATCCACCGCTCCATTTCTTCCTGCCTTAATTCCCTCTCCACCTGAAAGCAGTCGAATTCTAAGAATGTCTCTAGCACCAAGGTCCTCAGATTCAAGCAGAGTTTCTGAATGTGAGAAATGTTCTCAATGAGTGGGGTACTGGGTCAGTGGGACAGAAGAAATTGGGAATGGAGGTGATGGCATTCTGTGGTTGATACAATGACAGGGGACATTCCTGGGAACTGACATGGGCTCTGACAAGAAAGCAGTGCCCTGCCCTCACCTCCCAAATGGGGACAGTCCCTCCTCCACACCCTATCGCTACAAACACGCCGTGTGGGTCCCCAAGACAAGGAGCATTTATGGTTTTCTGAGATCCCTTGACAGTGACTCTTTAGGACCGGCTGGGTTTGTAGTAGGTGTTCAATTAAGGCTGGTGAAAAAAAGTTCCCTGTCCCTACAAAATTGCACGTGATGTGAATTTCTGTGGCTCTACCACTGACTTCCCATTGGCATACATTTTAATTTCAGAGTCGCTTTATCTCCACTTCTGACTGACTCTTAATTGGCTGTGGTTCCTAGCACCGAGAAGGCTTAGTTATTAAAATGGAACCCTGCAGGGAATCCATTTGTAAAGCGATAAATCCTTTTATAGTGTGAATAATCACCCATTAATTGATCTGGTTTGTAAATTTGAATTTTCATATGCTGCATTTTTTTTTTCCCTTAAGTGTGGGCAAAACTACGGTCTCTTTAAACTCAGAGTTCAAGAAGGGTCGAGCATGGACTACAGTTTTTCTGTTTCACAGTTGAGTCTTTTCTGGTAACTTCCAGGCTTTCCCTTCTATTAAATTCTCTTACAAGACATCTGGACCAAGTCTATTTAAATAACGATCTGTTGCTTGTGAAAGTATTGGTCCGTTCACTTTGTTTTAAAAAACAGTCGAGGAAGTATTTGTCGCTGAGGGGGTGGTCTCTGGGCCACCCACCGCAGATTTTAAAATGGTATCCATTCCTACACGTCTCGCTTTCATAGAGAAAGGCTATCTCCCAACCTTCATCATTGATGAAACAGAGTCCCAGAATGGCCCACGGGACATGACCACGTAAGTGTCTGTGGCAGAGATGCCAACGGAATTCAGATCACCTCATCTCCCATCAACGAGCTGCCTCTTGACTAAAGGACAGTGGAAGTGTATTCAGGACGGCGTCCCGCGACTGATAGGACGCTGTTCTGAGCAACGGTGGCCGAGCCAGTCACTCCAGAGAGTGTCACAGGTGTCTGTGTATAGGGCCCATTCAAACAAATTCCATCCCTAGCCTGTTTTCCAGAAATGAACTCTGTTACACTAGGCTTTCTGCGGGTAAACTCCTGTTTGATAATATTTTGCCCTGCTGTTCTGGGTATTCCAAAAGCTTATGCAGAAAGGACAGGATTAGCTTCATCATAGATGATGATGGGAGATATAAGTGTGCATGGGATATTATTACCAATTGTCGTAGAGGGAACATTTAGCTTGGTGTTCAGTCCATGATGCCCATCGTGTGGGTTATGACAAAAAGAATCTTAAACGGTCCGAAGATACCGGTTTCTCAAGTAATAGTTCCGTAGGGGTCTCGGGTAACATTAATTAATATTCAGCATAACTGCAGCAAGGTTTTTACTTAAGGTTGCTAGGGCACGCTTTTTTTTTTTTTTTAATTCCCATTTCTGCCTCCCCCGCCCCCCAACCCCTTTCAGATTGACACGGGAATCACGCTCTATAAATTCCTTCTATTATTCTGTCCTCGGACTTATTAATCCATCATTTTATCTGGCCCTGCTTTTCAAATGTTAGATACGAGTGGTGATATTTGTCTTGCCTAGCAAAATACACGGGATGTGAGGATTCATTCGGATTGCGTCTTTCTTAGGTTCTTTTATGTCTCCAGGAGAAACTCGGGAGATGGGCCTCCTTCTGACTTCCTTCACCTCTGCCTAACCCCCTCCCTCTCCACCCGGGAGCCTGATCCTGAGAGCTGGTTAATCATTTCCCCATCTAGGAGGGTGGGAGAAGCAGGGAAGGGACCGTATGGGTTTATCAGAAAAACCTAAGCGGCCTCGCCTCAGCCCAGTGGCCTCTCCACCCAAAGAGAGTGGGTTATAAGCTAGAGACAGTAACATTAAAAGCAATATTTCTGTCATGAGGCCTTCTCAGAGCTGTGAAACTAACCTGCTTGTATTTTTTTTCCTACAGCCCCATAAAAGGGCTCACAGCCAGAAAGTACAAACCCCATAGGCTGCTATTATGCTGATGACAGTGAAGAAAGGGGGAAAATTGTTTCGTTGCTGAATTGCAGATATAATTATGACATTTTATATATTTTGCAGCCTGTACCAAAGAGTTGTATTAATATCTACCATGCCCTATAGCAGGAAAGAAGTTAGCACCCTAATGCAGGGCGCTCTAGGTTCTGATTTTGCTCAGATTGAATCCCCTGGGCTATTTACTAATATGAATTTTGTGGTTAAAGGGAGATTCAAAGCAGGTGATAATGGCCGCATCTTTTGCAGGACCAGCTGATTCGTACAAATCATTTGTCCCGGCGCAGGGAGGGAAGCTAATTGCACTTGGACAATGTGTCTTTCTCTGCCAAGATCTGCAGCCGAAGAAGTCTGCTTACTTCAGCCAAAGATGGATACAATGAGGCGTTGAGCAAAATTTAAATATGTAGCCGGAGCTCATAGGAGAAACGTTTGGGGGGTCAATTTGTGGGGTTTGCAAATCGATGCAATTATGGCGGAAGAAGCCGAAACTTCTGTGAGTAAAGTCACCCCGCAGCCGTGTGTGTGTGTGTGTGTGCGCGTGCACGCGTGCACGCGCATGCTTGTGTGTGTGTGTGTGTGTGTTGCAAAAGGGTGTAAAAAGGAAAACCAGAACCCGAACCAAAACATCCATCATTACTTTCCAGTGTAGCTCAGACCACAAGGCTGGGGCTGGGGATCCAGTCCATATCTTATATTAAGAATTAAGTATTCCTGGTGAACAGTGAGCCAATAAATAAACAAACAACATTTTGGGAGATGCAGAATAGACAGGGAAATAAAATGTATAGTAATGAAATATTCATAACCTTGCATTTTATGGACCTCCAACACTGGTTCCGTGATTTACACTATTCCTGTATGTAGTAGTATGGGATCTGCCGAACAATAATAACGATAACATTAGGATGCTGGTGGCTCAGTGTCATGGAGAAGAGAGGACTCATCAGCATGGTACGATCGCTGTGAACTCGAGGAAATAGAAGCACATCTAGGTGGCTGCTTCCCTGCACACTTTATGCTCGGCCCACGGAAATGGAGATGAGAAATGCAGTAATTATGAAAACGACGTGTGTCAGCACCCAACTCCATACAAATACCCACGTTATGCTCCCAGCTTGGGGTTGCTCAGGGGCGCTGGTACAGACCAGCTGCTCCCGAGAGAAAAGCGGGGGTTATTACATCACATGGAGAATCACCTTTCCAGAAAATCATGGCCCGCCTGGCCCCTCCACCCACAGTGCTGTGTTCCGAGCGTGGGGGGCTCCCCGCACAGGAAAGAGGGGCTCAGGGCGGATCTGGCTCTTGTCCCTCCCGACTGCGGTCCGGCTCTGGTTGGGAGGGACGCAGAGCTGCAGAGTGAAACGGAGGAGGGGCAGATAACAGCCTCGCCGTCCTGCTTCAGAGACGATCTTGAACATTCCTGCTCTCTATCTGTGCCCCCATTTGAGAGCCGGCCTCAAGTCTTCTTTACCCTGTCCCAGGTTTTACAGGCACAGCTGGCCGGTCGCATGTCAGCGGTCCTGTGGCTGAGCCCTCCTGGCAGGGCCGAGTGCCTGCACCTTCACTGAGGGCTTAGATCACATGTGCGCCGGGTATATAAACTACAGTTTATATATATATACATATATACAGGCAACGCTCCGTGAAAACCACCAGCTCACCTTTGCATTTCCCCCACGTCTCCCATGCTCGCCAGTGGCCCCCCATCCGTCACTGGGACCCTGTTCCCCGCCCCCCCACTTTTGAAATGAACAAAGTCAATCAGCCATCAACTTGCCTCTAAAGTGTGAACCCCACCATCAGAATACACTTGCTAACCGTCCTACAGGCGACCGTGAATGATTCTCATTAAAATTTTAGCATTTTGTTACTCACCTTGTCGTGGTAAGTCACCATCCCTGCCATGTTTTTTAACGAGACAACACAGTAAGCCACGTTCCCTTCAGTGATGTATATTAGGGTTTTGATGAAAATGAGTCCGTCAGCTTTAAGTTTTCATTAGACTTACGGGACATACTTGATTCCCACACAATGACAAAACTTTTTGAGCAAATAGATCCGTTACAGAGAGTCAGAGATTACACTCCTACAAGTGACAAATGTGCACCACCAACAGAATACGTATACATTGATTTTTTAAGTATAAATTGTTTTTGATCTTTACTAAGTCCTCTATCTCAGCTGATCAAAACCGGGAGTATAGTGATACACCAAGGGTAAGACTAGTACGGTCTCCGTAAGTGTTGGAGACATGAGTCAGTGAATTTCGAGGTCCCAATGAATTTTTCTTGCTTCTAGATGGGATGACGTCAGCTGTCACGCTGTTACAAAAAAACTGAATCAAGTTAAGAGTGGCTTAGAAGGAATACTGAGCTTAATTAAAACACAATGTCTTTTTTTTTTTTTTTAAGATTTTATGTATTTGAGAGAGCACAAGCAGGGGAAGCCGCAGGCAGAGGAAGAGGGAGAAGCAGACTCCCTCCTGAGCAGGGAGCCCAATGTCAGCCTTGATCCCAGGACCCTGGGATCACAATCGGAGCCAAAGGCAAACACTTAACTGACTGGGCCACCCAGGCGCCCTAAAACACAGTGTTTTATTGGGTCTCCTGGAAGTATACTTTCTTCTAGGACATCCCTTTTCTTTCTTCCTTTCTTTCTTCCTTCCTTCCTTCCTTTCTTCTTCTTCTTCTCCTTCTCCTTCTCCTTCTCCTTCTCCTTCTCCTTCTCCTTCTTCTTCTTCTTCTTCTTCTTCTTCTTCTTCTTCTTCTTCTTCTTCAACATTCTGTGCCTTCCTTCTCTAAGTGCTGGGAGATTCTTTTACTTGTCATCTTCAAACATATTTTCCTCTACCATCTACTAATGAATGCAGGCAGAACTGGGGAAGCCTTTGCTCAATTGCAATGGTACTTTCCAGAATTTTGTCAATGTGTGCCTGTATTATATATAATTTATATATCCATACATATACATATATCTCAGTATAATGTGAAAGAATAAACAAGATAATAAGCTTCTTGGAACTGAAGTTCTAAGAAGCTGTTGCCTGATTCAGAGTCTTTTCTTTTTTTTTAAGGTTTTATTTATTCATTTTAGTGAGAAGAGAGACAGTGCAAGCAGGGCGAGGAGCAGAGGGAGAGGGACAAGCAGACTCTGCACTGAGCATGGAGCCTGATGCGGGGCTCCATTCCATGACCCTGAGATCATGACCTGAGCCGAAATTGAGTCAGACATCCAACCTATCGAGCCACCCAGGCACACCCCAGAGCATTTCCAAAGGAGAACATCTTAGAATATTTTGGGCCACATAATTCCCAAGTGTTTTATAGATATTGAAAACGTTCAAAGATTAAAAATGATGAAGGGTAAATAAATCATTAAAGGTGATTATAGGAACCATTACCTACCTTGGGAAACAAATGCCATGAGTTATCTCATTACTTATGAGAAGCAACCATTCGTGAATCCCGAGTATCACCTAAAACACAGACTCTCCAGTGGGGCAGCAGAATTGGTTCTATATCCATCACGGTCGATGGATGCTTCCAGCCACCCAGTCCTGCTAACCTGTTCATCAAGGGTCTCTACATTCCCTGAACATATCCCCTAAATCAGTCCTCAGATGGGATGAGCTTTATTCCAGAAAGGGAATACCAGCAGATCCCGGAAAGAAGTTAAAAGGATAGTAAGTTACAAACCTACCTTGTCCTTTTGTTTCCCGTCCTGCTGGCATCCTTCGAAATGTCTCACTCTGTAACATTTTGGTCTAAGTCGGATAAAACATACCTTCCCAGGGTTCTCTATTTGCTGATAGAAAAAGAGCCGAACCGTTGCCCCCGGACTTGCTGTGCTTTGACTTCAGGTGCGCTCACAATCAGCTTATCGCCGCAGTGCTGTGATGTGGGTCATAATTAAAAGATTTTACTATAGAAAATGACTGTGCTGTTTGTACATTCCTTTCATGTCCTTGAGGAAGAACACCATCAATCGCTTATTTGCCTTTTATATGAGTTTTTAAAGGCAGCCTAGTGAAAGAGAGGAAGCTAATGCCATAAAAGAGAGACTTCGTTTCAAATCCTGGCTCTGGCCATTAGGAACTTTGTGAACTTGGACCAGTTACTTAATACTGTTGGGTCTTGGTTTCTTCAGCTGGGCAATGGGCCGGAACATCAGCCTTGCAGGGATCCCGTGGATTAAATTAAATAAGACATGGAAAGCAACGGATGTATAGGCCTGTATTTAATGCTGTGGATCATTCTCTTCTCTTCTCTTCTTTCCTTCTACAGTTCTATGTCCTTCAATGTTATATCCCTCTGGGCAGGGACGGGAATCTCCCAGGCCCTATGTTAGGCGATGAGAAGTTACGAGAATCAGGACATCAGTGAGCTCACTCTCTTTTCACTCTTTTCACTTCATGCAATCCACGAAGCATTTTCTGTTTCTCCATGAGAAGCCCTCCTCCCATAACTCATGCTAGTGCTTTGCTTCTTTCCCTATTTGAGCCATAACTTAAGTGCGTATTGTGGATTAGATGGCACTGTCCAGGGCATCTGAACCTCCCCGAGGGGGGCTCAGCTTTGCCCCTCCCATACATGATACCATCACTTTTGGGGTCCCCCAAATATTTATTGGCTTGGATAGACAAGGCAATAAGGTGCTCTCCTGGACTTGGAAGAGTAAATTCACCCTCCTTCACCCTCCAGTTCATTATTCAGTCGGAGAATCAATCCAAAGATAGACTCTACATCATGAAACTTGAAGAAAAAAATGCCCCGCACCCTCTGCTCCTATCAGGAGGCACCTCAAGGAAATTCCCTGGGTTTCTCCACTCCCCACCTCCTTGAGGATGTCAGAGGGGATGTGAATCCCGATTCCCTCCTTCCCACCCTAAATGCTACCTTTAGTACAACCAGAAAAAAGATAAAGCCACAGTTTTCCATCTAATTTAAGTTTTATTGGATTCATATGTGGCCTTTGAAGAGTTGGTAAGGAAAAGCACGTAGCATCACCAACTACGGTGAAGATAGGACACGATCAGACTGTGTTCTCTCAAAGACCTTTGTAAAGCGGCTGTGAAGATACGACGACACAGCCATGCTCTTCCCGTAGAGGATGAGAAGGATTGCAGGTTTCGCTTCTGGTGAAACTGGGAGATCAGGCTGTCTGACTATGAGGCTGCCCAGCTGCCCTCCTTTCAGGGATAGGATCAAAGTGAATAAACTTTAGACACTGTGAGAGCTTCGAGGGGCTTATTCCCTCCTTTAACACACCTTGAACCGACAAACAAGGGTCACTGTCGCAGAGCTGCCAAGACAAAGGGCACCGGGGCCTGGGCTGTGTTTTGCTCCTACCACTTGCTAACTGGGTAACCTGCAGAAAAAAGTTGTTTTACGATTTCCTCATTTATAGAGTAGGGGAAATGACAAGAGCCCACCTCACAGGGTTGTTGTGAGGACTGAACGTGTTATTACAGGCAAAGCATTTTGATAAATATCCAGGCACATAGTAGACACTTGATACATTTAGCCAAAAAGCAGTAATGAAAGTCCCTAAACCTCAGTTTCCTTGATATGTGCCTTTGGGTGGTGGGTGTTAAAATGAATGAGAGTTTGCTGGTCTTGGAACCCTTGTTCCAGTAGGTAGAAAGGTATATAAGTAGACAAGTATGGTGGAGTGTGTATATTCCCTGACAAAGGACTATGGGGGCAACTTTACAGAGAGGGTGAGCTGGGGTTTCAGAGAGCAATGACAGTTTTCTCAGCACAAAAGAGGGCACGGGACCAGAGTGGTTCCATAAAGAAGGAATGGTGTGTGGGAAGCCTGGATGGATGAGGGGATGTTGGATTCTGCTGTTGTAGCCTCTGGGACATGGCTTGACAAGCTACATAGGGCAGTGATGAAGGATGGAGCCAGAAAGTTTAGGCTGAGGACCGGAGGTAAAACTTGTATAGGTCACGCTCAAGATCATCACTGTTGGGCTCCCATAAGAGGCATCCAAGCCAAGAGATGCCATGATAACGTAATGAAGCACCTGTTTCTTACTGCATTCATGTTTAACACTCAAGGAGAAATCGTAATAACCAAGAATTATAACTAGCACAGACATGGTTAATTTGCTGTCAAATTTCCCTTGTATTACTGATAATTACTCTGTTGCCTTGAACCAATCGCTTCAAGTCTCTGAAGCTCATTTTCAACAGGGTTGTTGGGAGGTTTGAATGAGATAATATATGTTAGTACTCTGTGAAATTTAAAGCAACGGAGCCATGCCATATTAAATGATAAGCCCATTTTAAATCCTTTTGGAATGAAGAAGGCATAAATCCAATGGCGTGTCACGGCCCCTCTTACCAGCCCACCACATGAATGCTGGAATCCCCAGAGGACGAGGAGGGCCAGTTCTTACTACCCTCCTTCATCTTTATTTAGGGAAGACACCTACCATGTAGGGGCTATTAGGAGGTGGGAAGTCAATTTACATCCCAGGCAGTGTTGGGCAACCGCCAAGAGGACAGTTCTTAGGGTCCGATGTGTTGTTTTGACACCTAGCTTATTTTTTTAAAGTATCCTTTGCAATTTAGCTAATCTAAGTCTCAACTTGCTTATCTGTAAAGTGGAATAAATAATAATAATAAATATTCATTTCATCAGATTGTTTTCAAGATTAAATGTGGTAACACAATAAAGTGCTCAGATTAGTGCCGTGTTCATCATGGGCATCTAGTACATCTGTCATCGTCTGTAAATTTGTAAAAATTTAAAAAACCCTGAAATTTAAATTGTTGGTGAATTATGTGCCACTGATCCCTAACTAGTAAAAGGCACACACAGATTTTAGACTTGAAATATACGCAGCTCCAAGGCTCCTATTTTTTCCCCCAATATCATGCTGCCTCTCCTGATCACAGACCTCCAACACAAAAGCACAGCCCTAGTATGAAAATGTGGAATTGAAAGTGAGTGGAGATGATATTTCTAGAGTGTCTGTCAAGTTTAACAAAATGTGCAAAAGTAAACAAGCAGTACCAAGACCTGAAGGTGAGCTGCATATTTAAAATTCTTCCTTTTTAATAATCTAAGCTGTTATTATCAGCGGATAAAAAAACACTAATTTAAAAAAAAACTGCATATGACATTTTTTTCTTACCCCAATGCATTTTTACTCTAATGCAATGTACATAGCATAAATAAGTAATGTAATCAAGTTTATCTTTGGAAGAAAAAGTTAATAATCTTACTGGAGAGTTGGAAATAAATGGTGCTCTTATTGCATTTATTACAAATCACACAGATCAAACCCGCACCACCTGAATCTAGGTATCATTTGCATATCTTGAATCCCTTGGGATCCGTTCTCAGCCTCCTCAGGACCCGCAGAGCAAGTTGGCACCTGCACCTCTGCTCTGGGACTTCAGGGACCCTGGCATCCTTGCACTTGCCCTGTGGGAGCTAGAGACTGCAGGGGGCTGGGCTCGGCATTCAGGGCTCCAGAATAAAGTGTATCTATCAGGTCAGTGGGGACAAATGGCTGACCGGTATGACTGGATGACAGAAGGAAACCCACTGAGCTTGCGAGACTACAAAGAGTGACCTGTATGTAAAGAGGAGAAAGGAGGGAGGCATGGACTGGAGAGTAGACGGATAGACAGACATCACAGGGAAGAGTGGAGAGGAAAAGGAGGCAATGTGAGTCCCTGAGGGACCTCCGCTGGGTCCTGCAGCTGGGGGAGTTTCTGCAAGTCATGGCCAGTTAAGGGCACAGTGTGGCTTGGGGACGCCGATGACACCCCCACAGCCTCCATTCCCTGGGTTCTGTGCTTCCTTTTCCACACTGGGAATCCAGGATTGCTAAACTGGAGGAATCTGGAGGGCCCTTTCCTTTTAGTCCTGTGCCCAGGAACCTTGTCTACACTGCTTATTCTGAGTGTGGCCTAAGCTCCTGCCATGAGCTCTGAGTCCCTTCTCCTGCCTTCTCTTCTCACCCATTATCCCCCCTCTCCCCAGTACTTTCAATAGCTCTATCAGCACTGCCCCCCCAAACCCAATTCACACTGAAAACACCCTCCTTCCAGTCCACCCTAACACCCCCACATGGCTGCCAGCCCTTCTTGGGGGATCTTCTAAGACATCTATTCCCTGTCCCCCTGAGAGTCCCTCCCCCACCGCCCCTCTCCTTCCCTCCTCTGCACTCTGCGCATCTGCTTATCACGGCATTTCCACGGGAGTATCGCCCCAGCCTGCCCTCTGTCCTGACTCTGGGTGGCAGTCCATGAGTCACTTCCGGAATGTGGATGTCTTTTTCCTCTTTGCATTCCTGTGCCTGTTGCTGTGCCTGGGGCTTGGACATGCTCAAGGTGCCATGCTCAAGGTGCCATGAGCTTTGTCGCATACTTGTTGTATAAGGATTCTGCACAGGATGCAGCTGCGGAGACAAGTAGTCCTGAAGTCCACAGTTGGCAAGCGGGAGAGGCCGGAGAGGCTGGTGGTACAGTTCTAGTCCAAGCCCAAGGGCCTGACAACTGGGACAGTTGATGGTGTAGGTTCCGGACCAAGTCCGAGTCTGAAGGAGAAGATCGATGTCCCAGCTTGGACATAGTCAGGCAGAGGGAGAGAGAGAGCGTTTTCTCCTATTTAGCCTTTTCATTCTGTCCAGGCCTTCAGAGCACTGGATGGGGCCCACTCGCGCAGGGGAGGGCACTCCGCTTTACTCAGTCTGTCATTCAAATGCTGAGTCAGTAGAAACACTCTCAGAGACGCACCCAGAAGGGTTCGCAAATATCTGGGCGTCCTGGGGTCCAGTCAAGCTGACACATAAAATGAACTATCACACGGGTCCGCCATATTCAACTCCCAAGGTGCGTTCTATCTGCTTCAGGAAAACATTAGCACCACAGCTCTTAGAAATTCCTCCCTTCCGATTCTGCACTTACTTTCTGCTCTAGGGGGTAGAAAACCTGATTCTGGCTCTCCTCTCTTGTTCTATGTCTCCCGAGTTCTTTACTAGACTTCTTTACTAACATTGCAAACTCCTTGAGGGTAACTAACGACTACACGCCCCCTTTTCCCGCACTCTTCATCATGCCTGCCTTGGAGTTGGAACAGAGGAGGCACTCCAACAATAATTACTCAATTGGATTAGACTGAAATATAATACATATGATCAATGACTTATCAGACATTAGTGACATTGTACCTACCAGATTGCTGGTTATGGACCCCAAACCCATTGTCCTCCTTTAATGAGAGAGAGGACTCCTAAAATGTGGGGCCGTGGCCATGCCTTCTGGCCGCATCTCAGGGACTGGGAAAGGTACGGTGAACGTGGTCTGGTCATCACTGCACGGAGCTTACGATTCTAGTAAAGAACTCTGCTTGCTCGTGGGCCCAGGGCGACAAGGGAAGCTGTCGATGGGTCTTTGATCATGCAGTACAGACAGGAAACTCTGGAGGGACCTAGGGAAGGGAGGGTGTCTGTATGCTCTGGTGCTAATGTTTTTCCAGCTTCCTTTGCAGCTAGGGGCAATGGGTCCCGTGAATACGCGCTGGCCATGAGACGTAGGCAGACAGCTGGGTGCTGTATGGGTTTTACTTTCCCCTTCCTTCTTCTGACCGCCAGGGTCCCAGACAGGATGCCGGAGCCCCAGCAGAGCCAGCTTGAGGATGGAAGCTACGTGCTAGGAATGGTAAAGCAGAAAGACAGAAGGGGTCTTGCGTCTTTGTACTGCTGCCCTAGCAGCCCTGGACGGCTCATTTCTGGGCGTCTTTCACATGAAAGAATAGAACTTGGTGGTTTTAAATCTCTTTTATTTTGGTTTTCTATTTTATGCAGTGGAACATAATCCTCGCTAAAACAGAGACAAATTAACACTTGCAAAAGAATTGGAGGGAAGTACCGTCTGAAATAAAGGCAAATATTCTTTCAGTTTTTTTTTTTTAAAACATGGCATTTTTACTCATATCCCAGAAACAAGGGAGCTACTATCATCAGATGTATTTGGTATTACTAATATAAAATATATCCCTTTTATTCATTTCTCCCCCATCATGACGAATCTCTCAGTGATGTGGGGCTTTAGCTTGTCTTTCCACACAAGGACGATTTTCCTGTAAATTAGAGCAAAAGGAAAAAAGCCTTGTAAATCATCTCTCTCACTTAACTTGCCCATTGTCCTCTCTCTGCAGGAAACCCAGAGGTTGCAGAGGAAAATGGCTGGTGGAGATGCAGCGGAAACAACTCGGTTTAGAAATGAGGTGAGAATAAGTGAAATTAATGTAACCGCAGACCTTCCTTTCTCTTCCCCCCTTCTTTGCAAACTTGAAATTGGAGAAATCATTGAGAGGTGTCTTTGTTTTAAATGAGCTCAGGACAAGGATGTCTCTTTCAGAGGATCGCATCAAATGAAGTGGAAAGAGAAGGGGACTCGGAGGATGAATTAAAAAAATCCCACCCGCTTCCGTCTCCCCCAGCACAAGGGATCCTTGGCTGTGGGACTTTTAGAGAAATGCTCAACTCTCTCAGTCTTTCCTAATTTCAAAAAGGCTTTCAGAATAAGGACATCAAAGTATCATCTTGAGCTTCTCAAGTTCTGCTCTTCTCCCTCAGGAAGAGCCACAATGAATGAACCAAATTGAATCTTTTGCGATGGGACAAATTCTAAAGCTCAAACCAGTACGATTTAGGGAGCAAACAGGCCTTCTTTATAATAAAACAAAATGGCGCAGACCAAAGGCAGACCTTAGCATGAGCAGCCAGCACGCAGACGCAAGAGCATGTTAGCATCAGGAAGAAATGATGGCGACAAAATCTGGACGACTCACTTTCGGGATGCTCCCCTCACGTGGCCGGTGAATCAGGGCCGGCCCTGGTCTAGAAGCTCCGCTGTACTGGGAGCCAGAAGCTTCGGTTTCTCTCCACAAGGGACTCTCCACAGCCGCTTCACAGCACAGGGGCTGGCTTCCAGGAGCTGGTGTTCTAAGGGGGAGAAGCAAAAGCGCGTGGCATTTTGATGCCCTAGTGTCGGAAGTCATGTGGCTCTCCACTGACCATACTCAGTATTTAACACGTTCACAGATATCCACCCAGGCTCACGGGAAAGGGGCCCGGGCCCCACCAGTTCTGTGAGAGACATGGCAAGGCCACGCTGTAAGAACAACAAGGGGGATGTCTGAAGAGACTGTGGTCTCCATCTTGGGAAAATACAGACTGCCGCAACAGGAAAGAGAAGTTCGCAGTAGGGAAAGTGGGAGTTCTCCCCTCACTGGGTCAGCCTGAAAGCTAATGTACCCGGACCAGCTCTTACAACATCTGGGAAGAGCCTGGAAAGAGACAAGATTCCACTCCCACGGCCCCTTAGCACCACGAGCTGTCCAGGAGGAGTCCCTGGGTGACCCAAACTATGAACTACAGAGAGTCACAAATGGATTTCCAGCTACTACCCCTTTCAAGAAACACTCTGCAGCCATTGTGCTTTTACTAAGAATGAGGTGGTTTGAGGGAAAACTGCGCTGTTCTGTACACTGCCCACTGAGAGGAAGGACAATTCCAAACTGGGGTTTCCATGGCAGAGGGCCTCCAACTCAGGGCCTCCCTGTCATGGCTACTGTAGGATCCGGGGAGGCAGGGAGAGCTTGCTGGGGCAGTCAGGGTCTCTCCTTCAGCAGGGCCTGGCGCCTGCACTAGAGCGACAGGGCAGAACCAGAGACTCAGCAGTCCTCATGGAGCTACGACAGGCTGTGTTTAGGGCACAGAGAGAGAGAAAGATGGAGAGAGAGTGTTTCCTGTCCCAGCCCCCTGCTTGGAGCCTCACTCTGTTATCTGGGTACCCGAGCTGCATTGCTGGCATCTTTGTGTCTCACAGAGCCCCTCATGACAACAGTCTCCTCAGCGTCCACAGACAACCTCTATCCACAGGGCTCAGATGAGAATCCAGGGAAGCCAACTTCTCAAAAATAGATGCCAGTAGGCTGTCTGCCCCACCAAGTCATTGGACATTTCCAGACATGCCTGATTCCCAGCTGAGAACACAAATTAGGCTCAAACTTGAATCCTTGCTACATCGCTCAGCGTGCCCAGCACACCACAGAGCTTTCTCCCATGCTGACTCTGTGAGGTACGTAGGGTAGATATTAGTATGGCTTTCATTTTTCTAATTTTTTAGAATTTTATTTTTATTCATTTTACAGAGAGAGAGAGAGAGAGAGAGCGTGCATTTGTACAGGAGTGAGGGGAGGGGCAGAGGGAGAGGGAGAGAATCTCAAACCTGAGTTGGGGCCCAATCCCACAACCTGTGAGATCATGACCTGAGCTGAAACCAGGAGGCCACACTTAATCGGCTGAGCCACCCATGCGCTCCTGGCTTCCATATTTCATACGAAGAAGTTACTTCTTAGTGGGAATATGCAGGGAGCCTGAAGTGAAATAATAATAATAAAGATTCAGGTTGAACATTTTGGGAGGGCACCTGTGTGACTCAGTCGGTTAAGCTGAGATGGGACTACTGATCTCTGCTCAGGTCTTGATGTCAGAGTCTTGAGCTCAGGCCCTGCTTTGGGCGCCATGCTGGGTGTGGAGCCTACTTTCAAAAAAAAAAAAAGAAAAAAAAAGATTCAGATCAAACGTTTCAGTGGAGGTCTTTGAATAGCAAATCTGGAACTCTCCTTGGAGTCACTTCTTAATGACAGGTCACCAAGCTTGGCCTGGATGCTCCAGGCAGTTAGACACATTTTCCTGTCTGTGCTCACAGCACGCTGGTCTGTTGTCACATTTATTGCATTTTATGGCACCACTTTAAATGTCATTCTTCCCCACTAACTGCCTCTTGTGCCAGCAGAGTGCCTGGCATGGAGAAGGCACTTGATAAACATTTCTTGGTGGAATGAATAGGAGTCTCTTCATGTGTCCCAAGCGGAGGTCCGTCCTCCCAGCCCGGAGGGTGTTCAGAAGTGGGGGAGCGTTTGTGGATGTCACAACACTGGGTAGTGAGGCTCCTAGACTGTAGTGACCAGGGCCAGGAATATGGGATGTCTTGCCATCTGTCAGGCAGCCCCGTACAAAGAAGGATTCTGCCCCAAATGCCAGTCACTCCTCTGCCGAGAGTAACTGCTAGCTTGCTAGAAAGTCAGCCTCTCCAGGCTCTGGGCTTGGCCTAGGAACACCTTGGTTACCTGTGACCCGGCTATTTGAGCTTTGCAGTTCACATGGGGGCTGTGCTCTCTTTCCAACCCACGTCATGGGTTACTGAGATAACATATGTAAAGGGCCCAGGCGAGTACTGGGTTTGGCTCCTTCCCAGCTGTCTCTGTGGAATGAGAACCCTCGCTTGTCAGTGGATCAGTCTGGCCTATGGTATGACTCAACAGAAAGGGATTTTGCACGCAGGCCTCGTTTCCCAGAATCTGCCCTCGTGAAATGCAGAGAGCATTACGGTAGGCACACTGCCGGATTGTTCGGAGGATCTGATGACATGAATATGTAAAGTTTGAACGGATTGGCGCCTGGCACTTGGTGGTCTCTTGGTAAACAGTTGACGCGACGAGCGGACAGCAGAGATCCAAGAAAAGCAGGGCTCTTGCTGAGACACGAAGGCAGCTGATCGGATCGTTGTCTCTCTTCTGAACAAAATCAAGTGAGATTTCTTCAGTGGATTCCCCTGCATCCTCGACTTCCTGCAAATTAGACAGATTTCCTGCAGGGGACATGCTTCTTGACTTCCTGTTCCATTCCCACCACTGCAGGGGGGAGGGATGCTCGGGGCAAAAACATACATGAGTCCCTTGCTTCGCTCAGTCCCTTTGTACCCTTCCAATTCCCACTGGTGAGTGTATTTACTTTCCACCTGTTTCTTATTAGAGAACATATGTCATAGCAACATATAAAAATGTTGATAAAAATAGAAAAACCACAATCCTAACCCATCACAACTCTAAAAATTGCCTTCTGATGCTTTTCTGTAAGCATGCTTTTATAGAGTTGCTATCATAAGGCACATAGTATTTTGATTTCTATTCCATCTGATTTGTATTGTATATTTTTGATGTGTGTATGTGGGTTGTATAATTATTTTGTTGGATGGCAGCAAAATTTTCATTGCCTTAATACGCCATCCCATCTCGCTGGGCATGGAGCTTGTCCTCAAAGGTAGTGCTGCGGTAAACACTTACAAAGGGTTTTTTAATAGTGCTAAAATATTTCACAGAATTAATTCCTAGTACTTTAGCTACAGAGTCAAAACAGTGTGAACATTATGATCCTTGCTCTGTATTTTCTTATTACATTCCGGAAAAGGCTGTACCAGTTTATAATGCCTTTAGAAGTGTACAAGGATCTAATTTCACTTGCAGCCTTGGCCTGGATCTTTTTTTTTTTTTTTTTTTTAACAGGTGTAAAATGATACGAATGAAAGTTAATTTGCATTTATTTGATTATTATCAAGCATGATTATTTTCCATATGTTTTATTTTCTCTATTTTCTTTTTTGTAAAGTTCACATAATCAACCTTCTCCCCAAGCACAGCCAAGTGTAGTTGCAAAAACGAACAGAAGGTTTGTTGCAGGACCTCTAACAACACAGTCTTCTAGCTTAACCTCCTCTCCAACACACCTCCTTCTCCGAAGGGGGTTAGCTTTTCCTAACTTTCAATTTAAATAGTTCTAAGTATTGCACGTGAAACAGATGAGACTCAACTCTCTGTAGTATCATGCAGTATTCTATCTGTAGTCAGCATCGGTAAGTGTCTGGAATTTAACACGGGGGTATGTAGAAATCCCCGTGGATTCTAAGGATTTCCATGATTTCTAACCAGCAGGTGAAGGTAAATAGAATTCTTCGTTCCTTCACTCATTTATTCAACAGATATTTAGAGAGGGCCTAGAACACACTGGACTCCAGAACAGACCGTTGGCCTCTAAAAATGAAGAGCCCATAGGCCTGGGGGAGCGAAGGTCAAGTGCAGAGAGAGTTGAGCAGATAATTACGACGGACCGTGAGAAAGGCTGCATGGGCAGAACAGGGAATGCTCATTTTTTTTTTTTTAATATTTTGTTTATTTATTTGACAGACAGAGATCACAAGTAGGCAGAGAGGCAGGCAGAGAGAGAGGAAGAAGCAGGCTCCCTGCTTGAGCAGAGAGCCCGATGTGCGTCTCGATCCCAGGACCCTGGGATCATGACCTGAGCTGAAGGCAGAGGCTTTAGCCCACTGAGCCACCGAGGCGCCCCTCATTTGTTTTGTTTAGAGTAAGCTCGAGGCCCAATATAGAGCTTGAACTCACGACCCTGAGATTCAAAATCATGTGCTCTACCCACTGAGCCAGGCAGGTGCCCCAGGGAGCGCTCGTTTTGGAAGGCTTCACGGAAGAGGAGACATTTGGGCCCGGACTTGAAAGATGAGTAAGATCTGCCAAAAAGAGGATGGAGGCTTGGAGGTGGAGAGGAAATTCTGGGTGTCACAGAAGAGCAAGCACCAGGCACGAAACTCAGGAATGACAACACGATCATAGTGAGAAATTAAGCTTCTGGGATATATGGTGTGTTGGGCAGACACAGAGCCAGGCGGATAAAGGGGGATTAGATTTTATGTCAAACCAAGGAGGCTGTTCTTTATCTTCTGGGAAGCTTGGGTAGAAAAGGGAGTCAGGGGAGGTTTATAAGCAAGAGGGTGACATGATCGGGGTTATTCTTTAAAAAAAAATTTCTTTTAAGATTGTTTCTAGAAAATTCCCAAGTACTATTACTCATCTCAAAGCTAGAACCGACTGTGTGAAATTGGGGATTCTGTGTTTTGAGGCCTTCACCACTTTGCCTTTACCCCATTGCTCAGCTCTTCCTCTATTTGCCTCTGGTATCCAAAAACTTGGGAAACCTAGAATATACTCATTTTTAAACAGTACGATAATTTCATTTTCAAATGGTGTTTTCCTTCAAAATCCCTCATCTTCTCAGGTGAAGTAGCACTATCTGCAAACAATGGGGTTCAACTGTGAATGTGAAACAACACGTAATAAATACCGTGTCCTGGCTCGGGTGATAGATGATACGGGCTCACGATCTCAGCTGAGATATCACAGGTCTTGGAGCAGAGGGAGAGAAAACATGGCGGCACCAAGGACGGCTCCTATGGCTTCCGTTCAGACACAGCCCAATCGCTTCCGCTCATATCCAATCGGTCAAAGCAAGTCGTGTTCTTGTGTTCTGAGTTCATTATGCTTCCTCTCGAGGGAAGGTGCTGGAAGTCACGTGGACGAGCGATGTACACAGAGAGACAGTATGCTTATGCAGTACATACACCGGTATCCATATCTAGATACTATCAGCAGTAGTAAGATAGGTCTTAACTAGTTTTCGAGCACTGCAGTCGGGGGCTAGCCATTTTCCACTTCCTCTTGGCTACAGGCCCTCAACTTGCCACCCCTGCTCTGTATTTTGAGGTTCTGATCCTTGCAAAACAGGCCTCACTGGCTTCTTTTTGTTTAGGTTTGCCCAAGGGTAGGTTGTGGCAGGAGATTGGAGGATGCGGAGAGGGGGGAAGCCTAGGTATTTCTCCCCTTCTCTCTCTGAGCTTCTGGTAGTGTCCCTGGGCATGGCTGTGCCCCCTCTCTAGCTCCAGCCACCTCCAGGCCACCCTCCCTGTTGGTCCCCGCTGCCTGTGAGCAGTTTCCACCAGCAGGCTCCTCTCTGTCCATCCAGCCCCAGGGATGAGAGCGGGCTCTTACAGCTCCTGATTTCTAGTCGCCTCACTGTTTGCTCCTTGGCTCTTTAAACACCTTTGTAAACAGTTCCCCATATTAAATCCCCTCCATGAATGACCTGGTGTGGGTTCTATTTGCCGGATGGAACCCCGCATAATTCAGGCTCCATTCTGTCCTACAAATTAGTTACACTTCTCAAACCTGTCTAGTGGCTGGAAGCTTCAGTCATTTTTACTCCAAAGGTAAATTTAATAGAGTTGGCTATAGCTACTTCAGAAAATGTGGTTAAGCTCCTCTAAACCTCATATCCCAAGATGTCCCAAGGTGAGGCCTCTGGCTTTCTGTTCTAGGCTTCGTGGGTGTGGGCACCAGCGGAGATTTTAAATATTTGCAAAATAAATATTTAAAAATATTTACAAGTTCTCATCTCCTTAAAAAAAACAGCAGAGCAGGGGCGCCTGGGTGGCTCAGTGGGTTAAGCCGCTGCCTTCGGCTCAGGTCATGATCTCAGGGTCCTGGGATCGAGTCCCACATCGGGCTCTCTGCTCAGCAGGGAGCCTGTTCAGGGAGCCTGTTTCCCTCTCTCTCTCTGTCTGCCTGCCTCTCCATCTACTTGTGATCTCTCTCTGTCAAATAAATAAATAAAATCTTAAAAAAAAAATTAAAAAAAAAACAAACAGCAGAGCAGAATAAGATGGGGGAAATTTATGTGAGCGCCAGCGAGCGAGTGATCAGCCCAGGTTCCATCCCTCAAAAAATAGGATAAACTTCTTGTTTGTGTGACTGAGACATGTATCTTCATGCAGGTGTGTGTATAGACATACATACATATATACCTATGTACACAGACATGTTACATGTATAAATTTATACATCCATATGCACACACATATATGATAGGACCATTTTTAAAGGACTACAGTTATGCGTGGTCTTCAAGGGGTTTATTTAAAGCCGTTTAGAAGGTTATGATCAAAGCCCAAGGAGGATTCATTTAAAAACTCTTACGCTTTGTATCAAATTTCTACTGATGCCTTTGATACGATAATGGAAGCAAATTTTAAATTTGGAAGGGAAGAGACAGAGACGCTGAAGAAAAAAGATTTGATGGCATCCAGACAGAAGGATATCTTTTTGCCAATATGTAGTGAGTGAATGGGCAAATGACAGCCGCAGAGACGGTGGCATCACGTGACGCTTCCCCGGAATTAACGAGGGGATTTGGCTTCGAGATCTACAAGGGAGAGGAGCAGGAAGACTTGGTTTCTAGGGAACAGTTTGCTCATCCTGCCTCGGTCTGCTGCTGGAAGGCCTGGCAGCGGGAGCACTGCCGAGTGTTTTGTTAGGGTCCCCAGGGACCGCCGAGGACCTTCTCTCGGGGGACAGTCATCACCGGGGCAGGCCAGGACGGCACACAGGAGCTGGGCGGTCATTAGGGTTTTCTGAGTCCAAATGATAGCAGGTTCCTGGGAGGGCTATTTGCCGAGGAGAATGTAGTGGCCCTGAGTCCCTGATGTGCCTTTGAGTGAACTTCAGAGACAGACTGACCTGAATTCAAGCCCCCGCTCAGCCACGTGCTCACTGCGTGAGCTGCAGCACGTTATGCAACGTTTTGAACCACTATCTCTGCCTTCACGGAAATGGGCAGGAACATATATGTATATTGCATAGCTAGCTATCTATCAGTCTGTCTGTACGGTTCATAGAAAGCACTCGATGCACCATTTTTATCACTGATATTAACAGCCGTTATTCGTATGGTCATTTTTGTAAAATACTCACAGCCACTTTGTAATATAATCACGTGTCCCTGATTTCCTCCGAGGCTACAGGGACGCTCCTATCAGGTTTTCTCACTCCACAGACTGAGATCCTGAAGCCCGAAGGGGATAGCCGAATCAGACAGCGAGTGAGGACACGCAGAGCCGTAAGCCTGTTCTGTGATCCCTGTGCCCTTTGTTGTGCCCTTTCTGCTGAACTAGGAAGGTCAATAGACGGCACACTTGCCCTGCCCATGCCCTTTACGGCCATGTGCCCAACAACAGTAGCAGGACGCGTCAAGACAGATCTTTCTCCTTCCTTTCATTTACTCCCTGCCTCCTCCCGTCTCTTGTTTTCACACCAGAGGCTTAAAGCTTTTCTGTCTTGAATCTTATTCTCTGCTCATCTACCTTCAAGTGCTTTGACGTGCTGTGCCTTTTGGTTTCTTTATTTTTTAGTTCACTCCACAAACGTTTATTGAGGATTTCCGAGGTGTCCCACCGGGGGAACAAATGTCTGTGATAAATCTGAGGGGCTCACAACTTCTGGATGGGACGGATCTGCAGACTGGAATGACAGGGCCTCTGCTCCAGAGGGGAACAGAAGACCATGGGACGCCCTGTGTCTCCCCCCATAGTGAGCAGGATGGCTCAGGGGTCCCCGGCCCGGCCCAGGGATGTGACTGTCCCCTCCCTCCATTCGTGCCCTTGGGGGGACAAACTGAAGAGGCTCATTGCATATTCCTCCTTTGTAAAGGCGGAGTCTTAAGAGCACCTGCCTCAGAGGGAGGGTGGGACTTCCCTGAGAAAAGTTTTAAAAATGAAATACTGAACAGTGTTTACAAGTCGTCATCTCCCTTTAAATCCAGAGCTGGTCAGAACCAGGGCCGGACTCCGTCTGGGAGCACACAGCATCCACTCAAAGCGATTTCTTATTTCCTTAAGAGGGAGGGTAAACAGATTACTCATTACGGTTGAGATCGTTGATGAAAAAGGATCAGGATCTTTCCACTTTCTGCAGCCGAAGCAAAAAAACCTCGTGGTGCTGCTGCACACCCGAGCGGTGGCCGCGATCCGATCAGGAGAGGCCGCAGAACGGGCCCTGGGGGTGCTCAGGGATGGCCTGGATCTGGAAGGTAGGGAGCCCGAGCGGAGGGGATGCGCAAAGCCTGCGCAAATGCAGCATCTTACAACCTGTGTGGTCCAGCTGTGGGCTGAACAAAGAGCGGCGGACGTGGTGGGGGAGCTTTGAACGGCGCCGGGACTGCCAGCGTCCGTGTGCAGGAAAATGGTCTGCTCAGTGAATACACGATTCCTCTCCAGCATCCATTCCTCCTAGGGAGCACAGAGGTCTGAAACCATGAGTACATCTCCCTGTGTGCTGGCCGTTTCCTGGGCAAGAGGAGCTTATCACTTTCCATTCAGCTCCCAGCTCATAGAGAAGTTCCTGAAGCAAAAGCAAACGTTTGCACACTGGGAAGGGGAAAAAAAAAAAAAAAAAAAAAGAGAGAGAGAGAAAGAAAGAAAAGAAAAGGAAAACACGGTAGCCGGAACAAAACACAAGGGTTCCCTGCCCTGCTCTAGGGTTTGGAAAAATGAATTATTTGGTAAAAGGATGCTGAATTAATTCTTCAACAGGCAGCACACTTGTGGGTTTTAGCCAGGGGCATCTAAACTATGCTAATCTGTGTGAATCTTACAGTCCTTTGTGTGTATATGTGCGTGTGTGTGCATGCTTATGTGTGTGTGTGTGTGTGTGTTCATGGGGGCGGTTTAAAGGGGACCGCTGTAGCTCAGACAGGGTGGGAACTCGTTCTCATTTGGAATCAGACACATTCAGAACTGGATAAAATGAAAAACTTTATTCAGCATTTTCTGAAAGAAGCCATCCGAGGTCTCCTTTCTCAGAACCGAGGACCACAAATGCCACTGAAGTCACACGGGCTGTGTAGGCGCACACACATATGTAATTTTTAATGTCCCCCACATGACCAGAATGGATTTGTTCCATTCAGTGGGAAGCTGCAACATTTATTACATCTCTTTCTCAAATAAACCTCAAAGCGAGCATTTCATCTTTCCTCATGTAATCATCATAAGGTAGGAAATGAAATTTCCCAAACCTAAAAGCATGTTGCTAAGAGCTCCAGGGCACTGCGTGTCACGTCTTACTTTGATGTGCTCATGGAGGGGGGTGGGCGAATGACAAAAAAAAAAAAAAAAAAAAAGACAGAGAGAGAGAGGAAAGAAAAGAGAAAGAAGGACGCATCGCATCTTCCTTGAGATTTTCAGAAAGCTTTTTTTTTTTTTTCTTTTTCTTTAACTCTTCACGCAGTGACAAGATGGAGCTGATTAAAACAAGACAAGGAAAGTCTTGGTGCCAGACCACTTCAGAAACGGAGCTTTCCAGAAAAGCATGTAGGGACTCCTGTCAAAGACAGGGATGATTTCGTGGCCCCTCTTGCATATTAATGAACTACACGTAACCTCCGTTTAGCGGTGCAGATGCAACGTTTCAGGAGCTGTGCCAGAATTCAGCGATAAACGCCAGCTCCTGGGGAAATGCATTTCATGATAGAATTAGGAGATCAGCCATCTGAGACGTCCACAGAAATCACCCCCACCCCTCGGAGCATCGAGGGGGTTTCTGGGGAGCAGGGCCCTGGCGGCGTGGGCAACGTGGGGTGCACGGGGGTCACTGAGCTGAATCGGTTTCCTCTACATTCGCGGAGCCCCGACTCTTCTGACGCCCGGACCTCCTCCAGCAACACATCCACCGCCCAAAGGTCGAGCGCAGGTGAATTGATTATTTCTGCTGCCTGTTTTTCCTGGCATGATTTTTAAAAAACTGTTTAAACATATCCTCCTCCTTGCTTTAGAAGCAGAGCATCTCTTTCTGCCTTTCTCTTCGCCTCTGCAACTGCCTGCCAGGTGTTTCTGCTTCTCAACGTGTGGTTGCATTTTTCAGACAGAAGACAAGCGCTCAGCAGTCCTCTTCCCTTCCAGAGCTCCTCCAGAATTTGCTTGCTTCTCGTCCCTTGCTCACTCGTTCGCCTTTGCCCCATATGCATCGTGCAACCGTCCCCGTCGTCTGTGCTGGCCATCTGTTTCTAAAATTCCTATGATACAGAAATCACATGACACTCTGAGGTGCAGCCATTTCAATGTTGCGAGGTTTCGCTTGGTAGGATTGGGAAGGGAGGGCTGTGTGGTGCTGCCTTAGGAAGCTGACCAGCAAACGTGGAGCGAGAGCTAGCTGGCACTCTAGAAAGACCTTCAGAAGGGGCTACAGACTCTCTCCGATGCTTTTGTGAGATTGAAAATGGGGAGTAAAGCCACAGCCTTCACTTTCATCTGAGACCTAGGCCAGACAGCAGCCAAGAGGGAGAGAAGAGATGGCCAGAGCAATGCCCTATGTTGTCATGGAAGAAGATGGCACACAGCAGGTTTGACTCAGTGGCCCTCGGTCAGCTAGAGAGGAAAGCACTCACAGACCCAGGTCTGCTCCACATGTCTATCATCCTCTTGGGTCAGTGGACTGACCGTCTGGTTTACATTTGTATGGTGATGGCAGGAGTGCAAGAGGACAAAGACAGCTGGACTTCTGCCCCATATGCTGACATTCCATGCCCAACACATGTCACGTGAACATCTCAAGGTCCAGAGTGGGGAAGGATCCATCACATGTTTACTCCCAGGTTCAACGGGGATCCGAAAGTATACTCCTCACACTAGGGAGACAGGGAAGGGGTTCAAAATAATGAAGCGATATCACAAAATCTATCATACTCATTGTGCTGGACATATGGGTGCCCTCCCAAGTTCCCACCCATTCCTTTTATCGGTAATCTGATTTTTGTTTGGTACCTAATTCCTCAGCACAAGTTTCACCTTTGGGAGAAACTAATACCCCACCAGGTTCTAGAGGGACTGGGTATACAGATGAGGCTTATGTTACAAGCCTAATCTTATCTGCTGGCCACAAGTACTGGTTTATAAAGAGACATGTGATCCAGTTTGGACCACTGAGAATGAAAGAGACAAATGGTGGGAACTCCTGGAAAAGATTTCTTTTTATGCTATGAGACCTCCTAGGAGATACGCTTGAAGTTGTGTGGTGTGGAGCTGTGCCTTTTGCAACTGCTGAGGAGGAATGGGGAGCCCGGCACCCAGAGAACATAGGTGAGAGCACTGGACGAAAACCAGTCTACCCCTTGATCAATCCCAACCTGAAGCTCATACTATTTCAGAAATTTCTAGTTAAGTCAGCTATTAAATAACCTTATTATTTATTGAGCTATCAAATTGCTCACAATCAACACTATTTTAGTGAATTCACTCCCTGTGTGACTTTGAGATATTGGGATGTGTGTGTGTGTATGTGTGTGTGTGTGTGTGTGTGTGTGTGTCTGTGTAGTGTGAGGTTTAATTTCTTTGGGCCTCAGATTGCCAACCCACAATATGGGAATAGGTGTTGTATGACAATAATGTACGTCAAGGTCCTAGTGCCCAGCAGGTAGAACCGACCTGCCCCATCTGCAGGTTGCTCCCCAGAGGAGGGAGGCAGTGGGGACTGAAGGTGTAATCCATTCACCAAGCCCTGTGCTGAGGGAGCTGCCTCCAGGGAGACAGGACGTCTGCTTCTCATTTTTTCCACACCCATGGGCTAGCTGAGGCCCTGACAGAAGGCACTGAACCAACATTGGTCCCTTCTTCTCCCCTCCAGTAGTCAGGACTCCTGTTGATAATTAAAAGAGAATAGCAATTCTTTTTGCTCAGCCATAGGACTCAACAATATTGTTAACTCACTCTTTCATGGAAAGCAGTCCATTTCCACCCAATTTTGTGGTCACTTCTTTTCCCCATTCCTTTCCTGAAGCTCATTTCCTTCCCTCTCTCTTTTTTTTTTTTTTTCCTCATGTTCTCCTCTAGCCTCCCCCTCCTACCCCCTTTCCTTTCCTTCTCTCTCCTTGGCCTGTCTCTCTCTCTAGGAAAGGACTCCCGAGGACTCTGCCTTTTCATTCTCTGGGTTTGTCCATGCAAGGGCTGGTCCGCGGTTTATAAGAGCAGTTTCTGGAGTGAGATGTGTGTGAACCCTGATCCTGGTGTTCCGACTCTGGACAGCCTGAGCTCTCTGGGCCTCGCTCTTCCCCTCTGGACAGCTGGTCTGGCTCACTCACCTGCCGTCCCCTAGTGGAAGGCTAAGCAAAATGACATGTGTCGGGTGTCTGAGATTGTACCATCTGTCAGTGACCTGTAGCCTCTTCTCTTCTCCCTCCTAGCTTCATCGAATGAGGTCAGACTCGACCTCCGCCCAGCGGAGAGTGGCCCTCAGAAGTTTAGCATGTGTCATTCACCACGGATCTAAACAGAGTGCTCCCTGCCACCAGCATTTTCCTGTCTTCACCTTCTTTCCTGTAAACACGTCTTTACCTAATTGTGTGAGTGGCTGAAACATCTCTTGTCCAACCCTGGACAGAAAATGTAGAGGTGAACTCTGTAGTTCATGGCTACTGAGAGAATTCTGGGAACACTTCCTGCATGCCCTCGGGCAGATGGCTGGCCCACATATATTTCATATTTCAATAACACAAATTAATGTAAAACATATTCATGTATATATTAATTAATGCTAATGTATTCACAGGAGATTCAGATAATGGGCAGTCCATTCTGACACCTCCCTCCTAATTCATTCACCCTAAAGAAACTGAATCTTGCTTAATTTTAGGCTCAAACAAATAGGTCTACTGTGATTTGGGGGCTCCCTTTCTTCCACACTCCCTGTGGCCACCTGCTGGCTATCCATGATTTGCTCCCACTGGCGGGAAAGACTTCCATATTGAAATGAGATGAAGGGAGAGATGGCGTCTGCAGAGACAAGGCTCCTGTGGTACTTGGGTATGAAGGAATCTTGGTCTCAGAGACTCAAGACAGAAGTACAGAAGTAAGTAGAAGAGTGAAAGGTTAGTACTTGAAGAGGAGGCTGAAAATGAAGGCAGAGTTGCTTGGGGGTAGGAGAAGGACCCAGAAAGGGAAGCCAGAGTGAAAGGGAAGCCATCATGAAGAGGCTGGAAAATTGCCCAGAGTCAGGTGTTTGTATCTTGAAACAGGAGCTATTTTTTGAGGAAATTTTTTTTTCTTTCTTTGGGGAATAGCCTGATAATTTAGGCAAGGTTGAATTTTAAGGTTGTTTTGTCACTACTGTTTTTTGTTTGTTTGTTTGTTTGTTTATTTGGGATTTTTGTTTGTTTGTTTTTAAACCGAGTCCCTTCAATAGACGAATGAACATTTTCCACAGGGAGCTGTTTTGTGGTGGAGCTTGAATCCAAAGTTATGAGACGAAGAAGGTCTCTGCCTTCGAGGAGCTTATCATCAAACTTGGATAAATGTGCAATGAGATGGGTGGCTCAGTTGGCTAAGCAATTGCCTTCAGCTCAGGTCATGATCCTGGAGTCCCAGGATCAAGTCCCACATCAGGCCCTCTGCTCATTGGGGAGCCAGCTTCTCCCTCTGCCCCTTGCCCCTTTCATGCTCTCTCTCTCAAATAAATAAAAAATCTTTAAAAAAATGTGCAATGAGATAAGACAAGTATCAAATACTGCCCCCTCTCCACACAACACACCATTCTGTTGCACCACCCCTCTGCTGGATGGGCAGGTCTTTGGGGGACTGGGTTATCAGGACTTCTGTTACTGGGACATACACAATTACACAGAAAGCCCTTCCTGAATCTGGAGGAGCCGGCCCTCTATTTTCTTCCTGGTGTTACTTCTTGGTTCAAACAGGAAGGCTTCCACTTTAAAAAAAAAAAAAAAAGCCCCAAACCAACAAAACATAACCCATGCATGAGAGACATATCATTAATTCAAGGGATGAAGAAGAATGCAGACCAGATCTGGAGTGAACACCAAAGGACCAGGTCCATGAGAAAAGCAAAGTGAGTTTCCACATTTCCAGAGCCATTTCAGACATACTGTCACAGCCATCCTATGAGGGTTCCAAAGTGCGTAGTAGAGTCCAGGTTTACACTCAGAGGGGTTTCTGCTTCTGAAAATAAGGAGTTTAGAAAAAAAATGGCTATTGTGGTAGCACCTCCAAGATGGCCTCCAACGTTGATGCGCTTGGTGTTATTCATCCTCCCCTCGATGATGTGCTGGATCTAGTGACCCCTAAAAATTGGAATGCAGCAGAAGAGATGGGATGTCACTTCTGAGATCAGGGTATAAAAAGACTGTGGCTTCCATCTTAGGGACTCTCTCTTGTTCTCTCTCCATCTTGGATATTCTTACTCTAGACAATGAAAGTTGCCCTTTCAGTGAAGAATTGATGTCTCGGTCAACAGGCCAGTGAGGGTCCAAGGCTGGCCAATAGCCATATGCCAGAGTCCGGAAGCAGATCTTCCTCCAGTCTAGCCAGAGACCAACTGCAGCCCTGGAAACACGCTGACCCCATCTTTTGGGAGGCTCTGAGCTGGAGGCACTCAGTGAAGCTGCCCCAGGAGTCCTAACCCACAGAAACTGGGAGATAATAAACGTTTGTGGTATTCAGCTGCTAATGTTGGGGTAATTTTTCATGCAGCAATAAACAACTAATACAAATGCCTTTTTTTTGTCTTTACAAGCTACGCTTTCTATTTTCCTTTGTAAAACAAATACAAAGAAAACAAAAAACACTCCAAAAGTTGTAACCAAAGGTTACCAATACTCTCCACATGAGATACACAGAGTGAGCCATTTTAAATGCAAATCATATCAAATGATCCCCTCTTCCAAACCATTCAATGGCATCCCCTTATGTTTGGAATATAATCCGAAGTTCCTTTCGTGGCCTCCGATTCTGAATGATCCCCTACTGTCCCTCTGACTGTATCATGTCTTCCCCTCCCCCTCACTGAGCTCCAGGAAGGACGGCCTCTTGTCGACTGTCAAGTCTGACCCATATGCTCTTTCCTTCAACAAACAGAAAGTGTGTATATTTAAGGTAAACCACGTGATATTTTGATGTATGTTTGCACTGTGAAATACACAGTCAACACATCCATCACCTCCCATGGTTACCATTTTCTCATTTGGGTGTGGTGACAACACTTGAGCTCTACTCTCATACCTGTTAGGATGAATATTATCAAAAAGTCAAGAGATACTAAGTGTGGCAAGGATGGGGGGAAAAAAAGGGAACCCTTGTGCCCTACTGGTGGGAATGTAAGTTGGCACAGCCATTACGGAAAATGGTATGGAGATGCCCTCAAACAACGAAAAACAGCAATTCCATATGATCCAGCAATCCAACTTCAGGGTATTTACTCAAAGGATGTAAAATCGCTATTTTGAAGTTATACTTGCTCTCCTATGTTCACTGCCACATTATTCACAGTAGCCAAGATATGGAAACAACCTAAGTGACCATCAAAAGATGAATACATATATGGGTATAAACGTAGCATATATGTACATGTATATTTATTCATCTCTTGATATGTATACACACATACTTATATTTGCATACCTATGTGTGTATATCAACAGATGAATGGTTATATATGTGCATATATATAAAAATAGATATCCGTATATATGTGTATGTACATCAATACCCATCTAATATGCGTATTCATTTATCTACGCTAGAACATTACTCAGCCTTCAGAAAGGAAGGAAATGCTGCCATTTGTGAAAACATGACCTACGTGCTCACCTCACTGTCATGTCCTTGCTGTTTCATGGCAAGCTCCCTCACCGTATTCATCTCTCAAAGGTGGCCTCCTCAGGTCTCTGTCCAAATGTTACTCCATGGAGGCACTTTCTTGAACAGTCTCATCTAAAACAGCCCCCTTCCACCCACTATCCTCATGCTTCACCCCAGAGCTGAGCCCTGCTGGGGCCTCGGGAACACATTTTACACAGTGTTCTCCTTCTTCCCTCCCTCCCTCTGCTTACGCCTCCGTTTGTGCCCTCCTAGGATCACTTTGCCTGTGAACTCCCAGCGTGCGGTTTCTTGATGGCTTCTCCTTTTGGGGAAACACCAACTTTAGATAGCCACCGAGATTTCAGGATTTATCCGTTACAGCTACCAGAATTCCTTAAATAGAATACGTAGTATCATTTGGTGGGATGTTGAGTTATAAATAACAGTGAAACCTGGGACACTGATGCAGACCTGGGGTGGGGGGAGAGGGGAGGAAACAGATACCAGAGACTGAAGGAAAGCGCTACAGAGTGTCAGAACACCAGGTAGAGCTGTCTTCCGGGGGGAACCAAGAAGACAGATTACCTGTTCCCGAGACTGCAGCTTGAGCGGAAGTGGGTGCCTGAAATCCTAGAAATGGAATGTTGGCTTTTATTTTCTACTTTTCGCAAATTACTGCAAAAAAGAACATCTTGAATGAATGGATAAGCAAAAGGTAGTCTATGCATACAATGGAACACTCTTCAACTTTAAAAAGGAAAGAACTTTTGACGGGTGCCATCACGTGAATCTTAAAGACATGAAGCTATGTGACGACAGCCAGATGCAGAAGGACAAATACTGTAGGATTCCACGTGTTTGAGGTACCTGGAGCCATTAAACTCTCACACAGAAAGTGAACGGTGGTTGCCAAGGGCTGGGAACTTGAGTGTTGAATGGGATGGATTCAGCTGGGGAAGATGAAAAGAATTATATGGGCAGTGGCGGTGGCTTGCCCAAGAAGCACAGATACTTAATGCTATTGAATGGTCCTTTTAAAAAAAGTCAGTAAATTTTACGCTAAAGATATTTGACTATAGCAACAAAAAAAAGGAGATAACCTCAGGATGGAATCGACCAGTTTGCAAGCAGGATCAAATGGATTAGAGAGTCCAGAAGTTTGGAGCACCAAAGACCGAAAAAGCTGTTTGCTTCTAGGCCCCGAGGGGTAAGAGATAAGCACGGAACAGGATTTCCTGTTCCTGTGCAACAAAGGCCCAGCCAAACTCAACCCTGCGGCACAGTCCGCAGAGGGCATGGCCGTGCCAGCTGCCTGAGCATCCTAGAGAGCTCCAAGGAAGTCATCAGTGAGGTGAGAGAGGCTTGGCCAGGGTGTTGGGGAGGGGGGAACAGAGCAAAACAGTAAATCAGGTCTGACAGTAATGCTTAGAAAAGAACTCTGGGTGTAGTTAGTGACACATGGAACTAAATGAAGGCAAATACCCCAGAAGCAACTATGTCTTTTAGGGCATGGCCATTGCCAACAAAACCAGGAGCCCGGAATGAAAATCCCTTAACTATCTGAGGCTTAAAACAACTCTCAGGCCCCCACATTTGTACCAGCTTGAAGTGTGCTGTGAAAACTGTACAGTCCCCAGGGAGGCCTTTTTTCCCTACTAGTAATTTTGAAACTGGACACTAAGGAATTTATCAAGAGGCAGAGCCAGGAGCCAGGAACCGTGGGTGAGAGTGGCTCCCAGAGAGCAGAAACAAGCTTGAAACAAAACCAACCCTTTCGGCTAGGGCAGACAACCTCAGAATTGCCAGCCTGGCAGGATCGCAGTATCACCAGATCCCAGGGTCTGTGGCGTGTGGCTCTATCACTCCGCTGTCTGCTTGGGAATATGTATTGCTTTTAGCCTCTCCCTGTACCAGCCTTGAGTGGATGGGTGTGTTGGGATGAGATGCATGGGAAGATGATTTGCTCTTTAATTTAGAGTCTGGTGGACCACAAGGAGCCATATCTGGACAGATAGTACGGACTCTGCATACTCTGGAAAGGCAGGGCTCTGAGTTGGGTGCTGGGGCTAGCTGCAACTTCTGAATTTTCTCTCCAAGTTGTCTCTGCAGAAGGGCAAATGTGTTGTGTGTGCGAGATTCAGAGTAAGAGGCTATTTAGGAACCAGAAGAGGAGACTGTGGCTAAGACTTGGATGAGTTCGCCAGCATTCATTTTTCTGCACGCCGGGAGCACAACTAGACTACATGTCCCAGCTTTCCCTGCGACTAAGTGTACCAAGTGACCGAGAGCTGACCAATAGGGTTGTGGGAAAAAGTGACTTCCATGCACGACCCGTACAATCCTGGAGGTGGGGGATGGGCACATCTTTTCTTTTTCTGGAATGCAGGAATGGGCACAACTCCCGGGAAAAATTTAGGGGATCACCTGTTGCAAATTGAAGAAGAACAAATTAAAGAGGGTCTAGGCCCCTAGAGATGAATATAGCTAATAAAAATATTTCATCTTCCTGGGAAAAGAGCAGAAACAGAAATAAAGAACAACTAAATACAGGGCCACACCCTGGCCCCAAGCTGTAGGATCTGCCTGACAATGCATGAATATAATCCAAGTGGATTCTTGAGCTTATAGACCAAACAGGAAGGGATGACCTTCAAGCCTTTATATAACCTGAACTCTCCATTCTAGAATTCCTAATATGACTTCATTTTTCCACTAAGTGACGTGCATACTCAAGTATTTATTTTTTTTTTAAGGGAAAGTCCTTGTAAATCTGAGGACTTTTCTTCTTTAAAGACAGAGATCATTTGGGAAAAAATGTGTAGGTCACAACCTTTTCATGCACCCATGAATTTCTACAGTGTTTCGGAAAAATGTGAGGTCAAACTGATATCTTTCCCCTTTGATGATTCCTATTCTTTATTTCCCTTATAGTTAAAGGATTTTTTCCTTTATATATGAAATGTAGATATTTTGTCAGAGTTTGTGTAAATGCGTGTTTGTCAGTTCTCATAAAATGTGACATGGTGGGCTCCTTCAGTTGGCACATTTGTCTTTTTCTCTTCAGATAGGTTGTTTCTATTACCTTCATCACAGATTAGTCAGGTGTGGCTCTCTCACTCCCGTGACCTCTTAAAAACAGAGACTCTGTCTTAGTGATGTTTGTATCTTCAGCCCTCCATACATAGTGGACAGTAGACAGCAGTGACGGACTATTCAAGTGATGAAGATGAGAGTTTTCTGGAAAAATCTCTAGTAAAGAACACATCCATCTGTTGATAGGAGGATGCTTGACACGTCGGACTTCCACGTGATTTCTTAGGTCTACATGGATTATATTCACTGTGTTTTTCTTTAACCAATGAGACTTTGGCCAGGTGATCTGCTTTAGGCGATGAGACGTTAAGAAATACAATACCAGCAGAAACAATAAGAGCATTTGCACATTGGGTCATGTTCTCTTTAGATGCCTAGAGAGCCCCAAGACTGCTACGTGAAGGAGGGAAGCTAGCCTACTAGAAGATGCAATGCCATGTGGAACAATGATAAGCTGCTTTACCTTAGTCACCACCCCTGAAACTTCCAGACCAATTTGTCTACCAATGGCCAGACATCTGAGTGAGACCATCTTTGAATATCCGGCTTCAAACACCTCAGCCAGGCCAGAAGTACTTCCTACTGACTCACAAAAATACAAGGGAAATGGGGATATTTGTTGTTTGTGGTCAGTGAGTTTTAGGGTGGCTTATTATGCAGAAAAAGTTAACAGGAAGATAAAGGAAGCCACTGACTCATTCTAATTAGAAGGATGACATTAATGGATTTCCATTTTTACAAGATAACTCTGGCTGTTCTGGGGGTAAGACATTGCTGGGAGGTGAAGCCAAGAGTGAAAACAGAGCCATTCGGAAGGCCGTGTTGCAATAACCCAGTTGAAAAACTTTGTCAGTCTGTTCTAGGGTTACAGAAGGTCTTCCCTAAGAGAAGGAAACACACATAGGATAGAGTTTGAGGAAGAATTTATTTTAAGGGCTAGGTATTTTTGGTTTGTTTGTTTTGTTTTGTTTTCAGAAAAAAAGGCAGTTAAAAACTCTGGAATGAAAGCCAGACTTGTAATGGACTTCTCAATAGGTATAAAGGATTCTAGAAGACAACACAGCCAAGTCTCCTCATTTTAAGTGAAAACGGTTTCAAACCAAGAATTCTGTACTTAACCAAACTATCAAAATGTAAACATTTTCAACATGCAAAGATTCAGAATGCCTACCATCCAGTCATATCTTCTGAAGAATTAGTGGAGGGATTAAAGGTTTTAAGCAAACAAACAAACAAAAAAGGGGAAAATATAAGCCATAAACATGGTAAGACTAATCCAAGTCTGTTCCAGATATTGTCCGTTGGCACTCAGCTCCACCGTGGTCTTCTGTACTCTCCTTTCTCCTAGTTCTGAGGGCCTGAAAACTATCTCTTTGAGATTCCATTGCCAACTGGGTTCTGTTTTCTTTTCTTTTATTTTTTTTGGCCAATGGTCGAACTGTGAATGAAATTAGAAGGCAGGAGGGAGGTGGGAGAACTTTTTGATTGAGGAAGTGGCTTCAGCCTGTAACACAGCTGCACTAGCCTCACTGGTAGAACTTTCAACAACAGCCCTGGAGTATGTGTTCCTGGAGCACAAAGGGATTGGAGGTTGTGGTCTCAGGAGTTCCTGCAAGGGTGGTAGAGGCTTACCGGAATCACTGTTCCTGTGTAACAGCATCCTTTCTCTTTTGCTCTTCCAGTCTTTCCAGCACTTTAGTAATGAACTACCTCAAGGTTTAATTCATCTCTCCCCGCGTTAATTATCTAGAGTGGTTTCTGCTTTTTGGCCTGGGCTCTGAATGACACAGAGTCCAGTGAAATGAAATCATAGGCTGAGACATTTTAAAAGGCATTGAAAGCAATTGATCTACTTTATATAGGAAGTCTACAACTCCAAGAATGTCTTCAAGAAGAAGATTGGAATGATTTCTGAGCATAAGAAAGGAAAGTCTGGGGCGTCTGGGTGGCTCAGTCCATTGAGACTCAGACGTTTGGTTTCATCTTATGGTTTCCCACGACTAACCTCACATTGGGCTCTTGGTTCATAGGGAGTCTACTTGGGATTCTTTCCTCCTCTTTCTACCTGCCCCCACTCCTCCCACACTCAGGTACACATGCATATACACACACTCTCTCTCTCAAATAAATAAATAAATACAATCTTAAAAAAAAAGGAAAGTCTGAGGAAAATGATAAAGAAATCATGTACTTCTCTGAAAAAGAAAATATGATAACTAACTCTAGGAGAAACAAAATCCTAATAGGAAAGTCATGGTCAAAATATGAAACAAACTAAAATATAACATGATTTTGAGACTCCAGTGAAGTAGGAGAGATTCCCTTTGATCTAGACTCTAGAATCATCCTTCTTCATGTAGTATAGTGGTCATCTCCTTAGACTCACAGAGAGAGGCAATGTAACCCTAGAACATACTCGGCTTTATGTGGGCAAGTAATAATCAACACCATTCATTTCAGCTCTAAAAATCAAGCCGTCAAAAAAAAAAAAAAAGACCTATATATAATTTGGTTATAGACCATATGCAAATGTAAGGATCTGAGGACAGAAATTGGGGTCTGGAAGGACAGAGATTTGGGTGAGGACATCCTCATCTTCTATGTAGATAATCAATAAAAACTGCAGAAAATGGATGAAATATGACAGAAGATGTCCTAGCACATCACTCAATGCTACAAAGTACCACTGGAAGTAATAGTAACAATATTGGGAAATGTTGATGTGCAAAAAGGGGTAGTTGAAATGAGCCAAGTCCTTGCCATTCTTAATGAAGAAGTCAATGAATCATTTCTAAAATCAAGGAATCAAGGAATCCAGTAATTTATTGCTATTTAGAATTATGTATTTAGGGAAATGATCTTCTCAGTAACAGAACTGGGGCTGGGCAAGGATGGAATGGGTATTCTATAGTCTTTTATTAATATTTATTAATTTTTATTCTATGCTATTTTGATGCCCAAATATTACTTTGAAAAAATACTTTTTTCTTAAAGAACACTGCATTAGGGAAGGATGACATTACTGTTTATATATCTTATAACTGAGCTTATCTTCCTCTATAGGGTGGAGTTACATTAGATCATTTTCAGTGCCTCCATCTGTAAAATACTGAGTATCTTTGAAGAATGGAATGCACCCCCTCCTCCTGGAATGAGATTGGAAAGTTCCTTTACATTCCTACATCTTTTATCCTATCTGAGGACCCCACTTAGAGACAACCATTCAAAATATGGAGTTTTAATCATGGGCAGGCAGGAAGAGTAAAGTTAATGCAATAGATATTTATGATAGGCCTCTGAGAATACTAGGCTCCAGAACTGTCATTTGTAGATTAGAAAAAAATCCAAATAAGCATCATAATGATTCATAACATATAATTAGAGATAGGCAAAGCCCAAGTATGCACTTTAAAAAGAGCAAGTCTATACTGACATGGCCATATTAAAACAAAACAAAGTACCTTGAGTGGACTTCTTCTTGAAGTTTGGAGTGATAGAAGGAAACATTTTTTTCAGTGCTTGTAGAGAAGCACTGATAAGATCTAATGGTGCATTTTGTTAAAAAGTGGTGCAAAGGGCTGATGTCCATAACCCGATCGCTTTTTTTTCAAGTTCGTTAGACATAAAATTCTCCCCCAGAATTAAAATCCGCACTCTATTATTTTTTCCATGCCCTCTTAGAGATTATGCTAGTAGAGGCCTGCCAAGTTATCTGGAGTCATTTGGCTCATTGGCAAGGCAGCTTTGTCCATTCACTGAACCCTGCAGGCCAAGAACCTTTTCCCATTTCTTCCATCTGCCATATCCACTTTGAATCTGGTGGGCAGTAACCATCCCTTCCAAAATGAAAGCCACCCCCTTTCAATCTGTAGGTCATCATTATGTCCTTTTCCATAATATTTTGCTCTCACCATCACAGGCGCTTAACGGATACAACATGAAACAGCAACAAAATCTATAAAAGGATTTCCTATCAACTTAGGTGCAGCCAGCTTGGGCCAGAAGGCAGCCACTGACCAGATGGCCCACTGAATGCTTGTTTGCACTACCCCGGAGAACTCCAAACTCCACTCATCTCAATCATTTTCGACTTAGAATGTGGTAGGTGGTGGTACTTATTATCTGATCCTTACAAGAATCTGTTTCTACAAGGGACTCTCACCAGAGTGCTGTTGACTCTCCAGGCTGAGAAATTATTTCCTTCCATGCTGGGAAAATTGATTTTTCTTCTAGTGTGTGTCATCATCCTTCTACATATGCACATATGTCTGTGCATCTACACGTGTGATTGTTATTCTGCAAGTTCAGGGCAGCATTTGTCTGGGTCAAGTGCATTGTACCTCGGGGGTGTGCATGTCTCCTGCAAGGCCTCCTTTTCAACACCTTCTTTTCGTTTCTGAGTGCTGCGAGAAGAAAATGAAATTCTAATGTATGGCTTTCCTGGAAGAGGAGCTGATCCCTGGACTTGCCTAAATTTCTCATTTGCCCACGTAGAGCAAGATAAGTCAGTGAATGGTTGGTAATCCTCAGTCTGCAAAGCTTCTTAGATGTCACATTTGCTACTTGGGGTTGATGTGTTTCTTATAACCAGAATGCTACAGAAAACATTGCTATTAACTTTGCAGGTGAACCCTGCGGGGGCTACTTGGGGAGAAGGCACTTAACTCCGTAGGTCCTGTCAGTGAGGCATCTCTGCGCGAGATCCCCGTTGAGGTTTCGTGGTCCATCCTGACCTCCCATATTCAAGAGAGGTCTCAATTTTCTTTCCCTTTCCCAGCATCTCTGCTGCTGCTTCAGGTCCTCACCAGTGGCCATCAGCATCCCCAGCTCTATGCCATTCAGTGATCGTACGGGCACCCAGAGTGTCCACATCCTCAGTGGGTGGCCAGCATAAACAGCAACATCCAAGAATGACACACCTGGAGATGTCTTCAGCTAGACGTTAGACTCCTTCAGATTAAGGCAAGTATCAAGACGACATGATCCACAGTGCCCAAACAATACAGTGTCAAATAATTGTGTCCTCTATGTATTGATTTTGCAAGGCAAATGCAGACCCACCTCCAGGATGGAGGGATGGCTGGGGTATGAATTTGGGGGGCCTGGTCCACTGAGATGCTCCACCACCTCAGGACTCATGTGCAAACTTTCTGAGGGCTTTGAAGAATTATGGAGCAGGAAAGGCCAAAGCCACATGCTCTTTCTCAGCAGAACTTTCCTCCCTTTCCTCCTGGCCTCACAGAATGTTAGACTTGGAAAGGACTTTAGATCTCACATAGGTCAGTGCTCTGCTTGGACAGAGGGCAGCAAGGTGAAGAGAGCAGACAGAAGTCAGGTCCTTCTGGAACCACTGAGCCAAAACCCAAACTGGGGCTGGGGCTCCCATGCTGAAGTGGTCTCCACACCACCAAGCCTCTCCCCACCGTTCCTTCCTAGCTCTTAGCACGTAGAGCAATCAATGGCCCATTTGCAAAGGCTGACAAGTCCTTCTCTCTTTTTCACAATGAACAGTGAATAGGTGACTTCCATAAAGGAATCTCTATTTTAAAAATTAACTGGTTTTTGTGTTTGTATAAAACCGTCTCATTTGGTCTCTTCAAATTGAAATACAAAAAATGGCGCCTGCTTCGGGGGTTCTTGACAGACATCCTTTTTTTCTATGGGTATCTAACAAAAACAAGTTAATGGTTTAACCAAAGACAAGAAGACAGACTAGATGTTCCTGTAAGCGCTACCCTAATCGTAGTGTTTGCCACTGGTCATTCTCAGGGGAGAGTAAGCCTTTAGTGGAGATGGGAATGGTGGTCTCCTGTAAGACTTGAGCAGGAAATGTAAGAGCTCCAGAATCCAGACTGTGGTCCCCCAATCCCTGTCTGTTGAGTATAGACTGAAGACCCCTGGCAGGGATTGGGTTGAGCCACATGAGGATGCCTTATGTGGAGATGCTGCCATGTTGAGTTTGTCAGTCTTCAGTCTCACAGGGCTACAAAACTGGGTTTCTACCCACTGAAAGTGGGTACATTGTTCAAGGGCAGACTCACCCTAGCCAAGCTAGCAGATATTGCTATTTAAAACTAGACAATTATAATCTTTATTTATTAATTTATATTTGGAAATTTTTCTGTGTTGTGGACTCTAAAATTTATGTTAGCACATTTCTTCCCTCTTTGAAGATATCCATGGGCAACCATATAATCAAGAAGTTGGCTGTTGGGGATTGAATCAGGAAAAGGGAGGGGAGGGGATTTTTAACAGAGATGGCGTAGGGTATGTTAGCTTGATGGCTTCACCTCTCTATAGGGATATACGAGCATAATCCTGATACTGAAATCTGTCTGCATAAGACTGGTCCCTGGTCAACTCTGGTTAGGCAATGCAACACTTGCCATTGTCACTCTTTTGGTTTATGCTTTCATTTCAGACCATCTCCTCTTGATTGACATCCTTCCTCAGGATCTGTTAGTATCTTTATTCTCCTAATAGTTCCATTTTATTGGTGTGGAACTGTGTCCTTTTTAAGGTGCCTTTGTCTCTACTGGCTCTAAGCCACAGTGTAGACTTTGTGCTCTGTGATATGATGTCGTTACCTCCAAGTTCTTAAGGCATAATACTTCCAGCTCCACTCCCAAAGTAGGTACCGACAGCGGTGTCCACATGTAGAAATATGTTCTTTGTGGTGTGGTGAATGGCTGCAGTTTAGCAAACCATTGTTTCATTAGAAACAATATCCCAGAGCAGTAATCCAAACCTTAATGTCTACATTATCAGAGCTATTAATGATTTCCATCACTTTTGTTGTGGCAATTTAGTAGCATGAAGTTTTCTCCAGTGCTTTGGGGACCAAGTTAAGAGACAACAGAACACAGCTTTGTTGAGGCCACTCAATGGGAACTTAATTAGAAAAACGTACAGCTATGGTCTATACCAAGAGAGAGGGATGATGCTTTCTCCCCTTCCTACTAACAAAGCCAAGCACTCCAGATGTATCCTTTTAGGGATTAGATCATTTTTTTTTTTTTAACCAAGTGCCATTTCTTGGTAATCTTTCCACAGATTATTTTCCATGAATACAGTCTCCAGAATAGTGTGAGATTACTCATGGGGTGAAAGGTATTTGTAATAGAAAAGAAAAAGCAAAGCACAGAACGGGGAGTCGGAGCTCATACACAGCCACTAATGATGACCAAAAGTTAGAATGTTCTCCAAACACCCTAGAAGCCCTTAATTGAAACAGCTGTTATACAAGGTTCCTGTCCAGGAACATCAGTGTTGCTTCCTGACTAGAGAGAGTAATGAAAGTGATATATGGCTTTGGTTGTGTGAGATGCTTTTGGCTAAGTGGGAGACAAATTGAGATAAAACTAAGTCCAGTGAATAGAAAGCTAAGCTGGGAATAAGACAAAGTTATAGAGCTGGGAACTGGGGAGAAGTCTCTATTTACCGCTGTCAGCCTCGGTTCCAATCTTATAAATGTGGGCATGCATTAGTCCTGTGCCCAAAGCTACCCTTTGACAGATATGGACCCATGAGCAAATCACTTTCCTTCCCTGAGCCTCAGTTTACCCATCTTTAAGCCGTTGACATGTCTGACTTTATACTGAGTGATCAGAATATTCAAATCTCTTCTCCTCTATGAGCAGAGATCCAAAATGAAATTCTCAGACGCTTTAGTGCCCACCCGCTTCAGCAGGAAGTCCTGTCCACCTGTGTAATGATTTTGGCTGCAAGGAACAGAAACTCCACAAATGACTTAGAGATGTAAGCGTCTATTTTCTTGCAGAATTTGAATTCAAGGGGTAGGCAGCTGCTGGCTCTTGTTCAGCAGCTCAGCTATGCCAGGAATGCTGCCCTGGCAGTTTTCCTATCTTTTTTGCCTTTGGTGGTGAGTTGGCCACCACAGCTACGGCAGCAAATCGTCTTTCAAGTTGCAATAAAAGCAGGGGATGGGAAGAGGGAGGGAGAGGGCGTAGGTGGCAGCAGCCACATGTCCCTTTTTTGGAAGAACAAAAGCTTTCTCTCGACCTCCTTGGCAGATTCATAGCTGAGGTCTGATTGATCAGAGCTGTGTCACATACCAATCCCAGGCTCAAGAGATGCTGCAGAAGGGAGTGCGGAGCTCAGCCATAATATGTTTAGCGAGGGCCAAAATGTAAGTGCATAAAATTCAGGACTGCACTGCTTTGAGGTTAACAGAATAATAATTTTTTAGTCTAGCTGTACGGTTACACAATAATAGTGAAACGTTTACAGTACTTAGTGGACCATCCACTGACCTGAGAATATCTCAGTTACTTCCCAGCCCCATCCCTTCTCCTGAAGGGGAAAAGGGCTCTGATCCAGGGGTGGAAGCTGGGCAGAAGATGGGAGCCAGTTCCCAGCTGTGACTGTGTGGTACTGTGGGCTGTGTCTTGGTACGACAGGATTCTACCCTGCACTTCAGCTTCACTGCGGAGGCAAGCGAAGGGGGGAAGGAATATTAAGATTATTAAGATTGAGATGATGAAGACATTAAGTTCAAGGTGACCTTATTCACAGTATCTGTCATAATGTCCCATTGAGTTTCCCTATGTGGGTGTGTATCCAGTTATGTATGTATATATAATAAAAATAATAATGAAGAATAAATAAAAAGGAAAACCACCACTAATACTAATAAAAGAAGGGGATTGTATGTTATAATAAATGCAAAGTTCGGGACATGTTAATTCAAAGTGAAGGCAGGAGGGTGGGATGGGGAACCGCCTGTTGTAAAAAGAAGTTACTGATCGTGTTAGCTTGCCAGGGCTGCTTGGAATGGAGCACGGCAAACAAGGGGCCCAAACAATAGCAGTTCATTGTCTTACAGATCTGGAGGGCAGAAGTCCAAGAGGAAGGCTGGTTCCCGTGCAGGCCATGGGGAAACTTTGCCCCTGGTTTGCACATGGCCATCTTCTCCCTGTCCCTTCACATCCTCTACCCTCTATGAGTGTCTGCCTCGGGGTGCAAGCCTCCCCTTTGTATAAGGCCATCATACGGGATGAGAGCCCACCTGAATGACCTCATCTTCACTCACTCATGAGACCTGGAATGGTTGTATCTCCAAAGAAGGTCATGTCCTGAGGCAGTGGTGGTGAGGACTTCAAGATGTGAATGGAAGAGGACACAATTCGACCCACGACACTAATATTAGGTTATAATTCCTGTTTGAGGTGAAGGATGATGAGTATTTAGTATGTTTTAAAAGTAATTAGAAGAGGATGCTTGGGACAACAGCGGTTAAGAACCCAGGATCGCGATTAACCCAACTCTGTGGACTTGAGTTCCGTAAGAAAAAAACAAGAAAGAGAACCAACTCAAGCAGATCAGAGAGTCGTTCTTACAACACGTCCTGGGCACAAGGCATGACAGGACCCAGAGCTTTAAACTCTGTGAAAAGCTAGTTTGCTGCCATCTGTGATGGGTGCTCTGATGGAATCCTCAGGCACCACATGGTTGGGCTGCATCAGCGCTTCTCCGCAGGAGACAATCTGGCTCCCCAAGGTTACATTCCCTCAGAGGACGAGTCAGGGGTCTCAACACTCTGCTCATCGATTCTCATTCATTTTCCCAAGGTAAGGGCTTGTCCCTAGAGGGCAGAGAGCAGGTAAGTTACAGAACTGCCAGCCCCCTGGCACAGAGCCTCAGCGCCCACTCTGCTTCTCGCCAGCCTTGTACCAGTGCCCTCAGGCACACTGCAACTCCACAGCGTCGTGGCCCAGCTTCCTTTGTGGACTTTGTCAGAATCGCTTGATCTATCTAGATAGGTTTCCTTTACTTTTGGGGACAAGGGTTATGTTTTATTGTATTTTTTTTAAAGATTATAATTATTTATTTGAGAGAGAGACAGTGAGAGAGAGCATGAGAGGGGAGAGGGGAGAAGGTCAGAGGGAGAAGCAGACTCCCCGTGGAGGAGGGAGCCCAATGTGGGACTTGATCCCCGGACTCCAGGATCATGACCTGAGCCAAAGGCAGTTGCTTAACCAACTGAGCCAGCCAGGCACCTGAGGGTAATGGTTTTGATATCTCTACTTCAGATTTCCTTTGGTATCTCTAGGCATTATGGATATCACCCTCCCTGAGCTCTACACAGCAAGACATAATGGCACAGGAGGTCTCTGAGGACACACACACAAAATATACTTTTTTTTTTTTTTCAGGGGCTGTGGTTACCTACCTGCCTACATTTATGAAATAAGGTGGACCTTGCAGCAACCTTTTTCTGAAATCAAGTAAATCTTTCTCAAAGTGGTAGTCCGTCTAGTGGCTAGTGTAAATTCTTTCTTTCTCTTTCTTTCTTTCTTTCTTTTTTTTTCTTTTCTTTTCTTTTCCTTCCTTCCTTCCTTCCTTTCTCTCTTTCTTTCATCTTTCTTTCTTTCTTTCTTTCATAAAATTTGCCTCATCAGGTACCCTGAAATACAGGTCAAATTATAAGACTAGGAAAATAATCTCAAAGTTCTTCTCTACTTTATAGGTTATCCTGTTTTCTCTCATGAAACTATAGATAGTTTGTACCTATCATGCAACCTTCATATTTGGTACCAAAATAAAAAAAATTTTCTTAGCATTTTTCTGAGTTTTTAGGCTCCATGGGATTTTTAAAGTTGCTAAAGCCTCAATTGATGAGTCCCTATGACTCCTGCCTCCTAGTATTCACACCACTGTGATGTCTCCTTCTCTACTGACCAATAACCTACAGCAGAAGTCATGGTAGTTCCAAAGCTAGATCATGGAAGACCTTATGAATTTCACTTTGATCTTTCTTGATGACTCACTCCGGGGGAAGCCAGATGCTATGACATGAGGACACTCAAGCGGGTCTGTGGAGAATCCACATGGCAAGAAATGGAGACCTCTTGCCAAAAACCACAAAGGAAGTAAGACTTCCCGCCAATGGTCATGTGAGCGAGCCCTCCTGGAAGCGGGTTTTCCAGTCCCAGTCGATGCTTCCAAAGATGTAGCTCCAGCCGCAGAGAGCCCTGAACTCTCAGCTAAGCAGTTCCCCCGTACCTGATCCCCAGAAATGGTGAGATAACAAATGTTTGATGTTTTAAACTGTTCAGTCTTTGCGTAATTTGCTATGTAGCCATGGATATCTAATGCAAATCCTGAAACTGAACAAAAGAGCTCTGCAGGAGTAAGGTCCGCATGCTGGTACATTCTGCACCAGGAACTGGTAAAGTCAGCTTAGTCTTTGCTCTGGCTCAGTGGGAGAATAACTGCCTAACCTCCGCAAATGGCTGTTCTCTAACCGTGACACCCCCTAGTAAAGTGTCTGTGCCTTACTCATCCTCCACCACTACCTCCGTCACAGCACGTGACCTCAGAGAGGGATGTGACAAATTCTGGTTGAATCGCTCACAGAAGGAAGAAGGAATGCTTCTGATTCTTCTCCTAGGAAAAGATGAGGACTCACTGCTGTTCCAGATCTTTCTTCCAGATTTGGTCCAATTACATCAGAGGCTCTAAGATAGGAAGGGCTAGAGCATTTTGACCTATTGGACAAGAATGCTCAGAGACCCTGTCATCTTCACGAAGACACCCAGTGGCAGACTATCAGAATTGCTACACTTCAATAATAGGGAAATTGGTAAACACACTTTGGAAAAATTATATAAAGGAATATCATGCAGCCATTGAAACAGCATTGTAGAACTATATTTTGTAACTTGGGAAAGACGCTTTATGATATTTTGATTAGAATGGAACCTGACACATATTTGAATAAATGAGTGAATGAAGATTCAGCAAAGTATATTCTATTTTAAAAATAAAACATTAATATATCCAGATAGGTAGTGAGATGGAGAAAATCATGTTTGAGATATTATTTCTCATAAGTCCTCTGTGTTTCAGGAATTCTTTGGGGTGGCAGTTAGTATAAGAGTAGAAGTTGAGACCCTAAATGCTATGCTGGACTAAAAAATTATGATTGGTAAGGTACTGTCTAAGGACCTGGTTAACAGAATGCTTTTTGTTTGGCTGGGCAATAAAATAATAGCTGTATGCAAACTATGAGGCAGAGCTGAATTGCTCTGTCCTTATATGACAAAGAAGTACAGGGGTCATATATGTTTAAGTTATTTGCAATGCCCCCCTTATATAAGGGATTTTATATAAGAAAAATCTCGGGACCAGGAGTTAAACCCTTACCTCATAGGCTATCCATGCTCACTAATTCATAGAGCTTTAGCTAAGATTCATCTTCTCTCTGGGCCTTAGTTACCTCATGTGTAGAATGGGGGGGGGCTGTAATTTTAAGGAGCCTCAAATATGTTGTTCCAAGTGCATATTAATTTTTGTGGAAAAAACCAAGGGAATGATTGATGAGCATAAAATACACTGGATATAATTTTGTAAAGTTGATATTATATTCCATTTCACATTTTAGAGTGCCTGGGGGAGGAGTCATAGTGATTACCTGTGTTAAAGTTTTTTCTTTGCCAAGATAATAAACTGTCATCTGGAGTCTCCAATTCAAGCGACTCTCCATTTTAGAAGAAGACTATACAGTTGGTTGTGTACTTTCTGAGCAAGAAGAAGAAATGTCTTGTATTTCAATCCTTGTTCTTAAGTGAGGAGAATGTCAGCATTGTTAGGGTTGTCATAGCTTCCTTATATGTCATAGAGGAGGGAAGATTACAAAGAAAGCTACTTAGCACTTATCTTGCTGTCTCTTTGAAAGTAATGCTTCTCACATTAAAAGGAGGAGAGTTTCAGAAAATAAAAGTAAATTCTACTTTTTCTACTTTTTAAAATGCACACACTCCATTTAATAATTTTGGCATTTTCCAGAAGAGCCTACTCCCAAACCCAACGAGGAACTTAGTCTCCTGTTTTTATACTGACATCTCTGTTTTGACCAATAAATTTATTACTCAGGCTGACTTCCCACTGTTTCTAGATCTGAATGTTTCTGCTCCTGGTAATTCCAAAAAGTCAAATGGATCCATAAAAGGAAAGATCTGAGATGATTAGATATTAAAAGAATTCAATGACAACCCTTAGGCAATTTTAAAAAAGTTTGACAAACGTTTCTTCAAATGATACCATCCTTGAACAGGGACGTCACCTGCTGTGTTTGGGGCTAGATTGGGAACCCAACCAATGCGTGGGAAGAGATGACTGGATGAAGGAGGGAATGAGAACTTTGACAGAGACAACATTCATTTAGATTCAGGGTATAATACATAGACATAAAATATCTGACAAATACACTGGTTATATATTATATATTTGTTATAGATATGTATCTATTTTCACATATACTATTTTAGACATTATATTAGTTATGTATTATTTATATATATATTGTGTTGTCTATTTAATTTAAATGTTTGCATGTATTTAGGGAAGCTATCCTAGTATGTTTGTAAAAAACTCACTCGCAGTTCTTTTCGGTGCACCCTCACACATTACCATATACCGCACCTGTTCAGTACCCCTTAGATGCTCTCTCTTGGCCTCATCTGTTAGAGGCTCAGTTTGGTAGGTTCCAACCAGCTGCACACAGGTGCTATCTAAGAGCCTCTTGGTTCCAGCCCCAGGGCTTTCTGTCGATGTCCTGCTGTGGACCCCTGCAGTACTGTGTCTGGCACCCAGGCATAGGTAGCTGGAATTGTGGGGGAGGATTACACCCCCATGGGGCCAGTTTTGATCTGTGAGAGATGGAAAGTGGTGAGTATATTTATCCTGCTCTCCCGTACAAGATGGAAGATGCCGAGATGGAGTATACTCAGCTTTGGAGGGAAAGGTCCAGTGAAAGTGGACAGTCAGTCACATTTAGAAGGGTTGGCCACACAGCAGCTTGAAACGGTCATCCCGCTCATCTGCTCCACTCCCCTGTCCCTAAGTCTACCTTCCTGGGAGCACCCTTCCTCCTGTTAGTTGTACAAACCTCGGTCTTAGACTCTGCTCTCTGGAACACCCAGGCTAAGGTCATTCTACAGTTTGATCCAGGAAGCAGATTCTGTATCCAGTTGGGTTTTCTTTCCCCCACTCCCATATGCCCAGAACTCAACCATTTACTCTACTCTTTTCTTAAAAGAATCAGGTGTTCTAGAAATAATAAAATAATGAATCTGTTGCAGGGTACTATTCTGAGATGTTAATTTGTGTCCTTCTCACCCCACTCCCAACCCAAACCTGTGTGCAGAATCTTCTACCAAGAGAAGAAGATACTTGCAGGACTTTTCTTTTTCTGTCATTTATTTGCAAAAGTCAAAATGCTTTGGAGAGGTGCTAAGTGCTCTTAGGACAGCTTGAGGAGAGAGCCATTGCCTGAGGATAATTGGAAGGAGAGAGACTTCTAAAAAGAGAGGCCAGAGTTTGGACTGAGTCAGAAGCACGAGGAGGAATAATATGAGAGGAGACCAGGATTCATGCTCTTCGTGACCAACCTCAGAACAGGCTACAAGGCAGTGATGTGCACTGGAAGGGTGTCGGTCATTGGCAAAGACTCTGATACCCCCTTTACGTATGGCGGCTGAGACCAATGGCGTCAAGGGCATTCAAACCAGGACAGTGGGCATCCTGATGGCACCTGGCATGGACCCATACCAGGGAAAATCTTCCCACTATCTGGTAAGTATTAGGTAAGACCTTAATACTTGAACACAATCCTCAGGCACATTCCAAGAATGATGGCACTAAATTTCTTGCCATGCCATGTGGGTTTAAGAAGTAAAGAAATGGACATGAATCATATGTCATGTTTCTGTGGACTGGCCTTCATACCCACAAGAAGCTTTTATTGCTATGGTTGGTTCAGTTTTCCGTGGAGTAGCTGCCCCAGATCTACCCAGGGGCCTTGGTCAAACTCTCCTTCTAGCTTTGTCGGAGAAGCTGGGGGAAATTTCACAAAGTGTTACCCAGCTCATCACCGCAGCCTCAGAAAAAGCTACTTGAGCTATTGAACTGTTTGCATTCTGATTGCAAGGATTAAAGGTCAGCTTCAGAAAGTAAAGGTATGAAAAGGATTAGCCAAAGCTCGTGACAGCCCAGCGAGGCAATGAACATGGCTGGAGTTAATGTTGTGTTGCCGCTCCTGACGGCGGCAGGTGAGTTTTCAGAGGCTATCCCGTTGAAGGTCATTCTGGGCAGAAGAACTGGCATTTGGTTGATTTTGTTTGCAGTGAATTATTTCTCAGAGAATGGCTTTATGTCACCACTTGCTATTATTTTGATGAACAAAAGCCTGGGCTGATGAAGGGCAGTGTGTATGGCCTGGTACGTGCACGTGTGCACGCATTCCAGCTCGTCATAAACAAAAGCCAGTTATTTCTCAGGGGACATAGGGTATCCTAAGTGCACTGCTGAAATAGGCTTATATTTCTAAAGACAGTGGGTCCTGCGAAGAAACAATGGAACTAGATTTGCCGGCGTTTCTGGCTCTGGTTGTTTATCAGTGAACCTAAGACATTACATTGCTGTAGCATGTGTTAAAATCCTAAATGATGTAGCCAATTGTCAGATCAGCTTGGATACCTGCCCCTTCTCTTTGGCAGGGGTGACCCTGTTTGTGACAAAAATCTTATGGCTCCTGGAACCTATCCTACTGTGGAAAGTCGCTGTTGACCAGCACTCTGAAGGGAAGAAATCCGAGGATACTAACTTCCAACATGTATCCACACTGTGCCAGGCACTAGGCCAGGATTTGTGCATACATTACTTTACCTAATTTTCATTAACACTCAGAGAGAGGGGACATATTCCATCCTCTTTGGGTAGATGAACAAACTACCACTATAAAATTAGACAACAAATAGGTCAAGATCGCATCAGTCATGATCAGCAAGTACAGAGCCACAGTGGCATACCACGATAAGCCCCTTTTTTATTTGTCTGTGAGGGGGCTAGAGGGTTTTGTTCCATGCACCTCGTTCTGAATCCCAGGCTGGAAGTGATGCTACCCAAAGCGCTTCTCACATTCATGGCACAAGTGTAAGTGAGCAAACCCAGCCACACAGGAACATTCCAAGCCTCTGCTTACCTCCTGACCACTAAAACTCATCGGAAAAGGCAAATCACATGGCCAAGCCCAAGGGGGTGAAGAAGTACAGTCCTCTCATCACAGGGCCACTAATACAGGTGGGTGAAGAATTAGACCAGATAATCCAACCGCCATACTGAGTATCAGAGACCATATTCCAATGAAGTGGATCTCCTTCTCAAGCCCAAGCTCCTTCAGTCATGCTGGTATGAGCAGGCATGCACTTCTCCCTAATGCAGGATGGGAATGATGTGGGAGGCTGTGGGCAGCACTGAAAGGCCATGTGTGCAATGTCTTTAGAACTGCCCTGTCCTCTCCATACTCTTTCTTTGGGTGATCTCATCTAGACCCAAGGCTTCAAATGCCATCCATATGCAGATGGCTGTCATCACTTTTATCTCAAGCCTGGACTTCTCTTTGCACTTCACGTATATTTGTCATCTCCACTTGGATGTCCAGTAGGTCTTTCTAACTTAGCATGGCCAGCCCCAAGCCTCATCTTCCCCCAGAGCAGCTCCCTTCATTGAAGTCTTTTCCTCATCTGTGTAAATGGAAGCCCTATCTTTTCTGTTGCTCAGACTTACCTCCTTGGTTCCTTGCTTCCTCTCAGCTACCAGCAAATCCTGCTGGGTCTACCTGAAAAACATTTCTAGAATCTACCACTTCTCCACATTTCTATTGCTGTGGCCTTGGCCCAAGTCCCCATCATTTGGTGTCTGGCACATATTAACAGTCTCTTGAACGGGTTTCCTGCACCTGTCCTTTCCCTGTATACTCATTTCCAATAACCATCAGATGATCCTTTAAAAAGTGAGTCCAATCTTGTTACTCTTCTACTCACATATTCCATGCCCTCATGGCTCACTGAGAGTGTAGGAAAATGTCATTATAATGTCCTATAATCCGCCCCTCCCTTCTGTTTCTCTCTCCTCATTTCTTACTAGACTCTCCCTCTCTCACTCGTTTCTAAGCACGTTGGCTTCCTGGCTATTTTCTAACATCTATGTTTGCTCCCAACCCAGGGCCCTTGCACATGTCATTCTCTCTTCCTGGAAATCTCTTCTCCAAATATCTAAATGGTCTTGTTCAGAGATCACCTTCTTAGTAAGACCTTCTTTGTATTTCCTTGTATTTGCTATTACAACCACAGTCCCCCCTTCTTTACTTTCCTAATTGTTTGGCTTTCTTCAGGAATGAAAGCTCCAAGAAGACAGGACCTTTGGTCTATTCTAGGCACTGCTAAATTCCCTATACTTAGAATAACGCCCAATGCATAGTAGGTTTCCCTATACTTAGAATAATGTCCAACACAGGGTAGGGTTCTGCAAATACTGAATGGACAGGTAAATGTGAGGAAGGTAGTGCTGCTGCTAAATTCTACCAGCAGATGAGCTGCAAAGGTTGTTATTAGATGGATTTCAAAGCACAGGGACACTTTTAGAGTTTAGTGAGCTGAGGCACACACGCCTTGTGCTGTCGGTCAAAGGGAAAGGTAGCTGGCACCATAGTGTATTGTATAAATTCACTTTCAAGACCAAGTCTATCATTCCTCCAGCTGCTGTAAGGGTTTGATGCTGAGCTCATAGTTGAATTCTTTTCCAGGAATAGCTTCTGTCCAAAGGGAGATCAGTCACCCAAGTTGATAACTCCTCCTCGGAGGCAACTAGCATCTGCTGACTAGGTGATCCAGGGGTACAAAGACCTGGTCCATGTGCTTCTATAAGGGACAACTCTGAGGGCTGTCTCAGCTTCAGAGCTTATAGGAACCACATCAGAGTTGAACTACTCCCTCTGTATAGTCCTACTTCAATTACTTCCTGGTAAATCTCCTGTCTGAAAATCTCCATCTCAGAGTATGTTTCCAGGGAACCCAACTAAAACATAGGTAGTGATTCCCTTATGTTTTTAGCAATTCATTCAAGCAGCGTTCATTAAATTTTTATCATATAGGCTCAGTAGGCTCTGAGGGGTACAATGGTGACTCTGATAGGCCAAGTCCATGGCTGTACAGAGCTTATTGTCTGGGAAGTCAATTTCTTGGGAACAGACAATCATAGCGCAAGGTGGTAAGGATGTGAATGGAATAAACTCACAGGTTACCCCTTACTACAAATGATTAAGTAGGACTGAAGCAGGGAATATGCATGCCATGATGAGGGGTATGATATATGGTTAGAGAGGCAGGAGGGAGTCTACTCAGAGATGAACTCGTGCGTCTTACTAAGGCATTTGGACATAATCAGGGTACAAGAGGGAGTCTCAAAAGTGATGAGACATTTTCAATGAGACATGATCAGTCTGTTTCTTAGAAATTATCTTGATGATAGTTACTGTAGAGATTAGGTCAGCAAGATCTAAGGATAACAGAAAATTCTTGAGGGTTTCTGGTTATCCTCACAAGGCTATTGGTCAGATTGTTTTCCATTACAAACACTCATTCTTCTCTTTTAGTGCATTCTTCTTCTTCATGTGTGGACTTATGTCCCTTTTGATCTAATTTCATGTTCCTTTAAGGTAACATCACCGGAGAAATAGATTTGTAATACATGGAAGAAGCAAAAGGACTGCACATGTGTCTTGCAGATGGAAGGACTAGGCAGTATGTATATGGTGTGATTTAATTCAGTTGATCCTCCAGGGTATCTTGGATCTCAATTTGCATCTTATGGACCAGTCACTTAATACATTGTATTGCAGTCATTTGGGTATGTGCCCTACCATCCTTACTTAATTCTAGGTTCCTTGAGAGCAGGGTATCTTACACGTCTTTCACTTCACTAAGCACTGTGCAGGACCAACACGATGCTAGGTGGTCAGCTGATAGAAGGACTGCATGGCCATGTCAGGGAGACACTTGGAAAGCAGACAGTATGGGGAGTAAAGCTCCATGATCAGCAATAGCCTATGGTGCCCCCACTGCTGCTTCGCTCTCTGTTCACAATTCACCCAGAGAGTCTGAGATGGGACAAAATAGAGAATGGTGCGTATTTTTTTTTATAGCTTTCCTCCTTCTGCCTTCTGTCACAGTGGGGATTTCTTTAGATTTGGGGGAGGAAGAGAGAAGAAATATTGGGAGGGGTAAGCAGCAACAGTAATGAATGGGACTTAAGGGAGAAAGACAGGTGAAGAGAATCATTAGGATCTTTCTGTGTCATAAAATGTAATATGCTTTTCTGGTGCCTCTGAGAGAGTTCAGTAAATATTTAAACTACTTTTCAAAGCTTATTTGAATGTCAGTTTTTATTTTTTGTAGGACACTGGGCTGAGATGGGCATTAAGAAGGCTCTGTTTAAGTCATGTGTTGTATCAGGAAGCAGAGGGTTCTGTGAGGCTTTCTAGAAAGGCCTCTCCTATAAAGAATGAGACAGTCCTTATTTCTTGGGCTTATCAGCCACATACACAAACTTTCTGGGCCTTGTGGCTAAAACCGATGACAGTTGAAGGCCCCAAAGCTCATCTCTCAAATCCTTTGGGAGGTATGTCTGATCTGATGACTGTAAATTTCAATGAACCAGAACTGGATTCTTCTAGAGCATCTCTCTCTTCCCAACAGGGACTCCTTTCCCCTCTTCTGCTTTTCCCATCCTTTTGTATAGTTAGCTCCATGCTAGGTTCTAGGAGCTTTCACTATCAGCATATAAGGGGCTTTGGATCAATATGTTAGAGGATGGAGTCATTCTGGTTGCTTATCTGACTCAGACCTTTTATGTTAATTCTTAAAATATGGTTTCTGGCTTGTCCTGAAATTCATCCCATGCCCTGTTCTGAATTCAAGAACTCTACCTTGACCTTAAGGTCTGAGATCCCATCTTGGTAATCCATCAGGGGACTTTCTTTGGTTTTGCCTGGCCCTCATACAACCTTGGAGTTTTGTCTTGACCCTACACTAGTGCCCTGACCACTAGGTACCACCTGGCCAATCTCTCTCATACAAGTATCTACTTCTAAAGAGCTTCTCCTGGATTATCTGTCCCTGAAGCATAACCCACAAGGGCTTTGGAGAAAAGGAGTCTTGCATTCAAATCCAGGTTCTACCCTTCACTATCTGTGGCCCTGGACATGATTCTTCACTTCCTACAGCAACAATTCCTTTATCAGGAAAGTGGGACTATCCATCCCACCTTGAAGAGCTGTGATGATAAATAAAATAACATGCAAAGTCCTCAAGGACTCAATACCGGTTATACTGTTGTTGACCACACTCTCCTGCCTGTCCCTTTGAACACAGCTGGACTCCCATAATTACTAATGATCACCTCGAGTATCCTTTCTAGGTCTTGGCTCTTCTCAGGCCATCCTGACCCATGATGGTTCACTGGTTCATGCCAAGGATACACTGAAATATGACTGCTGGAGATTTAAGTTCCTGGCAAATCTGAGGATGTGGGTCCTGTGTTATAGGGAGCGAGAGTGTCGACAACTCCATCACCCTCTTCTTTGGTGGCCTTAGTGCCTCTGGTCTGTATTTGCTCTAGGTTCTTACCAGAGAGCTCCCTCCATGCTATGTTCACAGCCTGTCAAATATTTACTGCACAACAACCGAGCCAGGCACCAAGGGGGTTACCAGGGTTAATAAGAAAAGAACTAACACTTACTCAGCATCGGCTGTTCAACAGCCATAGTCTCATTTACATCCTTTATTTAATTTAATCATCAGAAAGCCTAGAGAGACAGATATCGCCCCCATTTTATAGATGAGTAATCATGGGTTTCATCGGAAACAGAATAGGGGACTTTAGTACACATGAGTTAGATGACACATCGAACCCAAAAAGTCTAACAGTAACTAAATTTTGCCCCACTAGTTATTTGGATCAGTTCTTATTTTGTCAACATTAGCAGAAGAAAATGTCTGAGTGGGATCTCCGAGATCGTGTTCTCTATAATTTCTTTAAGCTAAGGCTGTAGATGCCGTTCCAAAAGAGGTTTCTGTGACTGGCTCATCGATAGCAACGGAGCAGGAAGATTGAAACCCAGGCCTCCTGTATTTGGATCAGGGATTTAAAAAAAAGGAAGAAGAAGAGGAAGAAGAAGAAGAGAAAAAAGCCTATACTATTCAAAGACCAAATTAAAGTAAAATCCTTTTCTAGCATTACATATTCCTATTTTTCCAATTCTGTCCTTGGATCTACTTTTCTTGGCTTACAGTTCTATTTCTATTCATGACAAAATGCTCTCAGGCCTATCACACTGTGCAAAGGGCAAGGCAGAATAAGGCAAATCCATGTGGCCTGTTAAAAGCAGAGGTTGCTGCTCTTGGCCCTTTGAAAATGGTCCTGGGGGATTGGGGGGTTTTCTTCCATTGCTGCTTTGTTTTAAAAATGCTTGCGAGCAAGCCTCTCTCACCCTAGAGTTTCTGTTTTCAAATCTCACAATTAGTCTGCCTCTGGGGAGGCACGGAGGCCCTGATGCCATGCAGAGAGTGCAGAGGGGAGTATGAGTCCGTGGGCCCGCGTGGGGCCCTGCTGTACGCTGGGCTCACTCAGCTGCCCACGAGCCTTTCCGCCTGGCCTTGAGCAGGCGGGCACGGAACATACATTGGGCCTGCAGAGCTGGCCAGGTTCACAATCAGCTGCCTGCCGTCTCCTTATCAAAAGAGGGATGGCCTGTGAGAGAAGTTGCCAGAAGTCTTCCTCACCCACAGGGCTTGCTTGCTCATGTATTTACAACTTTTAAGACTTTCATTCCTGCTGTGGGGCTCTGGGCATTAGTGGGTGGCATGGACTACCTTTATTGAGGAGTCTCAGAAGAGAAGGTTTGGGAATTATTAGGCCTGGAGGAAAGACTGCCTTCCTGGGTTTTGTATATTTGTAAGACAGCATGCTCTTTCTCACAGTTTGCCTCCAGTCATGGCTGAATTGTGTTGTCCTCAAAATTCATATGCTGATGTCCTAACCCAAAGTACCTCAGACTGTAAGTGTTTGGTGATAAGGTCTCTAAAGCAATGAGTAAGTTAAAATGAGGTTTCTAGAGTAGGCTCTAAGTCAATCTGAAATTTGGACACAGAAAGAGACACCAGAAACATGCTCACACAGAGAAAAGACCATGTGAGGACCCAGAAAGATGGCAGCCATACTCAAGCCAAGGAGCAAGGCCTCTGAAGAAACCAAACTTGCTGACAACTTGATCTTGGACTTGTAGCCTCCGGAATTGTAGAAAATGAGTTTCTGGTATTTAAGCAACCTAGTCTGTGGTCTTTTGTTGTGATAGCCCAACCAAAATAAGATACTTTTCTTTCTGCTGCCAGAGTCTCAGAAGCCAAAGACATTGGGTCTATCTTCATGTACTGTCCGAGACCTGGAATCTTCTGGAAAACCAAGAGGGGGAGACGGTACATGAGTGGTCTTTTTGTGGTGTCTTTTGGTCCTTCTAGCCCTCAAGACATCAGATGAAAGAGCCAAGAGCAGGTATTATCTGGAAGGCCCCTCAGTGGTGGCAGGAACACCAAATTATCTCAGGGCATAATATACTGGACCCTGATGTTTTAAAGTGTCAGCATTGTTACGTGGGTGTGTGACAGAGAAGGGTGCATGGTATAGAAGGATAGAGGATGCAGATGCTAATTATAGAATAACAAAGTGAGAAGAAAGAAAAAGCAAAAACTTGGGCTAGCTATGTATAAGAAATACTCATTTCAGTCATTTATGTGAACTGCTTACCATTGATAGCTAATTATCATGCAGCACAATAACAATTATGTATATCATTAATTATGTATCAGATTAGTTTTATTTGATTAAAATAATAAACTCCAGAAACACAGAGCATCAGGCCTAGGAGGGACCTTAGAGATGAACATCTAGATCTAACCCCTCATTTTACGGATGAGGACACTGAGGCCAGCCTGTGGCTACTGCTGATGGCAGTGCTGGGACGGGAACATATGTTTGTGGCTTTCCAGCTATGCTCGCCATGAGAAACCAGCCCGAGGTCAGAACCAGAAATCCACAAAGACCACATCCTTCCTGACTGTTGTCTTGAAGCAGTACCCTGTTCAGGCACTACCACATCGCTCTGCTCTGTTTCCCTCACGTCACGCAACAGTGGCTGAGCGTATCTTGGGTGTGTATTTGTGCGCCTTTACACAGCTGCAGCCCTAGTGCAGCCCTATTTCCCAAATGGAATTAAGGAACGAACGACGCACCAGGAGAAAGACTCTAGTGGAAGCATCACATTGGAAACATGGCGGCCAAGACACGACCACACCTGAAGGCTGGTGCTGAGGTTTCCTAAGACCAGGTTTTCTGTCTTTCTGCTTTCTAGGCTGGATCTCAAGGACCTTTGGAGAAACGTGTTAAATATACAGATTCCCAGGCTCTTCCCCTGGAAATTTGGATCTGGCAGGTCTAGATAGGGTTCCAAGAACTTGCATTTTTTTTTAACAGTTATTCCAGGGGGCACGTGGGTGGCTCAGTGGGTTAAGCCTCTGCCTTCGGCTCAGGTCATGATCTCAGGGTCCTGGGATCGAGCCCTGCATCGGGCTCTCTTCTTGGCAGGGAGCCTGCTTCCTCCTCTCTCCCTGACTGTAGCTCTGCCTACCTGTGATCTCTGTCTCTCTGTCAAATAAATAAAAATCTTTAAGAACAAAAATATAAAAATCTTTAAAAACAAAAACAAAAGCAAAAGACAAGACTCCAGGAATTTGTTATGTTCAGGATATTTGGAAAGTGCTGATTAATATTAACATCTCAAGACCATAGCTATCAACACACAATCTAAAAGAAATAGAGAAAAACCTTAATTTTTTTGCCATTCTGTGGAGAAAATTCCATGTTAAAAGACTACCAGGTTGTTTAAACAACCCATTGGTGGTGATATGATGGGTAGCAGCTCAGGAAAAAAAGAGCACAGTGCATTCTTTTAGCAAATTATGCCATGCCAGGCCCAATGCTAGGTTCTAGGGGTCAATTACATGGGACACAGAAACTGTGTATGCAGAGAACACACTGTCTGATGGACAGACTGAGGAGGGACTAGGCAATTCTTTCCAATCTTCTCTAAGGTACAACTTTCAGAGAGTAAAAGTAATCTTTTAAGTGTACAGTTCTGGGATATTTGCAAAACATAGTCCCATCCCAAAAACTATCCTGGTGTCTTTCTGTCCAGTTCCAGGGGGACCTGGAGTCCCAATGTGCCTGGGACTGAGGTGTTCCCAGGGAGGGAGACATTGTAGGTTAAAACTGGGCCAGTCTCCAGCACATCAGGGCTGCTGGTCAGACTTCATAGTGAACCTCTCCCTCTGCCCCCAGCTCCTGGGAACTGTTGCCTTTTATGTTTGACTACCCCCCCACCCCATCAGGGAACGAATTAGAGATTTGCTCATGGTGTTGTGTGTATCAGCACTTTACTCCTTTTGATTGCCAAGTAGACCACCATGGGGAGGTACCAGAGATAGTTATTCATTCTCCAGGCAATCGTAATATATTGGGAAACCACTGTTTGGGGGTGAATGACGGCCACAGGGATGTCCTGTCCCTATTATTCCCCTCTGTCTTCTAAGGCGACTCTCTCTGGTCCTGTGGGGACAATGAGGCTTGTCCCTAAGAACCTTCACTGCCGGGTCTCCGTCTGCCGTCTTGATGGGAGTATCCCATAAAGGAGCAGGAGGTGGGCGGGGGCAGATGGGAGGCGCCGCAGCTGCTGGCAGGGGTTTCTTTGAAGGCTCTTGAAGCACGGTGTACTCGAGCACAGATTCATCTTCGCCCAGATGCACGGCCCCCAAATAGCGCATGGGCGTCTGAAAGAGGAAGTCAGCTCGCCACTTGCAAGAGCATAGCGCGGAAGGAGGGGAGAAGACAATTTCGCTCCGAGGCTTCAGAGAAATGCCTACTCTTATTAAAAAGCGCCTAGGTTAAGCAGATCAGATCTCGATTTATAAAAGATCCAGGGAAAGCACCACTCGCCATCGACGATAGAAAACTCATTTCATCTCCTTGAGACGGTAGGAGCCAGACTCCCTTGCAGTTAATGAAAAACTTACGGTGGGCCAAGGAAGATGGTCTCACCTCGACTCTGGAGGCTATCTTTAAACAGTGACAGCAAATCCGAAGTCTTTCTCCCTTTCTTTGCCTTTTCCAAGAATAGACTGAAAATCCCAGCCATGTTTCAAAAGAATATGCCTCTGTAGCTCTCCCTGTCGTCTCCCAAGCTCCTGACATTTCCTCCAGGTCAGAAACGCCGCATGCAAATACCTCTCTATTCATGTTCCGTCACGCAGGCAGTGAGGCAAAAAATCGGGACTCAGTCCTTGCCTTGGGATAATTGCTTAGCAAACAGGATGCACATAATCCACTTTCATTATTCATCCTCCAGTTAGGGGCCGGGGTCCGTGTTTGGTGTCTCGTAATGAGAGGTGCCTTACAATGGAGGTGATGAAATCTGCCATTCAGCTCACGGCATCGAGAGAAGGCAAGGAAACTCCTCCCGCGGCTGATGTAGATTCCAGACATTTCTGCTCCCCATAAAGCAGCGAGCTGGATGGACCCTCTCGCAAAGAGCAACGTGCTGATTTCGCTGCCTGGCTGATCTTGGGAAAATGCCGTGCCTGCTCATTTGCTTATTATATATTACACTTTCTTAATCTGGGTCTGATAGCTCCTTCGAAGGTGTCTGCCCCATACCACTGCACACCCAGGGAGCTGCGCTGCTGGCTGCTGGCGTGAAGTAGAACAGAGTTTGAAAGCGATCGTCAAGCAAGGCTAATTCAGATGGAACCGGCACAGCCCTCACGGCTGGCTCAACCATGCAGCGGAAACCTGGTTAGTTTTTAAAGGTTATTTTTTTCGTAAAATGCTTGAACTAGAGGTGTCTCCTGAAGAGAGTTAAAGGACTTCTTGGTGCAATCTGTTCTCATTCTCCTGCAACTTTCATTCCATCTCAGTGGAAGGTGGTTGACGATTAAAAGAAAAGATAATCCATTATCACTGTGAGTCTTCAACTGCCAGGGGGGACCCTGCAGCAGACTAGAAGGGAAGGCTGATAACTTGCATTTAAAGAAAAAAAATATATCAATTGCCAGTTGGTGCCTTGCCATCAGTCAGAAATACACCATAAATTTGTCTGTGGGCAGAGGGATGGGGTCCCTTGGAGGATTTGCGATGGGATTTGAAGGCTTCCTATTTCCCTCGAGGTGATTAGTCTGAGCCCAGTTCGGATCTGCAGTGACTGAGTTGGTTGTTTTTGTCAAGCTCTTTGGTGACAGGTGTCCGTGTTACAAGAAACAAATTGGCACTAATTGGGCACTCCTGTTGGCTTCTTGGCAGGAGGGAGCAACAATGGCTTGATCAGGAAACTGCACGGTAACGGGAAGGGGACATCTGTGCTGGACACACCCAATCTGTCTGCTTGTTGTTTGATGGTTTTTTGTTTGTTTGTTTCAGGAACAAATGTTGAGTGTTGGATTGTCTCCCCGACCTGTCCCTGGCACGTAAACTCACCCACACACCCGCACAAAACCAGTATGCTGATGACAGGCCCATCACTCTGTGATCACCCAAGATCATCAGTGAGAGATGTGGGCCAGTGACTTCACCCTGATCAAAACACTAAGGGGGCGCCTGGGTGGCTCAGTGAGTTAAGCCTCTACCTTCAGCTCAGGTCATGATCTCAGGGTCCTGGGATCAGGCCTCACATCCGGCTCTCTGCTCAGCAGGGAGCCTGCCTCCCTCTCTCTCTCTGCCTCCTTGTGATCTCTCTCTGTCAAATAAATAAATAAAATCTTAAAAAAAAAAAATGCTAACTACTAGCGGGCAGGGGCGTCGTACTTTTAGTTCTCCTGTGTGCCCGGCATCTGGCCTGGAGCACAGTAGACGCTGAATAAATATCTATTAAATGAGCAGATATTTGTTGATCAAACAGCTGCCCTCTCTCTCTCTTTCTCTTAAGACTGTTAGTGCACGGTGATCCTTTCCAGTAGAATCCTAGACCTTGAGAGTGAGACCTTCACAACCTTCTGAAGAAAGTGCTCGCATTCTTCAGATAAGAGACACGAGGGCTCAGCGAGGTGAGTGGCTGAGCTGAGAGCAGGATGTCTGTCTTGTGGGCTCTGGCAGGCTGCTATCTCAGTGCTCCTTCTAAGAAGACCCTTTTCAGAACCTGCGCACTGCTGCTATGGAACAGCACGACAGACCATGAGCAGGGAAGCCTGATTTCTGTATTGGGATTCTCTCCTGATTATGTGGCCTCAAAAAAATCCCTTCTCATTATTGGGTTTCTACTGCTTACAGTCTATTTGGGGAGATGGACCCATAACCATTCAGTTACAATGCAGAACGCCATGTTGGAATAGAAGGGGAAGAACCTGGAACACATTTGCAAAAAACCCCCAAAAAACCCCAAAAAACAGAAAACACTAATACCATTTGGGGATAAATTATTGTTCAGCTCTTAATAATCCATACACTGAATTAGGACATATAAGACTCTTAAGAGGTGACCCCCTCATTTATTAAGTCCTAGGAGCTCATGTGGAAATTCAGTGACCGGCCCAGCATACAGTAATGACCCACGGGCGTGGGGGGGTGTGTTCTGTACCACAGGACGCAGAGCGATTTGTGTTTGTAATTAAGAGGAGGTAGGACGGTTGGGGGGCAGACTCAGGTCAGTGAATGTGAGGTGATCTAGTCTGACAGTATCCTCTCTATGGGGGGCATCAACACAGAATGATCCAGGCTTGGGTTCTCATTAGGAACCTGAAAAAACTTTTGCGACCTTATGCTTCTGGTTAATTTCCTAGAATTACAAATCTAGACATAAAGGAAGAGGTGGGGTGTCTTGTTAGCTGTTGATAAATTAGATACTCAGCCATCTAGAGTGAGGGACATAGGGATCGATGGAGCTCTTCAGGCATCCAGAAACTCCTCCATGCACACTTGTGCTATAGCAAGGAGCCAGAATGATGACGTTGATTGCATTTCTCCTTTTTCTAATGCAGAGGCTCACTAACTTCCATAGGATGCACAGAATGAAGACAGGAGAGGTGACGTGGTCTCATCAGAAAGTGTGTGACAACCATCTCACAGCACTTTGGAGAAGCTTAAGGAAGGGCTCTGGTTTGGGTCACCTGGAACCCACAGAGGAGACAGCTATGTTCAAAGAAGTAAACTTCTGCCTACAGTGAGTTACTCTAGACCTGAGTGGGCGAGTATCTACCTCCCGATTTGGGGGGTATCAGCAAAGGTCAGAAAAGACTCTGTTTTTCCTGGCTAAATTCACGTATGTTAAAGGAGATGGGACCCTAACAGATCACTTCGGCCTCAGTAATGATCTTGCCATTAGAAAGGCCTTCTTGTTCCTGAGCGTGGACTGACTCTCACTGAAGCGGGTGGCTACTGAGTAGTGGTGGCATTACAGAGTGGCTCCGAAACAGAAGGTCACTTCCTGATGTGAGAAAGGATGCTGAAAGGAAAGATTATCACCTGTGTGTACGCTCTAGTCTTGGAATAATAATGCTGAACATCCACGTAGTGTTTTTAATGTACCACTCATTGTCTCTCTATTAACTCATCAAACCCTCACTATGCTGTGGATAAGACTCTTGTTGTCTCTGCTTGACAGATGAAGAAACTGAGGCACAAAGCAATGAAGCAACTTGCCAAGGTCATACAACATGCCAAGGTCACACAACACGCCAAGAGCCAGGATTCAGACTGAGGGGTCTAGTTCTGGGGGTGCTCCTATAAACCCTGTCATAAACCGTTGGAGGGAAAATATGCACAAGTTATTCTCAGACAAGAAAATCAGCCAAGGAAGGAGGCTGCTGTGGTCCTTTAGACCTTGACAGTGAAGATGATGAGAAGCTGGCGGGACATCGCTGTGTGGCAGGAGGTAGGGCGTTTTGAGCAAGGGGGACAGACACTAGTGCTTAGGGACAAGGAGGCAGTGTGGCAAGGCTCTGTAAAAATGGTCCATTCCTGAAGACAGTGTGCAGTTACTGGGGATACTATAATCTATAATCAAACAGATAATAAGTATACTATCTAATATAATAAGTATATTATTATATGCTTATATATTAATAAGTATAATAAGTATAAGGTAATAAATATATTATTTGTTTTTATTTCCTTTCTAATTACATCTAAGTATTTCTAATTACATCTAAGTATTTAAAGGTTTTCAAACAACAGTCTTTTTTTTTTTTTTTCTTCATCTGGGCTAACGGAAAGAAAAGTTCCCCTCCACCCTGACCCTGGCCCTCAGGCTTCTGGAGTTGGAAATCAGGCACCATGGACACTCCACCCCATATCCACCAGACCCCCTGGGTGCCCCTGGTACTAGAACAGACGGGGTCTGACATGCTGACCGCTCCCCCTCACAGCTTCCTACTCCTCCCTTCCTCTCTCCTCAGGCCTTTCTCTGACATTGAGAGGGCCTCCTCCACTCCACTAAGGACAACCTGGATAACCAAAAGATTACATTTTCCAGGGGCAGCTTGGAGCAGTGGGGGAGGGGACTCAGCAGATGAATCCCCCAGCCTCCCCAGTCTCTGGTGGGCGGACTCAGACGTGTGGCTCAGTTTTCTGGAGGGTATCTAGTAGGTCTGAGCCCAAGGTGTCCTCAGCAGTAACTCATTCATTAACACACGCTTGCTTGGCTTTTCTCACTTCCCTGTCTCAGTTCCCAATCCCTCCCACATGCTCTCGGGGTCACCTCCCAAACAAACTAACCACATCCAGGTCCTTACTTCATGCTGGAACACAGGACAGTTTTGAAAAAGGTGGCACCTGTACCTCTGGTGTTGACTGTGGTGGCAGCAGGGAGTCCCGGAAGCAGGGAAAATCAGATGAGAATCCCCCCTCCCTCTAGGACTCTTTGTCTAGAGCTCGGGCATTTTAGAAGTCAAGGTGTTTTCCTTCATCAAAGAGAGCCAGCCATTCCTTTCCTTTGGCCCCACACATTTTATTTTGGCCCTATTAAAGGAATCCATTCCAAGGTTGAGAGACCCCACAAAATGTATTTTAATCAAGTGGGTAATGGAAAACAGCAGCTCTGCTGAATGCAGATGTCTGCCTTTGCTAGAGTGAGTCCAAGAAACAGAATGAGGAGACTGATAACCCACAGGGTAGAAAACATCCTCAAAGCTCTAGTTCTCCATGGTTTGAAAACTAAATGAAACTCCTTCATCCAACCATCTGAAATCCAAAGGACTCTAGGCCCATCCCTAGAGCATGGAGGTGATGGAATGTGTCATGGTCTGCCCGTTCCTTTGTGTTAGTTTTCATTAGCGGGTGGTCCTATTCACGGCTCTCCTGTGCGTGTGTCTCTACATCAGGGAACCCCGGAGCCCTGTTGATGTCTCGCTTTCACGATTGAAAGGGGGCTTATTTGGAAGTGATGGGGCAGAGGGGAAGTTGGTGGTGACTCACTGGGTTTCCAAAGGAGCAATATTCTGTGGGAGACTCTACTCGAGTAAAATAGGGTGTGTGTGTATAAAATACTCAGGCTCTGTGACTCACATATTTAAGTTAACAAGTTTTAGTGCCTGGAACATGGGGAACTTTCTATGTGGTGAGTCTACACTTGGTTATTTGGTTCAATTCTGAGAATCCCACTTTGATAGGACTTAGACAACTAGAACAACTAGAGTATGTTCTAGAGGCTAGAAACTGTGACATATGAAGTATAAATTACTATGCAGGGGGGGTTTCCTCTCTGGGTAATAACCGCATCCTCTCTCCATTCAAATTTGGAAGCAGGTGAGAAATACCGAGGAGCTCAGACTATCATCTTTACTGTTGGCAAAACTGCATTTATGGGTATGGTGCGTACCTGCACCAAGTAGACTTTAGGAGCTATGCTTGCAAGGACCGAGCTAATGGAACAGACACTGACCTAGCCCATGTCAAGGAGCATCTGTGGACAGCCTCATACTCGTTAAACACAGAGAACAAGGATGGAGAAGATCCTCTAGCCATGCCTCTAGAAGGCATCACTAGGCTTTGATCCAGGTCTTTGTACCATAGGGAAGCAAGAGCAGGGGTGCAATCCCTAGCATGTTTGCCAGAAAGATGGCTAATCAGAGGCTTGGCCTCACATGTTCTGGACTCATATCAGAGTATCAGTCTCTCCAGTCAGACAATGGTTCTCCTCAGCTCCTGGGGAAAAACAATGAAAGGCACAGGGAAAAAGTCAAAAAGTCTTGGTTAATACTTCTGGAAGGTAGAAATTACTATCTTATGGGTCAAGACAGAATCATGGGGGATGGAGAAAGTGGTTTTCTCAATAGAAAATGTTTATCTTGGGGAAGGGAAGCCTCAGAAGGAGACAGGATATTTATCTCTAAGTATCTGAAGGTCAGTCATGGGAAAGAGGGCTGAGCAGGTCTAGTCTAACGCACAAAAACAAACCAAAACAGGAAACATTTTGCTGGTTCTTATTATTAGAGTGATTTTGCCCTTCCCCCAACAGAAGGCTACCTCAATCACTGAAAATGTTCGAGGAAATATTAGGAATTTCTACAGAAGATATGTAGGTATTTATATGGAATCTGGGAGAATTTCCCATGATCCTTCTAAACTCTGAGATTCTTTGATTCTCTGAAGGATGATGCAGGTCAATAGGAATCTGCCTTTTGTGTAGAATGGGTAAAGTTTGTTCTAAGCACAGACAACTTTGGAACATATATATGACGGAAACACAGAAAAAGAATAACAAGAGAAGAGCTTAAGTAATAGAAAATGGCCTCTTCTATCTCCCTATCAAATCTTTATTTATATACATATGCCAGACTATGAAACGATAGGAACTTCAAACTCCACCATGTTGTTCTCTTAATACAAATGTTCTCAGGCAAGAAAAGAAGCCAGCTAAGCATCCTGGGTGATCCACATTCTGACAATCAACCCAAATATAGGTGTAACATAAATGTAAACAGAGACGCCATTCCTATTTCACTCATCTACCCTCTCCAGAAAAATACCTAAATTGTTTTATATATATATATATATATATTTTTTTTTGTATATATATATATATATATAAATTTTTTCCATTTCATGATTAGATTATTTATTCCTTGGGTTGAGTTTGATAAGTTCTTTATAGATTTTGAATACTAGCCTTTTATCTGATATGTTGTTCGCAAATATCTTCTCCCATTCTGTCAGTTGTCTTTTGATTTTGTCGACTGTTTCCTTTGCTGTGCAAAAGCTTTTTATCCTTATGAGCCTAATAGTTTATTTTTGCCTTTGTTTCCCTTACCTTTGGAGATGTGACTAGTGAGAAGTTGCTGCAGCTGAGGTCAAAGAGGTTGCTGCCTGTGTTCTTCTCCAGGATTTTGATGGATTCCTGACTCACATTTAAGTCTTCCATCCATTTTAATTTCATTTTTGTGTATGATATAAGGAAATGATCCAGTTTCATTCTTCTGCATGTGGCTGTCCCATTTTTCCAACAAGATTTGCTAAAGAGACTTTTTTTCCATTGGATAGTCATTCCTACTTTGTCGAAGATTAGTTGACCATAGAGTTGCGTGTCCATTTCTGAGTTCTCCATCCTGTTCCATTGATCTCTGTGTCTGTTTTTGTGCCAGTACCATACTGTCTTATGATTACAGCTCTGTAACAGAGCTTGAGGTCCAGACTTGGGATACCACCAGCTTTGGTTTTCTTTTTCAACATTCCTTTGGCTATTCAGGATCTTAGTTGTTTCCATAAAAATTTTAGGATTATTTGTTCCAGTTCTGTGAAAAAAGTTGATGGTATTTTGAAAGAGATTGCATTGAATGTATAGATTTCTCCAGGTAGCACAGACATTTTAACAATATTTGTTCTTCCAATCCATGAGTATGGAACATTTTTCCATTTCTTTGTGCCTTTTTCAATTTCTTTCATGAATATTCTGTAGTTTTCTGAGTACAGATCCTTTGCCTCTTTGGTTAAATGTATTTTTAGGTATCCTATGGTTTTGGTGCAATTGCAAATGGGATCTACTCCTTAATCTGTCTTTCTTCTGTCTCATTGTTGGTGTATAGGAATACAACGGATTTCTGTGCCTTGATTTTATATCCTGACACTTTACTGAATTCCTATATGAGTTCCAGCAATTTAGGGTAGAGTCCTTTGGGTTTTCCACATTGAGTATCATGTCATCTGCAAAGAGTTGAGTTTGACTTCTTCTTTGCCAATTCAGATGCTTTTTATTTCTTTTTGTTGTCTGATTGCTGAGGCTAGGACTTCTAACACTATGTTGAATAACAGTGATGAGAGTGGACATCCCTGCTGTGTTCCTGACCTTAGGGGAAAATTTTTCAGTTTTTCCCCATTGAGAATATTTGCTGTGGGTTTTTCATAGATGGCTTTGATAATATTGAGGTATGTAACCTCTATCCCTACACTGTGAAGAGGTTTGGCAGAAGACATGAGCAGACATTTCTGCAAAGAAGACATCCAAATGGCCAACAGACACATGAAAAAGTGCTCCACATCACTTGGCATCAGGGAAATACAAATCAAAACCACAGTGAGATATCACCTCACATCAGTCAGGATGGCTAAAATTAACAAGTCAGGAAACAACAGATGTTGGTGAGCATGCAGAAAAAGGGGAACGCTCCTATGCTGTTGGTGGGAATGCAAGTGGGTGTGGCCATTCTGGAAAACAGTATGGAGGTTCCTCAAAAAAGTTGAAAATAGAGCTACCCTATGACCCAACAAATACACTGCTGGGTATTTACCACAAAGATAAAAATGTAGTGATACAAAGGGGAACCTGCACCTGGATGTTTATAGCAGCAATGTCCACCATAGCCAAATAATGGAAAGAGCTTAGATATCCATCAACAGATGAATGGATAAAGAAGATGGGGCATATGTATACAATGGAATACTATGCAGCCATCAAAAACCCCCTGAAATTCTGCCATTTGCAATGATGTGGATGGAACTAGAGGGTATTATGCGAAGTGAAATAAGTCAATCAGAGAAAGAAAATTATCATGTGATCTCATTGAAATGTGGAATTTAAGAAACAAGGTAGAGAGGATCAAAGGGGAAGAGAGGACAAAAATGAAACAAGATGAAACCAGAGAGGGAGACAAACCATAAGAGACTCTTAATCTTAGGAAACACACTGAGGGTTGCTGGAGGGGAGAGGGTGAGGGGATACGGTAACTGGGTGACGAACCTGGGGGAGGGAATGTGTTATAATGAGCACTGAGTATTATATAAGACTGATGAAGCACAGGCCTGTACCCCCGAAAAAAATGATATATTATGTTAATTAATTGAATTTAAATTTTTAAAAAAAATTAAAAAACACACTTAGGTGTTTATATCATGACATACATAAAATTTAATTCCAGAAATAGTGAAGATGTGAAATTATAAAACAACCAGAATAAAAATATAGGTAAATATTTAAAAAAATTAATTCCGATGTTGTTAATAACGTGCACTGTTGCATTAGTATCAGCTGTACGATGTAGCAATTCAACAACCCTTGTGCTCATGGAGGTAAGTGTACTTGATCTCAATCCTCTCTTTCACCCATCCTCCCACTCACCTGCCCAGTAGCCATCTGTTTGTTCTCTGTAGTTAAGAGTCTGTTTTTTTGGTCTCTTTTTTTCTTTTTCCCTTTGTTCATTTGTTTTGTTTCTTAAATTCCACATGTGAGTGAAATCCACTGGTATTTGTCTTTCTCTGACTGACTTATTTCCCTTCGCATTATAGCCTCTTGGTCCATCCATGTTGCTGCAAGTACCAACATTTCATTCTTTTTTTTATGGCTGAGTAATATTCTATTGTATACACATACACCACATCTTTTTTATTTATTCATCTCTTGATGGACACTTAGGCTGCTTCCATAATTTGGCTATTGTTGATTATGCTGCTAAAACCTTGGGGTGCATGTATCCCTTCAAATTAGTGTTTTTGTATTACCTGGATAAATACCCAGTTGGGTTTCTCTGTTCTCTAGCACATCTGCTTTCTTAGGATAAAGAGCCTTAGGAATAAATGGGCTATACTTAGAAATAGAGGGACACCAGGAAAGGCCCCAGATTGAAAGGAGCTCATCTTTCCCATTGCCTACCCATTCCTTCATGAGAATCTATCCCCATCAAATGGAAAATATCACTGGAGGAAAAAAAACCAGAACCCCAAGGGAGCTCTTTATTCCTAGGGCTTAACTATAAATGACTCTTTGAAAAGGGACTTATAGGGGAACCAATGAAATCTATATTATTATTGTGATGCTAAAATTAAGCTCTAATAATGAACTAGGCCATAAGAGCTGAAATCCAGAAGCATCTGCCCAGGGACAAAGTGTGTTTCTCTGTTATCATCTATGCTCACATTCTCCGTGTGGCATCCAGTTTCTTTATCTCCTGGCATGTCTAAGCAATACCCATCACTTACAAATTTCTTTCTTTTCTCCATTTTTTTCCCACATCATATAGCTTCTGGCTGTGAGCTCACTGAAGGAAGGACTAAGTGTTACGTTTCTAGGCTTCTAAGAAGCTGAGGAGCCAACCAGAAAGATGGTGAACTTTCAGAGGGGACAGGACTTGTTCTGAGTCCCACTTAGCATTTTGAAGCTCAGTTTCTTCCTCTGTAGGGGTTTCCATGGAAGCGTTGTACTGAGATAGTTGTCCCAGTGATTAGCACAGGGCCAGGAGACTACCAGATTCTCCATAAGAACATGTACAATGCTGGCCAATTGCTGAACAATAACCAGGAATGGTCTGAGGCACTGGGAGAGGAACAAGAAGAAGGAAGTAAAAAGCAGTGGGTGGCAAAGGACGGGATGTCCCCCGTGTTTGCTTGTTTGCTAACTTACTTAAAGATGGCCTCATTTCCATGCAGGGAGCGAAATTTTATTTTTTATTTCCTACACTGAGCTATCCAGGGAAAACAACTACAGTGTGCTTATAAATGGGAAGGAAACTTTCTGCCCCTCTCCAACAAACTTCTATTCTGTAGGGTTAACAAATCCAGATGATTTTCTGTCTATACAATAAATGTTTCGCAGCCATCAGTACTTGAGTTAAGTGAGACATTCACCCCAGAAAACACTTCTGTCCATACCTGGCTTAATTAAAATTTAAACTTCTTGATGGCAAGCAACTTATTTTTTCCTACTTATCTAGCTCAGTATCTTATACCTCAAGTAACAGAAAAAAAAAAACAACTCCAAATGGCTGAAAGAATGGGGGAAAATTGTGGTCCCACATAATAAGAGTTCTATGAGTAAGGACAGTGGGGTACTTGGGGGGAGTAGTGTGGTGGCAGTGGTCTGTCCTGTGCAAAGGATATTTTATCAGTGGCATTACTGAGGACTGTCAATGCACAGTGAAAATGAAAAGCATGCTTATTTTTAGCCAGTCTTATTAGTGTTCTGAAATAACCCATGCACAAGGCACCCCCTATTTGCCTATTCTTCTGGTGTGCTGCTCCCACCATCCATCTCTGGGCACATGGCTGGGGAAGTGCTGTGCATCCCACCCTCCTGACTTGCTCACCAGGGCAGTAGGGTACAAAGGAGTGGTAGGGGCATAGGAAAGGTCTTACATCTATTTATCTGCTTGGTTATACATCTATTTTTTTTTTAATTTTTGTTGTCTAACACTGACTTCCCTGAAATGCTTTTGTGAACTCATAGGACATCCCCATCAACGAGCCATTCTTTAATTTTTTTTTAAAGATTTTATTTATTTATTTGACAGAGAGAAAGATCACAAGTAGGCAGAGAGGCAGGCAGAGAGAGAGGGGGAAGCAGGCTCCCCGCTGAGCAGAGAGCCCGATGCGGGGCTCGATCCCAGGAGCCTGAGATCATGACCTGAGCCGAAGGCAGAGGCCTAACCCACTGAGCCACCCAGGCACCCCGCCATTCTGTAGTTTTCTTGGGTGGCTGCATCTCTTTTTTGAGTGGTCACAAACCATTCCTGAGCCCCCAGGAGCCTAAGGTTCACCTCCAGGGGTTGCCTTTGGGGTCCCATTATCTGCAAAGGAGGTGTTGTTGTGACATGCTACTCACTGCCTCTCCTCTGCCTTGCCCACAGTGAGAACTTGGTAATGATCTATCTCTTGCTGTGACCAGGGATGCAAGTGCAGGCCGACCTATTAGGGGCAGCTTGCATGCTCCTAGCTCTTAGCCCTTCTCATGCCCTCTAGAGGCATGAGGCAAACCTGAGTCCATGGCTTCTCACAAATACAGGGCTGGTGGAGGAAGAGAGCATCTGTAGCCCAAGGTGAAGCAGTTGGTTCTTCACCAGAATTCCCCTGGAGGGACGGGACACCACTGCATGGTAACAACTCTTCTAAAACAAATACCATCTCAAGAAAATCTTCAAAATCCTTTTCCTTCGCATTCTTACCCCAAGAGTTATAGAGCTGGTTTTCCACAAGGACATTTGGAGGTGCTGCCTTAGGGGGTTTCAGGTCACCGTCAGTGCATCTGTGCTCTTTATTCACTGGTATCTCAGTCACAAATGAGGCAGAAACAGACTTATCTTAACCTCCAGTGACCTAAACATGACAACATCCAACGGGAGAACAAGAGACACCCCTCCTGGGTGTCCGGGAACCCTAAGACTTCCTCTCACATCCTACTGCTTGGGGCAGAGTCTCAGGTCCTCCCCCAAACAAACAGCCGGCCAGGAGAATGGTCATCACAAGAGTGGTTCAGACGAGTCAATGTTTATTCTTGAGCCGAAGAGACAGTCCCCTCCCAGAACACATGGTCATGGTGGAGAAAGGCGTGCACGACCAAATTGAGGGGACAGGTACCCAACGGCATCTGCTAATTGGGCATTCAGTATCTGTCAAGTGATAATGACTCTGGGAAGCTCACAGTCAAGGATCCTTGCCAACAAATTCAATCTACCCTAAAAATCATTAGGCTTTTGGAGGTGAATGACAGGGTTAGAGGAAGTAGGGATGGGGCTGCACAGATGGCTCCAATCAGAATGGAGATGGGCTGGCGATGAAAGGATCTTTGGGGCTGTCAGAATGCTCATGGTTTCCTGCCTGCGAAGAGACAGCAGGTGAAGGTCCGGCTCTCTGCCTGCTCTTCCTCCCCGGAGGATTCTCCCCCCCTGCTTGAGTTTGGTCAAGTTGAAAGACCTCACTTTGATTTTCTGGAGTGTACTTTTCCCTTGGTGATCTGTGGACAACCTAAGGCATCTCAGACGAGCTTGCTGGACTCTCTCAGCTGTGGGGAGAACTCAGTCCAGCGTAGGCTGCTGCCCAGCATGCTCTGGGGCCCTTGGGCCAAACTCCTTTACTGTCTTGACCTGTGAGATCCTGTGGTTGGCTTCTAACTGTCAATCAGGCCAAACCCTGTCAAATAAGGTCAGGCTACACTCATCCACGAGAACCGGATTGAGATCCGCAACATCATTTTCACATGCAATTCAGGCCAAGATCTTTTGCTCAGGCCTGCCATGGTGCTGAAAAGAAATAAGATGCCAAAGGTCAAACACACAGAATGGGAGGTTAAAATGGTGCCCTCTTCCTCAAAGCCCATAGTGCCTGTGCACTGTGCTGCCCGGTCTAGCCCTGGTTTCCCTGGCTCTCAGGATAACAGTCATAACATCCCTCAATGCCCATTCTCAGGATTGGAAAAATAAAGCTTTACTTGTGGGTTTCTATTTGCTTGTTTTCTCTCAAACATGGTATATATTATCTCAATATTTTTTTGAAGATTTATTTTTTTATTTTTTTAAGAATTTTTTGTTTCAAAGATTTTATTTATTTGAAAGAGAGAGAAAGAGAGGCACTCCAGAGAGAGAGAGAGAGAGAGAGAGCGAGCGAGCATGAGCAGGGGCAGAGGAGGAGGGTCAAAGGGAGAGGGTGAAGCAGGCTCCTGGCTGAGCAGGGAGCTGGACATGAGGCTCGCATGGGATCACAACCCGAGCCAAAGGCAGACACTTAACCCACCGAGCCACCAAGGCACCCCTGGATTTATTTATTTATTTGAGAGAGAGCTCGAGCAGGAGGGGAAGAGAGGTAGAGAGAATCTGAAGCAGATTCCGTGCTGAGTGTGGAGACTGATGCAGGGCTTGACCCCATGACCCTAAGATCAGGACCTGAGACAAAACCAAGAGTCAGATGCTTAACTAACGACGCCACCCAGACGCTCCCTATCTCAACATCTTTCTAGGACTTGGTTTAAGATCCAGATTAGCAGTAATTCTAGACTATGCTAAATTCTCTGCAGGATTACAGTTTTTAAAAACACCATTTGGGAAGGCAAGAGGCACAGTCTGGACAAATAATGGAGGTGTTAAGAAACACACCCAACAAAGTAGCCCTATGTGTATATGTGTGCTATATATTCTTATATGCATAAATAGAATATATACAGAGAAATGCAAGCTTTTTATATCCATAAAGATGTGCTCTATCTAACTTGGAATGGAGAGGTGACAGTAAAAAGGTGATATTCAGGCGTTGAAATTTTCCACAGCTGCATTTCTTGGGTGTGTTTACTATATGTTGACTTTGGTTTTTTGGGTTTTCTTTGTTTTTTGGAAGAGGCTAGGGTGGGCTTGGAGGCAAAAGGATGTAAAAAGTAAATTTGCACATTGAGATTTACCCCCCCAGAGTCTCAAGTTCTTAGAGTTGGGGTCCTTCTTTTGGTTGTCCCCCCCAACAAATTCTGGATTCTGTTCTTGGAAATCAAGGAAGACACCATTCCATCTTTGCAGCACCCCAAAGAGGATTCCTTTGAAGAAATGAAATAAGATGCTGATGAGAACGTATTCTTAGTCCTCATGTCCTACGTGGTTAGAGGGTCCATCTCCCTACAAGGTTCTCAGAGTCTTGGGATTTTGAGATTTGCACCAAGTTGTACATTAGTTTATATATTCCTGAAGCCAATATTAATGAGAGCTAATGTTTACCTAGTGCTTCCTAAATGCTTCTATACTGTCCTTAAGGATTCCTCTCTGTTAATTCACCAGGTACATAAAGTAATTATGTCCATTTTACAGATGTGCAAACAGAGGCACAGAAGGTTAAGTAACTATTAAAGGTCCTACCACTGGTAAGGAATGGACCCAGAATCTGATAGTCTGGTTTGGGATGCAAGCTCATAACCATTCTCCTGTGATGTTCTTATTTTGTGTCTAAGAGCAAGGTGTCCCCTGGAGATTGACAGTAGATGCTTTTATGAATGGCAAGTCATGGCACTAGAAAACAAACCAAAACAACAAATCCAGCATTTGAGCGTTCAGCTCTCTTTCATTCTGCTTTGTATCATACTAGTTGGTGCGTCAGCTGTAACTGAGGCAGGGAGTCTAGTCTTGGCACTCTGAAACACAGACATTGCAGGCTCTAACAGAAGAACCAGACACACTGCCTCTGGGCCCTTCCCTGTCACCCAGGGGTACGTCATGAGTCATGCCTAGAGTGGTTCCTCTCAAATGGCATCACTCGGCTTGCACTGCTCAGTCTTTGGAGATGGTTCTGGTCATTAAGGACAGATCAAACCAAAGAATGATGCTATAGTAGCCACGGTTGGGGTGTATATGGGGAGCAGGTGGAGAAGGGAGGAGAGTGAAGCCAAGAATTAGTGCAAGAGGCATCATGAGAGAGTAAGATCAGACTTTGCCCTCCAGGAGCCAGGTGGACCCTTCTATGCTTCTCCCTTACTGTGTTCACAAATGAAGCCTGCCTGTGAGTCAGCCCAACCCACTTTCCCACATCCTCTGAGTGTATACCACCCTGCTTCTGAGTGCTTACGTACGACCCACCCCCCAAATGAGGCCCTTTTCTACCCTCTGTTTCTGATAGAAACTTCTGCAGTCTTTAGGTCCTACTTAGAATTCCACTCATCGGCAGAGTCTTGCCTGAGTACTCCAGCTCGTCTTTTTTTTTTTTTTTTTTAAGATTTTATTTATTTATTTGTCAGAGAGAGAGAGGGAGAGAGCACAGGCAGACAGAATGGCAGGAAGAGGCAGAGGGAGAAGCAGGCTCCCTGATGAGCAAGGAGCCCGATGTGGGACTCGATCCCAGGACGCTGGGATCATGACCTGAGCCGAAGGCAGCTGCTCAACCAACTGAGCCACCCAGGCGTCCCTCCAGCTCGTCTTTTTTTGGCGATGGTGGGGGGAGCATATGCAGAGAGTAGGGGGAAAGGCAGAGGGAGAGGAAAGAGAGAATTTCAAGCAGGCACCATGCCCAGCGCATGAGCCAGACATGGGGCCCAATCCCACAACAATGAGATCATGACCTGAGCCAAAATCAAGAGCTGAATGCTTAACCAATTGAGCCACCCAAGGGGCCCTGAGTACTCCCCTTTCTTTTTTCTTTTTTTTTTTTTAAGATTTTATTTATTTATTTGACAGAAAGAGAGAGAGAGATCACAAGTAGGCAGAGGGGCAGGCAGAGAGAGAGAATGGGAAGCAAGCTCCCTGCTGAGCAGAGAACCCAATGCAGGGCTGGATCCCAGGACCCTGAGATCATGACCTGAGCTGAAGGCAGAGGCTTTAACCCATTGAGCCACCCAGGCGCCCAGTACTCCCCTTTCTAAGACTGTTCACAATGTCTGCATCTGGTAGCACAGGGTCAGGGCTCACATCTGGGGATGTGTGACTAGCTATAAGGACTTCTCTGTGGTCCTGGAGGCAGTGTCTGGGTCAGATTGTGGGTTTAGTCACTGTGGTTTGTGAGAAGGCTCTGGGAATGGTTCCAGAGCTGAGTGTGCATTCTGGGAAAGTCCAAGGATGCTCATGACAGAGCCAGAGGGTCAATCAGTCAGGTGTGGTCAAGAAGACCAGTTATCAGAAGCATCTGTTAAGCCTCCTTGGGCCTATTTGATCAGTCTCATCCGGGCTCACAACATACACAATCTCTCTCTCCTCCAAATTTCGCCAGAACACTTCTCCTGTCATTTACATAGTATTTGATCATTTATACCCCTGTAATAGTACTCCATGTTTCCTATGTGTTGTATCTCCAATCTCTGGGAGAACAAAAGATATATATATATATATAGATATAGATATAGATATAGATATAGATATATATATTTTAGATCTCTTTAGTGCACAGTATGTGGCTCAGTATATCTGATCTAGCCATGCCAGAAATATCTATTGCATGAATGAATCTCAGCAATCCTGTCTGTTATGGGTTAAATTGCATTCCTCAAAAAGAGAGACATTAGGGTGCCTGGGTGGCTCAGTGGGTTAAGCCTCTGCCTTCAGCTCAGGTCATGATCTCAGGGTCCTGGGATCGAGCCCCAAGTTGGGCTCTCTGCTCAGCAGGAAGCCTGCTTCCCTCTGTCTCTCTGCCTACTTGCGATCTCTGTCTGTCAAGTAAATAAATAAAATCTTTAAAATGAGAGAGAGAGAGAGACCTTAACCACCATTTTTCACAAAAAAAAAAAAAAAAGATATGTTAGAGTCCTAACCCCCAGTATCTCAGAGAGTGACCTTATTTGGAGATTTGGAGATATGATCTTTACAGAGGAAACTGTGTTAAAGTAATTGCGGCAGTCCTAATCCAATATGACTGATGTTCTTACAAAAAAGGGGGAAATCTAGACACAGACACAGTCACACATAGCGGGCAGTGTGACGGGGCACAGGGGAAAGGCAGGGGAGAAGCCTGGGATGGATGCTTCTTCCACAGCCGTCAGAAGGAACCATCCCTGCAAACAACTTGATCTCGGACTTCTGGTCTCCAGAACAGTGAGACAATACATTTCTCTTATCTGAGCTGCTGCTCCTGGTACTTCATGAAGGCAGACCTAGCAAACACATACACTATTACTCACTGAGCATGTATTCTGTGCAAAGCTCTGTTCTAACCATTTGACAAGTATTAAGTCCCTTAGCCTAAGAAAATCTTCAGGAGATAGGCACAATACTATTGCGGTACCAGAAGAAGACACTAAGACCCAGAGAAGTGAAGTCAGTTGCCCAAGAGGCCTCAGACAGCGAGTAAGCAACAGGCCTAGGATTTGAACCCAGGTAGTCTGGTCTCAGAACACACACTCTTACTGCCTCAGTGGGGGCTCATGCTGCCTCAGTGGGCGCTCTGGATCTGAAAGAGGACAAACAGGTGGGCTGCAGACCATACTCACCTCACAGGAGTTTGGTTTGACCTTGAGGCAGAATGCATTTTCCAAAGATGCATAAAACTGCATTTCTTGTCCCACGTGCTCTCATGAGGTGTGAACTTGCCACTTCTCATCAAGAGATGGAGTCCATTTCTCTGCCTCCTTGAGATTAGGGAAGCACCGTGACTGCTTTGAAAAAGAGGACAAGATGAGTGTGATGCTGTCAAAGTTCCGAGCGTGGTTCTTAACTGGGCCAGAACCTTCTGTCATCTGCCCCTTGGAAGCTGGTTGCCACGTCCATGTCCAGCTTCTTGAGACCGCCATGCCGTGAGAAGGCCAAGCACATGCAGAGGCCCTGGAGGCCGAGAGACCATTCAGAGACAGGGAGAGAGACAGAGAGAGACAGAGAGGCAAGGAGCAGAGAGGCAGAGGTGCTAGATACGTGGGGAAGGAATTCATTACTCTGGAAATGGATCCACCAGCCCCAGATGCCTTAGCAGGTGCCACGCAGATCAGAAGGAAATTGCTCAGTGTAAGGAGAATTAAAAAGGGGGCTCTCAGCCACTAGTTTTGAGGTTGTTTGTTACTTAGCATAAATAACCGATACAAATCTGACGTTTTAAAATAATTTGATTTGTGAAATTGCATTTGTTACGTTGGCTACATTTAAATTTGCTGCCGATGGTTACACAATTGAGAAAGGGCTCACACCCACACCAATCTCTCCCCCGCCCAAGGATTTTCAGCTTTTTCCTGAAGAATGAGAAGGCTTAGCTCTTCCTGCTTAGCAACAGTTGCATAAGATGCAGCAGAGTTCCCCTCCGGGCATGTTGGGGGGGGAGCTGCCCTCTGCAGCGTTCTGGGCGTTCCTTAGCAGACTCGCTTTCCTCCTCTGCGCTTTCTGCCTGCCTGTCCCCTCCAGCCACCTGAAATGTGGGGCGAAGCTTCAGCTGTTTCCTGAGAGCCTCCGACCGCATTGCCCAGCTCCTCCAGATAGTCACGGAGCCCTAGGAGCATCTCAGTTCCCCGCCCCGTACCCCCCTTCCTCCAGTCTCCTCCGTGTCCCATCTCTACCCTCAGGAGGGTTGGGGCTCGCGGCCAGGCTGTCGTGCCGTCTGAGGCTTTTCTTGTTTGCTGCTTCTCTACCGCAGGAGGGGTGCGTCTCCAAAATGGAAACTTCACACTGTGCCATTCCTTCATCTCATTTCCAGGCCCCCTGCTGCGTGACCGTGTGACACATAGTCATTCTGTGAGAATTGAGAAGGATATTGGCAGTTTGGGAGCTGTTGTTCCTGCTTATGTATGCAAAGAACATAATTGCTAAGTGCATCGTCTGCTGTAATTTACACACCCACATATAGCACCGAGCAGGGCACTCTCTTTTTCCACGGCACCCGGGGTTGAGGCTGCACACACCCCAGCCGAGAGAGAGAAGCTGGCTGTTTTCCAAGGCCCGAGGCAGCCCAGTGGAAGGCTGGAGCAGCATGGTTTCTAAGACCTCCGAAATGGAGCTGGAAGAATTTCTTCTCAGATTATTTAGAATTTTTGCAGGGGAGAGGCAAGGCATAGATCTGCAGCATCTCACCTCCTTTGGCACTTGATCAAATGAGTCTCAGGTTCCTCCTAAGAGTTGGTTGTAATGATGGGTCTAGGATTCACAGCTCGGTGCAAGTGATGGCATTAAGTGAGGGCTGATCCCAGCACTCAAGACACACACCTCCGAGCAGAGCAGCCGCCCATTTCTGGAGAGGATTGCGCTAGGGAGAAGGCACGTCCTCACAGCAGATCTGTTCGGACGCGTCGTTTGACCGAATCTTCCAGGTGGGCTGGTGTTTGACTTGCACGTGTTTCTAAGGGCTATAGGACGTTTCTTTGCTGGACTGGGAAGTGGGAAGGGGTCTTTTCCCAGGATGCTCAGTGAGACCTCAGCATTCGGCCTAATTGAGTTTAATAGCACGGTGGGCATGAACCAGGTTGCACCCCAGAACTCCGTTCCTTCCGGAAGCCATGACAGCACCTGACACTGGGAAGGGTCCATAGTAGAAAGGTTTCAGTGCCGCTCTCCACAAGCTTGTATTTTAAGCTTACATTTTAAAATTGGAGACGAAAATCAATACATATGAAACAATTATTTTGGAAGGCTGGAAAAAGAGAATGTCAGGAAACTCCAATCCAGGCATTATGATAACTAGTCGCTGGTATCAGACTTCCTGAGGCTGAATTCTGGCCCTCTGACTCACTGATGGGACCTGCGGTGGTTTATATGACCCCATTGCCTCGGCTCCCTCATGTGTAAGATGGGTAGGGAGCGCCTCTGTCAGTGTCGCTGTGGAAGGTAAAGGACTTCAGGTACAGAGAAGGCTGTCTGGAGCTTGGTAAGGACTCAGAGGATGCTAGCACTTAGCATTTGTTCCTCACTCTGCATCACCGAATGTTCTTTCTAGACCTTGTGATTTCCTTTATAACGTACCAGATGTCAGAACAGCACCCCTCATCACCAGGCCCCATTAACACACTTTCCCTTCCCCAACAGGCCCTGAAGCGGAGCTGGCCTTCAGACTGGACCGAACTACTCTCCCATTTTCAGCTGTTTTTCTTTGGGCCACAGGGTGAAAACTGTTCCATACCTCAAAGTTTTTCATCTGGAATAGGGACAATGATCCCTCTCTGAAAGGACTGCTAGGAGCTGAATTGTATACCCCCCAAAGGTGTATTGAAATCCTAATCCCTAGTACCTGTGAATGTGACCTTATTTAGAAATAGGGTCCGTGTAGATGTAATCAGTTAAGGGGAGTTCAGAGTGTGCCTTGATCTAATACATCTGGTGTCCTTCTGAGAGGAGGGACCCTGGGACAGAGACATACACAGAGAGGAAAACACCATGTGACGACAAAGACACGGAGGGAAGACAGCTCTAGGAAGATCAAGAAGAGGGAGACGCTGGCATTAGGCTCCACGAGTCCAGAAATGCCGGGGACCAAGAGAAGCTGGAAGGAGCAAGAGAGGATCTTCCCCTAGAGCATGCAGAGAGAGCATGGCCCTCCTGACACCCTGATTTTGGACTTCCACACTCCAGAACTGTAAGAGAATAAATCCCTGTTGTTTTTAAGTTACTCAGTTTGTGCAACTTTGTTATGTAATTCTAAGAAACCAACACAGAGATTGTATATACACAGTGGACTCATAAGAGCGTGCGGCATAGGATGGGCACCTAAAGTGGGTCTTCTGAAGGCTGCATTTGTTACTGGGGAGATTGCTTACTTGGCCAAAGGAGCAAAGGAGAAGGCTCAGCTCTTTAATATGCACACAGGATGCTTCAGATGCATGTTTTCAAAGGGTAGTTCTCCCATTTATTCAGAGACCTTCGTGTTTCACACAAGGGAAAATGGAGCAGCCCATGTGGGCCCTCAGCCACTAGAGGGCATTTGAAGGACACCAGATCAATAGAAGCTGACCTCCTGTGGTCAACCAAAGGCCACATATACTGTATGACCCACTGTGAAAAAGTAGGAAATAAATGACTCAAACAATGAATTTACTTATTGATTTCTTTGGGCCAGTAGCTAGTCCGGTGGTTGAGTTAGGAATTCTGAGCAAGGAGAATGTAAACATCTCAGTGTGTGTCCCATCTAACTCCTAGTGGTAGCTATTTCCCCACCTGTGTAGAAACAGGCAGGACAAAGAACTTTCATAGGACAAAGAATCATTTTTCAACAACCAAAGAGAATAAAGAATGACAGATTTAAGCCCAGTTATACACTCCATTAATAAAAGGGGAGGGGAGATTAGAGATTTAATTCTGTCTCATTCTCAATGATTGACATTCTGGCCGACCCTGGACAATTCACTTAACCTGTCTGGGTCATTGTTTCCCAATGTATAAAACAAGATAATAGCAGTCATCAGATCAATTTTCTAAAGTTCATTCAGGTTCCCTAATGAAAGGCGCATTATAAACAAAAATTGTAATTATACCTGAGAGTGCTTTTTCCTTGGAGGGAACCAGAAGGCTTTTCTGTCTTTGAAACTTCAATTAGGAAAGTTAGAATCTTATGCATTTGTCCGTAGTGGATAAAAATTTATTCATAATATGAATCATATAAGAGCAGGTTAATGATGCTCAGAATCTAAAAGTGGGGCACTGAGGATGTGAACAAATTACCTGGAACCTGGAGACTTAGAGTCTGGTCCTCATCTTCCTAATTAACCCTGGGGCCTTGGGCAAGTCATTTCACCTCCCTGTGGCCTTCGTCGTAAAATGATGCGGCTGGATTAGCAAAATGTTTTGCAAACTTAGTTGCTCTCTTCATGACTTCTGACATATTGGAGGATCATCTATACTATTATTAACTTTCTTTTTATTTCTTTAATTTGTCAATTATTTCTTTAAATCCCTTAGCCTTTTATTTTTTTAAAAGGTTTTATTTTTAAGTAATGTCTATGCCCAATGTGGGGCTCAAACTCACAACCCTACTATCAAGAGTTGCACACTCTACCAGACTGAGCTAGCCAGGTGCCCTTATTAATCTTTTAAACACAAATGAATACTGCCCACTATAGCCTTGACCTAACAATAAAATAATATTCATAACGTCTCAGGTTTAGTGTGCTAGACCTACAGCTACAATTAGAGGTACACAGATACAGACCTACAAATACATAGGTACGTGTGTGAATGTAGTCTTTGATTACTCATTAAAGGAAAATATAATTATTAGAAAACTATTAACTACTAGAAAAATATATTCAAAACAAATACAGATACCAGAAAATGTAATTACTAGGAAAAAATACTCTTTGCTTAGATTCCACCTAAAAGTTCTCTTACAAATCACATTAGCATCTGTACCAATTGGGGGGAAAAATGTCCTGGATTATCTTGAAGGATTCTTCTAAAGCTCTGAGCCTCTGAAAGAAATTAAAGTAAGTATAAAACAAATAGGAGAGTAGCTGACGGTTTTGATAAAATTTGGATCTATCCATAGCAGAGAAGCTATCAATTTTTTACCCTAACCGTGTTTTCTCTACCAGATAGATGTATTAAACCCTGATACTGTTAAGTCAGAGAAAAGATTGGCCATGGTCACATCAGATGGATATTGACAGGAGAAAGTTGAGAGAAAACGTCCTTTAAAAAAATATTAACTGAAAAGGCAGATCCTCAAAGCAGGAGAGGAACTCATCCCACAAAGCCAGGCTTTGTGTTGACTGTGGCTCAGAATGTTGTAGAAAACAGAGGTAAACTTAGAAACAAAGTGTGGATGTCAGCTATTTCACTCTCGTTTGTAGGTGGGTAGCTACCAACCGCTCTGTGTTTGTGGGTTCATTCCGCCAGCAGTGCTGTTTGAGTGCTGACAACATCCCAGGCCCTGTTCTTGGTGCTGTCGGTGCACCCACGGACGAGGTCTTCTTCCTCAGAGAGCCTGCTCTGTGGGGGGCTGTGGTACCCGGGGTGACCTTGGACGCCGCCATGCTGCAGCGGGACGGCCTCTGGACCTGGGGGTAAAGGAGCTGTGTTCAAGGAACACCTCTGTGTAGTCACAGCCACTAGATCTACACTCAGTCCTTTTCCTTTCCTGTGTGTTCACATCCTCGCCTCTAAGTGGGTGCGTGGCACTTCCCAGAGAAAGCTGAACTGATGGACGATCCGTGGATGGGCCTGGCAAGGCGCGAGCAGCAAGTGCCACGTGAGTGTTAGTTGAATTTGAATCTGAGAATCACAGCATTAGAAAGGAATTTAGAGATAATCTAGCCAGTTCTTTCCCAGAAATAGAGCTGGAAGCCACAAGAAATTTAAGCTGAGGGACACAATATGGAGGCTTGGCTGGTTGCCCTGTTGCTCCAGGGTGAGATTTCTATTGTTTGGCTGTGGGATCCCATTTCAAATAAAGTGATTCTGCGCTCAGAGCTACAATCAAATATTAACAATATGTAGTCATCTAAATATAAGATATATAAATATATGTAGTATAAATATGTAATTGTTCAGTAATAATCATTCACATTGGCTCATCAGTCCCACTTTTCTTTAGCTTTAAGGCAGAAAAAAATTCTATATTATCTGCCACTAGGGTTCGTTTTTTTTTTAAGTTTTTAGATTTGATATGAGTGCCACCTTTGTTATATTGCTTAATACATGGCATGACCAGGATATGTTTGAACAACTACAGTTCCACCTTTTTTTTAATAATAAGTAGGAGTATACTGATTCAATCTAAGATGTGGGGCCAGCATTTTGGAGGCCCCTTCTCCAGCTCTTTCCTAGCTGTATTGCTCACATTGAGGTGAGCAGTCCAGGGGCTAAGAGGTTATGTTACTGGAGCCCTAGCCTGTCCTTTTCTACCATTCTTCCAGGACGTGGACATTAGAGTTCCCGGCTCACCAGGGTATAAAGGTCTCTTGCTAGGCCTTCTCCACAGGTCTCTCTGATTTAAGATAGGCCAGGCCACTGGCAGTCATCAGTCCAAGCATGAGAAGCCACCCAGGGGAGGGGTGGGTGGAAGAAGGGATGGTGGACAGAGCTTGGAAATACAGGTTAGGGTGTCCACACACAACATGCAAAAGACCATTCACAGTGCAGCACAGAGCAGGGTTGGGGGGAGTGGGAAGAAAACTGGGGTCGGGCTGTGGGTTATTTCTAGTCTCAGCCCAAGCACACATTACTGTTGGACTTGAGTTTGCTTTTGGTGGCTGTCTGGTTTGTTTCTTCTCCCTTCCTCCTGATGGCTTTCTACTGCCAACTCACTACACTCTGGCACATCTATGAGGACTGATCAGGGCAGAGAGTGGAGGTTAAACTCAGAGCGGAGGTTAAACTCCTGGTTGTTGAGTAACTAATGATCTTCACCAATTGTGAGCAGCCCTGATAAAGTGTTTCTTAGACTCACACTATCTGAAAATCTGAAGGGACCTCAGGGATCATTTCTCAAGTCCATGAGGGTAAGAAAAATGAAAGCTGGAAGACAAAGACAGATAGCTAAATAAATACACAATTAATCTAAAATCTCATCTTCACCTATTTTTACGATCTCATTAGCCTTCAAGGCACGTGATCATGCTAACGTACAGAAATGTGGTTTGTTCTTAGACCAAGAGTCCTTGCAGTTGTGTGTTTTTGGAGTTGTATTTGCTGTCACTGTGTAGGAAAGGAGCTTCACAACTATTTTGTACCCTGCAGACAATTCTTCTAGAGACATTACAATTCTTGCCCAATTTCTTAGGATTCTAGAGCACTTGCTACACTGTTTTGTTCATTTGACTAATAATATTTTTAAGTGCTCACACTGACCCCTTTTCCTCTAACAATCTTAACTCCCTTATGTCTTATTTCCTCTGTGCCCTGCTCCAAGGCTAGGCTATATGATATGCTCACCTAGGATATAATGCCAAAGGCCAACAAAAACTTAATGGCTCTCCTCTCAGGTAGCATTAAAAGACCTCCTTTCTGTATCTGACCTAAAAAGGGTAATAATTTTGAATTTCCAGATAGAAGGTCAGATCTGGAAAGAGAGATGACAACACAACCCTAAAGCTTTTGGAATTCTTTTAGCCACGGGAGCAACCTGGAGGAAAATGTGTTGGGTGACAAGTACAGATCAGCCCTTTGACACGCTACAGAAAACACACAAAGCCAACGGCTCTGTGTTGGGTCCGTCATCCATGCAGAAGTAAGCAGCACCGAATGCAAAGTCTGGGAAGAGCAGACAATGTGATGAGACAAAGGAAAGTCGAGAGAAGGACTTCTGCAAGAGAGAACCACAGCAACACTTATGGCTACAGTCAGGGCAGATGCGTCACAGAAATCCTTTTCAGTGACAAGGACAGTGCAGAGTGCATGGGTTCTCTGTGGCTGGAGAAGAAGCCAGCTGGTGAGGAAGAGAAGATGAGGTACAGAGGGAAGAATGGGGTATGTCCGTCTCAGTAATGGAGCCCTTCAAGAAAAATCAGATCTGTGCAGAAGGAGAAACAATTGCATCTCAATATAGGGACCTAGACCATGAATTCTTGAGCTGTTTTCTGTGATCCACAGGCTAGATGAAGTTCCCAGGCAGGGCCTCCTCTGATGGGTATGCCAGGGATGAAGCAAGATTGCTGGGGCCCTGCCACTTCCTTTTGGACTTCTTGAAAAACATGTTAGAATGCAAGCAAGAGCAGTGTTCATTCACATATGGCATGAAGGACTCCCTCCTCCTGGGGGAACAGCATTTACCATGGGTTGAGGCAACAAAAGGCAATATTTGCTGGTGCTACTCAAGGCGAGGCTGGTCCCAGAGCCTCCTTCAGCACCACACAGAGGCCCAGCTTGGGTGTGTGAGATGCATGTTCTGCACAAACAGCCAATCTGTCACCCACCCAGTCTCCACCTCACTCACACACACACACACACACACACACACACACACACACACCCTGTGGATGTGAGTAGAAAGGACATGACTGATGATCCGGGCTGGTTGAAGGGAAAAGAGGAGGAAGGCAAAAGTCTGAGTGTCTTCTGGGTGTTTGGCCAGAAGGGAGAGAAAGCTCTGTAATGAGGAGAGGTTTTTCTATAGGGATCATGAGTGGGGCCGCCGCGTGGGGAAGCCTCAAACGCCCGGAGTGCAACATCTATGCCCATTGAGCAGGTGGGTGAGCACAACCCCTGATGTCCTGTAGGTTCTCCATAGATTAGAAACTATGGATCAAAGTGAAAAGCAAGACTCTTGATGTAGTTCCTCTGAATCATGGTGGTGTGCTTGACTTGCTTACAGTAAGATTGTTTGCTAGTATATTTGGCCTCCCCTCCACTATGGTGCGAACAATCCTACAGAGGGATAATCTTAAATCTACACTACTTCCTCTTTGGAAAGTAGATCATCAACACAAACATTTGTTTTTGCAATTACATTACCTGTGGCCCATCTCACCACCTCTAAGAACACTTTCGGGCTGTCATGCTATGGAATCAGGCAGATTGAGATGGAGTAATTTTCTCTGGATGGCATTAAAATTAAGAAAAGATAATGACCGGCCCCCTGGGTGGCTCAGTGGGTTAAGCTTCTGCCTTTGGCTCAGGTCGTGATCTTAGGGTCCTGGGATCAAGTCCTGCATCGGGCTCTCTGCTTAGCAGGGAGCCTGCTTCCTCCTCTCTCTCTCTGCCTGCTTCTCTGCCTACTTGTGATCTCTCTCTATCTAATAAATAAATAAAATCTTAAAAAAAAAAAAGAAAAGATAATGACCATAAGTTGTCACTGTGCATGGGCACACATGCATGCTCTGCCTCATAGGACACCGTGGTTCAGCCAGCACCTCTTATTGTTGGATTAGAACATGGTCATTACAGGAGTGGATGTAAGAGGCCAAAAAAAAAAAAAAAAAAAAAAAAAAAAAAGGATATGGACACGCCTTCTATGATCCAAAGCTTTTCAAAATGACCAGTATTCTTATCTAGGTTGTAAAATGTGGGTCCTGGCATTTCAAACTGAAACAGGGCAGCAGAAAGCTAGATCAAAATGGAGTCAACAGTTGGAGTTAAATCTTGTTTGGGTGGAAAAGAAGATGTTGTGATATCAGAGCCACAAATAAAGAAATGAGATGGGGAGGTATTCATGAGAAACACAAATTATATTGGGCCTAAGGGTCTAATTACATCATTAATGTTGAGGACATCAGAACTATAGAAAACACAAAATAGGAACCAAGGACTGCAGGAATTTGAGGCTGGCTGCACTCAAGTCATGGCCTCCTGGATGGAGAGCAATGGAGAATTGTGGGAAAAGTCTGGATACACCTGAATCTGAGGAGCTGGAGCTTGAGTGGTCTTGTGACCACATCTTGGCAACTCTGCCTGGGCAATAAAGTGACTTCATTTAAAAAAAAAAAAAAACTATTTTAGAATAGTTGTAGATTTATAGAACTACTATTTAGACAACAAAGAGAAATCCCATGTACCTCACATCTGGTTGACTCTATTTTTAACCTATTAAATTAGAATAGTACATTTGTCTTTGAACCAATACTGATAACACTATTGTTGCCTAAAATCCATACTTTGTTCAGATTCCCTTAGTTTTTATATAATGTCCTTTTTCTGTTTCAGAATGCCATCCACGATACCATATTATACTTGTCTATCCTGTCTCCTTAAGTTCCTCCTGGTTGTGACCATTTCTCGGACTTTTTTTTTTTTTTAATGACCTTGACAGTTTTGAGAAGTACCAGTTGGATAATTTGCAGAATGTCCCTCCAGTGGGATTTGTCTGACATTTTTCTCATGATTAGAATGGAGGAATGGGGGAAGATCACAAAGGTCAGTTTTATCTCATCTACCCACGATACAGACTATCACTATGACTTACCACTGTTGATGCTGACCCTGATCAGCTGGATGAGGTCGTGTTTTTCTGGTTTTCCCACTGTGAAATCATGCTTTCAATACTGTCCTCTTTAGAGGGAAGTCACTATGCACAATCCACAGTTAAGAAGTAAGGAGTTATACTCTATCTCTTTCAGGATGAACTATCTGTATAATTTATTTGGAATCCTTTCATGTAGGAAATTTATGTCTTTTCTCCCATTTATTTGTTTACTCACTCATTTATTTTCATCAGTATGGGCTCATAGATATTTACTTTATACTTTTGGTTATGACCTAATACTACCTGACTTTTTTTGTGCCAACTATTCTAGCTTTGGCTATTGAGAGCTCTTTTAGATGTTTCCTGTATCTTCTTGAAATTCCCCAGTGATTGTGTGTGGGTTTTTAGTTGTTGCTTTGTTTTGTTTTTAGCACTTTCTTACTTTCTGGCACTACAAGATGCTTCAGGCTTATCCTGTATATTTACGGCCCCAGTCTTAGACTCTGTCATTTCTCCAAAGAACCTTTGTTCCTTTTACAGGAGAATGGTATCAGAAACCAAGATCTGAGTACTGGGCAGTGTGGTATTTTTAAAGGTCTGAGCTGCCCACTGCATAGCACTCCTTGTGACCCAGCACATTGGGCATGCTGCAATTATAGATAGGCTTTGAGTTGCCCTCACAGGTCAAAGAATCCATATAAAAATTCAGAAGATAACAATATTGCAGATTGTGCCCTCTACTGGGGAGAGGACTGCTCCAGCTGTTGAGTCACTTATTTTGCAGAAACCCACTTCCATCATACTCCCCAGAAGCTGATGTACATGTATTAGCTTTGAATGGCATTTATGAAAAAGAGTCAACTATCTAATATTATCCGACATCAAAGAATTTTGCACGAAAGTATACTCTTGGGCAATAGCTAGTGTTTGGCCCCTGTTGTGGTCACAGCTCTGTTCTTCAGTAGAGGCAGTAAAAGTTGAGTGTTTGGGCTCTAGAGCCATCCAGCTTTATTTCAAATACCAACTTCTCCCCTTACTACCCTTAAGGACATTTTTGTGCTTCAGTCTCCTTGTCTATATGATGAGGACAATAATAGCACCTACCTTAAAACTGTACTTTAGATGATTATATGGGCTAACATACGCAAAAGGATTAAAGCAGTCACTGACATATAGTAAGTGTTAATATGTAAGAATGTGTTATTAAAATTCCAACGTCTGACCCTGAAAAGCCAAGGCAATCTTGGAAAAGAAGAACAAAGCTGGAGGCATGACAATCACAGATTTCAAGACATACTATAAAACTGTAGTAATCAAACCAGTATGGTACTGGCACTAAAATGGACACAGATCAGATGGAACAGAATAGAGAGAGCCCAGAAATAAACTCACAACTACATGAGCAATAAACCTTTGACAAAGGATTATAAGGCAAAAGTATGCATTGGGGAAAAGACAGTCTCTTCAAGATATAGTGTTGGGAAAAGTGGACAGCTAAATGTAAAAGAATGAAACTGGACCGCTCTCTTACACCATACACAAAAATAAACTCAAAATGGATTAAAGACCTATGTATAAGACTGAAACCACAAAAATCCTAGAAGAGAGTACGGCAGTAATTTCTCTGTTTCTTTCTAGATATGTCTCCTGAGAAAAAGGGAGAAAAAGCAAAAATAAACTATTAGGACTACATCAAAATAAAAGCTTCTGCACAGCAAAGGAAACAGTCAACAAAACAAAGAGATAATATGTGGAATGGGAGAAGGTATTTTGTGAATGACATATTTGATGAGGGATTAGTATCCAAAATCTACAAAGAATTTATACAATTCAACACCAAAAAACAAACAAACCAACAAAACAAACAAAAAAACACACACAAAAACAAAACAAAAAACCCAACTATTTAGAACTGGGCAGAAGACATGAACAGACATTTCTCTAAAGAAGACACCCAGATGGCCAACACACACATGGAAAGATGCCCAGCCTCACTCATCAACAGGGAAATGCAAATAAACCCCAATGAGATAGTACATTACACCTGTCAGAATGGCTAAAATTAAAAACTCAGAAAACACCAAGTGTTGGTGAGGATATGGTAGAAAAGGAACCCTCTTGCACAGGTGGTGGGAATGCAAACTGGTGCAGCCACTGTGGAAAAGACCATGAAGTTTCCTCAAAAAATTAAAAATAGAATTACCATATGATCTAGTAATTCCACTATTGGGTATTTACTGAAAGAATATGAAAATGCTAATTTGAAAAGATATAGGCACCCCTATGAATTTTGCAGCATTATTCACAATAGCCAGATTTTGAAAGCAGCCCGTGTCCATTGACTGATGAATGGATCAAGAAGATGTGGTATCCCTACAATGGCATATTTCTCAGACACAAAAATGAATAAAATCTTGTCAGTTGCAACATCACTGATGGATCTGGAGGTTATAATGCTAAGTGAAATAAATCAAAGACAAATACTGTATAGTTTCATTCATATGTGGAATTTAAGAAACAAAATAAACAAAGGAAGAGACAAACAAACAAACAAACAAAAAAAACAAGCTCTGAACTACAGAGAACAATCTGATGTTTACCAGAGAGGAAGGGTGTCAGGGGATGGGTGAAATAGGTGCTGGGGATTAAGAAGCACATTTGTCGTGATGAGCCCGTAGTGATGTGTAGAATTGTTGAAGCTAGTGTAACACTGTATGTTGATTATACTGGAGTCCAATAAAGAAAATGAAATTCCAACATCTATCTCTGTACGGCTCTAATTGCATTAGCAGCATATCACAATAATGACCCCACGTGAACAAGAGATGGAAATAAGTTTCATCTAATGTTGAAGATGACATGCAGTTCTATAGCATATCTGGAAAGATTCTGAAGTTCAGAAATCCCTCAAAGGATTATGAGGATCCAGTACCTACAGGGTTAACAATGAGTTGCTGGGAAAATGCAACAATCCAGGAAAACTTTCCCCAGGGTTATGGATGGCTGTGTCCTCATCGTACTCTAGGTTTAATAGGAAAACTTTATATATGGGATTGTTAAAGTTTACTGTAGTCGATGGTAAAATCTTAGGGTCACAGGTCCTTGACTCAGAGTCAAGGAGGCCAGACCAGGGCCAAGAGCCATGGCTGACCGGCAGTGAAGGGAAGAGGACAAGAAATCAGGTATATTCCTCCCAGAAAACAAGGCTTTGAAATTTTTGCATTTGCTGTGTGTGTATCAATGTGACTACAGATGTGTGTATCAGTGTACAACAACATCACACACACTGAATGGCTTAAACAGCAGAAAGGTATTTTCTCACAGTTCTATAGGCTGGAAAGTCCAAGATTAAGGTCTTGGGGCTGGTTTCTGGTGAATTCTTTCTTCCTGGCTTCCGGGAGGCAGACTACTCACTGTTTTCCTGTGGCCTTTCCTCTGTGAGGAGAAGAGATTTCTGGGGTCTCTTCCCCTTCTTATAAAACAACAATCCTATAGAATTAGGGCCGCACCCTTATTAGCTCATTTAACCTTAATCACTCCTAAAAGGCCTTATCCCCAAATGCAGTTACAGTGGGGGATAGGGCTTCAGTAGCAGAATCTGAGTGGGAGGAGTGGGTACACAATTCAGTCCATAATAGTGTGTGCAGAATGTTAGGACTGATTGCTTCTGGCTTTTGGGCAGACTTTCTTGTCAATCGTTATAATGTTTATTTTCCTAAAAGGCAAGCTGATTCTGGATTAGCCTTTCAGAATTAGCTCTACTGATCGGGATTAGGATAAAATGGCATAAGAAAAAAAGAGAGGAAAATCCCAGTAGAATAAACTGGAAAAGAGAAATACCTTAACCTAGACTTTCTATGACTTAAAACCTCATGAAGTGAGATGTGCTGATCTTTGAAGTAACCTGAGTGTCCCTTATGTAATCCCATTGGAAATCTGTTTGCACAGAGTTTAATCATGGTGGTATTCAGACAAGGAATGCACCACTTGCCACTACTTTCCTGGATAAGGAATCCATAAAAATCAGGGAAGTGGCCTCAAAAGAATTAATTCCTCCTCGAGTTGCTGGTCCATTTTTGCTAGAATTATATAAACAGTCATATTCTGGCAGATGGGCCAAATACATTTAGCTGAATTTCAAGATATTGAGGAGGCCTGAAAGAGTGACATTAGAATTACACCTTGTGAACTGTAAACATTTCAAAATACTTCAAGGTGTTTTTCTATCTCTTTCAAGAGCTATGCTATGGAAAAGACAAGCTTTCAATCAGAATTGTTTATGTTATTGCCCATCCACCACCAGAAGGCACTATAGCTAGGCTAGAGGTCATGCTCACCTAAATTGCACTTGATATACTTAGGAGTTTTTATCAAGCAACACTTGCCATATTCAAGGAACAACAGACACTGTGAGTACAAGGACTTTGTAAGAGCCAGTATTTTACTCCAGTGTCGATAGTCTACCTGGGGTGATGGCGCATATTCACAAACACTGATAATAATAAATAAATAGCTAACATTTACCTAACACATCTCCTGTGTGAGGCACTTTCCATTCTCGACCCCACTTGCCCTCATTCTCAGCAAAGTCTAGGAGATGGGTGCCCTCATTTAACATGTCTGAGAAACAAAACTCAGGGAGACTCCACGACACCCCAAAGCCACACGGAAGGGAAGCAGAGAAACTAGGATTTCGACCTGTTCTGTCTATTACAATAGCTTGATCTTTTAGCCAACTAGGCTCCGGTGCAAAGTACCTGGGGTCCAGCATTAACTGAAAATGATTTGGATTTTAAGGAAGAACGTGATCAGGTGGGAAAAAAGCGAAAAGCTTCGGGCTGGAAATACAGAAATGTTGAGATATTCTCAGAAGGCAGAAATGGGTACAGAAAAGGGGTGTCAATGGTGCACGAAGGCAGGAAATTGTAAGGCCCGTTCAGGAGATGAAACCTTAGTGGATCATGTAATCATGCTAATAGGGTTGATTGGGACCAGATTATGGGTCGGCAGAAGTTAACCTAATGAATTTGAAAATTATCTCATAGGTGCTAATGAACTGAGGCTTTTGAGTGGGTGTATATGAAGAAAGAACCATTTGGAATCATGATCTCACATGCAAAATGGATTGAAGAGGGGGAGAAATTGAAGGTTAGCTGGTAGTTCTCAGGGCTGGCTGCATATTAGAATCCCCTGGGGAGTTGTTTTTTGAAATGTCAAGGCTGGGTCCCGCCCCAGCCCAATTTAATCAGAATCTCTGAGGTTGGGACCAGATAGGAATTTTTTTTCAAAGCTCCCCCAGGTGATTCTAATGTGCAACCAGGGATGAGACTCAGTGAGTTAGATTATTGCAATCATGCAGCATATAATAAGTTTTTGAGCTAGGATGATAGCAGGGGAAATGACCAAACGCAGCAGAGACTGTTGAGGTAGGGGAGGAAGTAATAGCTGTATTTGGGGAGAAATTATTATAGTTGGGGGGGAGGGGGCCAACAAAGATGTTACAGGAGTAACTTGGACAAAATTATAAGTGAACGAATTCAGAAGAACAGATCACGTAGGGCTGGCGAAGTTTTCCGTCCTGGGTATGTTAAGTTTCTGTCAAGAACACGGATGTTTCGGTGAGTTTGATGTTTGGGACTATATTGAAGGAGACATCATGAGAAGAAACGCGATCTCACAGACGGGCAGAATAAAAAGAAAAGAAGGCAGGGACGCCTGGGTGGCTCAGTTGGTTAAGTGTCTGCCTTTGGGTCAGGTTGTGATCCCGGGGTCCTGGGATTGAGTCCCGCACGCGGCTCCTTGCTCAGCAGGGAGTCTGCTTCTCCTTCTGCCTGTTGCTCCCCCCTGCTTGTGCTCTTTCTCCCTGTCTCCGATAAATAAAAAAAAATCTTTTAAGCAAAAGAAAAAAGGGCAGAGGACCTTGGGGGGATGAGCCAGTGGACGGGTGGCACAGGAAAAAGGGAAGCAAAAAAGAGAAACAAAATGCATATTGCAACATGAAGGAACGTGGAAAGGGATGGCCAGCCATGGACACGGCTGCCAAATGGGGGTGATGCAACCTCCCTAGCCCTGTGCCCTCAATACACAAGAACCCACAAGGCTGCCGCAGCTCTTCGTATCTTCCTATCCAGGGATCTCAAGCACACAGTATTGCTCGCTGTGAATGCAATCTGGTCTCTTTGCTTGATGAGGAAAAAGGAAAAAAAAGCACTTTAAGTATGTGCCTCCACGGAGGAGATTATTAAATCGGCTGAAGGTCTCTGGGATAGGTTGGAAGACATAATAAAGGAAGGAAGCCAAGAAAGGGGAGTTTTTTTAAAAGGCAGAAGGGAATTAAAATTGCTATCAACAAGTTGGCAAGTAAAAAACAGTGACACAGAGAAGAAACAGAATGGGGGGAAAGACAGCAATTCTAGGCAGATACAATGGAGAGGCACCTTGATAGTTTGAAACATAAAACAGTTGCGTTTCGGTCCCATTACCTGGTGGTCAGGAAGATTCAGTTTCTAGGGGGTTGGAGGAATTCCGAAGAGTATATCATCCAAATGCATAAAAGGTCCATCTCAAAATGAATGGGCCAGTAGGATGGTCATCAAGCTCTAAAAACACCTGAGACTGGCCTTTGAGTGATCTTGAAATTCTTCAAAAGGAAAAAAAAAAAAATCAATAAATGAAAAGAAAAGCAGCTGTCACAAGGATGGAACAGGAGTTCTCTAGGGACATGTTGAAAAATTAAATTTTATTTCCTTTTCTGATAAGTTACTTGGCTTGTTGATTAGGGCAGTGACAGAGAAATGTGTATCTGACAACGTCTTTCATGATGTTTTATGACCAACACCGGGCAATGTTAGATGATAAGACATTAGGTGGACTCATCGCTGCTTAAATGATTATAAAGATCGCTGGGCCAGCAATCAAACACACAGGCGCTGGTCACATTCCATCACTTACTTAGAAACCAACAGGAAGGGAGCTTCCATACTCTCCCGGCTTCAGATTCTTCGTCTGGAAAATGGGTTCAATCACAGCTGCCATTTGTGGCCCCCCGGGATGAGTGAGTCATTATATGGGTACAGGCTCTGAAGTCTGAAAAGTCTAATGACATCAGGTAACTGTTACCACTGATGCTGGTGGTGGGCAGAGTGCCTAACCCCCAGAACTTGTGGGTATGTTATGTGAGTCAGCAAGGTGGAATGAAGGCTACATTGGAATGCAGTTTGCTAATCATGCAACTTTAAAGGGGATTATCCTGGATTATCCAGGACCCAGTGTAATCACAAGAAGGAGGAGGCAGAAGAATTAGGACCAGAGAGATGGCATTGGGACCTGACCAGCTATAAGTCAAGGAATGCAGGGGTCATGGGCCAAGGAATGTAGGCAGCCTGCAGAAACTGGAAAAATCAAGAAAATAGGTTCTCTCCTAAAGCCTCCAGAAGGAATGCAGCCCTGCAACAGGTCGATTTTGGCCTTAGAGAGACCCATTTTGGACTTTTTACCTCCAGAATTATAATCAATTTGTTTTGTATGAAGACACCATGTTTGTGGCAACATGGGACAGCAACAATATGAAATGATGCCATGCCTCTGTGCAAGCCTTTCTCTAATAAAGTTCTAGAACCTCTGCTCTTGGTGCTAATCCATGCAAAATTCCTATTAACAATTTCTATGAAGTCATAGAAAGATGCTTCCATAATTTGCATGTAATACAAAACTGCAAATGATGGCAGGTCTACTCCTTAAACTCCTGATGAATCTAAAAGGTCTCTATGAATCAAATTAAGATACAATATCAAAAGGAATTAGGAACTTTTCCTTTTAGGTTCAAAATACAAATTGCACAAGTATGGAATGCATAGAGCAAAAGTTGTTCATGCAAAAAGAACAGATGAATTTTAGTTTACTACAAAGTCTTAATAAATCAAGAGAGACTGATAAACAGCCCAGGCCATCCCCAGGCCTCATTGACAGAATCTGGGTAAAGAAATGATCAACAGTTTTATTGGACCCTAACAGGTGAATACACTTTTCCTTCTGGAAAATCACATAACTGACTAATGGTATATTTGCAAAGCAGAGACCAATAAGACAAAACCCTCAATACAAAATGGCCAGTGATTTAAGAATCATCTGTTTAAAATATAGAGATTTATGACCCCTAACCTTGATCTACTAAATCGGAATCTCTGAAGATGGGACAAAGAGTATGTATTTTTGTTTTGAGCAAGTGTCCCAGGGGAGTCTGATGTGAAGGACATGTCTAATGTACAGACCCAGGGTCAGAGAAGAAAATGTTGAAGTCACTCGTATAAAACACCGGTATGGATTGCGGACTCTCAGATTTAGTGAAGGCTTCATAATTGTCTTCAAATATTTGAAGGGTTATCAAATGACTGTCCTCTGGAGTTACGCAGTAACTGAACTTATGTATATGTATATATCTAGCTAACTCTGGCTACTCCAGCCTGAAGGTTAAAAATAGGTCCAAGTAACTGTAACAAAACAGTAATTCTGTGGACACATCCCAACCTGGCGGTGGGGACTCCAAACTTCTCTCCCCCAAATGTTTCTGGGAGTATCCAAGGAGCATTACGTGTGTCTTTGAGAACCAGCTCTTGGTCTCTAAGATTACCTAATGTATTTATCATTTTCTGTCTCTGCCTGACTACTGCACGTTACCAAAGGTACCACTGTAGCCTCATCAGCCAAAGAAAACCCACGGAGGTCTCCACCACAGAGACCTGCCATGTTTTCTTCAGCTACTTCCTGGTTTCTGACGACTATGGTTTCTCTTATGCTGTCTGCCGGGTCACCTTGAGACTAACTGTGGTTTAACAATTACTCCAATTAAGGAAGGTTCATGGTCAATTTATGCCACTCTGTGTGATGCAGACTTGTGCTCTTAATACTTTACAGACAACCTTCTTCTCCTTCCTCCCTTCCCCTTCCCTTCTTTCCTTCCATGAACTCTGTAGTCCCTCTCCTCAGGAATTAAACAAATGACCAACATTAACTCCAATGAGTGTAAGGAGATGAGAAACTTCTTGTATAGATACACGGGTATTCTAATGGGAGATATCTAAGCTTTATAAGAGATTACAAGCAGAAAATCCAGCAGGATCTGGAGCCAAGGCAGAAACTCTCTGGAGCCACAGACTTTTCTCTTAGGAGTTTGCTTTATGTATTTTTAAGTCAGATTTCATTGCTTCTCTGTGTTCAGGGTAGAGAATGTCTGCCTCAGTGGACGCTACCTTTCTGAGTGTTCAACAAAGATTAACCAGGGCCTCTGGGAGCTATTTAAAATTTCCCACGGGAGAGAGCCTAATGGGCCCATTTGGGGTGAGGTGGTCACCCCTGGTCCAATTAGTGGTAGTTGTAGATCATAAGGTCCATTGCCTTTTAGCAGATATGGAAGTAGAATTTCTGAGAAGTAGTATGAGCAGTGTTTTCTGTGCAGAAGGTTGCCTTAGGGGCGTGGGATGGGCAGGCATCACAAGGGGTATTTATGTCATTAACCTTGGACCAAATTTGTATTCCTCTACTTTCCTCCCTTTGAATGAGCTTTTCCTACAAGACCTTTTGTGGGTAGACTTCTGTGGGGCTGCTCAGCCAGTCTCTCTGCAAGACACACTTGGCCATACCTGCTTCCCAGCATAAACAGAGCCTTCATTCTCCATCTAAAATCTCTTTTACAAATAATTATAAGGAGATGAGCTTCCTATCCCTGGAAGTACAAAAAGCAAGAACCACCTATAAGAAAATAGTAGGAAAAAAATATCATGCTCCTTGGCATAATAGCATAGACAAGACAGTTTTAAAACTCATCAGTAGCCCAAGTTTACAGGTAATATAAGTAGATTTACCAGCCAACTGAAAGTTCAATTTCCATATTCTCATCTAAATTATCCAAAGTATTGAGAACCTACAGAATACACCTACTTTCAGAACTGGCTATTCATTAAAAACAAAACCAAAACCAAAAACTATTCCTACTGTGACTACAAATCCATTTACTTTGCCAAGAGATGGAGGAACACATGGGGTTAACAGTTGTAAATTAGGTATTTATCAGTTGGACAGGTTTTCTTGTGCTCTTTTTACCAAATGTTGTAGGGATTTTAAGAGGAGTTTTCCAAGTCATCAAACTAATTACTTTCGGTATTTCTTAAAGAACAGAGGTGGTAAGAAAAACTAGCTAAGATGGTGCGATTGAGGGGCTCGCCACCTTGAATACAAAGCAGATGCCCAGCCGTGTATTTGGGGCAGCTGATGTTGTGTTTGCTAAGTGGACACCATTGTGATTTCAGGCCCATTTGGCAACTTCATTTTTGGTCGTTGGCAACTCCATTAATTGTGTTTAATGATGAAGAGAGAAGTCTTGAGTCTTGATTTTCTAGGGTTTTTTTTTTTTTTTTTTAATTAAGTGAACTGTGTCTTCAGTGTTTCACAGCTTTTTCCTTCCTTGTTTCTTTCTCTAGTTTTATAGAGTGTGAACATTTATGTTAGGATCCACAGACAGCGAGTGGTGCCAGTAGCTTGAGAACTGGTGGTCGGTACGTCTCTCAGCTGCTAGTTCATGCAGGAGATTCCTGAGTTCTCACATCACTGCACTTTAATCCCATGGAGCCCTGGGAACAGTGTAAGGTCATCTTTCTTGCTATGCAAATCATTAGAGCAAAAACACAGGCCTTCCCCATAAAACTCCCTTTTTTTCCTCCAGTAGGAGAAAAAATTAACTATCTAGTAACTAAAGGCACAGACAAGGAGACATCATGATATACTAGAAAGAGCATGGGTCTTCCAAATACACAGACATGAGTTTGAGGACCATCTCGGTCCTTTGCCCTTGGGGCCTTGTTAAAATGGGAATAATAACACTGACCTCATGATGGTGTTAGAAAAATTCAATGATAAATCTGTAAGCATCATACATGCTCAATAAATGTTATTTCTCTTCTTCCACTGCCTCAAAAGTTGTGGAAAGTGTTAATGGGGGCATGTATGTCAATAATGCTTATATATTATTGAGTCAAGGAGTCCTATGAGATTTTCATAAAAGCTATGGACTTTCTCCTGGGGAAAGGAAAAACCCCAAAAGATGGAAAAAGTGAGTAATTGGGGTTCAATTTGAGGAAATTCACGGATCTCCTCAACATAACAATGGATCACTAGGATAAGAGCTTCTGTCATCAAACAAATGATTAATTGTCACTCCCTGCCTGCTGCTCTGTTCTGAACTAAATACTTAGTCAGGGTTGATGTGAACTTACAGGACCGATGTGATGTTAAGAACTCCAGCAAAGAGAGCTTGTTTTTTCTATACCTAAGAACCTGAATTTAAGTCTGAGACTGCTATTCAAAGACTAAAGCTTGGTAACTAAACTTTGAACCTTGGCTTGAGATCGGATGGTAGAGAGAGAGAGATCCTGGGGTCCTGAATAGAGATAGATGGAAGGAAAGCAAGAGACGCCCAAAAGTTTGGAGAAAGGGATGGAGAACCGGAGGCTGGGGTTCTTAGGTTTTTCTTCATCCATTTTACAATTTTAATCAAGTATCTGTCTTAGGTTTACAATTCCTTCTTAAGTATGTGTTACATTTTTAAAAGGCAAAGTGAAATAGATGCCCATTTAAAAAAAAAAAAAACACAGTGTAGCTTATAACAGAAAACAAAGCAAATAAAATAGTTAAAACACTTGCTTACCATCCTGCCCCTACCCAGTCAATATCCCTTCCCAAGAGAAAAACTCGACCAGTTTTAATGCTACTATTTTTCTACCGTATACATTTTCTGAACTTCCTCCTGTAAGAAGTTAGGACTTAACTTACCTCATGTATTTAGTAGGGAGAGAGAGAAAGTGAGAGAGAGGTGGAGGGAGAGGCAAGGGGAGAGGAAGGGAAAGGGAGAGAAAGAGGGAGAGAAAGGGAGAAAAAGGGGAAGAGAGAGAGAGGGAGGGAGAGGAAGAGAATACATCTATGGTAGCCATTTCAGTTGGAAGAATTGCGTCTCTCCCTTTAGGTCAGAAAATGTGTGTCTTACTATTTGTATAGAACTGTGGTGCTCTTCATTTATTCAGTTCTTTCTGAAAATATTTCTAATCAATTTCTGTTTCTCCTCTTTAATTGTCTTTCTCCTTCTCTCTTTCCAGTATGTTCGGGATACTATCTTCCCTTTATCTTCTACTCTCTCCTTCAAATCTGCGTTTTGATAATTATAAATATATATATATATATTTTTTTAAATTTATTTATTTATTTAATTTCTGAGAGCTATTTCTTGTTCACTGATGGTCCATTTTCTCATAGCCTCCTGTTCTTGGTTTGCAGGAGGTAATATTTTCTCAAGTTTCTCTTAGGAAAAGAGGTGTCCGTATTTTTTTTTTTTTAAGTTCTTTTTTGTTCCCTGCATTAGCTCTGTTTCTTTTCAGTTTGTATTTTTGTTTAATTTGGTCTTTTTATTCATGCTGGAAGTTTTGATGAACTGACTGAAAGCCCTGGACTGTCTCTGGACTTTGAGTCGATGTTACGAATGGAGGTACGCAGACTGCAGGCTCTGTGGGGACAGGGGTGGGGCTTGCAGACTGATACCATGGCTGCAGCCTGAGGAGGTGAGGGGGAGGCAGCCCCTCATCCTGGGTGCTGCGTGTGTGTGTGCAGGGGGTATTCTAGAAGCCAAAAAGAAGTCTTTCTTAGGAATACCAGCAACCACACTAACTCTCCTAATTTTTCCCTAGATGGTGTAGAGTCTGTTCAATTTCTTCAGAAAGGAGAGCTCTGGGGTTTTGTTTTGTTTAGGGCCAAATTCTCAGTTGGCAGCTGCTCTGCCAGGGAGGGCGAGGATATGTTTTGTATTAAGACCCACTTGTTTTAGCCCCACTCCTCTTTCTCCAGCTCTGCCATAACCTACTGCTGCCAGGTCGCCAGTCTTATGCAGATTGATTGACTGATTGATTATTATGTTAGTCACCATACAGTACATCATTAGTTTTTGATGTAGTGTTCCATGACTCATTATTTGCGTAGAACACCCAGTGCTCATTACAAAATGTGCCCTCCTTAATACCCACCACTGAGGTACCCCCCCAACTCTCCTCCCCTCTGAACGCTCAGATTATGGAGATTCTTCTGAGAAGGAAAATGGCCACCTGAGCTGTGCCCCTCTGTAAGACTCTTACAGTGGAGCTTTCTCTACTTCTTTTAGTCATGGTCACTTTTCCATTTGTTTTTCATGTCTGAGAAATTTGTTGAAATATGTTGTCTGATGATAAACCCTAACCATTGTGCTCTAAGGAAATCATTGCTATGATTTACAGGGGGTGCCAGGAGAGAGGGGAGTCACAGTAACTCTTCTCAAAGTCCCTGCCCTCTCTTATTGGGCAAGCACCCTGATATTTTTAAAGTAACTTCAAGCACCTAATCTAAAAAAACGGTCCCTCTCTCATCCATGCTGCCCTGACGCAGGCTCTTAACTACCTATCTCCCATTTCTTCCACACTGCTACCTACATGTACCACATGAGTCTTCTGACATGTCCCAGCGCTCTACTCAAAATGGCACACCACTACTAAGTCTACATTTCATCCCAGTCTACATTTTTCTCAAGAATATTTTTTTTCTTATGAAAACAGGTGAAAGAGAAAGAACATAAACATTTACCAAGCATTGTCCTAATTCTGTGTTCTGAGGGCTGGGGAGTGGGGAAGGCTGTTGTTAATGACTACTTTTAATGGTTGTTAACCCATCAGAAATGAAAGAACGAATTTCTCTGGAGCAGTAAAACAGTAAGGTCAGGTTTTTGTTTGTGTTTTTGTTTTTCTTTACAGAGAATAAAGCCAAGTAGTTGGGCAATGAAAGACAGATGAAGAAGAGAGAGCACTTGCCTGAGAAATAGTCATTCATACAGGAGTCAGTATTCTCTGTATTCACATAATTAAGTCACAGACAAAACTTTACAGAAAGAAGATGACTGAATAAAACCGTTGTTTACATTTCTTGATTATCATTGCATTCTGTTAACATAAAGTGCTGAAGTGACTTTTGAATTTGCCTCAAAGTCATGGAGATATATATCCACTTTGGTTGTCTGCCCCATCACAGTCATAAATACCAAGAGTGAAGGCCAGTAAATCTGCCATTTCATAGCAAAAACAGCACCATGACAATTTAACTAATGATTCCCTCACACCACTTTTATTATATAAAGAAAGTTTTCTCTTTTTGACAGAGAAAGACATCCTTCATGGATCCTTTCTCAGAAGGGCAGAAATGTGTGCCTTGGTGATATAGAATATTAAACTGAAGTGGAGAAATAAAGCAAAGAAATAGGGCTTCCCCCTCTTAATGCTTTTTAGGATTACTTTCTCCCCCTTGCTTACTTTTTCATATTCTTTCTAAGTATGGTTTATAAGAGGATGCCTTAACATGAGAACTGGACTGAGTTGGTGCCCAGCTTTTGATGGACCTCAGAGTGTGGGTCTAGTCAAGTTCTCTCTTATCACTAACCCCTTTTTTTCTAGTCAGACTATTCTAGTCACTGTCCCTGAAACACATCTTACACCTGCCTACTGTGAAGCTACTGGTTACACTGTTTTCCTTGCTTAACAAGTGCTCCTCCCATTTATATGCCTAAAAGTCCCACACTTCCTTTGAGGTCCAGATCCCACCTGCTCTGTAAGTCTGTCCTAGACTGGCCTCCTCCTCTTGGAAGTATCTACTCCCTGCTCCAAATTTCTGTCTCTTGAATTGTCTATTTTGTTTTATGGCTCCTGTGTGGACACTGCCTCTCTCTCTGACTGTAGTGAGATCACTCAAACTCTCAACTTCCATGAGAGTGAGGGTGCTTGCCCATTATGTAGTTCAGGAAAAAAAAAGCAAGCACCAGTTTTAGAAGACTTTATTTTTTTTTAAAGATTTATAATTTTTTAACTTAGAAGATATATTTTAAAAATAAAAAATAATGGTTATTTCATACCCGAGGGAAGGAAAATATTGTTGAAATATTTCATCAAAATATCTACAGCCAGCTGAACACAAATAGCTCAATTCAAAGGTCAGTTTCCTCTTCCAATCATTTCCCCCTCATTCTCTAATAGTGTTAAGGCTGAAAATTCTAGTTCACAGTTTATGGCTTTAATAGATAGTTATGGACATTACAGTTGAATGCAGACCAGAAACCGGGGTAGGTTTCTCACTACAGACTAATTACAGATTCCCCTTCACTTTAAATTGATGAGCATACTGACTGCAGATCTGGAGAGGTGAGGGATTTATATTGGGAGAGTGGAATCAAAGATTCCTACCCCACTGTTTAGTTGTACTGCGCTCAGTCAAGTATTTCTTTATATTCTATGGATGTTTGTGTATATGGGTTTAAAATATGTTCAATGATAGGTTACAGATTCTTTTCACAGATGATTAAAATAAAGCACTAAGGGCTGAGAAAAGGTCAAAATCCTGGTGGCTGAGCTATTTTAACCACAAGTATATGACTTCCTAAGAAATTTTATAGGTTAACTGAAGTTCGTGGTGTTTTGCCCTAAAATAACATGTGCAGGATATAATAGTAAGTGTCAAAATACCTAATGTTTATTGCATGATGACTATATGTCAGGCAGCATAAGCATTTTACACGGATTACCCTATGAGATCCTTGGGACAATTCTTTAAGGTAGGCAATACTATTAACTTTATTCACTGATAATGAAATTGAGTCACAGAGATTTGAAATGACTTGTCTAAGATCCTGTAGCTAGTAAACCATCCTGCTGGGTTTTGAATCCAGAAAACCTGACTCCTGACTTAAGTCTTAGCCACTATGTTTTCATTCTGGATTATACCTAAGAAAGCCACCCAGAGAAACAACTATGGCCGGAAATAATAACTTCATTAAAATGTTTCAATCTTATATTCATCATTTAATAAAAATTCATATAAGCACCAATTCCCCTAAGTGCAAGTGTTCTTGTGTATGAAGAAGCAACATTTTACATGGCTGCCATTTTCTTTACCAAAAGAAGCTAAAAAGATAATCAATAGCTACAATTTGGCTGTACTTAAAATGTCCCTATTTCCCTCAAAACTGAATAAATATAACCAGTAATGTGGTTGATCATCACTGATATTCTGTGAATAAAGTACTCTGTGATCAGGGTCAACCTTTTTCCTTTCTCTAATTACACCCTTCCTCTCCATACATGTGACTGGTGTAACATTCAATACTGACTCCAAGACAACCTACATCACATTGTATAGAATGATCATTCACCAAACAAACAAAATTCTTCCATGGCACAAATTTTCATTAAAAAACAAATGTGGAAAGAACCAAGATGCCCTTCAACGGACGAATGGATAAGGAAGATGTGGTCCATATACACTATGGAGTATTAAGCCTCCATCAGAAAGGATGAATACCCAACTTTTGTAGCAACATGGACGGGACTGGAAGAAATTATGCTGAGTGAAATAAGTCAAGCAGAGAGAGTCAATTATCATATGGTTTCACTTATTTGTGGAACATAATAAATAGCATGGAGGACATTGGGAGATGGAGAGAACTGAGTTGGGGGAAATTGGAAGGGGAGATGAACCATGAGAGACTGCGGACTCTGAAAAACAATCTGAAGGGTTTGAAGAGGTTGGGGGGGGTGGGAGGTTGGGGGAACCAGGTGGTGGGTATTAGAGAGGGCACGGACTGCATGGAGCACTGGGTGTGGTACAGAAACAATGAATACTGTTATGCTGAAAATAAATTAAAAAAATAAACAAATGAGAAGTTATCTAGGAGTTATTTCTTATACAGTTGATGGTTGAACAACATGAACATGGAGGTAGGGGAAGAATTAGGGGCACTGACTTCCCTGAACAGTTGAAAATCTATGTATAACTGTGTATAACTTTTGACTCCCCCCAAACTAACTCATAACTACTCATGGCTTACTGTTGATCAGAACTCATACTGATAACAAAACAGTTACTTAATACATATTGTGTATGTTATCTGTATTACATGCTGTATTCTTACAATAAAGTAAACTAGAGAAAAGCAAATGTTATTGAGAAAATAGGGAAAAGGAAATGCCTTTTCAGGACTATAGTGCATTTATTAAAAAAATCCATCTATCAGTGGACCTGTACGGTTCAAATCTGTGTCACTCAAGGTCACCTGCACATGTGTTGCTGCATGCCAGATGGGGTTTAGTTAAACTTCAAAGCAAAATGCCAGCAAAGAGCACTTGATATTAATTGCTATTTTATATAGTATGATACTGAAATTCCAAAAATGTTCTCTTATTTATGAATTTCACCAATAGCAAGCCTTCTGTCATGGTTTACAAATATGTCTGCAAATTTTTTGACACTCTTGTCTTCAAAAGGTTAATGTTAGTTCCCCTCCTCTTGGGTGTACATTGGGCTTAGTAGCTCACCTCTAACAAATAGAATATGGCAGAAATAGACTGAAGCTTTGGAGATTAGGCCATATGGAAGCACTGGAGCCTCCTTCTTGGATCCCTTGCTCTAGAGGAACCTTGCTGACCTTTTGTGAGAACACTCAGACAGCTCCACCACCGGATCCTCGTATCAAGGAAATGAGTTCTTTCAACAACCATGAAAGAATTGAGGTTTCCAAGCAATAGTCACGAGAGCAAGCCATCCTACAAGCAGAGCCTACAACCCCAAGGAAGCCTTCCAATGCCTTCAGATGGGGCTGACATCTTGACTGTGACGTCTTTAGAGATCCCAAGCCAGAAATGCCCAGATAAGCTACTCCTAAATTCCTGACCCACAGAAATGGTGAAATAATAAATATAACTTGTTTTAAGATCCTAGGTTTTGTGTTAGTTTATTACATTGCATTAGATAACTAATATACTTTGTCTTCTATACACATAGTTCATCATTAACTTTATGACTTCTTTTATATTTTCTCTACAATAACTTGAATTATACCTGTTTTCACTGGTATACCTTGACTATGTTTTGCTTCATCTCTTCCTTTAGCAGCAAAATTCATCATTTCTAACTGGAAAGGTATACATTTGCCCTTGTACTAGACAAAGTCCATTTGTTTATTAGCAAGATCATTGTGCCCTGCTTAAATTCTGAATGTTTCATGCCACTATTGGGAAAAAATTGTAACAATGAATTAAAAGGTAGGAGAAAATTGATCTCCAGTCTACTGAAAACCAATTTTCAGATAAAAATCATTGTATTTACTATTTCCATTTCATTTTTAACTACTTTACAAAATCATGATACTTATAAATTCACTCACTGTAGCCCATTCAAATTCATCCTCCATATTTGCACAAACTATTAGCTATTTAAGCTTATGATTTTTCCCTCAGTGGTAAGATTTACATTAAAGTTTCCAGCAATACTTTTAAGAATATATGTACTACTTTTTTAAGCCACTGGACCGTTTTGTGAAATACAATGTAATGTAACAAAATAGTATTGCAAATTTGCAATGTATATTTATGAACAAAAAGACAAATAGTACATACCTATCTGCCAAGCATTGTTGAAAGTATCAATAAATTTTAAATGTATAGTTAGACCAATACAAATGATCTATATCATGAATGAAACAGGAGATGTCACTACAAAATCTAGATATTACAAGGCTGGAAAGCGAAATTTATAGACTACTTTAGGCAATAAGTTCAACAACACAGATGACATGAAAAATTATTTCAAAGACTAAAACTGCCAAAGTATACTTAAGAAGACAGAAGTAACCTGATTAGCTCCGTGTCTAACAAAGATACTGAATTTGTAGATAAAAATGGTACCAGAAAAACTGCAGGTGCCCTTGATCCAGTAATCAATTGTACCAAAATTATGATAAAGAAATAATACCAATTCTACAATTTTTCCAGAACACAGAAAAGTAATAAAAACTTCTTAACTCGTTTTATGATGCCATAATTACTTCAATGCCAAAATCAAAGACATTATAAGAAGATAAAACTAAAGACCAATATGTCTCATAAACATAGAGGCAAAATCCTTAAAAAATCTTAATAGATCCACAATAAAATTTTAGCAAGTCAAATTGAGCCACATATTAAAAGGGTAATACAATATGAAAGTGGGCTTCATCCCAGAAACATAATTTTGATATAACAGTTAAAAGATAATCAATGTAATCCATCATATTAATGAACTAAAAAAGAACCGTATCTTAACAGAGTCAGGAAAAGTGTTTGCCAGAATTCAACATCCATTATGATAAAAACCAGGAATACAAGTTAATTTTATCAGTCGATAAAAGGAAGCTGCAAAAACTTACAGCTAACATTATATTTAATGGCAAAAGACTAAAATGCCACACCCCTGAGATGGGAACAAGCTAGAATATCCACTCTCACCACTTTTATTCAGCACTGTACTCAAGGTTCCAGATAGTTCAGTAATGCAAAATAAATAAATAAATAAATAAATAACAGGCACACAATTTGGAAAAGAAGAAGCAAAACTGCTAATTCGAAGACAATAGGAATGTCTGTCCAAAAAACTTTAAGGAGTCTATAATCTAGTCTAAAGCTACCAGAACTAATAAGTAAAATTTGTAACAGAAACATTTTATATAGAATGCAAGATTGATATGGAAAATTCAACTGTATTTCTATATACTAAAAATAAACAATTAGAAATGGAAATTAGTGAAATAGACTTATAATAATATTAAATAATGAAATGTGAATCAATGTAACAAAGTATGTACAAGATCTGTATATTGAAAATTATAAAACATTGCTTAGAGAATTTAAAGGAGACCTAAATAAATGGAGAGATATACCATGTTCATCAGCTGGGAGACTAATACTGTTCAGATTTTAATTCTCTCTAAAGTTATATGTATGTTCAATGCAATTCTAGTTAAAGTCTCATTAGGAAT